>NC_080671.1:9050467-9662029 GCF_030247195.1 Topomyia yanbarensis
CGGAATGCGCTAAAAGCGAAAATTGGGGCCTTTTGGTGAAGGTAATAAACAAAGTAATACCCCAAAGACGAACAACGTGAAAATTGAATTTTTCCGTGGCAAGTTTTCAATTTTGTGCCATCTAAATACATCCGTAAATTAGCGTTACGACTAGTTTTGAGGTTTGTTGCTCCACGTAACTTTTTTGGGCCTCGAGTTAGGAGTGTTACGCTTTCTATCTATTTCGATCGAATTTAATCTTGCAATTTTGTGTTTTATTTCCCTGAAATGCAACTTACCTTCTCAAGCAACAAAAAACAAAAATGGTGTACGAAAATGATTATTTGGGGACATTAGAAAAAAATGCGAACTAATAATTTCTATTGCATTTTTGTTGTACGCTTACTTTCATGTTGCGCTTTAATTACAGCTTTTAAATTTCACTCAGTATTAAACGATTTCTCGTCAAAATAATCGGTGAATGGGGGCCGATCGGTCGATGGGTTCTGTACGGTCATGTGGATTCTCCCCACAATAGACATACTATTCAGCATTACCAATGCAGCGATTCTGTGGGTTATGAACATTCAACTTTGATCCGTCCAGTGCGATAAACATCGAAAATCTTTAGTCGTTGGAACAAGGGTTCCAACTCCGTACTTCAGTAGACCCACACATGACAAATTCGAATTAGTTCCCACACCGTCAATCTCAACGTTGAGAGCGGGTATGTAGACAAGATAGTCCTTCATTCATAAAGTTAGACTTGTTATAAACACTTCAACACACTATGAGGACTAATATCTCTCCCTCAGGTTGAAGTAGAAAAGAATGATGCAGCGGGAGCATCTCTACCGTTGTGTGTGATGATCCGAAAAATGAGAGAGTTTCTCTCTCGCTCAACGGAATGATGCAGACAAATATTTTATCACGCGTGGGATGTTTGCTCCGTGGAGGAGAGTGGGCTACACCTCATAATGATTCAAGAGGAGTTTGTGATGTCCTCACACGCGTTGTGAGGAGGTAATGAGTAGTAGCTGTGAGTTTTTGTTATATGCGCTGATGCGTCTGCAAAGCTTATTTCTGATGTGTATTTTTTGTGTATGAAATGAATGTATAGTTAAGCGTTGTATGAAGCAATTCAACTGTTTAAATATATACATTAGACCTCTCCACATTTTGAAAAAGTTTTGAAATATACATGGGTCAGCTCAAATTTTTGTTCTAGGCGTGAATTTAAGAACTTTCGCCAAAAATGGCCTCATTTGGACATGATTCAGAGGTGTCTCCAATCAAAAATCGTCTTTTTGCTATGTTTCCATAGGAAAATCACTTGCACTCTGATTTGATAGGTCCTACACGTCCACATATCATCAAAGGTTGTTCCTTACATATATCTTAACATGTTTTAACAGGTGAACATAGCTCTAATCGCAATAGAAAATTTGTTAACTGAATTTTTATATAGAGAAGAATACCAAAACCAAGAATAAATACTACTAATTTTCCTTGGTTTTGATATACTTTTCTATATGAAAATCCAATTAACAACTTTTCTACTGCGATTAGAGCTATGTTCACCTGTTAAAACATGTTAAAATATGTGTAAGGAACAACCATTGATAATATGTGGATGTGTAGGGCTTATCAAATCAGAGTGTAAGTGATCTTCCTATGGAAACATAGCAAAAACACGATTTTTGATTGGAGACACCTCTAAATCATGTCCAAATTAAGCCATTTTTGGCGAAAGTTCTTAAATTCACGCCTAGAACAAAAATTTGAGCTGACCCATGTATATTTCAAAACTTTTTCAAAATGTGGAGAGGTCTAATATACATAGTTGCCAAATATGTAAAGGGTATTGAGCCTCTTTTCGCCCTATAAAATTGTCACAACCCATTTGAAACCATTGGTTAGAGTAGTGTCTGCAATATATTTGTACTATCCGTTGACTTAAATGGTAGTGCGATATTTTAAGCACCCGATTAGAGTTTTCGTTACACTGAAACAGAAGTGTTGCACTATTCTCGGGCTATTTATTGCGTTACTAGTGGTTCTTAGGAACAAAGCAAACGTGTTGGTGCCAATTTATACGCATTTCATCGATTGAATGCCTTGTAAGTAATAAAATAGTACCGTAAACTCCCAAAGAGGCCACAACTTGCCAAACGATCTATTATTAAAATATAATACTCGTTTAGGAAGAAGGTATAAAAAACTGCGACGTTTTTTGACGTATGGGTGAAGGAGGGTAAGCTAAAACATGACACACATGTTTCTACTCAAGCAAACCGTTTATTCGTTACGCACTTACAAGAGGATTAAGGATTTGGTGCCAAAACTACATCATAACTCATTGCACGGTGCTACAGTGAATTTGAACTTTTCAAGTAAACTAGCATAGATTATAGTGCATCACAAAAAAAGGTTTTAAAAATGTTACTTGCCCCTAAACTCTAGAATTATAGCAGAATTAAATGCTCTTCCGAATTATTATTAGAACCAAGACGTGCCTTTGGAAGAATGTTGAACCATTTGCATATTTGTCATGAAAAAAATGCAGAAAATGACAATTTTCATATTATAGCCCCAATATTGCACAATATTTCTTGCATAACAGAATAATACAGCAGACCCTTGGAAAGGTCTATCTTTACCACAATAGATATAAATACTGGTCGCAGTGGTTCGTCTCCAACAAAAAAGGTCTATCTTTCTCTTTCTAGAACTTTCTAGAAATCGGCTTAAACTGGACAACGTAGCTAATTTTTTGGTGCCAAAGGTTCCAGAAAATGTTTTTGCTATAAATGAATATGATAAGGAGTAATGATAGAAGCCTTCATTTTTTCTAATTTTTCATAGTAGCTTCGAAGCCAATACATTCGTTCAAAAATCGGTTAACGTGTTATTTTAAAAATAATAATAATTTTCTAAAGCACTCCCGTAGGTACCTAAACAATAATGTAAGAAAGAACGATGCGAAATTTCTAAACGATTGGTATAGAATGTTTTAAGTTATTGTGCATATAGCATTTTTTTGAATTTCAATGTTTTGCAATGAAAATTTGGGAAAATATTGTGGATTATTGTAATGAAATTGATCGAACAGGCGAAGGCTAACGTATATCCTACATATTTCATGAACTCATCATTTCATTATATTTGCTAAACAATATATTTAAAACAATATTTCACTTGCAGGGGCATTATTTAGAGAAATCAGTATCAAAATAAGAAGTTTCGTATTCTCCTCCGAATATAGAGTATAGATGCCCTATTATGGAGGGTGTATCACTAATTTCTAAGCCTACGATTTACGAAATACGTATAAATTGGTATCAGTTGGCCTTACACACTCAATTCGGCTCGGTAATTTCCGAACAGCCGTGCAGTCAGAAAATTTAGAAACTGAAATCTCAGTAAAGTGAGATTTGTTTGCTGATTTTCGGTGAAATATTTTCCGAGTCTCAGCTATCAAACGTCACGTTTACTGAGATCTCAGCGAAATTTTTTTTGCTAAGATCTCAGCTATTGAGATTTCGGCAAAAGATGCGAAAAAAGCTGAGATTCTGCAGAAAAAATTAAGTGTGTAAGAACCAATATAATAACTCAATTGGGATATATACAATATTTATCCGTGGGGGAGAAATTTTAAGTAAAAACTATTTTCCTTCACTAAGGAGAAAATTGTTTGGAACCCGCCTTTGCGCGTAAAGGACACAAAACCTATAAATAAACTATTTATGGAGATGCGTTTCGAGTTCGAAAACACAGTTTGTGTTTCTGATGGAATTGGTATGAAAGCTTTAACATGTTCGTATTTAAGCGCAACGAAAACTCGAATCACGTGTTCCAATTATTACCCTACCTTTTGAACTTATGCGTTGAACAAAGATGGCAAAAGCTGCTCTAACCAACGGCTACAAATAGGAAGGGGATAATAGAAACAGGACGAAAATAGGCTCATTATCCTAGCGTTGAAATTAGATAATCAGGATGGTATAAAATTCTCGACTATGTATAATTTTAATTATTGTTGTCGATAATTGTCTGATTTTAAAAATGTACTGCCCATTGGAAATTTACCCGCATAAACTTTCTACTTTGACATTTAGTAACAAAAACTACAAACAACTATTTTTTAACATTTTATTATCCATATTTTGGAAACTAAGTAGCAAAAAAACAATCTATAATAGAGATAAAAACGATATTATTTGTTAAAGCATTTGATATTATTGAGAAAAAACGCTAAAATAAAATCTAATATTATTCAGGCATTTTACTTGGAAGCAACTTCGTGTTGTATTAGATATCAAAATTAAAATATTTATCTTTTATGATGGTGTTATTGAGTTTGATGAATAAAATTGATTTTAAATTTTCGGAGCTTAGTTTTGTCTGATCGTTGGTTAATATTTTCCCGAGGCCACTGGATCCTCGCTCAATTGAAACCAATTGAAAGTGCTCAAGGCCGTTTGGCGCAATAGAGCCAAGTCAGGGTCCTCTAGCCTCTTGGATTCCCACCACATGATGATATCCGTATTCAATCTCGGGGCATCTTCTAGAGCAATTTTTCTAAGTTTCTTCTCCATTGATACAATACTCTCACATATTACATTGCGTCGCTCGACATCTATCAGCTGTTCTACCCTAGACAGACATGAATCTGCTATTGAGGATGGTTCTTCGTGTTCTTCAATATGACTGACATTACTGTTCTTGATGGATTTCAGCGTATTCCATGTTGAAAGCAAATGATACTGAAAGACAAAGTTTATATATAAAATAAAATCGTTCATTCGTTCTAGCATTAAACGTTACTATTGCATTTTCTTTATCTTCATGCAAAAGGACCGAATGAGTGAAGTTGTTCAGGCGAACGTCCACGTATAGAATCCAGGAACGGTATCTTCCGTCCATGACTACGAAAGCTGCTGACATATGGGAGTTTGCGCAAAATTTTTACGAAACCCTTCACGCGACACAATTGCTCTTGTAGTTTCTTTACTTTGAATACATCCTCCACGGAAAGTTGCACGTCGTGAGCGCCACATCGCAGCGACTTAAAAACCGCAGGTACAATATTAACGGATATATCGTCATCCAGAACATCCCGTTCTTGAGATTCATCATCACTGCTCTCATATTCGCTTTCAGAACCGCTTCAAAGAAAAAACAACATCAGTATACACAAATGTTAACAATATTCAACATGAACGTACCAGTATGAAACACTTTTGTCGATACTTAATGATTTATTTAGTTCATCCGAAGCGGAAGATTCTTGGAACTCAAGCTCATCAGATGCCAGAACCATTTCTTGTTCCATTCGCAAAATATCCCCCGCCTTTATGAAAATTGAACCATTGTCCGTTGTAAAAGTGTGCACATTCGGAATAAAAATCGAAAATCGTTTGAGCAAATCCAAAATTTCCTCAGCCAACCGTTGTCCCGTGTTTCTATCGTATCGTTCGAACATACCCAGTGTTCTTATAACGAGTTTTCCGTTGCTAACAAATTGAGCGTTAACTCCCAATATAAACCTACCCTTACGAGAAGCCAAGTCTGCCTTTAGGCAAATCAACTTTCCTTTAGTTCTTCCGTCATGAACATTTCGATTTTATTTCGGACACATTCGATATAGGATAGTATAGAAAATCGAGTAGCTGGGCGAACATTTAGTGATTCTTCAACTGGTCCTAAAATGTTTCTAACGCATTTCTTAGAGAAAAAGTTCAATGGGAGGTTGCATTCGGTAGCCCATTGAACCATATTCGCAACGTACTTGTTTTTGTCCATTGTTATCTGAACCGTTTTAATTTTTTTGGAACAGGATCCGTACAATCATCATGTTTCTCATTCGTTAGACCGTATTGCGCCGCAACTTTTGGGTGCTGCCCTATGATGTGCCGTTTAAGATTAAAATTCTGCGTACCTTTAAATTGTCCTCCACACGTCAAGCATTTGTATGCCTTTGCCTCAACCAATTTTGCGAAAAAAAGATTCGATTGAAAACCGGACTTTCGTTTCAGTGACATTTTTCACTTAGCTAATGCAGCTGTATACCACGAAGCACTGATCTACACCACGAAAATTATACTTATATCCGCATCCTACGCAGCAGACAAAATTCCATAAAAACAAGAGAGGAAAATAATCACTCCCATGCTCCACACTCTCAGCATTTTGGAAGAGGACTTCCAACCCATCTTCAAGAAGTTTTGCGCTCTCGCCTTGCCTGTGTGATGCACATAACATCGTCTAGCCATTGAACAAGCCATCACCTCTGATGATGAGTTTGATTGATGAGTGGGAGAAGAGTTTTTTTCTGCTATTGGAGAGGTGTGTGAAGTCCTCCTCAGGATATTGATACCTCACCTCATTTTTGGCATCATGAGTGAGGCTCCAGCAAGCCTGCATAAAGTTCCTTCATTGTCGCCAGTAACGTCATTTGGTTTCTTTAGACAGAATATTTCGACTTTGAGCTTATCTGGGCGAACTTTCAAGCTGTATATTAGCAGATTATTTTTGATCCGATTAATGATCAGATGTGGTCGGCCGAGTTCTTGTTCGACATACACTTTTTTCATCAACTGGTTCTTTTCAGGAGCGTTTATTTACGCACGAGCACAAAGCCCAGCGCAATGTGAAGTGAAATAATACGAGGAAGATGCAGAAACTATGGTATATGTAATAAATTGAAAGACAGGTCAAAGGCTAGCAAACCAAAAATATAGCCGTCTATCTTAAGGGGAAATTATCATATAAGCATATCATTTGTGAATAGTGAATAATACTTTAAAGAACTTTGGGATAATACAGTTTTTGTTGGAACTTCAATCAAATCAAATCAATATTATCAAATCGATAAAACGAAGCAAAACGACTCGCGACGAACCATCATTCTTTTATTGTTCTACTCAGATTGTTTTCACCCTCATACACACATGAAAGATATTGACATTTCGTGATGATGTTTGATCAAGGATTTTGTTGAATCGATTTTCATAACCTCTAATTTCGTAGCGGGCACCTATCGACTATCGCTGATAATGTGGCACATGGTGGCTAATCTACGTGCCGTGCCAACAGGCAACGGTCGGGACATCAGAGTAGGTAGGGTTCGAACGAGAATAGATTTAGTTTGTGTTGTTTTTGGGTATTGATTTTGTGTACCGTATAGCGATTGTGAAGGTTTGGTTTGAATCGAAGTCAGATTACAGTCCGGTGATAGAAGTTTTTCTCTATTAGGACAGGCTATTGAAATAATTACTAATTTGAATTCTATCATTCATTCTTTCAACTGTACTCATACGAAATCGCTACAATCCTCGGTACCATTGATAGAATGGTGAAAGCATTTCCCTATTTACACGTTGTAAATCGAAGCCAAAACAGTGGCACCTTGCCCAAAGCCAACGTCACATATCGCCTGGGTTGGAGGTTTTTTTCCCCCAACGCAACCAACCCACAAATATGCTCTACTCCTCCTCGCATCCCAGTCTAGCCAAACGGCCGTCGCATGCCTACCACCGCACGAGCAAGCTCCAAGGTTCCGCGCGATGTCAATAGGCTTCTTCTGTAACATTTTCTGCTGCATCACCAACACCGAGCGTAGCGATTACATTGTACACGAGCACACGTTCAATCCCTAACTATAGTACGAGCAGCTAACGTTACCTGCCAGCAGGCGGGTGCTCGGAAAAACCAACAAGCAACATAGCAACACAGCGACGGACACGCTTCAAAAGAATGGAAAAATCCTTCAATGCTTCATATTCCATCAGTCATCCACGTTGCAGTGGCCAGTTAGAACCCTTTCCCCCGGTTTCATTCATATTCCGTCAACCGAGCTAGCTTATGCGATGATCTACAGAGTGACACGGCCTTTGGTCAGGTTCCATATGTCACCTAGCACGGGTGCACAGATTGACCTAGTTTGCATCGGTGACTTTTGTCGGCTGCTCGTCAAGGATTGAGACCTTTCATACGTGCGACCGGTTTGTCATTCTCTGGCATGTGAATAAGAGGGATCGATTTTTTAATAGGTCCAGCGAGTAAGCATAATGATGGACAATTAATCGAGCTGGCCGTAAAGGATTGGCCATTGTTGTTATAAAGAGAATTGAGATCCGTTCTGTTTTTAGATTTTAAGATAATGCAGAGGAAGGGAAACAGATTAGTGTAGAACGATCATTGTTAGAGTTATGAACGCAAATACTATACAATTTAGTAACAAATGCGGATTGCCCTGTTCTGTGTCCTGGCGGTTCAGTGGCATTGGTCTCACAAGCTCACAAGTCTCACAAGTCTATCGAAATAGATGATCAAGTTTTGCTACGGAATGTAATGCTTTTGCTGAGTTTTTATGGATTTTCAAATAAAATTGTCGTGGTTATGTCTATTACACATGCAAAATTCGGGTTTCCAACATATTCACAAATAATCTTATGATGTGACTAAAAATCTGCATCTAAGAACTCACACTCAATTAAAATACCAACGGTTACAAAATATTTAAGAAATATCGATAATACACTGTGGTGTGAAATCGATCGGATTTACAGCAAAAATGAACCTAGTATGTTTATTAACTAGGGTGGCAGTAATTGCGAATATGATTTTTATAGTCGTCAAAAGTCCAATATTTTGATTATTTCACATATTTACAAAAGCCTTTCATCACCCGTCTGCCTCTAACTACCGAAGCCAACGGTTTCAATACTTAATCTACTCTGCACGTCTACCCGAGCCAGGAATACGAGCACGACGGAAACAGTTAAATTTAGTCCTATATGCTTTGTTACAAGAACAAAGTGAATCATCACTTTTAATCTTTATTCTGTGGTGAAAATGGAACTTAACGGCAGTCACTTTCATCCAGTTACAACATATACATCACATGTATTGATAACTTCTGTGAATATTTACGGCTTTTTCAGTCAATTTAGCTCGAGTAAACGAATTGCTTTTAAAACTGCCCGACGCTTCGACCGTGTTTGGCGGTCTTTTTCAAGGGAACGACACAATTAAATTTCTCTTTAAAAAGGCCGCCAAACACGGTCGAAATGTCAGGCAGTTTTAAAAACAATTCGTTTACTCAAGCTAAATTGACTAAGAAAGCCATATGTATTGATAACGTTCAACAATTTGGGCTAGGAAAAAAGATTTATTCTGCTCAACAGCTTGAAACACATGATTAATTGTGATAAAGTTAAAGTCAAGATCTGCGTGTGTATAGACGATGATAAAAATTAAATACGTATACACGACCTTGCACCGCCAGTTCAGTGATCAGTCTGCACATGACGGAAAACCATACACGGGAACCGTTCAGAAAAGCTACAAGAGTCGTAGGCCAGTAGGTACGAACGCTTGATGTAGAACTACACTACGAAATGTAAAATATTTTGATTATATTTCATTTGTCAGCGTATTTGGATTATTATTTAAATAAATATATTCCTATCGTATATCTTAAGAAATATTTTTCTATCGTAACCTTTGCACGTTAATCAGAATATCAATTTGAGTAAAGAAAATTTTCCGCAAGGACACGAATTAACACCAAGAACTGATGCGCATGAAGTCAAGGTGTATGTGGCTTTTGCATGATTTTTTTGAATTTTCCTATCACGATCACATCTACAATCAGGAATCAGAATATATTGGCTTAAATAGCACGTTCCCCGTACATAGTCGGGAATTCGTGCCTTGCCGTGTGTTTTCATCATTTCCTGAGCGGAAGGAAAGGACAAGGAGGTGTGGGGAAGTGGAATTGGAAGGGTCGGAAAAATAACTGCATAAAAACAAAAATAAACAACAGGTAAGTTAAACTCACAAGTAGTTCAACTTGCCTGCGAATAAGCCTAAAGCTCTTTACCACATTGGATAAGAAACTTGAGTATGTCTCCGAGTTTCAGTCGTCCAAACATGGTTTCGTCTATATAAGGACGGCTGAAGACTCGAAATAGCAATTGCGCTACCGCTGAACAGTTGCATATCAGATGATATGAGGTTCCGTAGTCGGATTTACAAAGATCACATGAAAAAGCCTCAGCGCGCTGAATAGTTGCCATGTGATAGCTGAGTTTTCAGTGGTCGGTTAAAGCCCTAGTCAGCATGCCGCAGTGGAGCTTCGAAAAATGTAGGAGATTTTTCGAAATCACTGGGCACGGTTGTTCTAGAAACGCCTTTGTTCGGCGACACGTTTGTAGATTTCTCCAATAATTGCGGTGCTCGGACAAAGCCCAGGACCGTTTTTTCCCTTATCCAACTTGTCGAAATTGGCAGCGCGGGCTCAGGACCAACGAAGTCAATCGCTGATCGCGCCCTGGCCAATTCGTCAGCCCATTCATTTCCAGTAATACCGCAATGTCCGGGAACCCAGACAAGATAGAGAGTTAACAATGTTTAGTTCTTCGATTTGGGTTCGGCACGCGATCACTAGCTTGGACCGGGATTTGTCTAAGCTAAGGGCCTTGATTGCAGCCTGACTATCGGAGCAGAAGTTTATAACTCTGCCGGACAAACTCAGTTGAAGGGCCGATTGTACCCCGCACAAAATCGCAAAGATTTCTGCTTGGAATACAGTACAGTATCTATCTAGTGAGTGAGATTGTTCCAATCTCATTTCACGACAATAAACACCAGCACGTCCCTCCATCAGAGAACCGTCAGTGTAACAGACCACTTGCGTTTGTTGTTGTCTTTCCATATAGCCAGACAACCACTCCTCTCGAGAGGGAATCTTCACATGGAATGTCCTGTAAGGAGTCTGGCAACTCTTCTTATTACTTTTTATTGAAATACAGTGAAAAGTTTCAAATTGGTGAATAGTTTTTTTTTAAATACGGCGATATCCTTTTGGATAATAAAATTAGCTCGATTTTGAAAAAAATGCTCTAGACTCTATAAGTTGGTGATGCAAATTTGTAAAAACAACTGTTTTTAATCCGAAAATTTGGTTATGAGTGGTAAAAATCGCGAAGAAAAAAATAAAATGAATAAATGAACGTCTGTAATCTATGGTCTCATTTTTCAACTTATCCTCAGAATCCAAGGAATATTTACTGTTAATCAGGTAATAACCAGTAACTCACCTTAACTTCTTTCTGAATTTCTGATCCAGCTCGATTTGTCTTTTTATTTGCACCAGTCTCGGTGGAAATACATCAAACATTACGAAGACTGACGTTTTCTAACGGGCGCACAGTGGTCAAAATGTGTAAATTCATGCCTTTAATTATTTAGCGGAAAAAGGTATAAGGTTCTGTGTTTTGGTGACTTCGGAAAAGTTACTGGAGCTACCAAGGTGGATTTTCGGAAGTAGACAGCCATGTTCCAAAATACAGTGTAAAGACATTTCTGAAATCTAACTTTTTACTGGTAGCAGGTAGACAGTTTCAGTCTTCGGCAAAGTTGTAGTGAATATTATTTTTAGCAAATCTTTCATAAAAACTGACTCTCTAACTATAGCCGTTCCAATGTTATGCGGTGTTTTCATTAGGGCCCCCTTCAAAATTGGTTTTTCATGATAACTCTTGTCGTATTTATTTCTCTACAAATATGTGTTCCGAAATGTTTTAGATATTACGAAAATGCACAACTTTGTTGAATATTTCAAGACGATATGTTTTTGGAGAGAGTTACAGCTTTTTTATGATTAATATTATCAAACTTCATAACCAGTTTTCTCAAAAAGTTGCAAAAATATGCAGATGAAATATTGTTATTTTGAAACTATCATAAATCTCCTACAAAATCCTGAAGGAATGGTTTGTATCCGATAGTATCCTAAGATGTTATGATCGAATGAAAGTGCTAGTAATCGGGGCGATCGTATTATGTGTTATATTGAATATTTAAAAATAAGATAAACATAACTGCCATAAAATCCCCACTTTACGGTCAGTTCGATCCTTAGGAGTTCATCATCCGAGAAATACTGTAGGTTTTCGTTGTTCGCTTCTACTATGCGGTTTGACGTATGATCAAGAAGCTTCTGTAAGTCAACTTCGACAGAAAACGCGGTAACAGTTGTGGATGATTCATCGGGGTAACATTTTTGTTTCTCGGCGATAACTTTAGTGTATGATGGGTACATATTAACATTTAGTACTTTTGCACCTTTCTGAATTTTTATATAACTCGCTTTCGCTATATATATATATATATATATATATATATATATATATATATATATATATATATATATATATATATATATATATATATATATATATATATATATATATATATATATATATATATATATATATATATATATATATATATATATATATATATATATATATATATATATATATATATATATTAAACTAAGTGAAAGAACCGTGCTAGAAACATAATATTACATTCATTACATTAATTACAGTAATAGCCCTAAAACTCTAGGTCTTATAAAGGATTAACATTCAAATACCACGGGGTATGATTAGACCATAAAGATACCTGAGGCACAGTAATTCAGACCTTCCGATGACCAGAATTTCTAGTGCTATTGCATGAAATTGAGCATTATTTTGAGAACTTAGATTTTGATCTAGATAAGCCAAAACATATCTAGATAAGCTCTATCTTTTGACATAGACATTCCAGCAAAAAACTTTCTTCGGCAAGGTTGTTTGTTTTGGTATTTTTGATGTGTGACTCGAAGTTGTTTATGCTAGGGTAATGGGCTTATTTTGGCCCTATTAGGAAAAGGGTAGCATGCGACATCTGGTTCTGGAGTTACGAGTTGAAAAGTACGGTTACATAAACAATCTCGTTAAAGCTAGTCCATATCGGTTTCTCAGAATTTTCTCAACCGATTTTCACAAACTTAGTCTAAAATGAGAGGTATAACATTTCCATTCGCTACTATTGAATTTTGAGTGGATCCGACCTCTAGTTCCTGAATTACAGGGTGATGAGTACGCAGAAAATCCCGCTTTCAGGATATCGCGATGAATGCATAAAGGCGTTTTTTTTAGAGCGACCACAACTGCTTGGATTTGTAGCTCAAGGCCGTTTGGTCACCATCGACAGTTCCGAGCGCTCCGGCGGAAGTATCCAAATTTCGAATAACAATTGCATCGATTTCTCGGAGTTAGCTCGACCGATTAGACCAAACGTAGAAACTCAAATGAAAGCCTTTTTAACCCCGTAAACTGCTATTAAATTTCATTACGATCCGACTTACGATTTCAGAGTTACATGTTGTGGCGTGTGATCACATAAAACATTCCATTTCAAACCGTTACCGCGATGAAAGCGCAAAGGTAAAAATTTCGCTAGAATGTATGTCAAATAACTTGCATTCGCAGTAGATCACTGGCGGCCAACCAAAGTCTCGTGGACCACATTGACCATCGTAGACAGCCCCGGAAATGCCCCGGAAAAGTGGCCACCTATCAAAATTAACCAACTGACATCAGTTTATCGGGGATAGTTGGGCCGATTTTCGCAAACTCAGTCCTACTTGAAAGGTATATTATCCCCATAGACGTCTATAAAATTTCGTACGGATCAGTTACATGGTTCCGGAAAAGTAGACTAAAACGTTCGGTCACATATGAAATTTCCATGTAAGCCGGAACTAAATTTTTTCACTGGGCGAATTTGTATTTTCGATGCCAAAGATCTCTAAAATGCATGAAACGTCGAGATTTTATGTTATCTCGAAAAATGTTTGCGTTTCTCATATTTTTTTGTTGGAGACGTACCACTGCCTTTCTCATAGAAAAAGGTTATGCAATCACTCTGAAAATTGTCCACTTAATCCCGGCTCGGAGACACGGGACCCATATCCCATCCGCCTCAGTTCATCGAGATCGGAAACAGTCTGTATGTGTGTGTGGATGTGTCATAAATGTCACTCATTTTTTCTCAAAAATGGCTGAACGGATTTACCCAAACTTAGTCTCAAACGAATGATGCAACCTTCCCATCGGCTGCTATTGAATTTTGTGTTGAACTGAATTCCGGTTCCTGAGTTACGGTTGTTGTGACTACACAGAAATTTCCCATATAAACTGGTACCACTATGATATCAAAATGATGCAAAACTTTTGAAAATATATGCAACATTAAAAATATCGATATTTGATGACATCTCGAAAAAAATTTTTTTTGCGAAGATTGACTTTTTTGGATTTTGGCAAATATTTGCCTTTCTCATATATTCTCATATAATCCTGGCCAGATATTTTTTTTCGATTGATGTAGGCTTTTGGGAGTTTAACAGGGGCGTATCTAGGGGTGTACGGAGAGGGCCTCCCCTTTCGCTGATAACCCCCCTCTCCATTTTAACCCTCCTTAGATCACCCTCATTACACTCCCCGTCGAACCATCACCCCATCCATCCCTCGTACGTACTTCAGCACATGAAATGAAATGAAGAATGATAAATTTTAGTATGATTCATTCAACGGATATACAAACACTGCTGCTTCTTGAATGATATAATATTCAGTTCAATGATTATATTCCTGTTGTCTTCAATAATAAAACTACATAAATTGCTTGATTCGGGGGATAGATTTTTGCACATACTGTGACGAGTTGCCGAAACAAACAAGATACCCTCGTGAACAACCATATCACAGCTAATTTCCATAGTTTTCGAAAATTCATGTTCGTTCATTATTGTGCATTATTTATCAATATTTGGTTACAATTTCGAGGCTAGTGCAGGTTTGAAATGTATTTGAACTAGAAATATTCAATTAAATGAAGCAAGCATACAGCCCTTCTTTGGCAATAGCATACTAAAATAGAAAAAAAAACCTGTTTTAATCCAACTAGTGGTGCAACGGTACCATTTTCATTTCTCCAAACGATGAGTCAATGGCTGGTTATGTTCGTTTCAATTAAGGAAATATCTAATACATTTATAGTACACTTCGCACCTACGCACAATGGCTCGCCAGCCATGAACCTGATGAGCTACGTGTCTACGGTGAAACATTTGAAACAAAAAAAAATAATTAGCATAATCAGCATTAGTTCAATGTTGTCTTCCTGCCAACAAATTTTGTCATGTGATGGTGGGTGTGTAAGGAGGGTGAAAAACCTACGAACGAACCATTCCCCCAGCTTAATTTGGGATACCTTGTGTTATAGCGGTGGTATAAAGATGCTGGGTTTGAGAGGGGGAGGGGTATGAGCGATGGATGCAGTGGTGGTCTGAGGTGGGTGCAATGAGGGGTGATCTAAGGGAAATTTAAATGGGTGTTGACCAGTGATGGGAAGGAGGGTGTAACCCTTCCCTGTTAAAATCCAGAAACCTTATGTCAGTCAAAAAAAAAATAGGTTGACGATTTTTAGAGTGATTGCGTATCCTTTCTATATGAGAAAGACAAAAATTTCTGTGTGGTCGCACTCTTAAACCCGTAACTCCGGAACCGGAAGTCGGATCAACTAAAACTAAACGTTATACCGTTCATTTGAAACTAAGTTTGTGCAATTTGGTTCAACCATTTCTAAGAAAAGTAAGTGAGATTAGAAAATACATACACACACATACATACACACGCACACATACAGACATTTGCTGATCTCGACGAACTGAATCGAATGGATAGCAAACACCATAGACAAATTTCATCGCAATTGCTTTTAATGTTATTGTTCACTGGTGAACAGGCCCGATGAGAAGAGGGGTCAGTTGAGGAAAATGCCCCCGACCCCGGTTCATAACTAGGGGCCAGGTTGGCCACATTGAAATCAGTGTTTCAATCAAAAAAATCTATTCACCATGTGTGATGACTAATAAAGAAAAAATCAGAGCTAATTTTTTTAAAAATCCGTGAAAAATAACAATATTTCCTAAAATTATGGATACCACAACTTTATTTGATATTTGAGGCTTAATAAAATATAAATTCTTAAGGTAGTTGTTTACTTGATGTACATAGTCAAGAAAACCATGTCTTTATTGCGAGCACACGGACAAACGTATTCGTCCTCTTCTGTGTTCGTTTTTTTTTGCTAGTGCTACCGGTTGTTGGCCTGGAGACCCTGGGCGCGATTGTTGTGGAATGAATATTTGTTTCTGTCAGATCTGTAGATATTGGTTTTAAAGCCGTTTGTTTTCACATTCTGTCGCAGTCTCCAAAAGCGCGGGTCTCGCTTTGAGAGGGCAGTGCCCGTTGACGATGCTGTAGTTGTAGAAATGGCCTTTGATCCACACACACATCCTTTCGCTGATCGTCTGCTACTTGATTACGGGTTGGCGCATCATGCTCAGTACTACGAAGCTGAATCCCAACTCGTTTGTTGTGCCATCGCTCTAGTACAATGAAACCGCTCGATGCCCGCTTTCCCACATATTCTGTCCCGCCAAACAAAGTTCCTACAATGCTACGGCTTTGAAATTGCGAGTTTTCAGCTCATGTAGGATTCGTTCAAACCCAGGGAAGCAAAGTGATTTACAATTAGATGTGTCAAGTTTCCACTCGTAGTCCTTTTTTCGTTACGTGGGCTTTAGCCGATTGTTCCGATCTGCCTTTTCTTCCTGATTCTTGTAACGTGGTGTTTTCTAGGCGGCTTGTTGGCAAGATCAATTTATGTAAATTGAAAAACTCTTTGATTTTATACTTTTAAACGAGAATTACAAGCTGTGTCTGCTACCTTCTCATCTTGCTTACAACAAAACTAAAAACTGCTCCACCACTACCAGCAATTAAATCTACCAGTGTGTCGCTTTGTCTACATCGTAGAAGAAAAATATCGTACTTTAACCTACTTGTCGAACGTCACCAAAAATGAGGGAAAATAGGGTCAATTTCTGCTTTTGCACAAGCAGAAAATGGCCCTGTTGTAGATAAATTGTATTCCTGTTTACTTTCCGAGATGTCCCTTAAAATCATCTGTTCAAAAAGTGAAGTAGGGGAAACCGAGGAGAGTTGAGAGTTCTCACGAAGCCCATTTCTAACAAACCCATGCCGTTAGGGATATTGCAAAAATGCCTTTGTTTAACACATACGAAAGATGTAAAGCAAAAGTACTTTGGCCAGATTTCTAACGGCATGGTTTCGTTGGCAATGTACTTTGCTTGAAATCTCCTCTGTTTCAACTCTCCTCGATTTCCTCTAGAAATAGAGCTACAATTTCACCATGTTAGACATAGTGCACTGATTATCTTCCAGACCAATAACACTGTTCAACATACGATCGGGGAGCGGAACGGAAAAAATGGCGAGAGTTTACGGTGCCAGGAAACCCTTGGTGAAGAAATTTTTGAAATAAATTGGAACGGGGCTTCACAAATTAAAACTAAAGTTTGTATGGAGAACTAGGGTGATTCTACAAGGTAAATGATCATCTTAAATTTTCGTATCAACTCTTACATTGAAAAAGTGATCTATGCAAGTTTTTAGCTCAATCGGACATCGTTAAGAGGGTGCGGCGTTTGAATATTGGTTTCATAATATAAGAAAAAATCCAAAGGGGGGGAGGGGGTAAGTACATGAAATTTAATTTTTTTTTAGTTCCAAGGACTTAGAAATTTTTGTACAAATTTTTCGAAAATCGAAAAGTTTATTGTAATGCCCTATGATTGCAAAAAAAACCATAGAACTAAGCTTGGGATCCGAACAAATAAAAAGATGGCAAGGATTAGGATTCCAACTACATCAATGTGAAAAAAAATTTTGAAAAAAATTGGAACGGGACTTCACAATTTAAAACCAAAGTTTCGTGATTTTTTAAAAATTACATCTTTTCGGTGAAAATGGGCATCTTTGATCGAATTTTAGGCTTTAGGGTTCCAACTACATCAATGTGAAAAGATTTTTGACAAAAAATTGGAACGGGACTACACAGTTTAAAACCAAAGTTTCGTGATTTTTTTTTAAAATTACACCTTTATGTCTTTATCATGATTTATAATCAAGCAGAACGTTTGTTTCGGGAAACGAAATATATCGTTGAATGTGCCACTCTGAAGACAGTACCTCTGTATTTACATATTTATGGCATAATCGAGGTATGAATACACGAATGATTCTCTGTACCTATAATAACATTGTTAACCGTTATATACACTTTTAACAGGCCGAAAGAGTACCCGGATACCTGCAAATTTAGAACTCGTCATTATGGTTGGACGGGTAGAAAAAAATCGAAATCGATCACTACCGTGTTAACGTTTCACAGGCACAAGTTTTGTTCCTTAAATTCATACTAGCATAGTAAGACTATGATCAACAAACACAACAACAGATCCACGCTAGTTTGATTTGAATAGTTGAATGCATACAATTCCTCTAATTAAGATTTAATTAGGTATGTTTCGAAGGGCCCGTCGGTAATACCAGCCTTGGGGCTCTCGACGGCCCTGCTGGTATAAATAAAGAATTGATCATTATCAAGGACAAAGTTAAGATAATAAAGACAATTTGCTGATAATTGTATTGTGATTCAAGTCAAGAATTCTATGAAACTATTCGGACCTTGCCGCCACGGCTCAGGATCATAGTATAGAACAGCGATTCGCCATCTTATATTGTGCCTTTTTCTTGAACAATAGCATTTCCGCCATTTTATGGCTAAAAAAAAATCCTTACGTTAAGTAGCTTTTGAATGGCAGTTAACACTGCAAATCGTGTTTTTCCAGAGACACTGTACAAAAAGCTTCGTCACCGAGTCGCTTGTCATTATTTTTGCATGCACAAATTACAGAATGTTTTTGAAATGATGTATTATAATGTACAAAAGTTTCGATCAATTCACTTTACCCAAATTTCTAACAAAAATTCACAAGTATTTTTTTTACACTGAAACCCTTATCCCCCCCTTAATCAAAACACATTATCTCAAGGAATGTATGGAATCCACCGCTCAAATTCGACACATACATTTTGGAGATTGCCTTATCGACAGATACACGGAAAAAAATGTTCCCAAAATCGTGAATAAAGTGCCATGAATTCCGGAACAATCACGTTTTTACGTTACGAAAACAGGACCATGACTAAAAATCATGGCTTTTATAATTATGTTCAATTTCCCTTCAGTAACGCCCGCATAACGCTTTCATTAGTGGAAATATTTGATTTTGTTTTGTGAACTTCAGTCACGGTTTCCGCCAAGAACTAGTTCACAACTTTATGAACATTATTCATAAAACCAAAGGTTGACTCTTGTTTTTTTTTAATAGTTATAGGAACAATAGTTCACAAAATCAAAATATTCTGGCTATTTTTTCGTGAACTATTTCACGTAATTCGGAATTTTATTCATGAATCCATTCAATCTTCGAGAACTAATTCATGTTTCCATGCTCGTAAAATAGTTCATGACATCATGAAATATTATTCATGCATTCGTGAACCGGTTCATGATACCTAGTATAAGTCACAACTTAGCATTCGTTTTCGTGAAATAGTTCACGAAATCATAAAATATTCGTGTATTCGTGAACTGGTTCATGATTCCTAACATATTAGTTACGATCCAATATCCATGCTCGTGAAATAGTTCACGAAATCATGAAATATTATTCATATATTCGTGAACTGATTGATGATACCAAGTTAAATAGTCACAACTTATCATTCGTTTTCGTGAAATAGTTCACGAAATCATAAAACATTATTCATGTATTCGTGAACTGGTTCATTGTTCCTAGTACATGATTTACATTCTATCTAGTATCTCTTGGCGTGCTTGTGATATTTAGAAGATATCCCTAATCATTTACAATTTAATGCAGCATAGTAATGAAATTTTTACGTGAATTCTATCACAAAATTTGGAGTTTTATTCGTGGAATCATTTTTGTTCCATGCACTTTTTTATGAAATACCCAGCTGCAAGTGACCAGTAATAGGTACGAGCAGTAGTTATAAAAAACTATTAGGACCTCGAACATCGTTATTCATTTGATAAGGTTCATTGTGATGTCCGGACAGAAAACGAAAACTGCACTAAGAACCCAAAATAGTATGCATGATATAGTTCACAGAACCAGATATCGCAAATGAGTCTTATAATGATGATCCAGTTCATATTGTCACGTTATTCCGAGTAAAAAAACATTAGTAACCAAAAAGTAATAGAACACGATAGCTAAGAGAATTTACGAAACCATGATAAAACTGCTGATATCATGAACATTAGTTACACTACTCTTTGAAAGTAAACTCTAAAATAAAATATCATGATAACATGAACAGAAATTACGAAAATCGTAACTAAGATCTTGAAATAACACAAACACAAATCACACAACTAGTGACAAAAATATCTAAAATCGTGGCGAAGATCCTGAAATCATGAATATGAATTGATCTATTCATGACTAAAATATCACGATAACATGAACAGAAATTACAACAATCGCGACTAAGATCCTGAAATCATGAGCTTAAAGCACACAACGCGTGACGAAAATATTTAAAATCGTGACAAAGATCCTGAAATCGTGAACAGGAAGCACTCTACTCATGACTAAAATATCATGATAACGTGAATGGAAATTACGAACATTGCGACTAAGATCTTGAAATCATGAACTTTAATCCCGCTAACGTCATGAGTATTCGCAAGAATCGCGAATAAGCTCTTGAAATCATGAACAACGTTTGACTGTCGACTGTGTATTCCCAAATCATGAACAAGAATCACAACAAAAACTAAACATGTCCAGGGAACAACAACAGTAACCCAACCAACCATTCTAATGTAACTCCATGTATATATTCGGGGCGAACTGGTTTTTAGAAAACAAAAATAGTTTTATGAATACGAGGTTTATTATTCATAATTTCAGGAACTTGATCACGGTTTTCGTAAATCGTTCAGTTCACGAAATCGTGACCTTTTGTTCACAAATTTATGAACGGATTTTTTTCCTTGTAAGAACCGTTTTATTGCCATTCCAAATAGCTTAAGAATTCTCCGAAAATCTGTTTTCCTAAAATTAGCACGTTAGACGACTTAAAGGGCGAATAACCCTTCGAGGTTAAAGCCCCACTAAACAATACAATGAAATATAGTAGCACGTTAGATATTACTAATTTTGTGATTTTCTTGAAGTACTTTGTTGGAGTTCGTAGCATAAATACAAATTTTTTAAAGTCCATGGTAACTCCTTTCACCTTCAAAGTTCAATGATCTTTCCCCAAATCCATATGTTACCAATGAAGGTTACAACTCCCCAGAGATTCCAAAGATTTCCTTCAAAGTCAAAAGGTTTTCATGGCATACAGAAGAAACTCATTGGTCATTCCTAAAATGCGTCCCATTTACTTGTACTTTTCGGCTGGTGCACCTATTACCACAGTTGATGTGGTCCGTTTACTACTTTCGGATGCTCACAGTTTATTCTTTAGGCTGCAATGCCAACGAACCATTCAACTACAGCATATTCTACTCGACAATCCAAATAACTCATTCAGTAAACTGATCCCCTGGCCGAATGGCATTCAGATAATTTCCTCTCCGCCAAATGACCGGACACCATCACGGAGTATAACGAAACGTGTGATTCAAAAACAAAATGTTAACAAAAACATAGAACTCTTCCAATCCAAAGACATGGAGCAGCTTAGTCTGGAGAGTATACTTAAACGCGGAAAAGCACGACAGAGTACAAACGAAGGCCGCTCAAGGATAGCACTATACCTACATGCATGGGTAGACGTACCACCAGCCACACTGTTCGCCGACTGTGTACATATACTTTAGCTTCCCACTGTCCACCGGGAGAGGGAGCGCCCGTGTGAAATAATCAATAGACGTATTGCAGTATTTTATGATAAGCACAACATCAAGCATCAGCACGGTCGAAGGACGGATGATGGCGTGAACACGGAATCCTTTGAACCCATGTAAAGGAAAGTGAAGAGCGTTTTTAAGAGCCTAGCCCCAAGTTGCACTTAATGATTACGTAATTAGGCCGGGTAATTATTTCGTGTTGTCGTTTGTCGCCGATCTAGGTGTGGTTCGTTCCCTAAGGAACGAAAACCCCTACCCCTAATGGGTAACATGGCCAGCCAGCGTGAGTTGAATGTTAGTTAGCATTTCTAGTCGAACGTCGTTTCGTTAGCAGGGACCAAGGATCGAAACACCTGGTTTCACGCACACCAGCACGCAACCGAATCAAAACATTACCATCGGAAAACGGTAATTTATACGGTTATCAGGTGAGCACACATACACGCTGAAGTGGACACTTGCCTTTATTTACATTTTATCAAATTAACTTCACTTGCATGACACTTTTGCTCGCTGTCGGTAAATGGGGCAATTAAATACCCGCGAGTGAAACCTGTAGCACTCTAAAAAATAACGTAACATTTGTTGTTGCATCCAAGTTAATATATTCTCAGGTCAGCCGGGTATTCATTAGGTAATAATACCCTCAGGCTACACGCGTTGATAATGGGTTATCCGCAGGGTAATTAAATTTCTTCTGCTGCCAACCCACTTTTACCACCACAAACACTACCACTCGTCATCCACCAACCGGCGTGACACTTCACCACTACAAACTGGCACAGACGAACCGACACACAAACATAAAAACGCGCACGAATAACAACATGCGTTATTTCCTCTGGATATTGGAATTCCGAAGGTAAGGTTAACATTCAAATCACTCTATTATCTCCAAATGAACAGTTTTTTCTCCGTCCGCCCGTAATCCACTGATATCCAAAGCTCGTATATTATTCCACCAAATCAACAGTCGACTGGCACCAAGTGGAACATTTTATCGAACAAACTGTTTCTTCCTGGTGAATCTTCCATTTGAATTCTTCTTTTTTTCGTCGACCTACGCGCGTCAATTACGAACCAACATACTCGTTGACATATTCAGTGTTCACTATTGTTATTTCCGCAAATCACCCGAAAGCAAACTGATAACAGATAAATTGGAACAACTCCAGTACTACTAGCACCAACAAATTACACCACCAGCAGCAACGACAGCGCCAGGGAAAATTATTTATGCGACGAAGCCACGAGCACGAGCCATCCGAAATTCTGTTCGGCTATTCTTCGGCCGTAGCCCGTCTGGCCTGCAGTACAACACCGTCACCGCCGCCACCACCGCACAGCAACAACTTTCCACGAGACAGGAGATCCCCTGCTCTGTGCCTAGCTCCTAGAACACACTCCCGGATTTTCCTTGGATTTACAAACCCACCAGGTGACATCGAAATATACCCGTCCGCTTAATTATCGAACACCTTCGAGGTATGCACTCAGCAAACCACTTTGCTCACTGATCGATTTCAGATCGATCAAGCACGATTTTCACCATAAAATTCACAATTTTTTTCTCCACTTTGCCAGGGGATTCTGGGTTACATCGAAAAACTACTCTCGCTGTAGCTCGCACTCTGGGTACGGGGTTCTGTCACTGTCACAAATACGCACACAAACAGTGCAGTGCGCCTGCATGGTAGGCAGCGCCCGCGAATGTGTGTCTCAACTGTCAAACTTCGGCACGGCGCGATATGGTCGTGCGCCTAATCGACCTCCAGCCACAACCCAGCGACCCGAACGTGGCATGGCAGCTGATGACAGCGGGTATTAGGTCATTGCTAGTGCATTTGCTTTGCTACCGGTTGTGTCATTTCTGGCCCCTATCTCTACCAGTGTACCAGAGCTGAATCGCCGAACGAGGAGGGTGATTTTCCTGTGGTCACGGTGCCACAGAAATGGTTTCCAGCACTACGGGAAGGACACGAGTCTGCGCGCAGGAGGCGCACACTTCCAGTGGAGCATTTCCCCTGTGTGGGCTGTCAGTTTGGTATCTAGAGCGCGGGAAGGCCCGATTTGGCGCAACTTTTCCTGTGGCACGTGGCATGTCGAAATGGTGTACTGTCACGTGGGCTCACAGGTTGAACTTTCTCGTTGTTGATAGTGCTTTTTCCCGAATTAAAACTACGATAGCAGATATTTTGAATCTTACGATCAACAATATTGTTACAGAGCATCGTAAAATACCGATAGAATGCATCAAGTATTATAGCGCACTACAAGGGCAATTTAAATTTTATTAGTTGCTATAAAACTACCACAAAACCCAAATTGTTACTAGGGATGTCCAAGAATGTAACAAGTAATCCAGGCAGAACTCACTGGTTGGGCCTTCAATTGGCAAATACAGAATTAGCAGCTTAAGATTATCATAAGATAATAAAACATACGTGATTCTAAACGAAAATATGTACGAACAATTTACCATTGCGTGCAGAGATTCTTGTACACGTCGGTGGAGCATTGTCAACATCAGCTGATAACAGCTGAAGATCATACGTTCCGTTTTCCCGGTATATTGCGGATTGCTTTGTCTTGTTTCTTCTGTTTGCGGATTATGGTCGCGAAATCATCTTTCTTGTTTCCTATCATCTCGTTAGCGGTGCTGGTAATATTTTCTAATGCGCGGAAGGACGGTTTTATGATGATGGTTTAGCAGGTGTTGCTAGTTGGACAACTGTTTGTGCTGTACTTGTTTTTGTTGTGATAGTTGCTTTTGTCTTGGGTACTACCGCGTAAGGTTTTCCGTAGTGTCCTAATTGTTTTCAGTACTGACACGGGTGAAACCAATTGTCATAAGTACATAGTGTGATCTGTGAATAGACAGATCCTGGTTCGAGAGTAATGAGGGAAGGAATTGGGGTTTTCAACTGCATTCCCACCAATAGAACACCACTAAGAATGCCTGGGAAATACCTTTCCACGTTGTGTCTAAAACCATTATTAACTAAAATAAATGACCATAAATTTGTCATACGGCATTCGAAAGATACAGTATCCAAGCATCTTCTCAGTGGATTTCAAAATGATCCATCGAGAGATTCGAGAGAAATTGCGATTTGAAGTTTTATGACACGTTTCATAAGGATACCAGCCCACGGGTGTGGTCCTAACTTTATAAACAAAAAAATATTTGTCTACTTATTTGGTACTTGGCATTCGAAAGATATAGTAATCAATTATATCCGCTGCAAGTTTGAAAATACTTCATTAACGGAATCGAAAGTTATAACGATTTGAATGCGATATGCGGTCATAGATGGGTTTTCTACCAGATTTCAAGCATTAAGCCATGTTTGTCCATTGACTATTTAAATCGTTTATACGTGTCGCTGTTTAAAAAAACCCTTACCCTTTGATTATACAAATATAATGCCCAAAAGGTGTTATGTATATGCTGCGATGAAAAAATATGAAAATAGGGTTGTCTACCTTATGTTAACTATTACGTTTAAATTAAAAAAAATTGAATAAAAGTTGGAATGTTCGCTTAAAAAGGCCATATATCAGTGATTTGTTGACTAACTCTAATTGTTTTTTTTTTTCATTACTTAACTGGCAGACGTTTTATCAACAATTTTCCGGCAGAAGAATATAAAATAGAGTTGTCTACCTCAAATAATATACAATATAATTGAACTATATATATATTACCATTATTTAGTGAATATTTTTGTATTAAAAATGACGGCATTTCCATTTTTATTCACTAGTTGATTGTAATTGCTGTATACTACAAATTGTGTATATATGAAATGTTGAAACTAACACAGTCGAGATTCGCTAGTTGGATAATTTTTAACGCTTTTTAGTTGGACCTCCGCTAGTTTGTAAAAAGCATCTGAATGTCAAATTCTCTTGGTAAATTCATTTAGTTCATTCATAGTTAGAGATGTGAACAAATGCATTTGTATTAATAACGTCCCCTTTGACCAGTTTTTGACATCTGTCAACCCAACCAGCAAATCACGAATGTACAAAATTTTCTACAAAAACCGTACCATAATTTATTTATTTATTATTACATCTTCGATATATATATATCGTACAGATTACACTTAATTCTATTGCTAGTGTCAATGTTAAAAATTTCTAATTGCTAACTTATAACTAGATTTAGTGGTATGGAAGTCATAAACTAAAACAGTTTCGTTGAATCTGCTACAACACCTGTCTAGCGGATTGTTCTGGCCATATGCTGTGCGGTGCCTGGGAATCCACAGAAGCGGACGATTCCTTATATCACGAGGGGGAACAAATAAATGAATCCTTGAGAGAATGTCGGGACAGTCAATATTGTTCGACAACATATCGAAAATGAACATTCTTTGCAAGAACGTGCGGCGAGACTCCAGCGTTGGCAAATCTAGCAACATGCATCTATTATTATACGGCGGAAGACGGATAGGGTCGTTCCAAGGCAACTTTCTGAGAGCAAATCGTACAAAACTTCTCTGAACGCGCTCCAGTCGGCTACTTTGAACGGCGTTGTATGGCGCCCATACTTGTACAGCATACTCCAAAGTGCTCCGGACCAGTGCGCAGTATAAAGATTTCAGTGCGTAGAAATCCACAAAATCGACAGCGTTCCGTTTTAGAAAACCCAATGTTGCAAAAGCGTTCGCCGTTGTTGCAGTGATGTGGTCGGCGAAACGAAGTTTTCTGTCGAATAACACTCCCAGGTCACGGATAGAATCCACCCGCTCGATGACACAGGCTTGAAGAGTATATTCGCAACGCCTTATATTTGCCGAGCGTCCGAAACTTATCATCTTACATTTATCAATGTTGATCTGCATACCGTTCAGCAAACACCATTCCTCTATATTGGTTATATCGTCTTGGAGCACAGCAGAATCGAGTGCTGAAGCAATTGAACGAAAGATTTTCAGATCATCAGCATAGAGCAGTTTTTCAGAGTTGATGCGGGTGCAGAGGTCGTTCATGAATAAGAGAAAGATCAGTGGCCCTAGGTGACTTCCTTGAGGCACACCGGTTGGCGTTACGAATGCGCTTGAGCATGTAGTGTCAATTCTAACGAAGGCAGATCGTTGTGAGAGATAAGAATGCAGCCATCTGGTAACCCACTCAGGAAAGCCTAGTCGCTCCAGCTTCAAAACAGCAATGTTGTGCGGCACCTTGTCGAATGCTTTTGCGAAATCAAAATATATAGCGTCCACTTGTTGACGCTTCTCTACAGCTGGAACTAGAAGGCTCGTGTACGTCATCAAATTCGAAGTGGCGGAGCGTTTTTTCATAAATCCGTGTTATCGTTCGTCGATTATATTGGAAGAAGCAGCGTACATCGCATTGTACACAAACTTTTCCAGAACTTTAGCTAGACAGTTCAGCACCGAGATTCCTCTGTAGTTTTCAACATTGTGCCTATCTCCAGCCTTATGAAAATATTTTCCGAGATTGAACGCTGAAAAATAATACTAATTGGTGCAGAAAGTGCTCGGGCACAATGCTTTATAAACACAGGAGGCAAGCAATCCGGACCAGGCCCTTTCAAAGGATCAACGCTGGACAGAGCGCTCGCTACATCAGAATCATTTACGTTAAGAAGAGGAAGGTTGATATTATGCGTTGGCAATGTTTCAAGGTACTGCTGCGATGGATAGATTGGAGGGCTGGAAAATACATCTCGGAAGTGTTCTGCAAAAAGGTTCGCCGACTCGGCAGCGGACTGTGAATTTTTGTCTCGAAGATAGACATTTTCTGGTACACCCACGGAACGTTTTCTGCTGTTTATATATGTCCAGAATGTCGAAGGATTATTTCGAAGGCTGTGCTGAACTTGGTTCAGATATTCACCGAATGCACTGTTCCGGGCTGTTTCATATTGCAGTTCAGTTTGACGAAGAATAGTTTTATTGTCGTCGGTCCTATGATGTAAATATCGCTTTCGGTGTTTCCGGAGTACGTTGCGTAGGCGACCAAGCTCAGCGTTCCACCACGGAAATTTATATTCTGCTTTTCTGCTGAGACGTTTTTTAGGAACATTACGGCGAAGAATCTCATATATGGCATCATAGAACGCCACAACTGCCTGATCTAAGTCATTTCCAACCAGCATCTCACGCCAATTGAGTGCACCAATGGTCATTGAGACTTCATCGAAGTTGCATCGAGTAAAGCCAAAGTTGAAGTCGTCGTTAATTGTATCAAAAGCTTCACCGTTATCAGAACACATATCAAGTCTTAAAACGAAGGGTTTATGGTGAGGGTCAACCTTCAGTATAGATGTGGGAGGCTCAATCAGTTCGAACACGTCCGTGTCATTGACGAAAGCTAAATCGAGGGTTCGTCCATTCACGTTGCTAACAGAGCAGATTTGATACAAGCCACCAGCGACCAAAGTTTCTGTGGTGGCCGTCTCTTGTTCCGTGATTGCATTTTCAGGAAGGTAGCACTTATAATCGTCATCAAAAATCCACCGAAGATAAGGAAGATTATAATCACCTACAACAAGTACATTGTCGCGCCTATTACATTTGTCCAGAATGCTTTGGACTGCAGAAGAGTGAACATTGTGCAAGTCAGGATCACTGTTCGGCCTTAGATAAATGCAACAAATATATAACGATCGACCTGGCAGTGAAACGCGTACGACAACTTGCTCCAAACATTCACATCCAGGCATTTTAAGTATAGTCCCAGTTAGATGTTTCTTTATCGCTATGAGAACACCACCTCCGCGACGTAGATGACTGGTAGAAGAGTTGCGATCGCATCGGTAGATTGTGTAGTTCGTCGTTAGCTCGGTGTTTAATATATCATCACATAACCAGGTTTCGGTGAGAACGATAATGTCATAGTCGCAGGAAGTGAGCGCAAGCAAGAAAGCCTGCGTTTTTGTTCTCATTCCACGAACGTTCTGGTAGTAGACGGACAGGAAGTCTGGAGTTGTACGCAACGGCATGCTATGAACCAAGAGGTTTTCAGGAAGCGAACTGTCATGTAAAGCAAAATACTCGCCTGAGAAGGGACTTCGGAAGACCCCTCACGACCTCCGACCATAAATTGATCTGAATCAGCAAATACCTTCATATTTTTATATGTATATATTGAATTTATGATTTTATTTTCCATGATTTTTAGTTTGCGGTCGCTGCATTGAACCAATGTATAGAAATCGATATGTCATCGTTTTTAATAAAATAAAATTGACTAAATAATGATAATACATATAGTTGAGATCATTTATATATCAGCAAAAAAAAAATTTTCTATTTTTTCCGTAAAATATTGTAATTAATGGTATGACATCCAGTTGTAAGCATTAAATTCATTATGATATGTCTATTTGAGTATATATTAGTTTGGGATCTCTAATGATATCAAAAACTTCACATTTTTGCTCCTACGTTTTCAAAATCTGAAATATTTAGGCATAAGTGAAAATAATACTTGTAATTGAATATCAAACCAAGAATTTCAAAAATTGGGGCAAAAAAAAATTTTTTGCTGATTTTTGTATGGAAAATGTCAAAAAACATGGTAAAGTAAGCCTACCCTATTCATAGGGTTCTAGAGTACCACGCACAAAACTTTCTTAGATTTATTGTGCATGCTTTAGACAGTGAAAAAAGTGCCTGTTCGTGCATTTTGGTTTGCACCTTTCTTTCTTATACGTAGTTGAAGTTGGTGTAAAAAAATGTTAAAATCTTCAATACCTTTGAAACAAATGAGTATTTTTACATACAGTCTTCGACAATATTATGTACTTTTGATACCTACATATTTGTTTTGAAAATAATTTGCACAAAACGTCACAATGAAAAAAGTTATTTTAAAAAAACTAGATTTAAGGGGGTTGCCATAGTAAAATGCCTTATAAATCGAGAACGTTTAGTTCTACAAGCTCAAGTTCTTCAACAAAATTCTTCACTATGAGCACTCCTGAAACTTTGTCGAAGACACCAACTTTCTATCTCGTCAGTATAAAAATTTATTTTTTTTAGTTCGATCATAGTAAGCCATGCCTAATTTCAATTGTTATCAGATTGTGGGAATATTCATATGAACAATTCCTCCAAAGACACCCTGTGTCGATGGTTTGGCCTCTAGTGAATTAAGTTCACGTTTTTAGCGTTTCCGACCACTGTGCCCTGGGGCGACATTATGGAACCATTTCGAATCGAGTTTTTCATACAAGCTTGCATACAATAAACCTTTCGTTTCGAGATGCGCAATGCCACCTCTGCTTTTGAGGTCGCACGCACAGGAAGAAATATCCCACCAGAACCACGCGGAGCGAACATTTCCCCGCTCCAAGTATAGCCATAGGAGAAAAATCGGCCGACTCAGTGAGCACACACCCACACACACAAGTTTAAATTAATAAATGTACTAAAGTGAAGAGAAGTTAGTGACATTAATCATCCTAACTCTTGATCCTAAAGCAGGCCCCGGAGCCGACCATGAAAACCTTCGTGCTTTCACGATCGAGCTAGTCAGAGAAGAGACCGTGAGAGTCCACCCCAGACGCACAGTGGGGCCGGGCCGGTCAAAAACTCCAAAATTTATTGTCGATTTTTATAGCTTTTATATTTTTTCCTAAATGTACATTACCTAAAACAGTATTCGTCAAATTTTTGAGTCAATCGATTGAAAAATATAAATGCTACATTTTTTTGAACCGTACAGGCTCTTGAAAATCTGCAAGAATTTGAGTGACATTCATTCTAATTCATCTCGCTTTAATAGGTACTACAATGATAATTTAACAACACATATAGGCATTTCTAATAGAAAATCAGCTCAGAAATTCAATGGTGTATTTCGATTTGAGAAATAATGAGTATTTAAAATGTTACCAATAAAATCAATATAACTATGTTGTTCAAAGCGGACTTATTTACATTCAGAGTGATATCTCTTTATCGGTAAAAGCGTGTTATAGGATCTCATCTAGTGCAACTTACGTAGAATTTCATCTAGTTTTCAAAAATCGTAGTACCATCTTGCGCCGTTTTGCGCCGAAGGTTGATATTTGGACATTTGTAAAATTAGTTTTTTTCATGGAGACGCATGGTATTTCTTGATTTCATGAAGTTTTGCATTATTATTCACCGGTGGATTTCTTTTTCTGAACGCTGCTTGTAAATTCAGGGTTTGGGGTGATTTCCTTGATACAAATATAAGTATGCCTTAACCGTCTTGCAATTATGACTCGTGTTTCTACATTTTCACAGTTATCTGTAGTATAGAAAAATTCAAATATATAGAAGCCAACGAGGCAAACTAACTGCAACTATTATTATATCTTTCCATGAATCCTATCTCTTTGGTAAGTATTGGTCGTTAACTTTACTGGTGGCCGATGAAAGGTAAACACGTGAGTGTGGGAACTGTTCTTTTTTATCCGATTTCTAGTTATTGGCCAGTAATGCAACATTTATTTTCAAGTGCAAACTCCCTATTAAATCTATTTCAATCAACAATCAAATTCAAAATCTTTCTCAATAATTCACTTCCAAATTGACGAGCTTCAGGCAAAAACGGTCACGCCTCTTTTTCTGGTCGTCAAATGGTGGGATAAAAAAATTCTCACAAGTTTCCTATCTCATGCCTCCACGCGAGTCTAAGTCTATTGATGACATTTGGTCCTTAGACCGGCGACGACTGGGTGCTATCAGCCTTCTGCCGATAGTAGCAGAATGAGAGGGTGCGAGCAGATCTATTCGAGAAAACATTGCCGTAAAAATGAATAGTTGATCGAAAATTAGCCCCAATAAGACATTAATCTGACTAGTATCGATGATCACGGATCAATACGTATTGAAAATTCGCCACGTCTGCTTTTATGAAACTAATTTCAAGCTCCGTTAACAAGCCCATGAATCAGGTTAACAATCCTTTATATTTATTTTCAGTGTTCGTTATTATCGCTCGTATACTTGTATTCCACAAACATTCCGATATGAAAAATAATAAATACTTTCCTTGATTTATAACATCTCGCGCTATCATAACTCTTTGCCTGTATAATGTATTATTACTCGGTAGTTTTCAACCCAATAAATATATCGTATAGAAGAAGTAGCGAATTCTGTCTAAATACTGTTGCAATAAATAGTGATCCGGCCCATTACGTAGATAAGATTAGCTTTTCTAGGCAATACTCCCACGATCGGCCGTGTGGAGTTCAAATTGCTTTTATTTAGGGAACATGGGATACTCTCGGTGGCCGGCTGCCCAGAGTTTAAAAAGAACCGAAAACTAAACAAGATCTTTTCTTTTTCTAGTCATCGTGCACTCAAAGACTAACTTAACAACTACCTAATAAAATATGCTTTACAGGTCACATCGCTTGCTTGGAGCGAATCCTAGACTTTATACCCTTCCAAACCACCAACTCCGCAACACCTATGGAAGAGTTTGATGAATCGTCGTCCTTCCGTTAAGTAGCATCAACACTTCCCATCTATTTTATCCTTTATCCTTCCCCGTGAACGATGGAGATGGGGGCGGCCGGCAACGATGGCTATCATGTTGTTGAGGTTTTAATATGGGTCGGATTGGTATTACCATTTCCTAAGCAACTCTTATTAGATAATCAGCAGTCAAACATGATGAAGTCAGTGTGCAATCCGCCAAAATCATCGTCACAATGCAACGCAACGCAAAACGCTCACGCCTCTATTTCAAAGCATACACATACAGTGCAAAGTATGCTCAGGATATTTTCGTACGAAAAACCAAGTCAGTACCCACAAGGAGAGATATGCATATCATCATTGGAATTGAAAATCAATGGAAAAGTATTGAGAGGCTTAGCTGCAGTATGCATCGTATGAGCAACTGTGAATAGAGCATAGTACGGCATGATTTGAGAGCTTCATTATAATCAAATTATCCTGTCATCTTTTAATAGCTTTGGCGATAACTATAAATAAATAAACCAATAACACAAAAATTTAAGGCATTCTATCAAATACCTTAAGATATGCTATCTTTCACAACTATTCTAAACGCATGCGTTTATAAATTCATACATAAGAATTATCTCTTAAAGAGCTATGAAGGGATGATTATTTCTACGATGATATTCAGATTGGACTGAAGATCTACAAACAAATGTATAAAATTACATCATTTTTTATTCACCAGATTTCGATAAATTGGAACCACCCTAGCTAACTCATTACTAAGGATTACTCTAGGAAATCAAAATGTTTCTGTTCGCTTACGAAGTATCTGTTTTGAGAAGTTAATAAAATTCACTTTTGCGAAATTTAAAAAAAAAAACCTTTTAGAACCACCCTAGGTCGTCTAATTTTCATTTTAGCATCCTAATTTAATCTAAATCGAGTTCAGCGCACCAAAAGTACCCTTAGACGACATTTTCAGACATTTTAAACTACTTTTGAGGTTTTGTCCAGCTTTTGTATGGAGTGGATCCACTGTGAGACGGTCCCCGTGGCTTGACCAGGGACTAGGGGCTTTTCAAAGGCTGGCCATCTGCCAGCCAGTAACAATAGATAACAGTAGACGCCACGTTTGACCAGTCGTAACAAACGTGATGTCCCAGTAGAGCAAAAGTGCTGATAGGCACGGTTATGCTCTGACTTAGAACGTCAATACGAAATGCACTATACTATTACTCCGGCTCTCAGTTAGTGTCGGATTCTGATGAGACGTAGTTGAGATGCAATCCATGACGTTATTAAGCGAAATTAAATGTTTCTCCGCCGATAAAAAAAAGTCTCCCTATGCAATAGCCTGTTGTGTGTTTTGTGTGTGCATGTGTGCTCTCCAACGGTTTTTTAATCTCGAATTGACACAAATCGGGTATCCAAAAAGCACATGTAGCACTCAAAGCTAAGCTGACATTAGAGTTAGTTAGATCCAGGAAAATTATTCTGATCTACACTTAAAGCCACGATTCCCAGTCTATTCCGACATCGATCAACAAGCTCTTGTTTGTCAGCCGTCCAGTATCCCAAAAAACTATTTTCGACCAAAAACCTCATTCGAACGTGTTGATCCGTTTACAACCATCCAGCAAAAGCACGCAATTCTTGCTCCTTTGTTGAAGGATGAAAAGATTAATCCTTTTCCACTTTACGCTAGCAATTTCTTAGCCGTCATTGCTGGTAGGATAAAATTCTCTCAACATCGATACCACATCAACCAGCAGTGGCAAATCCTGCAAAGAGCTTCATTACGAATTCCGGATTGGCAAAAAATTGACTGCCACTAGTCCGAGCGTACCATAAGATCCCATGCTTCAGCTTCTGATCTATGTATCAGCATTGTTTGGTGACTCGTTCGCTATATGAGAGGGAGGCGTCATATTGGGGATTTTTCTTGCTCGACGGGAAAAAAATATAAAAGCCAACCAAAGCGTAGAAAATGTAAAATTACATGACAACATACGTGTTCTGTGTTCATTTGTACGTGCTGGCCAAGCTTTGACTTTTCCGAGCCGAAGTTACGCGTGTCACATAAAGTAGGTATAGGAGAAACGGTGCCAGGTTGGAGTTGGAGAAGGAAAATTGCCTGCTCAAAGTCATTTTCAGCTTTTTTTTTGGTTGCTCCGTAAAATGAACCGAAATTTATACGAAAGCATCAGGCTAGCGGAGAAATGAAGAGACGGCCCATAAAGAATTGGGGAAAAAGTGGGTTTTTGGCAATATGTAGCACAAAAGGCACCCAGAGATTACTCGAATCGGATGTTGCAACGGCAAACGTGGTGGCGATATGCTTTGGCACCGATATGCTACAGAAGTGGAGGAGGGGGGGACGTTTCGGCCGGACCGTCACCGGTTCGGTAACTGTAGAACGGATGCGTGTCGTGTGCTGGCCATAATGCATAGAACGAGCATCGGGAAAGAAGGAAAAGCATGTTCAAGTGATCTTAAACTCCCATAAATAAAATATCAAGTGAAAGGCGGAACACTGATGAGATGTAAGATATATGAGATGGGTTTCATGTTTGATGCTAATATTATATGTAATTTGTAAGTTGTGAATGCTTGATTATCCGAGACGGTATTGGGATAGTGAGATGAACAGAATGAGGGAGCATCTTGGGAACAAATTACAATTACATAGCCTGAAAAAATCAAAATTTCCTATACTTCACGTCACATTTCGTTGTTGGTCCAAAATAATACTTGACCAAAAGCTTTTTGGACACATAAACTTACTGTCAATTTTAAGTACTTGTCCTTGCACGAATAAAATTTACCACCAAAAGCATTTTATTTGTGTAGATTTGTTTCAGAAGGAATAGTCTTGTAACCATAAAAGCAAATAATAACTCAATTACTCGCAACATTTCACAGCAGCTAATGCAAAATAAACATGAAATGCCATTTTGAGCACAATATTCCTGATCCCTCAAATAAACCTAAAACTAAATCTGTCAGTCCTACACCGATGAATGGGGCATCCAGAAGAATACCTTCGGGATCTTATTAAACTTCGGGTACCGCCATTCTATCGATCTGAACCCTTCATCCCTTCTGTTATCACAGCCCCAACCAGAGGCCGGATCACGTCCATCTTCAGATTTCAGTCGCGATTGAACCAAAAAGTATACCGGTGTAGTGTTTTAACTAACTCATAAATATACAACACTGTTCATCCCTTTTCGGTCCGTCCATCAGCGCTCTACGGCTAAGCTTCCATCAAAGGGCAAGGAATCGAGAATTTCACTTTCACATTCACTAAACAGGGCAGAAAAGAAACGGTCGAATAACAGAACGCATATATTACCCTTAACATCTCCAGCAGCAGTCTCGTTGGCAAAACTACTCAGCCTTAGTTTTGCAGCGCGGTAGAAGCAACGGGGTGGGGTGGGGTAAAGGTTTTCTTGATGGATCCTTGATGCCTAGCGAAAATGAAACATTCGCTATCCCCTAGCAGCAGCGCAGCGCCTTTTCAGTTGGAAGAAAATAAAACCTCCCACATCCAAAAGGTGTGAAAGTGGCCGTTACGGAAAGTTATGATGGCAGCCAGGCGTCGAAAATATTTCGGATCAAACGAGCAACGAGCTTGGCTCCTTGACGGGTAGGGGATTTTTTTGTGGTGGAACGGAGTGTGTTTTCTGCAAAAAAATGATAATTTTAGCAGAGATTTGGCGAACACAAGAAATATTTAATATTTTCAAATATAAAATAATATAAAAAAATATGAAAAAATTACTATGTTCAAAATAAGATTAACATCAATAAATCGCATAATAATAATTTTTAATCTTATACGGTCAGGATCTACTCACATATAAAATTTTCTGGTTAGACTTTTTATTCGTTCATTTTACTCGCTTCACTGGCATTAGCCTAACTAACCCTTGAGTCTTCTATATTACCATTTTTTCTATTGTTAGGAGAAACTTTACCACTGTGACCACTAGAGTGACAAGAAAAATGACTCTAGTCGTCCCACACCTGAGTCAATTCATAGTCCCAACAGGAGTGCTTGCTCCTAATCTGGCTGTGTATCAGTACTCGATTCCCACAAACTATACATTTTTTTGTGAAATAATGATTAGGTTTAGATCAAAACTATGTTTGGACGAATTATAGTATTTATAAAACCTCAAGTTTTAGTTAGAAAATTTTATTTCCACGTGTTAGCGCATATATGACACCAACATAAACTTTTCAATAGAGAAAAATATAAATAAGGCGTCTTCTATAAAGAGCTAGAACAGGCATTTCTAATAATAATAATAATTCTTTTGAAGATGCCCATATTATTTTTCTCTTCACTGAAAAGTTAATCTTGGCGCCATCTATCACAGATGGAACAAAAATTTTCGAACCGAAATATGACTCGTATAATAAAAAGGAAAAAAGGAACTGATGGGAATCCATCGCCCCCATTTGGTAGACGCTGAAGACACAGCCACCACCTTAGACAATATAACAAACCTGCTACGACTGTAAGCGCAGTGGCAATAGTCTAATAAAAATCTATACTGGCATTCGAAAGGCAAACATAGATGAACAGCAGCAATTTCATTGATGCTAATCATCAGCAGGTTTTCAGTGGTGATCTTACGTGGCTTTTCTTTTGTCGGTTCTCACGGTAAAGAGGGGCACGTCTGTCTTTACCAGGAGACATGTTGGTAGACTTGAGTGATTCGTAGTTATGCTGCTCAAGCCTCGGAAAAAGTTTTCATAGTTTGAGCGAATTCTATACATTTCTTTTGTAAGAAATGTAAAAATATATAAATTCTTCTGAACATACTATTCAACTAAACATGACCATTATTTCACAAAAATGTATAGTTCGTGGAAATCGAGTACTGATACAAAACCAGGCCCCATTCAAAATTAATTCAGGCATCACTTCGTTAATTATCGTTCTAATTTTCGTTTTTGTAGTGATAGTCTGATTCATACAGTGCCACCCAGCGATGAAAAAGCGATTTAGGGGTTTCTCTCCATAATTCTTCGTACACGTTTGTCTTGTAGCTATACTCGTTGGTGACGAGCTAGTTTGCCAACTCGTGCGTAGTATTGGCAGCGCAGACAGTTATGTCTAACACCTCCTCTTCTTTGCCAGATAGTGCAAATGTTGGGCGATTTCCTACATTAAGTATATACAGTTTTATACTACTTAAGTATTCCATCAATTCGGGCCTCCCAAATTGATATTTGAGCTGCCCCAAATTATGTGGTGAGCAATTGCATCACTGTCGATTATGAACGGAAACCCATTTATGTCACAGTATGATATAACATTTTTGTAATTAGCTGAATTACATGATTTATTATGCGACAAATATGCCGAACAATAGATGTATTTCCTGTTTATCTTATGCAGGTCCGTCGAGCCGCACCGGGCCCCAGGACTTATATTATTGCCTGCCCCCTCTTGATAAATACTTGTTTGAATCTAGGAAGAATTAAGAAGATCGTCATTACTTAACTCTTTACAACCATGTTCGGCCACTCGGCTTATCGTTCCTTTTGATTGGAGAAGCAATAATAATTGAATTGTACTAATAAATAGTACTTCCATAGAAATGAGTGTATCAGGGCCGGCGGACTACCTTTTGTGCCGAGTGGGTAGTAAAATTCGGAATAATTTCTACTCGTATTGATGAAAGTTTAGACATGGCGTGTGTAAGTGAAAATGAAAACTCCCTGATAATAGCTTGTATTCATTTGGAAACACCCTTTGTTAATTGTCTGTATGACCAACGGCTTAGCGAAAATGTGTTTATTGATTACTGATACTACATAGAACGGTTGTACAGCTAAGTACTAATCACTCCATTCTTTTCAATTTCGATGCATTCCCTGCGATAGAACCTTCTTTGGTGGATATTGAAGCCTGCATGATAATATTGACTAATGGGGAGGTATCTTCGACAACAGAGAACGAATTGAATATTTCTCCGATTACCAAAATAATGCCGATAAGTCTCCTTTTCAATGCAAACCGTATCCATCTAATACAACCGGCCCTTGGACGGTCTGCATCCGAACCATATCGAGTGATCTAACTAAACAACACTCGGGCGCGTACGAATAAGTATTTGTATACGTACCCGCCCGGGAAGTAAAGGTTGATGGTGTAGTCTCCGATAGGCGTCTCCTATTATTTTCCTAAGTTCTACACAATGTACTTGCATTATAGAAAACCTGGTTAACTTTCGACGTAGATCTTCCACAATTTTAACATTATTCGTCAGAGACGCTGAAACACTATGTAGGAGCGTTTTAGGGATCAAAATGTGCTATTATTTCAATCGGATTAGCCTTTGGTCGGTACCAGCTATTGAAGTTGTCGCTTGTCAAATCCGAATCAAAGGCAAAGACTTATTGATATTGCTTCCATACTCATCGCACCTCAGGTGGTTCTAGGTGACTTCAACTTCCACGGTATACCATTGGCTTGTCTTCACGATGATAACCAATCTATCTAAATGTATGATATTCGCGACAATTTCAATATCAACTTTTTGAATCAATGAGCACACTAAATGTAGCGAGGTCGAGAACAATAATAAATCTAACGCGCTAGGCCGAGCTGGCGTTGGAGTTGGCGTTCGTGTTATTTTCATCGTAGTCTTGACTACGATGAAAATAACACGAACGCCAACTCCAACGCCAGCTCGGCCTAGCGCGTTAGATTTATTATTGTTCTCGACCTCGCTACATTTAGTGTGCTCATTGATTCAAAAAGTTACGCGTCCACTATATCCTAAACAATCGAATCAAAACAAGAAATTCCTCCGGTGAAAGCGTACAACGTTTTGACTGGCTTGATTCAGGTGGAACGAAAAATCGCACCAGATTACCAGATACAAATATTAGTTTGAGTTGTTTCACATATCTTCAATCTGGGTAATGAGAAGGCGGATACTTAGGCATTAGGAGATATTTATGAAAGATCGCGTAGCTTCAACTAATTTTTCAGTATGTCTTGTCAGAGGACGTTTGAAAATTTATCAAATTGCATGGGGCAATGAAAGTTTTGGAATCTGAAAAGTTTCAGCAAACCTTGGTTAAAGCGGATGGATGAAGGTCGTGAAATCCGTTGGATGGTATATCGGGTCGTGTCCAATCATGGTGCGTTGAATGCGCATATTCGGAGTATTGGGATCGAGGAGAACGGTCTCTGCGCTTATGGTGACGGTTATCGCAACATTAAACATGTTGTCTGGTCGTGCGCCTAGTGTTTTAGCGCCAGTTTTCCGATCCTGTATGTCTCTCATATACATATTTTTAAACCCCCGATAGATATCCGAATTTAGGTATCTCTTCTCTTTTGGTTGACATACTACCAGCTACCTAAAATCTGATCCCAAGCGTTCCCACCGGATCCAAGGAGGCCAGCCGACGATCCGGTTCATGATGTCTGTGATTTTCTGTTTGTTAAAAAACTGCAAGTTTAATATAAAATTGTTGTACATGGAGAATTTCAGACGCATGCATTTTGTGCGCGAGACACTATATGGTTAATTTCAGGTTGTGGTTTGTTTCAAACATTCGAGTGGGTAAGTCTCCCCTCGGTAATTTTCGAGTGGGTTAACATTAACAAAGATTTCGAAGGCCTTGTTACCCATTAAACTTAAAGCGAAATTGAACCGTTCGCAATGTTGACGAGTAAAGTATAACTACGGGCAGAAATTAACGGTTCCAGATATGATGAAGAATGAAATTGCTACGTCTGCAGATCGCTGGTCAGGTATTCCAAATTGTATTTTTGTGGCGATAATACGGATATACTAACCCATTGCCGTCTACCTTACCCTGCAGTACAAAACAGAAAGAGGAAGTACCATTCAACAGCAAACTCTTGGTACATATCAAGGACAAACTAATACGTGCCAGTTCTGTGTACAAACGCCGCATTCCGGACAATCCTGCCCAGAAACCACTACTGAGGAAAGCTCATCAACAGCATCAACTGTCTCCAATATCAATACCTGAACCACATACCGTTGCCAAATTGATGAATGCTGTTCAAGCAATGACTGCAAAAGCCGCGTGAAGTAACATAGACTCAACAGCTAATACATTAGTGAGGCACCTACTACCAATGACGGTGGGTTCACGCTCGTGTTCACCTACAAGGGGAAGGAGTTAGAAAGAACACCTAATCGCGAACATCAAAACAGGTACCACAATGATGACACGAACGTGTGCGATGACGAGAGAGATATTAATGGCCCTCAAGCTGCAGTTGATATGGACGCAAATATTTCCCCGACGCGAAAAAAGATCTCTCCGCGCAATGGCAAGTTTTCGCGTACGAGATCGGACAGACTATCACTATGAATCGTTTTAAATTTTCATTTTCTACTCTGGTCCCCGACGATGGATCTAGCCTACTCTGACGGAGAATTCCCCGCTTCGTCCCGATTTACTCGATCTAGTCCCCAGCGGTAGACCTAACATACTCAACGGGCCAGCTAATAGGTGCTGAGGTCCATCCAGTAACTCCGGGGGGAGTGCAGATTCGGGTTCACTGGCGCCCCAACGACCCACTGCTAGCAATTCGACGCGGTCTACTCGCTCTAATCCCCGGCGGTGTATCTAGCCTACTCACGAGCTACCCGGTAGGGTGTCGAGGTCGGTCCGGCGATTCCGGTGAAGCCTGACATCCGGTTCGCTGGTGCCACGATGAATCGAGCTTTGTGCTACGTAGCGTACTACTCAACTAGTCCCCGGCGGTGCACCCAGTCTACACCATTAGAGAGTTCCCCAGCGACGGAATTTCTCACGAATCCCGATTTGTGGTTTCACGACGACTTTCTACCCAATGGCGCTACTTTATTGGTCCCTTCGTTACTTCCGGTGCAGCTCGGAGAGTATACTAGTAACTTCTCTGTTGGCAGCGTCCCAGGTATGCTCGTCGTGGTACATCTCTTCGACGATATTGTAAACTGTCACACCAGGCATACCTCTACGAACTTCTTCGAACCTAGGGCATTCGAAGATTACGTGTTCCGGTGTCACTTGCCCGTTCACACACTCCGGGCAAAGGGGTGACTAAGCATGTCCAAACCGATGCACGTACTTCCGGAAGCATTCGTACCCGAACAAAAACTGCGTCAAATGGAAGTTCACCTCTCCATGCTTCACCCAAGCCGACATATTTGGGATGAATCGGTTGGTTCACCTTACTTTCTCCAGCTGCTATTTTGCCAACGAGTCCGCTCGCACCAGTCTCCTTATATTACGTTCATTTCTCCACTGGTAGCATTTCACGTCCTCAGCCAGAATGATGCAGATGGGGATCATCCCAGCGATAACGCATACTGCCTCCGACGATATTGTTCTTTACGCACTTGCGACTCGTACTCGACCATCAGCCGGAATGTCCTGTTCAGCTTTTCATGGTTCTGCTTGGATTTCAGCGCAGCACCCCAGGCAGGAACCCCACATAGCATACCACCGACTTTGGGCATGATTCTCGCTGTTGCGTTCGTTGCCTTCGCCGACTTCGTCGTCGATCTGTATCCGAGGCGTCGCTTTGCAGTTGCAGACCTACAACACCTTCCTCTTGCTGTAAGCTAGCTTCATTCCGTTCTTCCAGTCTATTGTCTCCGTCACAGACCATTAGTGACACGTCGTACGCGAAACCAACGATTGTCACTTTCTTGGGCATCCGCAGTGTCAAGACCCCATCATATATCCCGTTCCAAAGAGTTGGACCGAGAATGGATCACTGAGAAACGCCTGCTGTGATTCGCATTAACTTCTGCACTTCATTCGTCTCGTTTCGTAGAGCACTCTGCTCTGGAAATAGGATATGGCATAGATTGTTGGGAACCCTCATTCTGTGTGACGCTGCAGCAATGGCTTCCCAGCTGGCGCTGTTAAATGCATTATTCACATAGATCGTGACCACAGCGCAGTATCGATCTCCTCTTCGCTTCTGTTTAGATTCCTTCTCAGCACACTCGAGCACTGTCTGAATTGCATCCACTGTCGATGCTCCTTAGCGGAATCCGAACTGCAACTTGGACAGTTCACGCTCGCCCTCCGTGCATTTCCACAGCCCATTAAGGATAATTCTTTCCAGGAGTTGTCCGAGTGTATCCAGCAGAAATATAGAAATATAGCCTTCCCTGGCTTCTGCACCTTCCACATTTCGGGAAAGTTGACTTCATTTAGACTCATATGCAGCACCATCCTCAACATGTCCGGGTATGCCAGGATCGTAACTTTCGGAACCACGTTTGGTATTCCATCAGGGTCGAGAGATTTCTTTGATTTCAGTTGCTTCAAAGCTTCTGCCAGCTCATCGCTAGTCTCTTGCCGATCGTCCATATTTGCTCCTGCTTCTTCGCCGTACTTTGTCGGTGGCCAGGTAGTTGGATCTTGGGGAAGAGACCCTCAAAAATGAAGTTTAGCTTACCCGTACACATTTCAGCTGGCATCGACGAGCCCTTCATCTTGACCATCACGACACGACACACGTCCCTCCAGGGATTGGCATCTACTTCTCGGCACAGCACCTTGTGGGCCTCCCACTGTTTAGCTTGATCTCCCGTTTCAAAGCGACCCTAGCTTCCCGAAACGTCGCCTTGTACTCCTCTCTATCTGGCTTCGATACTGCTCTTTGACCCTGTCTTCTGGTTCTGATGCATGCAGCGTGTAGCGTACTGAGCGTCTCGTTCCAACTGGACGTCGTCTACTGCGTGGATCCTGGTTTCGCGGGATTGTGGCATTTCAGGACGCCATCATCCTTCTTGTAAGATCAGCCTCGTCGACGTTCCTACTCTCCGGCCTGAGGAAGAGGTCTCTGTTGAAGGCTTGCGTCTTCCACTTTCGCTCTCCGATCATCCTTCTCCTGGCTGTAACAGGGTCCCGTTGGTCGATACGTTGTCGCTGTGAGTATACCACTGGTTCCAGTCCATGTTCATCGTCAGTGAAGGACTACAGAATGTGAAGTTGATGATAGACTCCCTACCGTCTCTTCGAAATGTAATAACTTCATTGCGTTCATGTATTTGTTACTCTACGACCTCACTCCACAGCCCAGGTATTGAGGTCGTCACCAATGACTACCGGTTTTGGGCCGATCAACTGCTCGGTTAACTGCTCCAGCATTAGGCTGAACTGCAACACTATCCACCTTGCAGGAGTGTAACAACTGCACACGAAGACTCCGTTGATTTTGGCGATGATTAAGCCTTCGTATGTGCGTTCTACTACTTCTTGAATGAAGAATCTGTCCATAACTTGTATCGCAGCCGCTCCCGATCTATCACCCTCCCAGTTACCGTCATCAAGGGGGACATGATACGGCTCTGTCAAACATTGTTTCTGTCGTAGACTGCCACAGCAGTTGTCTCAGTGATTCAGATTTATCTAGGTTATCTCCATTGCCGTTGGTACGCAGTCCCCCTTCTTGTAGGCAGGGTATTTGAAACCACCCGTCTGATGGTCGTTTCCGTCCTCTGGAGTGCAAAGCATGCACTTCGGCCTTTGCGTGCAATCTCTCGCAAGATGGCCGGCCTCCCCGCATTTCCAACACGTTTCCCTACCTCCAGCACCTTGTCGGCAGCGGTTACTGATTAACGAATCATCATTGTCTGAGCTCCTTCGTAGCCCTTCTTTAACCGGATCGTCATGTGCACTTCGCCCAGGTTGCACTGCTGATTCAGTGCATCTCTCATCGCGTCTTCCGTCGTGTTCTCATCCAGACACTTGCAAACCATCACCTTCTTCTGGCTTAAGGCTTCAACTTCTGCCTCTTAACCCAGTGGTTTGGCAACAATCTCCTGCATAATCTAGCTGTTGATCATGGGATCCTCCTTCAACTCGAAGAGCATCTCACCTTTTTGAGTACGCCTGATTCTTATTATTTTTCCGCCAAATCCCATAGCCCAGATTCTTTCTGATTTTCTTGAGCCCTTTTCTCTTCAGCTCAGCTTGTATCTCTTCCTTCCGCTTTTGCTGTTTCCTTTGCTTCCCCTTCCGACCTAAAACGATACTTCAGCTTTCTCCCTGTTGAGTTCCCTTCGGCAGTGAGGGCGATCTCGGGTGTCTGTCTCTTATACCCACCAGGTCTTCCATGTCATGGCGAAGATCTTGCCCTTTTTGGAATCATGGAAACTAACGTGTCCTCCATTCCAGTCTCTTCTCTTTCCCTTGCTTCGGAAGAGCTAAGGAAACGGTAGCCTTTGCCGACGCCAACGCACACCTCAGCTACCTCAGTCATTTCGTACTCCTTCACAGCAGACACTCTCGCCTTTCGGACTCTGAGAGCCATCTCCTTAATGTGCGTATGGACATTGTTTCTCACGCCCACAAATTTGTGGAGCACTTTCGGCTTCCATGCAATTTTACTCACCCCGTTCTGCTCTGGCTATTGTTGCTGCTTCTCCTCCTCCTACTATTGCTGAATACTTCAGCTGCAACTGGTGGACGTGACCTCACCAAACAACCTCTGACCAACGGATTCGATGCACTTCCTCCGTATGTGTGAGTTTCTTGTTTGTTCTCCCTTTTATTGGGTCCCAACTCCGGGCCGCTATCTCCACTCGTTGTACGTAGTCGTCTCTTGTGATCCGATGGTTATCTATGCAAGCAGAGGGATCACGCTAGGGTTGACACTACCCTTCATGGGGATTCGTATTTAGAACCGGATCGGCGTAAAATCGGGAATGGTCCATCCGAACCTAGTACCACCAACTATGTCAAGAAGAACGTACCCGGAGACCTGCCAGGGTTTTAACGGGACGGAGACTACTGTGCTGTTAGCCCACTCTCCATTTCAAGTTCGTATCATCCTTCCTTACTCAGCGAGCGCCTTTCAGCTCAACGTCGCTGTCCAATTCGTGATCCGTGTCCGTCCGTTGACATTCGCCATGGCCAGTATGTTGTAATCCGGTTGGCTAGGGTCCTTTTATTACTAAGATCAGTGGTCTTTGATAGGATCTCGCTTCGTCGAAGTTGCTATCGAAAATATGACTTTTTAGAGGTTTAGCAGAACCCGATCTTGCCCCAACCCTACCATATCCTAACAAGACAGCCCAATGCGCACCACTGGGGAGAAGAAGGGTGTCCTTAAGCCCCGTGAACTCCTGCTCCTGCTATCCCCTTGTGTGTGTATTTTTTTAATAGAAAGCTTTAAAAAGCATCAAAAGCCTAGCCTGTAGTGCAAGTGCACTACAGATGTGTAGGACTCATGACTTACTTTCGTGCCTAACCACTAAAAACACGATAAGTAAGTAGTGAAACACGGAACTACATCAAGGTAAATTAGTTATGGAATTTGCGTTCAGAATCCGACACTAACTTAGTTAATGGATTAAGCTAGCGCCGGATTGACGCTAGCTCCGAAAAAACGGACAGACAATTTGTGTTCCAGAGCAAACCCCTAGTCAATCATGATGTCCAGCAAGAAAAGAAGCTCATTTTAAGCTAATGAGAACAAAAAATGAGCTTCTTTTCTCGTGGAACATCATGCTTGACTAGGGGTTTGCTCAGGAGCACAAATTGTGTCATCGTTTTTTTGGAACTAGTGTCAATCCGACGCTAGCTTCGTCCGTCAACTAAGTTAGTGTCGGAATCTGATGAGACGAAGTCGAAACGCAACTAATAGCTAATTCAGGATTTCTACTCTTCACGCGCAAAGATGGTTTTAAAATCCACTAACGTATAGATTTTGTTAGTTATTTTCGGCAAATTTGAGACTAAGAGAAACGAAAGGAATGAAATGGAAAAACGGATAGGTATTCTAGAGTGAATCAGTTATAAACTTAGAACGTAAAACTAGGACTAGGCAGGCTCATATGGACATGAATGCATACGTCACGGCTTGATGCTAGCAGAAAGGGAGAAGAATGATCGCATGGTCTTTCTAGGCGAGGATTTGTGAAGAATTTTTTTACTAGTGTCAGCGGTAGAGCATGGTGATGAGTTATGTTCTACCATAGACCATGCGGTAGACTTGGGTGCAACGCCCAACTCCTACTTAGCAGAAGGCAAAGGATTCTTCACATTTCCTTTCGATCTTGTCCATATGAGCCTGCCTAGTTCTAATTTTGCGTTCAAAGTTTCGATCTAGAATACCTATCCGTCTTTCAATTTCATTCCTTTCGTTTCTCTTAGTCTCAAATTTGCCGAAAATAACCAACAAAATCGATACAGTAGAACCTTGCGGCAATTAAAACATAGTAACCTATAAAAAATTCACTAAGGAGAAATATAGGATAGTACATTAAGGTATTACTTTGTGAGGGGAGGAGCTCGTTGTGCTTTCGTTGCGCCTCATTCTTTTTCTCGCGGCAGCTGTCGCGGAGCCTTGCATGATCCATGAAATGGACCTCTTGAGCCAGTTATCTCTTTCTTTTGCTTTTTGTCTCCATCTATTAAGTCGCCATTTAGCTCTCGTCTCATTGAGCCGTTTAGTCTCTGATTTCATGAGCAATTGAGCTCCTGTTTCCGTGAGTCATTCAGCCCCAAGTCTTATCACGATCTACTCGGATAGTTCGAGGCGGTGAACTCACCCTACTCCGACTGAGAGTTCTGCGACGGAGGAATTTCTCACGACACCGATACCCGCTTTCTTGAGCCATTTATCTCCCAGCTTCATGGAGATCTATCGGATATATTTGTGTGTTTTATAGCGAAAAAGTTCCAAAATCTGCAAACAGACCCTTGAATGATCACTCAGGAAGTGTGGTTAACAGAATGCTAATCCACTAAAAAAAACCCGCACAAGTACACTTGAGTGCATCAATTGAGCTCTTCTCCTTATGCCTCGATCCCACCCGTAACCACTGGATTCGACTGCTATGGGGGAACGATGTGATCATTCACTTACAACTTTCAATCCCTAGTTGTCTTTGGTAGGTCACTGATTGTTTTTTCTCGCTTGTAAATGTGCTGTGCTTATGCATATCGTTTGTGCTAGTCTCTAGCGGATGCCGTTCGTTCGCTGTATTCGCTTCGATGGAGACAGTATCCTGACGACAATTCGACGACATCTCCCGACCACTCTATTCGCTCTTATACTACTCCAGCACATTCGTCATTGCAGCACAATATCGGTTGTTATTCTGGCTATCAACTATGGAAAACAAAGACACAGTCCTACGTCAACGCAGGCATATCAAATTTTTTATTATCTCCATAGTTAATAGTTCGATTTGCCTGATTTTTATCCGAAATAACTTTTCCAAAATTCTAACTAGATCTTCAACATCGGATTCAACTCGTTAGCTCAGCCAAATTTACCATCTTGATACAAACAGTAGTAACTAATACGAAACACGTCTTAAAATATTTTCTATAATTTTTTGATGGGCCAAACAATAGTTTCTGCTAGATGTAGGATCACGTGCATAGTCAAATCTTCCCAGGTTCCCTTACTATATAATACTTCCAAGCTATACCTATTATTCTGACACACTTTTCCCAAAAAATCCCCCATAGAACACAACGCTAATCATTTTGTTTTAGAATATCTTTCCCAACGAATCAGCAGGAAACATGTGGGCAATGGATGGCCGAGCGAACAGTCGGATGGACGGACGACGGACGGATGGATTGGGATGATGATTGGGTTCAGCTACCACTCTACAACTAGAGCTATCACACTCGAAGACGCACATAAAGAACTTTTTCCCGTTCTGGATTCACCGGTGTGGCACCTTCGACGTCCAATCGGGCCCCGCTACAGGAAGATCTGCAACGTCTACTCAATATGTTTGGAAAAGTAAGACGCTCGTTCGTCTAAGAGAAAAGGAAAAAATAAATGAGAAAAAAAGGACATTGGTGTATAATTCAGGTGGAAATGAAAGCGTGAATTTTCATCTTGAGTGATTTTGAAGAAGTTTTTCGTGTTGTTTGTTGTTTTTTTGCCTTTCGGCGTCCTTATGGTTGCGCTGGTCTCGTATGTCTTGGAGGATTGAATTGAGTTTTTAGAATGAAAAAGTAGGTATGTTTGATTTTAAGCAGCGATATCCTCGGAATTCGAAATGACGAGAACTTCCTTTTGACATCGCCGCTGTGATGAAACTATTGGAATTCCTAATGCAAGGATTGGGAATACAAAATGTATTGATCCAATTTGTTGAGAGAGGTTGTAAAACTGCTAAAGTGCTTTTCTGAAAATAGCATTTCATTAGAAGGTTGAAAAATGATTCGAAATTAAATTGAAACCATTTGGCACTATTTTGTTCTAGACATCGTTGCGAATTAGAAGCCGGAAAATATTAAACAGATATACTAAAAAATCCCGATCAAAATCGATCGATAAGATCAATATTTGAAACTGAAAAAAATTTGCTTGGTACGCCTATGACATTTCGTTTGAACTCTCAACCCAGTCCTCAAGGTAGCTTCGCAACTATACACTCCAAATGCCACATTTTTATTGGCCCGATAAGAGCTAATCAATTTCATATATTGTTTTCAGAAACACAGAAAAAATGAATTCTCGATTTCATTATACAAACAATACTGCAGAAAAAAACACTGTTCTCAATGTCGTTCAGGTTCACTGGGTAAAAAAATAAACCCACCTCACAATATGGAGAAGGAAAAAAAACCTGTAGACATGAATCGAAAGCCCCGAACAGTACCGAAAATATTTTCAAAACACCTGTTACCCCATCAAGAAAATAATAAACTATAGAGAGAAATGGAAAAATTATTTTCTTGCACGCCTTCCGTGCTGTGCTTCGCACTCAATGTGGTAGCGGTACAGTGAAGACCCGTTTTTATCAGTCCCTTGGTGAATTTTAGGCTGATAAAACAGGGACATTGACAAAATCGGGACATATATTTTTTTTACTTTCAAAGACACCGAAGCTCTTAAAATATTTTTCTTTAGTCCCTACACACCTAGAAAAAATCGTGTAAATTTACGTCTTCTGACCCTGACATATACGAGCATCAAAAATGACTTAGTTTTACGTTTGGTTTTAATTTTACATGACGTTGATTTTTGTAAATCGTGTAATTTTACTAACAATGGCAGTAAGTGTAATTTTATGTCATTGCGCATGTAAAGGATATGTTTCATGTAAAATTAAATGGAACACGGTAATGTTTCGTCATTTCGAGAATTACGGGTTGTTAAATTGTGTCATGTTTGCAATTACGTCAATGATAAAATTCATAATTTTTTGGTGTGTAGATATAGCCTTATAACCTTTCCTGATTATTTCGCTAAAAAAATTTTTTGCATGTTTCAGATCTCTAAGATAAGAAAAATATGCTCAAGAAAGGATTTACTCGAATTCTGCTTGGTTCGTCTACTAGAGCCCATCAAACTACCAACTATCAATTTTCTTATGAGGCTGATAAAATCGGGTCCTCACTGTATTTCGAGTTTCTTTTCTCCGCACTGATTTTCCTAGGACGGACTGCTGCGATTGCGGTGGAAAGATTTTCGCGTTTTCATGGACCAAACAAGTGGTGAAATGATTGTGTACATTTTGTTTCGTCTGTGAAAATGTGATCCTCGTAAGAATTTGTAACTACATGACCGTTAGGGTGGGACAAAAATTAGATTCCAGCTCCGAGCAACTTTTTGGATACCATTTGGGTCCTAGAACAACTGTGCAAATTCTTAGCTTGATCCCTGAAACTATATTTTTGCGCCCACTGTTTAAAGTTTACATAGGATTTTGTATGGGGAAATTAACTCTAACAAAATAATTCCTCCAGGACTCCCCCATTACTTCCTAAAAATTAATCGTTATGTGGCTTTTATAGGAAATTTAACAAAGAAATAAAGTCTCGAAAACCGCGAAACGAAAAAAGTTAAACCGAATGATACTCCGACGATTGACAAAATATTCATTTTTTCTAGCACCACTGCTGTTGGTTGTCCAATTGTACACAATTTTTTTTAATCTTCTCTTAATGTGTCTAAATCATTTATCTATATTGTTTGGCCACTTAGCAAGAGTTTTTAGACCTTTTTTGTACATAATACGAGAAAGCTAAAAAAAATTGTATCTAATTCGACCGTCAGCAGCAGTGATGCTATGAAAAGTGAAATTTTCATCAAGCTTCAGGGCATCAATCGGTTTTTGCTTAATAACTTTTTCCACAAGCTTCAGATCGTTTCGCGGTCTTTTAGACTTTGTCTCCTTGACAAATTTCCTATGAAAATCAGACATTTATTTATTTTTAAGAGGTAACGGGCGACTCTTGGAAGAATTATTTTGCAAATGACGATTTCCCCATACAAAATCCCACGTAAACTTTAAACAGTGGGCGCAAAAGTATAGTTTCACCGATCGAGCTCAAAGTTTGCAGAGTTGTTCTGGGAGCTAAATAAGACCCAAAAAGTTACTCGGAGCAAAATTTTATTTTTTTTTTTCATATAATTATGTCCCACTCTAATGACCGTCTTCGTTTGTAATGCGAGTATCGAGTCTCTTATTTATATTTCTAGAGCTTGTATTCATAAAGTCATATCTATCAATAGGGACTCTCTTAGTTAACTTTTTTTTCCAATTTTATCGGCGTCACTATCAGCATTAAGCCAAATTTACACCTATCTGATCCGTCTCAGTGCCGGTTCAGTTCCATATAAATAATTATGTAAACTTCAATACATAATGTTGTGGTGGTTATTTTTGCCTTTCTCATATAGAAAGGTTATGCAATCACTCTGAAAAACGTCAACCTAATCCCGGCCCGGAGGGCCGAGTGTCATATCCCATTCGACTCAGTTCGTCGAGATCGGAAAAAGTCTGTATGTGTGTGTGTATGTATGTATGTGTGTGTGTATGTGTGTGTGTATGTGTGTGTGTATGTGTGTGTGTGTATGTATGTGCGTATGTGTCAAATAATGTCACTCATTTTTCTCAGAGATGGCTGGACCGATTTGCCCAAACTTAGTATTAAATGAAAGGTGCAACCTTCCCATCAGCTGCTATTGAATTTTGGATCGATCGGAATTCTGGTTCCGGAATTACGGGTTTCAGAGTGCGGCCACACAGAAATTTCTCATATAAACTATAGGAAAAATTAAAAACTGAATTTTTATTTTTGATGCTAAATGTGTTCAAGGTGCATGAAACGTCGAGATTTGATGCAAACTAGAAAAAAAAATTTGACTACGATTCACTTTTTTGGATTTTGGCACATTTTTGCCTTTCTCATATAGAAAGGTTATGCAATCACTCTGAAAAACGTCAACCTAATCCCGGCCCGGAGGGCCGAGTGTCAAATCCCATTCGACTCAGTTCGTCGAGATCGGAAAAAGTCTGTATGTGTGTGTGTATGTATGTATGTGTGTGTATGTGTGTGTGTGTATGTGTGTGTGTGTATGTATGTGCGTATGTGTCAAATAATGTCACTCATTTTTCTCAGAGATGGCTGGACCGATTTGCCCAAACTTAGTATTAAATGAAAGGTGCAACCTTCCCATCAGCTGCTATTGAATTTTGGATCGATCGGAATTCTGGTTCCGGAATTACGGGTTTCAGAGTGCGGCCACACAGAAATTTCTCATATAAACTATAGGAAAAATTAAAAACTGAATTTTTATTTTTGATGCTAAATGTGTTCAAGGTGCATGAAACGTCGAGATTTGATGCAAACTAGAAAAAAAAATTTGACTACGATTCACTTTTTTGGATTTTGGCACATTTTTGCCTTTCTCATATAGAAAGGTTATGCAATCACTCTGAAAAACGTCAACCTAATCTAATTTTTTTTTTTTTTCGACTCGTTTAGGGTTTCTGGATTTTAACAGGGGCGTAGTTGATGGTTTACGGAGAGGGGTTACACCCCCCCCCCTCTACTGTTCGCGCCCCTCCTTTAAAAATCTCCTTAAATCACCCCTCAGACCACCACCCCATCCAGCCCTCATACCCCTCCCTTTCAACCCCATCATCTTTAAACCACCACTATATCACAAAGCATACCAATTTAAGCTGGGGAGTGGTTCGTTCATGGGACTTTCGCCCTCCTCACATACCCACCCCCGCATGACAAAATGAGTTAGCAAGCAGATAACATTGATCTAATGCTGATTAGGCTAATGAAGTATGATATTTTTTTGTTTCAAGTGTTTCACCGTCGACACGTAGCTCATCAAGTTCGTGGCTGGCATGCCATTGCGTATAAGTGCAAAGTGTACTAAGAATGTAATGGACATTTCCACGATTATGTTGAACATAAAAAGTCTCCGTACCATTGTTTAGAGAAATGAGAAAGGCACAATTGCACCGCTAGGTGGATTAAAACAGGTTTTTTCCTGATTCTTCCTCATAACTAAATAAGAAATTAAAGAAGTAATAATGGAATAGTTGTTTAATGACATAAACTCAATTCAATGGGATTCTTGATGAATAAAAATATACTTAGTTGCTAAATTAGACAATATCTTCTCACAAACTGAGTTTTATTGGATTCTGAGATGATTATGACTTTCAAGGAGATGGTCAGAGTCGCAAGCTTTTTGAGCCAAGATAGCATACCGAAATGCCGTGGTGAATGACGTAACTCTCTTCAATATTTCTGCCAAAGAGTGCTTAGAGCGTCTGCTAACAGAAGGCTTCATATTCTCCGGGTGTTGTTTATACGCCGGGCACAATCATTCTCTGCACACTTGCCACAACGGGCCTTATTGCTGCAATGGCCAGTTTGCTTGTATTTAGTGCAATGCATGACGCGCGGTGCACATAACGGAACAGGTACACGAGCCTTGTCAGATAACACGTAATTAAGCATAGCAGTCCCACCAAAGATAACCCGCTACAAGTTTGATGAAACATAGAATTCTTCCATAGATTGTCATTTAAAATCTTCGCTCACTGGTGCGAGGGATCCTATAAACAGCGAACTCAAATCGATGAACACACCGTCGATCTCAACTTTGTGAGCCGGCATGTAGACGCGGAATCGTGAAAGATTTGCCGGCAATAATTTGTTTGCTTTAGACAGAATGACACAATTCTAAACTTATAAGGGCAAACTTTCGAGATATCTGCCACGGCTACGTCAGTTCTTTAGAAATCTTCAGAACACTTAGCAGTTTATCTTTGATCCTAAAGAAGATATGATCCGTCTGAATTCAATGTGTATGATTTTAAACGGGAAATCGGAGCCTTTGATTACGTCTTGTTCGATATCTATTTCATCATCAGCAGGATTCTATCAGGAGGGGTTTATTTACGTACGATCATAGAGTTCAGCGCAAAGTGAAAATTTAAAGAATACCAAGGAAGAGACTGAAATTACAGGCGATATAAAAATTAAGAGACATGCCAGAGGATCGAAAAATGGTGACCTATCATCACTTGATATATGACTGGAAGATACCGATTTTCTTGCCAATTAACACGAAGAATGTGAAAACACATATATCAGAAATAGATAAAAAGAAGTATCTTTATTCAACTCACATGTGCGTTAGTAATGGCTGGGATATAACCGGAACACCTAATCATGCCATAATTCCTAAAAATTGCCTCATCAGTTATATTGGTCTAGATTTTGCGGCTGGAATTTCCATGAAATGAGCGACAGTCAAACACAAGCAAACTTCGGTCAAATCTTTTGGAACTCAGGTTTTGCAGTATTTTTTAAGTTACCAACCAATTAGTCGGTTTGTGAAAAAAGTAATATTCAAATAAATTCATCGGATTGTTGTAAGGCACAGGGCCGTCGAGAGCCGTGCCGGGCCCCAGGGTTTGAAGTACTGACGGGCCCTACCATATATGACTTCTTATTTCAATATCGATTAGAGAAATTACACGGATGCAACCGTTTCAATTAAACTGTTTTTTTATGAAAATTGTTTATTTGACACGATTCAATGCGTTAGCTTAACAGAGTCGTCAGTATTTTAAACATGTAATAGATGGAAAAAATAAAAATTAATAAAGGAATATTTGTGGCTGGCCATCAGAATGGCTTACGTCCGACTTGCCATTGCAATTGGTATCCTTTTTTGCGACGTTGCCATACAGTCCATATCGCCATCGTTCATGCTCCCTTGACGCACGTTAATGCTACCATCGTTAAGGCTGCCCAGAATCAGAGCTTAGAAAAATTTACATCCCTGCGTGAGCTTGAAAGAGAAACAAAATTCAATTCATGCCCGCCGCAATGTACCTCCATTTACGAACCAAGCCAAGGGTTCGTAAATTGAATTAGTACGTAAAAAAGTGTTAGTTTTTTGGGATTTAGATCGTAAAAAAAGTTCGCTTTACATTCCTAGTAAAATTCATTGCTTGAGCGACATTATCGATAACCCTAACAATATTGGTATTTCCGAAACGGGCTTGACAAGTACATGATGAAAATGGATATTTGCTACCTTTTTGAAATCCAAGATGGAGACTTCCGATCGAACAATAATCACGATAACCCTAAAAATTTGGGAATTTTTGAAACGGGCTTGACGAGTAGATGATAGAAATGGTAGCTTGCAGCTATTTCGAACAATTTCTGTATAAACTATGAGGTATTTTTAGGCGGGTTTGACGAATAAATGAGCGATGCCCTTTTGGAGGCCAAGATAGTGCCTTCTGGTTGAGAAACGTTTTCTATAATCAGATCATCCGCATCACAAATCACTATATCTATTCTATGATTATTTTATTTCGAAAATGTCAATATTTTAGGTTATACAGATATCTTAACTGGAATTCGCCATCTTAGTTTTCAAAATGGCTTCATACATTGATTTTCGTCATCTACTCGTCAATCCCATTCCGAAAATATCCAACTTTTATTAGTAACAGTTAGCTAAGCATATATTAAATTGTATACAACTTCATACTGTACTGTGCGTATTCAACCTTCAAGCAAAATCACGGTATCGCACAAACACAAAGACACAGACAGTTGAAGTTGATCGCCCATCGCGGTAGCAAGCACTTTGCTCGTGGCGAGATAGTCCGACAGGTTACCGGTGATATAGCACCACAAAATCGGTTTTTCGAGCCGGATAAATTTGTCCGTCGGCACAATCAATTGGCAAATTCGACTGTTAAATGAATCTAATAGGGTTACGTTCACGTACTTCAGAAAACCATTGAAACGACTGGAACGTAGTTGACTGTGGTATATTTGCAGTGCCAACAGAAACAATAATTTTCAATAATTAAATTAAAATAAATTAAATTCAGTTAAAAATGCGGGCCCCCAAAACAGACCCGGGCCCCAGGGTAGTTGCCCCTCCCCCCGACCCCCCCTCTCGTCGGGCCTGGTAAGGCAGAGATGGGTTGAGTAGTCTGAAAATCATCTGCTCAGTAAACCGATCTACTCGTACAGCCTCTCGGCACAATTTTTCGTTCATCGCCTTTAAATACATAGCATCAACTGATTTTACAGCCTTCGAAAAAATGCTTCGTCCGCCACCTTCAAATACCTGACTTTGAATAATATTATAGACAGATCAGCACTTAAATTTAAAATTTCACAAAACTTTAATGCGCTGTTGGTGATCCCTCTTGATGTTATAGCCCGAAATAGGCTAGGGAATTCCAGTTCTTCACGTTACTTTCGAAAGATTATTATTATTTGTTATTTATTTATTAAGGCTCTAACCTCGAGAGAAATTCGCCTTTTTGAAAATTATTTACATTTCGAAAACACAATTCCATTTACAATTCAATGTGAATAAAAAATAAATAAATAATCGAATACTATTTCGGTCGGCTATCCTGGGCTTTTTGCTTCTTATGTTCATTTTCTTTCTTGGTGGTGAGCAATGGTCTAGTTTACACTCTGTCGCTTGGTAATCATTCCGTCTGCCTTCTCCCTCGCTCGTGTTTGCGTCCATGTCGTCGTCACTAGCATAGCTCTAATTCTCACTGTTAGAAGCTTGGTGCTTTTTGTGTTTTTGAGTGACTTTGGTATAGCCGTCTTTTTTCTTATTTCTTCCCAACGTATGTTAACTATTGGCTTTGGGATATCAGGGTGTATTGTTTGTCCGGTATTCATTTTTTGGACGTCTGTCTATGGTGTATCAGCAGTTGTCACTCATTTCACTCGTAGTTAGGTGCAACGGAACTTTGATGTGTCTATACGTTACAAGTATAGGGTGTGGAGACTAGCCGTTAGTTAGAGCAGTGTCTGCCATCTTTGTTCAACGCATTGGCAGCATTCGATTCGAGTTTTCGTGGCGCTCAAACAGAAGTATTTCCCCATTCTCAGGACATTTTTGGTATTAAATTGGTTCTTGGGAACGAAGCAAGGATACTGATGCCAATTTATGTGCATTTCATCGACTGTAGACTGCATAATTAATAGAATAGTGTGGCACCCTCCCTAATGGGGCGAAAATTAAGTCTTTACCCTACTTTAGGACGGCGCAGCGCGGGTATTATTTTTTTGTTTGTATGCTGTTCGCAAGCGGTGCGCTTATTGGCTTCTGATCTGTACAAAATGAAAAAGCAGTTAGTTATGAAATTTGCGTTTCGACTTCGTCTCATCAGAATCCGACACTAACTTAGTGACAGGACTAAGCTTCCGCCGGATTGACGCTAGCTCCGAAAACGAAAACACTATTTGTGTTTCTGACCAAACCCCCAGTCCTGCGGCGCGAAGTCCGGAAATGCGTATTCTAAAATAGGCTGAGAGCGGCGAAGAATTTAGAATATCGTACGTGGAAATTATAGAAGATGTTCTCAAGCAAGCCACTAAGGGCTACTTCTATTTGTTTTATTCATGAATGATATTAATTCACTGAGCTACATTTATAAACACTTTAACACTTCATAGCTTCATAACAAGCATGCGTGCAAGTAAAAATTATCACGTTTACGTATATAATTTGAAGATATTCGAATTGATTTATTAGCACTACTGGCTCACTAAACACCAATCAGATGATCAGAAGGAATTAAAAAAGCAGATGTCTTTAGATTCCAAGGGAAAGTTCAAGAATCAGAAGATACAATAATTTAAATATTCAAAGATCGAGTAACCCCAATGGTCCAATAACCAGAAACGACTGAAAAGTTTAATTATCCAAACCTCAAGATCAGAAGATTAGAAAGCTCAAAAACCAAATCAATGAATTCTGGCAATAAAATTAGGATTATTTTCAAACTCTTCAACGTCGGTTTTACTGAAAGTATCTCTAGAGTGTCCATTATTTAGTTGTATAAAATTCTACAACAATTAATTTGTTGTAGATAGTGTATGTTAGGCAAATTCGATCAGTCAGAACTCGAGACATGCCAGAGACTTTATGAACGTTTCAAAAATTCACACCTTGGTTGAAAAAATTCCAAATTCTAAAATCACTTAAAAATTGTGGTGAAACATACTCAAACTTTAAACGAATTTCAATTAAAGTTGGTGTAGTTTAGGTTAAAATTATGTCAGATGTATTCCTCTACATCGAATCCAATTTAAACGTGATTTTCAATTGGTCTATATCAAACAAGAAATTACCGCATAGCTTTTTTTTTTTCAAAACTTCTAATCTAGGTCAAACTAACAACATTTTGCTGGATTCTCGCGCAAATTCTGGCATGCTGTACGCTGTGAAGAAGTTTTTAAAAAATAGAGATTGGAGCCTTTTCTGACTGTTAAGTAGTTCTTCAAGGTAGGTCACAAGACCTGCTGTTCTTTTCACTGTTCGCGAATGTCAATTAGATTTTTTAATAATCATGATTTGAAGAAGGCACAACTAACACCAATCCATTTTCTTGACAATTCACCCAAAATAGTAGTACGGAACAACGAACAAACTAGCGTCCCTCGCTTTGATTACATATTTTATTTTGTGATGGTGAGTTCAATTGAACTTGCTATTTTGGAAATTTCGACGTAATTAATAATGTTTAATACGGAGGCGGGTAAAGTGTAGTTGGTAAATCGATTATCTTGTACGCAGATCACCTGGGTTCCGCATATAGGGTTAGAACATTTTCTATCACAAAGAAGAGGTGAAATAACGTGTTTTATGGTACTTTTTTTGATAATAATAGAAAATGAAAAAGGATTGTCTTTTATTAGTTTGATTTTATTTCTGCGAAATGTATGGATCTTACCATGTATTTTGTTTCCAGACCTAGGTAAAATAGCACTTTCATTTCATGTAGTCACATTTCGTCGTAATCAAAGCAACTCCAGAATTTTGATACCCAAACAGGTAGCGTTTGTTCAAAATTCTGAGAAAATTCTCTAAACATCAATCTAACCATCTTAAATCGCGATACATGGCTATAAACAACGCAAACAAACGGCTAAACATCAAATTGTTCGCAACTTATCAACGACTTCAGGACAAACTAAAATCCCAAAAGCTTCTGGAAGTACGTCAATGAGCAGAGGAAAGAAAGTGGGCTTCCAAGTACCATGGTTAACCCTCCGGAAGTCGCGCTAATGGCCCATTAAACGATCAACCGCTGATGCGCTAAGACAATTTCGCTAGATTTTCAGAGCAGCGTTCACTCAGTGCACTAGCGCGACTTCCGGAAGGTTAATGGTGATTCAGCAACGAAGACCTTGACAGCAATTCCATCTTAAACGCGGCCAATAACGTTCCGTGCTTTTCATCCGTTGGATTCCCATCACTTGTCTCTAATGCGGTAGTTCTAGAAGCGTACTCACTCCCAAAATACTCATCCAATCCAGAGCCGTCTTAAGACTACGCGGGGCCCCTACTCACTATTGAGTCAATGGGGCCCCAATAATTGAACATGCGTAAACAGTTGTAGAGTAGGATGATCAAAAAATGATTCCCAGCATTACAGAATTATTTGTACACCATGCCACCCTGAGACTCTTTTTCAAATTTGTGCCAAATCAGTCGACCGTGTTGAAAGCATTTTAAAAAATAAAGTGAGATTCAAAATGTATTGAGATCAAAGAGTACTTCAGATTTCCACAACCAGGTGTCGTTGCTGATGTCCAAACCCCCAAACACACTAAATGCGGTGGTGGGAGTTCGATCTCAGGTGACGTGCAGTGTAATGGACTCACCAACTACGCTATAGTCTTCCTAGACGATGTAATCTGACCTTCATAGTTGTAAGACGTTGTTCGAGGAATAAAAGTGCCTCCATCAAGAAGGAGGAATGTTGGACCATGGTCTGTTGAACGTCCATTAAACCAAAAACGAAGCGCACTGCTGTTCATGATTTCTGGAATACTTGATGTAGTTTGCACATGTTCATTTACATTGTTTCGTTTAGTGTTGATCTTGAGAGCTTGCTAATGTTCCTGATATGATGAAACTAAACAGAGTCGACTTCCGACTTTGGAGAAAAGGTTATTTTTTCTTTCAATCGTATATTGTGAATAATGCTTCACTTACAGGTGGCTGAATTTGGGAACCTTTGAAAACAATCGATATTATTTTGAGACCAAGCGCGCGAATAGCCTTGAAATTCATTCATTTTATTCGCATGCCTTTCTGCCGAAATAGGAATTACGGCTCTTTAAAGTATTATTTCTTCATTGTACGAATTATTGGTGAGGTTGATTTTTGTTTAATATTCCGGCAGATGCTTTGTGCATTAATTTATTGTGACCGGTTCGGGAAGGTGTAGCATTTCAAGTAATAATAATAGTATCCCTACTCAACAAATTGGTGTTTTGAAGACTGCTCTGGTGGTTGAACGGCAAGCCGAAATGTCCCAGTAGAAGTCGATGACATCCTTTGATTTGAAAAATCTCTGGCTACATCTTCCTACGTGGGAGAAGTAAAACCGACCGATGTTATATCTAGGGTTCAGTTGGTAGAATCGCTTCCCAGTGCGGAAAGAGACCAATGGTAAAGTAATGTGAATATTAACATTACTTCAGTGGCATAGCCAAAAATTTGGTATGGGGGGAGGGGGTTTGACGAAAATCGATGATATTTCGAAAATGTTTCAATATAATGTAATTTTGATAAAATATTGAAAGTTCAGAAACAAAAACAGTACAGCAGTTACCATTCTAATCTACAAATGACAAAAAATAATAAAGAATACTTTTCATATCTTCATAGATAAGTTTCTTTCTTCATCAACGTCGAAGGTTGGTCGTCAAAAGGTGAATGCTTCCCAGTACTCATAAGCTCCTATGTCATGCTTCCCTGTGCGTCTATTGATGACATTTAATCCGTAAGCCGGCATCGACTGAGTACTACCGTCTTCTGTAGTTGAAGCGAAATGAGAAGGTTCGATTGGAAACTTGACACATCGAACTGCAAGTTACTTTGCTTTCCTGGGTTCGAAACAATGATGAGTTGGAAACTCGCAAATTCAAAGCCGTAGCATTACAGGAACTTTGCTTGGCGGGACAGAATGTGTGGAAAAGCGGGCATCGAGCGGTTACATTCTACTAGAGCGATGGCACAACAAACGAGTTGGGAATCAGCTAACGCGTAATCGTGAATCAAAGGCCATTTCTACAACTACAGCATCGTTAACGTGCACTGCCCTCGCGAAGTGAGACTAACGGAGACCTTCTCACGACCGAGTGTGATCTGATCGATAAGTGTATAATGAAGAACATCGAAATACCAGTAGACGAAGAGAGGGATTGCTACAACTAGTTACCGAGCAATCACATTGCTGAAGGTGTTCTCCCAAATTCTTTATCGCCGTCCATCTCCCATCAAAATTGGCATATAATGCCCAAATACGGATTCCCGGATAAACGACAATAGATCGAGTGATGGGTGGTGAGAATTAGAGATACTTTCGAGTCCTTTTGAAACTCGGAAAGGGCTACGGCCAGGTGTGATATTAAGAGAGAGAGGATTGAAATGAACGGTACGGTTTTTCGGAAGTCTGTTCAGCTTCTTAGCTTCGCCGGTAACGTCACTATTGTGGCACACAATCTTAGCAGACGGTGGGGGCATGTATCCGACTGACGGTTAAAGCAAAGCGAATTGAACTGGTATCAAATGCGTCAGATATAGTACATGAGAGTAAGAGGTTACGACTCCCACCGAGTATATCGATCGATGGTGATGCTATTGAGCTGGTTGATGAGTTCGTGTAGTTGGGCTCACTAATGATCGCCAATAACAACACCAACAGAGAAATTTTGAAACGTCTTCTAGCATCTAGCAGCGAAATCCCCTTCGATCGAAGAGTGTACGGCACCGCATGACGTCAACCTTCTACAAATCCCTCATTATACTGGTTGTCCTCTACGGTTAAGAACCCTGGAGTATGCTGGTGGGAGACCAGCGCTCCTAGTGTTTTCGAATGGAATGTGTTTAGAACGTTCTACGATAGAATGCATATAAAAAACGGAAAGTGGAGACGGCGTATGAATCACGAATTGCAACAGTTGCTTGGAGAACCGGCCATTGTTCGCTCAGCGAAATTTGGGCGGCTGCGGTGGGCTGAGCATGTCGTTAGAGTGGTAAACAGCTCGGTAAAATGGTACTAGAAACTAATCCGACAGCTACACGGAGGAGAGATCGGCTAAGATGAAGGCGACCTGAGCAGTCTTTTGCCTTGCGAGGCGACAAACAGCCATGGACAGGAGAGGACTTCTTGATACAGCAAAAGGCTAGATGGTCTTGGACTGATTGGTAAGTAGGTATTTCAGTGAATGTTTAGCAACATCCTCCTAGAAATAATCATGGAAAATCAAAAGTAGTAAAAGACTTGGTGTCTTCAGCAAAGTTATTGGGAATTTCATTTAAAACATCTTTATTGAAGATATGAAAGCTCTATATATGTTGCATATCAATATATAAAAGAATATTAACTAAATTATTCTTAAATCCAGTTTTCTTCAATATTATTGTAAGCTTCCGAGACACATAGCGAAACTCAAGCGTCTCGGTTTCCATGGAATGTTCCTCGACTGGCTAAACTCGTATCTTGTTGGTCGCGAAATGTCAATGAAAATAGGAGATAGTATCTCTGAAACAATTACCGTTACCTCTGGTGCACCACAAGGAGGTCACCTTGGACCTCTCCTATTTCTAATTTACCTCAATAACGTCAATCTCTCTTTGAAATGCCTAAAGCTTTCCCACGCCGATGATTTTAAATTATACCTAAGAACTTGTAATCTGAATGATGCCCAGTTTCTGAAATAGCAGCTCGATATCTTCGCCAATTGGTGTCAATTGAACAAAATGGTGCTGAACGCAGCAAAGTGCGTTCAACTTGAAACGTGGGACCTGCATCGAAGATCTCGGGGTCATACTAGATAGTAAATTGTCCTTGTGTGATCACATATCATACATCATGTCCGAGGCATCCAAACAGCTCGGTTTTATATTCCGGATGACTAAATTATTCAAAAACATCCATTGCTTGAAGGCGTTGTATGTCGCCCTTGTTCGCTCCTTACTAGAGTATTCGGCAGTCGTTTGGTTGCCTTCTTACCACAACGGTGTGCAGCGCATTGAGGCAGTACAATGTAAATTTGTTCGCTTCGCTCTACGTCAGTTGCCTTAGAGAGATCCAACAATTCTCCCGAGTTATGAGCACCGTTGCACAGTGGTCGGAAACGCCAAAAACGTGAACTTAATTCACTAGAGGCGAAACCATCGAATATATTCACAGGGTGTCTTTGGAGGAATTATTCATATGAATATTCCCCACAATCTGATAATAATTGAAATTAGGCATGGCTTACTATGATCGAACTAAAAAAATGAACTTTTTATGCTGACGAGATAGAAAGTTGGTGTCTTCGACAAAGTTTTAGGAGTGCTCATAGTGAAGAATTTTGTTGAAGAAATTGAGCTTGTAGGACTAAAGGTTATCGATTTATAAGGCATTTTCTATGGCAACACCCTTAAATCTAGTTTTTTTTAATATAACTTTTATCATTTTTGCCTGCTCCAATAAAATAAAAAGATAAAAGTGATTTTTGATTTCCAAAACAAAAGCGGACAGTTTCAAAGATCACTCGAATGCGTTGAAGTTAGCTCTTATTTATTTGGAAGGATTTAACTCTCCGGGTTCCAATTGAGAGCGGTCCTGATCTGACGATACCGATAGGTTTGAGCACCGACCACATAGTATGATCGGTGTCACTGACCCTGGAATTGTTACGCACACGTGATGAATTGACTGGAATTTGTTAGTAAAAAGGAATACCATTAAAAACTGAGCGTACTCCTCAGTTCCCATCGTTGGCATCATATTTGTTCACGTAACGACAACAAGCCACGAATAAATTTTCGTAAACTTGAACTAACTCACCGCAAATGCTAATTCAAATTGTTTATAGTGAGTCGGTTAAATTTTATTTGCCGATTAGATGATAACAAATATACAGGGTGTTAGGTTCATGTTTCAATCCACCTAGTGGTGCAGTTGTATCTCTCATTCATCTAAACTAGGATTTTTTTTTTAATCATTTCGTTTATTTGATAGGCACAAATGCGTTAGCTTGGCGGTGCCAAATTCTTTTGTTTTTACATTTTGGATATTTTAAAACTAGGAGGTTACAATGGTGAAATATTTTTTTTTTAAAAGAAAATTTTTACAGCTATCTTACGATTACAAATAAGATTCTATATACAAGAGAGGGAGCAAAAGATTTTTTTTTTATGAAAAATTTTAAAACAAGGAATTCAATAGTAATAGTTTTTTAGGAAATATTTACAGTTATCTTAAAACTAACAATATAGTTTGGTACACAAAAGGGGGAACAAATGTTTATGAGAAAATTCACCGGTGTTTTAAAACTAGGGATACAATTCTATTTACAAGATGGGGGACAATAGTTTTAACAAAGAGGTAAAATTACAACTATCTTAAAACTAGGAATACAGAATACAAATTTGAACTTTTTAGCGGAGACTTATGCTTGGTCAAGATATTCAGAGGGGGCTGTAGAAGCAGTTGTATCAAGGACAGGGGAGAGAAAGCGTAGATGGTGACCGGGAGAGAAGAGCAAAACTTGCAACTTTCGGGCAAACGGGAGATCAGCGAGACAAATTAGCGCCTCAGTCTAGTAGGTCGGATTGGCGGATGGTATTCTTCGGACCCGCGGGGAATCCTTCAAAAGTCATCGGACCTCGAGTCGATCTCGCTTCAGTTTCCGTAGTGGTAAGTGCGACAGCGGTTACATAGTTGCAGTCTGGAGCTGATCGGTCCCAAAAGGCAGGAGAAAACTTCTAAAACGAGAAATAAAAAGAGAGGGGCTAAATTGGGATATTTATCGTTTTTATGAAAGTATAAATAAGGGACATATAGGGGAAATCACGATTTGCCAGCATATCTCGGACTGGTACATTGGGTGGTCTACCTCGGGCCCGAAGGGAATCCTTTAACTGAGACCTGGCGTCCAAATACCCGGCGCATACCCAGACAACGTGCTCGATGTCGTGATAGCCCTCGTCACAAGCGCACAGACTACTCTCCGCAAGCCCAATACGCCGCAAATGCGCATCCATGGTGTAGTGGTTGGACATAAGTCGGGACATTACACGAATAAAATCCCGACCCACATCCATCCCCCTGAACCAAGGCTTCGTTGATACCTTTGGGATAATGGAATGTAGCCATCGTCCAAGTTCACCATTGCTCCACGAGGTTTGCCAACTGCTGAGTGTCCTCTGACGACAAATACTAAAAAATTCGTTGAAGCAGATTGGTCTTTCATATATGTCACCATTTAATGCGCCCACCTTTGCTAATGAGTCGGCCTTTTCATTGCCCGGAATAGAGCAATGAGAGGGGACCCAAACAAAGGTAATTTGATAAGATTTTTCAGATAACGTACACAAGGACTCCCGTATCTTCCCCAGGAAATATGGGAATTGCTTTTTGGGCTTCATCGCACGAAGAGCCTCGATGGAGCTGAGGCTGTCCGAAATGATGAAGTAGTGATCTGTGGGCAGAGTGTCGATGATCCCAAGGGTGTACTGAATTGCAGCTAACTCTGCGACGTAAACTGAAGCGGGATCATTGAGCTTGAATGAAGTGGTGATAGTATTACTGAAGATACCGAAGCCAGTGGACCCATCGAGATTTGATCCGTCAGTGTAGAACATTTTGTCACAATCGACTTCTCGGAATTTATTATAAAATATATTGGGGATCACTTGCGGGCGTATATGGTCCGGGATTCCACGAATCTCTTCCTTCATGGATGTGTCGAAGAATACAGTAGAATCAGAAGTATCTAGGAAACGGACACGGTTGGGATTGTACGAAGAAGGATTGATGCTCTGTGCCATGTAGTCGAAGTACAAGGACATAAAACGGGTTTGAGAATTAAGCTCGACGAGCCTCTCGAAATTTTGAATTACCAACGGGTTCAGAATGTCGCATCGGATGAGCAATCGATATGAGAGTTCCCAAAATCGATTTTTTAGCGGAAGAACTCCCGCCAGCACTTCGAGACTCATCGTATGGGTCGAGTGCATGCAACCCAAGGCAATGCGCAAGCAACGATACTGGATTCTCTCCAGTTTGATGAAGTGTATGTTCGCAGCGGAGCGGAAACAGAAACACCCGTACTCCACCACCGACAATATCGTTGTTTGGTATAACCTGATCAGGTCTCCTGGGTGGGCACCCCACCATGTTCCAGTTATTGTTCGGAGAAAATTGATCCTTTGTTGGCATTTCTGTTTCAGATACCTAATGTGACATCCCCAGGTACCTTTACAGTCGAACCATACCCCGAGATATTTAAATGTGAAAACCTGATTGATCGTTACACCCATTAATAGAAGCTGGAGTTGCGCGGGCTCACGCTTCCTAGAAAAAACAACCAACTCAGTTTTCTCCGTGGAGAACTCAATACCCAGCTGAAGAGCCCAAGCAGACAAATTGTCCAAGGTATTTTGTAATGGTCCTTGCAAGTCGGCAGCTTTAGGCCCTGTGACAGAGACCACGCCGTCGTCTGCAAGTTGCCTTAGCGTGCATGAATTGGCAAGACAATCGTCAATGTCATTCACGTAGAAATTGTAGAGCAGGGGACTTAGACATGAGCCCTGGGGAAGACCCATGTAGCTAAATCGCGATGTTGTTAAATCGCCATGCGAAAAGTGCATGTGCTTTTCAGACAACAGGTTTAGCAAAAAGTTATTTAAAATTGGCGAAAGACCATGCTGGTGCAGCTTCTCTGACAGAATGTTGATAGAAACTGAGTCAAAAGCCCCCTTAATATCCAAGAAGACTGATGCCATCTGCTCTTTGTTAGCATAGGCCATTTGGATTTCTGTAGAAAGCAACGCAAGGCAATCGTTCGTCCCTTTGCCTTTGCGGAAGCCAAATTGTGTATCTGACAGTAAGCCATTTGCTTCAACCCAATTGTCGAGGCGATACAAGATCATTTTCTCGAACAACTTCCGAATACAGGACAGCATTGCAATCGGCCGATACGAGTTGTGGTCGGAGGCTGGTTTTCCTGGTTTTTGGATGGCGATGACTTTCACTTGCCTCCATTCATAAGGGACAATGTTACCCTCAAGAAACTTGTTAAATAAATTCAACAAGCGCCTTTTTGCAGTGTCAGGCAGATTCTTCAGCAAGTTGAATTTGATTCTGTCTAACCCTGGGGCGTTATTGTTGCATGATAAGAAAGCAAGTGAGAACTCCACCATCGAAAACGGTGTTTCGTTCGCGGTATCGTGAGGAGACGCGGCGCGGCACGTTTTCTGTACCGGGACAGAGTCCGGACAGATCTTCTTGGCGAAAGCGAATATCCAACGGTTTGAATATTCCACATTCTCGTTGGTACTATTACGGTTACGCATACGTCGAGCCGTACCCCAAAGAGTGCTCATCGCTGTTTCTCTCGTTAACCCGTCGACGAACCGGCGCCAATAACTGCGTTTTTTGGCTTTCATTAGACTCTTCATTCGCCTTTCTAACGACGCGTACTGTAGATAGCTAGCAGGTAACCCGTCTTCCCGGAAGGCCTTATATGCAGTGGACTTTTCCGCGTACAGCTCTGAGCACTCTTTATCCCACCACAGGGTGGGAGACCGTCCATGGGTATTCGCGCTGGGTACTGGTTTAGTCTGAGCTTGATTCGCACTGTCGAGAATCAAGCCAGCCAAAAACCTGTACTCTTCCTCCGGAGGAAGTTCTTGAGTGGATTCGATTTTAACGGATATCGCGGTCGCGTAACTCTTCCAATCAATGTTCCGTGTGAGGTCATACGAGACATTGATTGTTTCCGATGGTCTTGAACCGTTAGCAATTGAAATCACGATAGGCAAATGGTCGCTACCGTGGGGATCAGGGATCACCTTCCACCTGCAATCTAACTGTAGCGATGTCGAGCATAACGATAAATCCAACGCGCTTGCGCGTGCTGGTGGTGTAGGAATCCGCGTCATTTCTCCCGTGTTTAAGATGGTCATGTTGAAATTGTCGCAAAGATCTTGGATTAATGTTGATCTATTATCATCATGAAGACAGCCCCATACCGTACCGTGCGAGTTAAAGCCTCCCAGAACTAGCCGCGGTGCCGGTAAGGATTCCGTGATATTACAAAGCGTTCGGTGCCCTACCGAGGCTCTAGGAGGAATGTAGATGGAAGCAATGCAAAGGTCTTTACCTTTGATTAGAACTTGACAAGCGACAATTTCAATGCCTGGTGTCGAAGGGAGGTTAATTTGGTCGAAAGAATAGCACTTTTTGATCCCCAAAAGTACTCCTCCATAAGGGTTTTCTCGATCCAGACGGATTATATTAAAGTCGTGGAAGTTGAGATTTATATCGGAAGTTAACCAAGTTTCACATAATGCGAAAACATCACATTTTAAACTGTTTAGTAAGAATTTGAAGGAATCGATTTTCGGGAGGATACTTCTGCAATTCCACTGTAGGACAGTGATCGAATCAGTGACCTCGTTTGATGACTTAGCCATCGAAGGATACGATCGCTGCAAGGAGGGGCCATTTAGCAGTCAACTGTTTCAAAAATGTTTGCACCATAGGGAGAAAATGTATCAGAATGCTTTTAAGAGGATCAGTAACATTGAAAGCTGTGAAAATTAATTCCACTATGTCAGAAAATTTCATTAGTCCGCTACTGGACTGAGTATTTGTTTGAAAAAAGGGAACACTTGGGGTTTTTGGTGTCCCTGGAAGTGGTGGATACTCCTTGTTAGAATTAAAATTTCCAAGTCCTGGAGCAAATTGCTTCGGCTTCCGTTGGATTTATTGATTGTAGTTGGCGCACTCTGAGTGGATGACACCTTGGCACCCTTACGAGGCAATCTAGGGGAAGCTTGATTTTTCCTCTTCCTGGACTCCCCTGGGTTAACCAAAGATGTTCCCTCTTGTGGATCGTCAGATTCTTGCTCAACGCCAGCCAAAAGAGCAAAGGAATTTTCGGAAGGGACAGATGGCGAAGCATTCTTAAGAATTTCTGCATAAGAGCGCTTCGAGCGTTCCTTAAGGGAGCGCTTAATTTTATCCCCGCGCTGTTTGTACGCGGGGCATGATTTAAGATCATGCGGAAGGCCCCCGCAGTAAATACACTTCTCAGTTTCTCCACTGCAAGCGTCATCCTCATGTTCTCCCTCGCATTTGCCGCACCTTTTCTTATTGCCACAATAGGTGGCTGTGTGGCCCAGCTGCTTGCAATTGCTGCAGTTCATTACCCGCGGTACAAACAGGCGAACCGGTAGGCGAACCTTATCCAGGAGGACATAGTTGGGGAGGGAAGACCCGGAGAAAGTCACCCGAATCGAGTCTGACAATGAATAAGTTGTCTTATTATTCTCAGTTTTTGCTGAATACAATTGCTTGCATTCCAGAATCTTCACATGTTCAAGTGAGGGGTCCTTAAAGCAACCAACTCCATACTTCAACACGTCTTCGCACTTCAAACCCGGTTCGGCAACGACCCCGTCGATCTCCACTGCCAAACAAGGTATATACACCTTAAATTGCTTTGTAAAGCGCTCGCTGCGAGCAATTTGGTTTGCCTGGTCGAGGTCATTCACTAATATGCGTATCTTATTAGCTCTAACACGTGTTATCTGAGCTACGGCCGGGTAGTTAGCAGTCAGCTCCCGTGAGATCTCTAAAATATTAAGCGATTTCGTAATGGGCCGGAAATAGATCACCCAGGGCCCAGTTGAACTGGGTGGGTATGTTTTAATACGAGGAGGACTGGGGGAATCAGGGGAGGGAGTAATTTCGGGTTTATCCGGTATATCCATGGGAATATCATTCCCATCCAATGTTACTTCGCCCTCGGCCATTTAGGCACGAGGATAGTACGTGGTGTAAACGAGAGATGAAACTTATATTCAGGGGAAAGGGATCTAAGAAGTAGCGACAGATCGGGGGAAAGGGAAATGAGAAAAAAAGATACTTAGCTTATATAGCGGCTTGTCCGGTTATTGAACTATTCACTTCACCAACCTAGGCACCGGCGAACAAAGCCTGCCGCAAACAATGACTGGCCTTCACAATGTATATATTTATATTGATCCACTCTATGCACAGCACAAGAAAACGATCTGCTTCGATCGAGAGTTCAGACGATTGACTTTGAAAAACTAGGATTTAATAGCTGATTCAATAAAACATTGTGGAAATGCCTCTTACATTCTTATTACACTTGATAAGCGCACGACTGCCACGAACCTGATGAGCAATATGTCGACGCTGACACACTTGAAACAAACAAAAATATAATATTTAATTAGCTTAATCAGCGTAAGCACAATGTTGGCTTTATGTTAACAATGACTCGGTGCTCAAACCTATCGGTATCGTCAGATCAGGGCTGCTGCAAGTTGGAACCGGAAGGGTTCATTCCTTCCAAATAAATAAGAGCTAATTTCAACGCATTCGAATTACTAGGTTTTTCAATTTCATTGGAAATATCAATCAACACGACCATTCGATATTATTCCTTATTCCGATAATTCATATCATCCATGCTATAAATAATCGCCAGCTACAAACCATCTCCAAAGTTCATTGACAGTCGTTTCCTAAAACAACGTCTGCCAATTTATTTCGCAAAAATGAAATATGACTCTTCCTATTCCGGGAGGTACACGTCTAATCGCACCCCATTGTTGCGAAAAAAAAACTCAGCAGCAAAAACAACACCCAAAAAAGGGTGGTTAATTGCAGTTTTTGTGCTTACCCTAAACGTGATACGGTTTATTATCGATCCTTTCCTTCCCCTATGTTTCAACCCCTGCCGATGCCTGGTGCATTCTGATTCGCATCCGCATCCGCAGCACTTTTTTGGCAATCGCGTGGGCAAAAATCACATTTTTCGCAAGTGACGCTCAGTTTGAATGGCACAAAAAAAAACCTCAGCAGAAAATCCCTCGAGGCATGTGCCTTGCCATAAGGCGATGCATTCGATTAATGCACGGAATGGAATTAATGTGCTATTTTTTCCCCCTAGCACGACGTTGCAGCAGCGGTCGATTGTATCGATTAGATATAGGACTATTTTTTACCACGTGCACTACGAAAGGGATTATCGACTTTTTTTGCAGTTCGAACCGTCGTGATGCCATAAATTTGATGATTTTGGATCGACATGACGCACCCATTAATGGCATATGTTCACATGACCTCTGGCTTCGGGTCAGGCTTTCAGTGCGAGAGTAGGTCACGTGATAACTAGCCGAATCTAGTTTTGTTAATTCTAGGACTGTCCTCCAAGAGAATTGTCCTCTAGTGGAGAGACGAAGACGATGATTTGCTGGGACAAAAAGATTTATAAGACCGTCTTGCGGCACTTTTGGACTTTCGCCGATAAATTACGACATCAAGCTTGCGAAACAAGTCATCTCCGAGGATGGATTTACGCGAGAACATTCATGCACAGAACGACTGGATGTCCTTTTCGTCCGTCCGGCAGCCCGTTTTAATGGTCCAATATATATGTATATTTATGTATATTTGCCATTTATTTTATTACCCGATTCATTACTATCCGTATATCGTTTTCTTCCCGTTTATCGCCGTTGTTGGTCACCCAAATCTCCGGAACCGGTACCTCACCCTTTTCCACTGGCGACCAGTGAGAATGCACAAACTTTCCTTGAAATTAGTTGTTTACTCACTGTAAAAATGTTCCTCGTGCCAAGCACCTTCTGATCGAAACGCAATTCGTAATGACGCCTAACTGAAACTTATCAGGAAAATTATGCTCTTTTCACACAAGCCATCAACGCGAACTGAGTCAGGCTGCCAATCTTATCATTCAATCAAACAACGACCAAGCAAAGCATCGTCCCCAACATATTCACCATCCAGCCAGCGATGGGCGCTGCTCTCCCAGCCATGAGGAAACAAGAGTAAACATCGTGCAGACCGAAGTTATTGAGCCTGATGCGAACAAATGAAAATAAATAAAAACTAATTTAATGAGATCATAAAACTGATGGCAGGGCACCAATCCTCGCGTATTGACAAAACCGAAAACGAACCGAGCACGCACATAATATGTTACAATAAGCATGTGTGTACATACTGAACATTGTTGTACGGTTGAATTTAGTCGTTCCTTTCGGTTCGGCCAGTCGAGATGATACGCGATACGACAAAGATGCAAAGATAAAGATGGTGGCGACCCTGGACAGAACACAAAAGTGACAGCAATCTAGACAAGTCGTCGGCCGAAATAAAAAGCAATTTAATTTATTAACCAAACATACACAAATAATACAAACCTATTTAATCATCTCTCGTCGCAGTCAGCGTCATCAGTATCAACGACACGACACTACACTACACTTAGGATCGGGTGTACAGCGTGTGCGTATAGAAGGATGACAAATTTCTTTGCGGATGCGGTGGAAGTCGTAGCCGGGACCAGAGAAGATTGAACCAAAAAACCAAATAAGTTAGGGGACAGACTACACGCGGGGAATGTTATTTGGGATGAAAATAATTATTTTGTTGGATATATATGGAACGGTATGCGGGTTTGTTGAAAGATTCATAGATCGCTGTGGATGGTTAAATTTGTTGGCGTTGTAATTTGAATTGTAATTTAGAAATGGAAGAGAGTATATCATGAATCAAAACACGACTGTGTGTGGGTAGTAAGTCTTAAAATAATAAAATGATGCATTTTGATGATCCGAATATGGTCAACGCAAATTAGTTAAGTGAATTACTGAACCACTAAAATTCAAAATAATTGAACCTCGTAATATCTACATATTCATTGAATCTACGTGGAAAAAATATTACCAAAATCGTAAATATATTCGAATTCTGGAACAATCACGCTTTTACATCACGAAAACAGGACCATGAACAAAACCCATGTGTTTTATAATTATGTTCAATTTCCCTTCGCTTTTATTAGAAAAAATATTTGCTCTGGTTCTGCGAACTTTAATCACATTTTCCGCCATGTCATCGATTTTCTGTACGTAAACTAGTACACAACTTTATGAACATTATTCATAAAACCAAAAATTAACTTATGATGTCATTCACAGATTTAGGATCATTAGTTCACAAAATCAAAACAGTTTGGATACTTTCTCGTAAACTATTTCAGGAAACTCTGAATTTTATTCATAAATATTCTATGGCTTCCAGAACTAATTCATGATTTCCAATATATTAGTCCAATCCAATATCCATGCTCGAGAAATAGTTCACAAAATCATCAAATATTATTCTTGTATTCGTCAACTGGTTCATGACTCCTAGTATAATAGAGGAATTCCACGAAGATCCGTCCGAAAATATTTAAAATCGTGACCGACCATTTTAGATTCCTATGAAACTTTACAAGTTTCATCGGCAATGGAAGACTAAACATTTTCCACAATCAGTAAGATCGTTTTGACTCAAAAGCAATTTTTTGACAGAGCGTTAACATTTCAACGTGCATTAATTTCAATTCTTTTTTGTTAGAATACTGTATTTTATAAAGGGCGAACACGAAATTATTGCGACACCGAAAATGTCATACCAATTTTCTTATAATGTTTAAAATCAAACCAAAATTTTAGGGTAGTTTTATACATATATTTACTTCAAAAATCAAAAGAAAAGTTAATCGATGGAGCCTTGAGTGTAAAATTGAACGCATTTTCGCTTGATGCCCTCCATCAAAGTCTTTACAGTGTCATCCGGTACCAGTTTCTCAGTTTTTTTCCATTTTCTTAACATGTCCTTCTCGTCTTTGACTGTCTTCTTGCTCTTCCGAAGTTCCCGCTTCATCATTGCCCAGTACTGCTCCACCGGGCGCAGCTCCGGACAGTTTGGCGGATTCATGTCCTTTGGAACAAAATGGACAGAATTGGCCTCATACCACTCCAGGACACTTTTAGAATAGTGGCATGATGCCAAATCTGGCCAAAATAGCGGAGCTTCGTCGTGCTGCTGCAAGAACGGCAAAAGGCGCTTCTCGAGGCACTCAGATTTGTAGATCTCGCCATTTACTGTGCCCTTTGTCACGAAAGGCTCAGTCCGCAAGAGCAGATGGCCTGCCAAATGAGATATTTGGAGGCGAACTTCGACATTTTCTTCTTGCCGGTGAAAAACTTCAACCCCGGAATTTGCTTAAAATCGGCTTACGTTTCGTCGTCCATCACACAGCAGCCATATTTTGTCAGCATCTTCTCGTAGAGCTTCCGTGCCCGAGTTTTTGCCGTCGATTGTTGCCACTCATCGCGGTTTGGGAAGTTCTGTACCTTGTATGTATGTAGTCCAGCTCTCTTCTTTGCATTCTGGACGTAGCTCTGCGACTTGCCGATCTTTTTAGCCAAATCACGGCTTGAGACGTTGCGATTTGCTTTAATCATCCGCTTCACCTTTCCCTCCGTCTTTTTGTTCTCCGGTCCCGGTTTTCTTCCAGCTCTTTTGCCGTGGTCCAACGTCAACCGCTCCAGGAACCGCTTCAACACTCTGGAGACGGTTGAATGGTGAATGTTCAACATTTTTCCCAACTGCCGGTGCGACAGGTCAGGAAATTCCAGGTGTTTGGAAAGAATTTGTTCTCTCGACTCGCGTTGGTTCACCTTCATTTTCGTTGAATCGAAAAACACGACTTCGAGTTTGACAGCATGTAAACAATACACATCAATGAGAAAGTGTGCAAAATTTGGTTGATTTTTACCCAATGGTAAAAAAGTTATGCCCTGTTGAATGTGTCGCAATAATTTAGTGTTCGCCCTTGCAAAACTTTCTGATAACGAGTTTCAGGGAATGAATATTTCTGTGCGAAGAAAACATACACTGAAAAAATGCGTCATTTTTCACAAAAACAAAAATGTGTGTTAAAAATTTAAATTGCAAAAAATCTATTTTTTCAATATTTTGTCAACTAAAGAGAAAAGGAAAATTTTGAATATGATTGTATGATGGAGAATTTATCGGTAAAAAAGTTTTTCTAACAATAACTTTATACACATTTCATACATATTGACATACAAAACTGTAATTTTATTACTGAATATAATTCTAAGTATCATTTTAAATCAAAACATATTTAACAAAAATCTTCCAAAATGCGATAGTTTTCGAGATATTTGGAATTTTGTTCCAAAAAGGTCGTCAAACGGTGGGATAACAAAATTCTCACAAGTTTCCTATCTCATGCCTCCACGCGAGACTGGGTGCTATCATCCTTCTGCCGATAGTAGCAGAATGAGAGGGTGCGATCTAGTCGAGAAAATATTGCCGTAAAAATTAATAGTTGATCGGAAATTACCCCAATACGACCAACCTGACTAGTATCGATGATCACGGGTCAAATCGTATTGAAAATTCGCCGCGTCTGTTTTTACGAACCCAATTTCAAGCTACGTTATTGCTAACAAGCCCGTGCATCAGGATAACAATCCTTTATATTTCCCTTCAGTGTTCGTTATTATCGCTCGAATACTTGTATTCCACAAACAATCCGATATGGAAAATAAGAAATACTTTCCATGATTTATAACATCTCGCGCTATCTTTACCTGTATAATGCGCTATCACTCGGTAGTTCAAGCCAATAATTATATCGCATTTATTGGCTTGCTTTTGTTTAGGAAACATAGGATACTCTCGGTAGCTTGCTGCCCAGAGTTTAAAAAGAACCAAAAACTAAACAAGATCTTTTCTTTTTCGAGTCATCGTGTACTCGAAGACTAATTAAACAACTACCTAATAAAATTTGCTTTACAGGTCGCATCGCTTGCTTGGAGCGAATCCTAGACCTGATACCCTTCCAAACTACCAACTCCGCGACACCTATGGAAGAGTCTGATGAATCGTCGTTCTTTCGTTAAGTAGGTGGAGCTTCAACACTTCCTGTCTACCTTATCCTTTATGGGGGCGGCCGTCAATGATGGCTATCATGCTGTTGAGGTTTTAATGTGGGTCGGATTGGTATGAATTCCTGCTTACCATTTCCTAAGCAACTCTTATTAGATAATCAGCAGTCAAACATGATGAAGTCAGTGTGCAATCCGCTAAAATCATCGTCACAACGCAACGCAAGTTGGAATTTCGTTCCAACAAAAACAGTTAATTCGTGTGATTAAGCCCTTTTTAAAAGTTATTTACGTTACCCCATCATAAAATGTCAAAAATCTAATGTTTATCGTCTTAAAGCCGTAAAAGAAACTTTTTCAGTGTATTTGGATCATGGAGAAGCTTTCAATGAAAAAGTTTTCCTAACAACAACATTCGACATATTTTTATAATACGTACTATTTGCCGTCAAAAACGATTTTTCTTTTTGAATATGATTCTAAACGATATTGTAAATCAAAATTCTAATAACAAATATTTTCTGAAATGTAGTATTTCTCGAGATATTTCAAATTTTGTTTTAACAACACAATTCTTTTTTTTATTACGACCTTTTCAGAATTTATTCGCATTTGTCCATCAACTATAATAAGTTTTTCAAATGCCCCATAACATTTTCTGTAACTTTCTCTTTGACATCAAGGTTTTATTGTAAACCATTTGAAAGCTATACGAAAACAATCAAAATACTATTCAACAATAGGGTCTTATGATTAAACTAAATAGTTCGATCATATTTTGGTTGTTTTCATGTAGCTTTCGAATGGGTTATAATATCACCGTGATATCAAAAGAGAAGTTATTGTTGATGGAGAAACGCGAATAACTTCTGAAAATGTCGTAATAAAACAAAAGAATTGTGTTGTTAAAACAAAATTTGAAATATCTCGAGAAATACTACATTTTAGAAAATATTTGTTATTAGAATTTTGATTTAAATCATATTCAAAAACGAAAATTGTATTTTTGACCGCAAATAGTGTGAATTATTAAAATATGTCAAAAGTTGTTGTTATGAAAACTTTTTTTATTAAAAGCTTCACCATGATCCAAATACACTGAAAAAGTTTCTTTTACGTCTTTAAAACGATAAACATTAGATTTTTGACATTTTATGATGGAGTAACACGAATAACTTTAAAAAGGGTATAATCACACGAATTAACTGGTTCCAAATATCTCAATAACTATCTATTCAAACAGGGTTGCTATGATTGATAATAAAATGCACTTGTTTTGAAGTCATGCTGCTTCTTTAGATAATAACTTTTCTCAGCGAATTTTCACAAACTTACAATGTTCCACGAATGTGTTCAGTAGAAGAATACCTTTAGAAATATATAGTTTTCTTATGAATTGATTGATGAGGTGATTTTTTAAGAAATTATTTTTAACTTTAACCGTTTTTCCATACTAATTTCCATATAAACTTTGGAAGTTTTGGAGGTTCCGTAGACACAACCGATCGGTACCAAAATTTGCACAATTACTTAGGGCCATAAAAGGAATCAGTAAAGCCTGGTGGAGCTAAAAGTCAAAAATTGAACCAGTTTAATGGTCATGAATTTTTTACAGGACTATTTCACAAAATTTTTTAGTATTTTTTGCAGAATCATTTTTGTTCCTTGGACTGTTCCATGAAATGTCATATATGCCCCACTTCTACCGACAAGCAAGTGGCACAGATCGTAATAAAGCGAAGAAAGATTGCGAATATTATAACAATACTGCTGATGTTATGAACAGGAGTCACATCACTCCACGTGTCAAATTCGAAAGTAATCTCCATAATAAAATATAAAGATAACGTGCAAAGAAATTACGAAAATCGTGACTAAGATCCTGAAATCATGAATATAAATCACATTACTCGTCATTAAAATTTCAAAAATTAAATCATGAATAAAGATCACATTAATCACACAAGAACCGTGACTAATATCCTGAAATCGTGAACATGAATTAGTCTACTCATGACTAAAGTACCACGAAATACAAATTACGAAAATACCAAGCAGTATCCTGCAATCATGATCATAAATCACGCTACTCTGACAGAAAAATCCGATAGCAAACTCATGAATAAAATGTCGCGGTAACTTGATGAGAAATCACAAAAATCGTGAAAAAGCTTTAACTGTTGGCTATGTATTCCCAAATTATGAACAAGGATCACAACAAAAACTAAACATGTCTAGGGAACTACCACAGCAACGCAACCAAACATTTGAATATAACGCCATTCAACGCAAACTAGTTTTTTGGAAACACAAATAGTTTCATGAATACGAGATTTATTATATATAATTTTAGAAACTTGATCACGATTTTCGTAAATCCTTCAGTTCATGAAATCGTAATCTTGTTTTCATGAATTTATGACCGGATTTTTTTCCGTGTAAAGTTCGCAGAACTTGCAAATCGATATTTTTTAATCATTGAAGCTCCAAACCATCGAGACTAGAAGATTTCGGAAAAGTTGCAAATGAATTAAGTCTTCTCTCCATACACCCATGTAGTCGTTAATTCGTTAATCCACTCGAATTCACGATTTCGTAAATCCCTGACCTCTGAATACTTGAAAACATAAATCTTTGAATGAAAATTCATAAGCCAAGAACCTACGATTCAACGAATCAAAAAATACATAAATCCTTTAATCCATGAATTCCTCGGTACAGAAACCCATATAGTAGTGATTTTTATAAATTTATAAAACTATTTATAAAATCAATGAATCAATAAATTTATGAATTCATAAATACATGACCATGAGTCCATGAATTAAATAATCCATTAACCTGCGAATCTCCGAATGATAGTTCTTTGAACCCACGATTTCCTTATTTCATGAAACCAAAACCAATTTAATCCACCTGGCAGTGAGATCAAACATTTGTTGAACATATCACTGTTGGACAATTCATTAATTTGCAGAACTCATGCGAAGTAGGCACCCCACTAGAGGTGAGCTGAATACAGTTTCGAGTCATGCACGAACAAAACCTCGGATAAACTGAATAAATTATAAAGAATCAATAAAACAATTAAAATTAAAACAAATAATGAGGAACAATTTTTTTCCATAAATTAGGCAGAATGATTAATTTTAATCCACCTAGTGGTGAAATTATGCCTTTCTCATTTATCCAAACTATGACTCCATGGCTAGTAATGTTCAATATAATTGTGGAAATGTCTATTACATGTTTAGAACACTTTGCACTTAAACAAAATGGCTCGCCAGCTACGAACTTGATGAGCTACGCGTCGACGGTGAAACACTTGAAACAAAAAAATATATTTTTTAATTTGCACCCATTTTAATAAATTTTGCAACATTTTGATAGTGGTGATAGTGGTATGATAGTGGTACCAGTTTCAATAAAAAATTGCTGTGCACCGAAATCGATCAAAATGTTGAAATGTTGAAAATCGATTTTTTTTTTTGTCGAAATATTTCTAAAAATAGCATGAAACATCAGCATCTAGTGTCAAAACAAACGAAAGCCGCTAAAAACAAATTTAATTATTTTTTTTTGTTCCAAGGACTTTTATTCAATTATTCAAAAATTATTCAAAAATCTAAAAGTTTATTGTAATGTCCTATGATTGCAAAAAAAAATTCCCAACGAACTGGGCTTGAGAGCAGAACAAATAAAAAGATGGCAGGGATTTAGGGTTCCAACTAAATCATCGTGAAGAAATTTTTGAAAAAAATTGGAACGGGACTTCACAGTTTAAAACCAAAGTTTTGTGAAAAAGAGGATAATCCAAAACGCTAAAAACTAATTTTAAGTTAGATATTGTGCCCTCCTGTACGAAAAAAACAAATTGAGAATGAAACGTTAGCAGTCAAAACAGTAAGCGATGCTTATATTGAGCTCTTGTTCTCGCTCCAATGAATTGGCGACAGTAAGGCTGTTCTCCCGTGCATCTTTCACTCATTGGAATCATCATTGCGAGGAATTGAAAATGACCATTATTTCATGTACAGTATTAATACGATTATGACGATCATGTTACTACAAATAATGAACTAGTATTAACAAACGGGTGATCTCCTACAAATAGTATTGTATAAAAGAAACAGAAAGATGGGGAAACCCCCTACAAAGTACCGCATACAGCCTGAATACAATACGCCAATGGTGTTTGGCTTACTACTCCAATATAAAACAAATGGTACTCAATCCAACTGTCATTTCTATGTGCTTTCTCTCGCACACCTTCTGTGAAAAATGGTTAGCTGAAGCTGAAGTCATTTCTAGACCTTTTATTCAAAACGACATATCTACAATGAGTGACTCTTTTTGTTTACTATCTCTTCTGTTAATAATTCGGTCGTTTTAACATTTATCCCTCAAACCTTTGCATAATATGCTAGTGAAAACCACCGTCTTTCGATCTGTACTGTAAAATAAGTGAAAAGTGCTATAGTGACACCGTACAAATCGAAAGAGAAAGTAAACAAAAAGAGTCAATCATAACTCTCCGAGCTCTCGATCGAAGCAGTTCGTTTTCTGGTGCTGTGCATAAAGTGAACAAGAATAAATTGTCAGTGAAGGTCAACCATTGTTCGAGGCAGTCTTTGTTCGCCGGTGCCCAGGCTGGTGAAGTGAATACCAGAATAGCCGGAATCGCCGCTATATAAGCTAAGTATTTTTTTTTCTTTCATTTCCCTTTCCCCGATCGGTCTCTACTTCTGCCCTTTCCCCTGAATATAAGTTTCATCTCTCGTTTACACCACGTGTTATCCTCGTGCCTAAATGGCCGAGGGCGAAGTAACATTGGATGGGAATGATATTCCCATGGATATACCGGATAAACCCGAAATTACTCCCTCCCCTGATTCCCCCAGTCCTCCCCGTATTAAAACATACCCAGCCAGTTCGACTGGACCCTGGGTGGTGTATTTCCGGCCCAACACGAAATCGCCCAATATTCTAGAAATCTCACGGGAGCTGACTGCCAACTACCCGTCCGTGGCTCAGATAACACGTGTTCGAGCTAATAAGATACGCGTTATAGTAAATGACCTCGACCAGGCAAACCAGATTGCTCGCAGCGAGCGTTTTACGAAGCAATTCAAAGTGTATGTGCCTTGTAGAGTTGTGGAGATCGATGGGGTCGTCGCCGAACCGGGTCTAAAGTGCGAAGACCTGTTGAAGTACGGGGTTGGCTGCTTTAAGGACCCTTCACTTCAAAAGGTGAAAATTCTGGAATGCAAGCAATTGTATTCCGCAAAAACTGAAGATGATAAGACAACTTATTCTCCGTCAGACTCGATTCGGGTGACTTTCTCCGGATCTGCTCTTCCCAACTATGTCCTCCTGGATAAGGTTCGCCTACCTGTTCGCCTATTTGTACCGCGGGTAATGAACTGCAGCAATTGCAAGCAACTGGGCCACACAGCCACTTATTGTGGCAATAAAAAACGGTGCGGCAAATGCGAGGGAGAGCATGAGGATGACGCTTGCGGTGGAGAAACTGAGAAGTGTATTTACTGCGGGGGCCCTCCGCATGCTCTTAAGTCATGCCCGGCGTACAAGCAGCGCGGGGATAAAATTAAGCGCTCCCTTAAGGATCGCTCGAGGCACTCTTATGCAGAAATGCTAAAGAATGCTTCGCCATCTGTCGCTTCCGAAAATTCCTTTGCTCTTTTGGCTGGCGTTGAGCAAGAATCTGACGACCCACAAGAGGGAACATCATTGGTTAACCCAGGGGAATCCAGGAAGAGGAGAAATCTAGCCTCCCCTACATTGCCTCGTAAGGGTGCCAAGGTGTCGTCCACTCAGAGTGCGCCAACCGCAATCAATAAATCCAACGGAAGTGATGCACAAAAGCCGAAGCAATTTGCTCCAGGACTTGGAAATATTAATTCTAACAAGGAGTACCCACCACTTCCAGGGACACCAAAAACCCCAAGTGTCCCCTTTTTTCAAACAGATACTCAGTCCAGTAGCGGACTAATGAAATTTTCTGACATAGTGGACTTAATTTTCACAGCTTTCAATGTTACTGATCCTCTTAAAAGCCTTCTGATACGTTTTCTCCCTATAGTGCAAACATTTTTGAAGCAGTTGACTACTAAATGGCCCCTCCTTGCAGCGATCGTATCCTTCGATGGCTAAGTCATCGAACGAGGTCACCGATTCGATCACTGTTCTACAGTGGAACAGCAGAAGTATCCTCCCGAAAATCGATTCCTTTAAATTTTTACTAAATAGTTTAAAATGTGATGCTTTCGCATTATGTGAAACTTGATTAACTTCCGATATAAATCTCAACTTCCACGACTTTAATATAATTCGTCTGGATCGAGAAAACCCCTATGGAGGAGTACTTTTGGGGATCAAAAAGTGCTATTCTTTCAACCGAATTAACCTCCCTTCGACACCAGGCATTGAAATTGTCGCTTGTCAAGTTTTAATCAAAGGTAAAGACCTTTGCATTGCTTCCATCTACATTCCTCCTAGAGCCTCGGTAGGGCACCGAACGCTTTGTAATATCACGGAATCCTTACCGGCACCGCGGCTAGTTCTGGGAGACTTTAACTCGCACGGTACGGTATGGGGCTGCCTTCATGATGATAATAGATCAACATTAATCCAAGATCTTTGCGATAATTTCAACATGACCATCTTAAACACGGGAGAAATGACGCGGATTCCTACACCACCAGCACGCGCAAGCGCGTTGGATTCATCTCTATGCTCGACTTCGCTACAGTTAGATTGCATGTGGAAGGTGATCCCTGATCCCCACGGTAGCGACCATTTGCCTATCGTGATTTCAATTGCTAACGGTTCAAGACCATCGGAAACAATCAATGTATCGTATGACCTCACACGGAACATTGATTGGAAGAGTTACGCGACCGCGATATCCGTTAAAATCGAATCCACTCAAGAACTTCCTCCGGAGGAAGAGTACAGGTTTTTGGCTGGCTTGATTCTCGACAGTGCGAATCAAGCTCAGACTAAACCAGTACCCAGCGCGAATACCCATGGACGGTCTCCCACCCTGTGGTGGGATAAAGAGTGCTCAGAGCTGTACGCGGAAAAGTCCACTGCATATAAGGCCTTCCGGGAAGACGGGTTACCCGCTAGCTATCTACAGTACGCGTCGTTAGAAAGGCGAATGAAGAGTCTAATGAAAGCCAAAAAACGTAGTTATTGGCGCCGGTTCGTCGACGGGTTAACGAGAGAAACAGCGATGAGCACTCTTTGGGGTACGGCTCGACGTATGCGTAACCGTAATAGTACCAACGAGAACGTGGAATATTCAAACCGTTGGATATTTGCTTTCGCCAAGAAGATCTGTCCGGACTCTGTCCCGGTACAGAAAACGTACCGCGCCGCGTCTCCTCACGATACCGCGAACGAAACACCGTTTTCGATGGTGGAGTTTTCACTTGCTCTCTTATCATGCAACAATAACGCCCCAGGGTTAGACAGAATCAAATTCAACTTGCTGAAGAATCTACCTGACACTGCAAAAAGGCGCTTGTTGAATTTATTTAACAAGTTTCTTGAGGGTAACATTGTCCCTCATGACTGGAGGCAAGTGAAGGTCATCGCCATCCAAAAACCAGGAAAACCAGCCTCCGACCACAACTCATATCGGCCGATTGCAATGCTGTCCTGTATTCGGAAGTTGTTCGAGAAAATGATCTTGTTTCGCCTCGACAATTGGGTTGAAGCAAATGGCTTACTGTCAGATACACAATTTGGCTTCCGCAAAGGCAAAGGGACGAACGATTGCCTTGCGTTGCTTTCTACAGAAATCCAAATGGCCTATGCTAACAAAGAGCAGATGGCATCAGTCTTCTTGGATATTAAGGGGGCTTTTGACTCAGTTTCTATCAACATTCTGTCAGAGAAGCTGCACCAGCATGGTCTTTCGCCAATTTTAAATAACTTTTTGCTAAACCTGTTGTCTGAAAAGCACATGCACTTTTCGCATGGCGATTTAACAACATCGCGATTTAGCTACATGGGTCTTCCCCAGGGCTCATGTCTAAGTCCCCTGCTCTACAATTTCTACGTGAATGACATTGACGATTGTCTTGCCAATTCATGCACGCTAAGGCAACTTGCAGACGACGGCGTGGTCTCTGTTACAGGGCCCAAAGCTGCCGACTTGCAAGGACCATTACAAAATACCTTGGACAATTTGTCTGCTTGGGCTCTTCAGCTGGGTATTGAGTTCTCCACGGAGAAAACTGAGTTGGTTGTTTTTTCTAGGAAGCGTGAGCCGGCGCAACTCCAGCTTCTATTAATGGGTGCAACGATCAACCAGGTTTTCACATTTAAATATCTCGGGGTCTGGTTCGACTCTAAAGGTACCTGGGGATGTCACATTAGGTATCTGAAACAGAAATGCCAACAAAGGATCAATTTTCTCCGAACAATAACTGGAACATGGTGGGGTGCTCACCCAGGAGACCTGATCAGGTTATACCAAACAACGATATTGTCGGTGATGGAGTACGGGTGTTTCTGTTTCCGCTCCGCTGCGAACATACACTTCATCAAACTGGAGAGAATCCAGTATCGTTGCTTGCGCGTTGCCTTGGGTTGCATGCACTCGACCCATACGATGAGTCTCGAAGTTCTGGCGGGCGTTCTTCCGCTAAAAAATCGATTTTGGGAACTCTCATATCGATTGCTCATCCGATGCGACATTCTGAACCCGTTGGTGATTGAAAACTTCGAGAGGCTCGTCGAGCTTAATTCTCAAACCCGATTTATGGCCTTGTACTTCGACTACATGGCACAGAGCATTAATCCTTCTTCATATACTCCCAGCCGTGTTCGTTTCCTAGATACTTCTGATTCTACTGTATTCTTCGACACATCCATGAAGGAAGAGATTCGTGGAATCCCGGACCATATACGCCCTCAAGTGATCCCCAATATATTTTATAATAAATTCCGAGAAGTCGACTGTGACAAAATGTTCTACACTGACGGATCAAATCTCGATGGGTCCACTGGCTTCGGTATCTTCAACAATACTATCACCGCTTCATTCAAGCTCAATGATCCCGCTTCAGTTTACGTCGCAGAGTTAGCTGCAATTCAGTACACCCTTGGGATCATCGACACTCTGCCCACAGATCACTACTTCATCATTTCGGACAGCCTCAGCTCCATCGAGGCTCTTCGTGCGATGAAGCCCAAAAAGCAATTCCCATATTTCCTGGGGAAGATACGGGAGTCCTTGTGTACGTTATCTGAAAAATCTTATCAAATTACCTTTGTTTGGGTCCCCTCTCATTGCTCTATCCCGGGCAATGAAAAGGCCGACTCATTAGCAAAGGTGGGCGCATTAAATGGTGACATATACGAAAGACCAATCTGCTTCAACGAATTTTTTAGTATTTGTCGTCAGAGGACACTCAACAGTTGGCAAACCTCGTGGAGCAATGGTGAACTTGGACGATGGCTACATTCCATTATCCCAAAGGTATCAACGAAGCCTTGGTTCAGGGGGATGGATGTGGGTCGGGATTTTATTCGTGTAATGTCCCGACTTATGTCCAACCACTACACCATGGATGCGCATTTGCGGCGTATTGGGCTTGCGGAGAGTAGTCTGTGCGCTTGTGACGAGGGCTATCACGACATCGAGCACGTTGTCTGGGTATGCGCCGGGTACTTGGACGCCAGGTCTCAGTTAAAGGATTCCCTTCGGGCCCGAGGTAGACCACCCAATGTCCCAGTCCGAGATATACTGGCAAATCGTGATTTCCCCTATATGTCCCTTATTTATACTTTCATAAAAACGACAAATATCCCAATTTAGCCCCTCTCTTTTTATTTCTCGTTTTAGAAGCTTTCTCTTGCCTTGTGGGACCGATCAGCTCCAGACTGCAACTATGTAACCGCCGTCGCACTTACCACTACGGAAACTGAAGCGAGAGCGACTCAAGGTCCGATGACTTTTGAAGGATTCCCCGCGGGTCCGAAGAATACCATCCGCCAATCCGACCTACTAGACTGAGGCGGTAATCTTTCGCTGATCTCCCGTTTGAGCGAAAGTTGCAAGTTTTGCTCTTCTCTCCCGGTCACCATCTACGCTTTCTCTCCCCTGTCCTTGATACAACTGCTTCTACAGCCCCCCTCTGAATATCTTGACCAAGCATAAGTCTCCGCTAAAAAAGTTCAAATTTGTATTCTGTATTCCTAGTTTTAAGATAGTTGTAATTTTACCTCTTTGTTAAAACTATTGTCCCCCATCTTGTAAATAGAATTGTATCCCTAGTCTTAAAACACATGCGAATTTTCTCATAAATATTTGTTCCCCCTTTTGTGTACCAAACTATATTGTTAGTTTTAAGATAAGTGTAAATATTTCCTAAAAATTATTACTATTGAATTCCTTGTTTTAAAATTTTTTCATAAAAAAAATCTTTCGCCCCCTCTCTTGTATATAGAATCTTATTTCTAGTCTTAAGATAGCTGTAAAATTTTTCTTTTTTAAAAAAATATTTCAACATTGTAACCTCCTAGTTTTAAAATATACAAAATGTAAAAACAAAAGAATTTGGCACCGCCAAGCTAACGCATTTGTGCCTATCAAATAAACGAAATGAATAAAAAAAAAAAAGAGTCAATCATTGCAGATATGTCTTTTTGAAAAAAAAAAAAAAACGCTCAAGATTTGTGGTGTTATACGGTCATTTCATATTTACCGTCACAATTCAAATACCATTCTGAGATTGCAGACCACTGGTTCCTACCAACTTTTCCCCTCTTCTCGTGACACAGACTAACAATTCTTTCCTTTTCTGGGCCAGTACCGGTATAAGTAAGAAAAAGTCTTGGGATTATCGGAAGTTTTACATTGAAGGATGATTTGTTTTTAAAGAAAACTTAGGTTCCTCTCGGTAGCCGGCTGCCGAGAGTTGAAAATTCTAAAAACTAAACAACATCTTTTCTTTTTTAAGCATCGAAGCTTCCCGACTGTCCTATCCTTTATCCTTCCCCGTAAATGATGGAGATGAGACAACCGGCAATGGTGGCCATTTTACTGTTGTGGTTTCAATATGGGTCGGAATGATATTACCTCCCACTTACCATTTACTAAGCAACTATTACAATTATTTTTTCCGAATCATAGTATTGATTTATCTTTGATGTTCTGAATGCACGAATCTGTTCAACTCTGTTTAAAAGAAAATCAATAATGAGTCATTGAATCCATTTAACCATCAGAAATCGAAATCAAATCACCTAAAAAATATGCTGTATCGTGAAATCCTGACTATCTACAGTGTGTTTGACAGGCCATTCAAGACGGCTTTGACACGATTATTTCAGCCATGTTACTTCAACTGATGTAAATCATAGAAACATATGAAAAAGAAGTCCCTAGCCGTAGACATCAAACAAAACTAATAATTTCAAAGCGTTGTTGCAAAACAAATGTTTGCCAGCGCCAAAATTTCGTTCCAATGACGTCAATAATCGTAATCTGAGTCCAAATATTTTCTCCTAAAACAGTCGGAATTGTCTAAGCCATGGAACTGCGTGAAGTTAATTGAATATGTGTAGCGCAATTCAAGCAATTTATATCTCCAAGTGAGAAATTGAGTAAGAAGCCAATCACGATGGCCATGTCTCACTTTGGCAGCCTTCCTTTTCATAGGAATATAGTATCAATAACCACAAAAAAGATGTACTAAGAATATGTTGATTCCTCTTCATTTCAGCTTACAATCGAACAGTGCACTATAAAAATATTTTTAAATGTTCAACTAAAACCGACCGTTCGACGTACATCGAAATTAATAAATGCTACTCTGATTCAGAAGCAGTGTAGCATCTGTGCAAAACAAATCCATATTTTTTCATAGTGCTCCCTTTCCCAAGTGTGAAAAATATTGTCCAAGGATAATGAAAAGCGTAAACGAGTCCAACAGCGGCAACGACGACACGATGGAAAATCGAACCACCAAGTCGGCGGGCCAGGGCCTATCACATCACAGATAAAGACGATATCGCACGCATTTCCTCTTCCCTGCCGGCGCCTCCGACGTGCCTAACAATCCAGGCGAGAAAATAAAAAAGCAACTTTCGCTTTCGAACCCACGATCAGTGTGAGTATGGGTTGGGTATGGCACCGGATCGTTGATAAGGACTTCATATATAATATGGCGTAGGGAAAGTTGGTGAAAATTACGATTCGAAAAGAAAAACACACACAGTCCGCAACGAAACGAAATGTGCCTCACGGATTCGATTAGGAATGTGAAACTGATGGACCGACGTCGACGTTTGCTCGGAGACGTCCTGTACTACGACGAAGGAGGTAGACCGCTCCGGGCCCCAGGGGAGACGGGTGGATCTGGAATTACACTTTTGGCGTCCGATGTGCCACATGTGAGTGGATACGTGGAAAAAATATTTTTCGATTTCTTTCTTCAGGCCTATCGTTAGAAAGTGCTGTTGCCAAAGGTTTTCTTTACCTCATTTATGCGAGCTTTCAATTTGTTCTGATATGAAGAGATGGTGCGTGAATAAAAATAATGTCAATTTCGTTCAAGTCCAAGTGTTGAATGATGTGTACATTATAATATCTTCTAGGTTTTGAATTCACTTCAAGAGTAATTTTGCAATGTTATATATATATTATAATATTGAGTCTAGATTTTACGATGTTATATATAAAATAATATTCAATCTAGAAAGTCTGGTTTGTTTTCCTGTCTTACGAATTATTTGAAAAAACGACCAAAAGAGTGGCTAACTGTTTCAAGTGGAACCTCAACCTCTCCATCCGAGATGTCGCAAGCAAACTGGGAGTGTCGACTACAACCGTGTATCGAGCTAAAACTAACCGAACTGTCGGCTTACAAGAAGTTGATAACTGCAAATTGTTACGATAAGTAAAACAAGTCGGTCAGCGAACAATCACGTAAACTATACATGAAGTTACTGACGAAGTTTGAATGCGTGGTACAAGATGACGAAACCTGCGTTAAGGCAGGCTTTAAACAATTTCCTGGACAGGAATATCGCACGTTGACTGGAAAAGGAAATATGGTACAGATTTTCAAGTACATTATGCTGTCGAAGTTTGCAAACCGCAACTGGGACCATCAACTAGAAAATTGATGGATTTGGCATCTTACTTTTTTCTTTTTCAAAGACGGCCGCTTTTCCAGGCTTTCTCAGTTGAACCTTAATCGTCCGCATAAGAAGAAATTATACACCGACGCACCAATTCCAAAGATGAATTAAAATAAGCACTCTAGCTCAGCGATTCTCAACCTTTTTCGTAGTTTATCGAGTTGTTGCGGACCCCACGGCTCAGCATTGATGTTTATATTTATTTTTGTTAGCATAACGTAGCCGTGGAGGGTCTTGTAGCTGCAAGCTTGCTGCTGCGTATTGAGTACCTTTTTCTTAGCGATAATGCTTTAGCTGTGTTGTCCTCCACAACTTGGGAGTTAGCCAATTTCACTCGCGTTATCGTTCACGTCCATGTCATGATCGGCACAGCTTTCGCAATGTTCGAGGTTTGTTTCTTGCTCTTACAGGCCGCTGTTGTAAGACCATGTCTATCAGCATTTATTGTGCTGGCTGTTGGTTTGGAAACACTAGACCAATCGGTGTTATTCCGTTGTAAGTATAGGAAGTTAGTTTCGATATACAAAGCGCATCAGTTATTGATTGACCAATTGATTGTTTTTTGGTATTGACTGTAGTGATATTGCTTAGCGACTTCTAATTACAAAACTAGCACGTAGAAATCTGACAGGATCAGGTGCAGAGAGTCATTTGCCACCAGCATTTTAACAACACGAGCGCCGTTGGGGATGCCACTGAAAAGTTTTCTTCGAGTATCGTTTGTAACGGATTCCACTTTCTAAATTTTGACATAAATCTTTCAATGTTTTTAGTCTAATGCACGGCGCTAGTTCGTGTAGGCGCACCTTAATTTTATCGTCATCCACACATTCAGGATATTGGCTTTCACGTCGTCATATTCGAAAGTTGTATTGCATGTTTTTCTTCGAAATAAAGCTTTCTGCCTGGACTAAATTTTTAAACGTTTTCAAAAGAAATATTTAACATTAAATAGAGATGACGGATTATTACCGTTTTCCAGTAACAAGAAATAAGACCAGAAACAAGCAATGAACTATTATCGCCGGCTAAGTTTAGGTTAATAGCACCTTCGGAGAATTTATTGGAAGTAATATGCTCTTTTTTGATATTGTGTTTTCACAGATTACTCCCCTATAAGTGAGATATTTTCATTAACTTTTCGTAATGCTTAGATAGGGAATGAAAAGACTTAGCTATTTAAAAAGGTATGTATAGTTGTAAACACATTTGAAAAGCTAAAATGAAAATTTTCCTTGAAAAACTTTACAAAATGGCAGATTGCAGAACTATTTCGTTCCTCTAATACCTTATTGGCGGGAAAAGTGCAGTTCGTAATTCTGGTTGAAATTAATGAAACAGCATAGATTTGATTTTCCGTAGCTTTTTCTGGCGATTTTCTAAAAAAATATGTATTTTTGGTATGAATTTTTGATTTTAACGTGCCACAGATATGGTTAAACCTACCGACACTTTTTACACAGACTAGCGTAGTGTCAAACATTGCAGCCAATAGAGCATAAAGGTTTTTAAGGGAAGTGTAGGAGGAAGCCGTGATGCCAGTTTACGTTAATGGTTGCTAGTTTCACTGTTTTGTCTCCGCTAGCCAGTGTATAAAGAGTCTGTAGTTAAAACCGGTTGCCTGATTATAGGGGGACCGGGGCTAGTTAGCGGTGTTTTCAGTTTTCATTTTTTACTGCGTTGATTTTGGTAGATCTTGCAAAATAGATCACGTTGCATAAAAGGGCGGACTGTTGGCAACATCTCTGAATTTTATTAGAATTTTTGAAACATTGTCTCCATTTCTAGAGACAAAAATATGTCACGCGAAAAAGCCGTCAACTTACCCCAACCACTTATCCATACAAAACTATTTCAAAAATAACTTTTGTTTGTGGATGGGTGTAATATCTATACGGATACTAAAAGCGCTTTTCACGCACTATCCAAAAATATTAAATATTCGTAATTTTTTGACGTGAGTCATGTTTTTCCTCTTTTCAAGGTGTTTTTGGAACGTGTCCAATGGAGAACAGACAGAGAGCGGACTACGAAGAATTGTGATGATGTCATCACATATTCCCAACAGCATCGTGATCACCACCATAGTCCCAATTCCTACCAATGGGCCCATTCTACCCCAATGCCTCTTATAAGCCAATCGTCACCGCACCTTCTCAGACAGAATTCACTCATTATCTAATTCTAGCACCAATGGATCGCGTTCAGGCTTGAGAAATTATTATCACTGTTTGCTTCCTATTTGCTAGCTTAGACACCGCCAGACTTTGGTGGTAAGCATTAAGCTATGGGGAAGCATTGAAGTCTGCCCTCACAGCCCATCGGCAGATACTAGAACAGGAATAGAATCATCTTAAATACAGTGGAGACCCGATTCTATCAGCCCCCGATTTTATTAGCTTTTTGACCCGATTTTATCAGCTTCATATGAAAATTGATACTTGGTAGTTTGATGGGCTCTAGCAGACGAATCAAGTTGAATTCGAATAAATCCTTTCTTGGACATATATTTCCTATCTTAGAGATCCGGAAAATACACAAAACGAAATTTTAATTTTTTTTTAAATAATCAGAAAAGGTTGCAATGCTATATCTAAGGAACAAAGAAGAATATTTTAAGAGCTTCGGTTCATTAAAAAAACTGAAAAATATATGTCCCGATTTTATCAATGTCCCTGTTCAGCTTAAAATTCGCCAAGGGGCTGATAAAAACAGATCTTTACTGTAACACAAAATGTTTAAAATTAAGAAAATTTACAAAGTATGCTCAAAAACACAATTTCGCTCACAACTTCCACAAAACAAAATGTTTTGCAACAAAACCACATTGGATGTGTTTCACACTACTTGAGATACACAACGAGATGCAACGCTTTATGTCTAGAAAAGGAGAAAAGGGCATTCCGCCAAATTACCCCAACCGCCAACTAGTCCCGGGCTCCCTTATTCTTAGAATCTCAAAAAGGCTACATGAAAGACTGTTGTGATACATTCTTTAATTTATCTATTAATATAAAAAACTCGATTTTTTCGATCTTGCTAACAGGCGCGTATCCAGATAAAAATCGGGAGGGGTTAGAAATTTCGTTTTTAAAATTAACAATATGTTTAATACGTAAACGTGTTACGTAAATACCTCATTTAATGAAAATCAGTATTGGTGGTCAAATTTGGCTTGAAAAGCTTTTGAGTTTGAAACTAATAGAAAATTCAAGCTAATTTAAAAGTTTTTAACAAGGTAAAAATCCGATGAGGGATCCGGACCCTCAGGACTTTCTCCGTGGATCCGCCACTGCTTGTAGGTCGCCCCCTTAAGGGTTTATATATGTAACGGAACTACAAAGATTATAATTTTTCATTATTTTCTCTAACCAAGATTGCAAAATTTTAGTAAGCTATATTGCACCACTGTAGAGTACGAAAAATAGTGTGTTATTAGGGACTGCAATTTCAGTTCTAGTTCTCAGATCGCCATGAAAATTTGAATAAACGCTATTACGGATATGTACTTCAAATTTACGTAAAATTTTTTTTTAATTTTGTTGCTTGGCACAACATATATAGTTCCTTTGTATTTGAATTTGTTTATTAACAACTTTACCACCTGTCGACATATGCCTTAACTCAGGTCAAGGAATATTCAGAAAAATATGAGTTTGTGAGATTAATTTACATTTATGTTTAAAAAAAAATCAAATGTACTATTAACTTCTTCACCATGTTACAATTTCCATTCACTGACGATAGAGGTTTTTACAAATACTATTTCTGGTAAGTCATTTGCAAGATATTTCATAGGTTCATTATCACGGAATTGATCTCGTTCCAGAGCCATAATCCAGATTTGAATGTATGGAAATGATGGAGCGAATAATTCTTGTACGGTTTAAAATCCGACAATTTGCATGTATTTATGGCCAGTGTGGATATTCAGGTGGAATATAAATCGTCTAACGCTACCGCAGGAGGATTTATCCGAAGGAATTCAGTTGGAGAAATGGACAATTCAGATCTGATTCCGGGAAAACATGAAGGTGGCATGAAAATATAAGCGAACTTAAGGCTGAACAAAAGGAGTACATATAAGAAACTGTTTCACAAAGCGACTGCCCCTGATCTTGGCCGTGGTTCCGAAATTCTGGCAGTGAAGTTTGGTTCTAAGACGAAATTATTTCAGCAGTGTATAGAGAATCGGATCAATTATTTACTGAAATAAGTTCTAATCGGTGTTTTTTCAGACTAAAACGATAACGGTGAAATATCTGTTCTGAGGATAAGGAAAAACCAATTTTAATCCAGCTAGTGGTGCAACTGTGCCTTTCTCTTTTGTCCAAACTACGATCCCATGGCTGGTTATGTTCAATATAATGGTGAAAATGTATATTGAATATTCACATACATACAATTTATCGACAGCCACGAACTTGAGATGCTATGTGTCGACGCTGAAACACTTGAAACCAGAGGCGGACCAAGGAGGAGGGTACGGGGGATCCGGACCCGCCTAAAATTTTCAACTTGTTAAGAAAATTTAAACTAGTCTCAATTTTAAAGTAGTTTCAACTTAAAATCATTTCAAACCAAATTTTTCACTGGTTTTATATAAATGCGGTAATTGCGTATTACGTAATGTGTTCATTTCAAAATCGAAATTTCAAACCTAATAGGAGATTTTACTCTGGATCCGCTCCAGCTTGAAACAAAAATATATAATATTTAATTAGCTTAATCAGCATTAACTCAATGGCGTCCTTCGGCTAACTTATTTTTCTTATACGGGGGTGTTTGTGTGTAAATGGGATGAATAACCCACAACCAAATCGCTCCCAGCCTATCTTGGTACGCCTACTGGATGAAGGTGTTTGGGATGGGAGAGGGTTGGTTCTGAAGAAGGTGAATGAGGTGGTTTGAGGGGGATCTGTTGCAAAGCTATGATGGGGGTGCTTGATGGGGGGACTTGAGGGGGAGGGGGGGTTCAGGGAAGGGTGTCGTGTAATGTGGGGAGATGGGGGGGGGGGCAACCTCTCACCACATACCCCAAAAAAATTATTATTAAGTTGGTCATGTTCAGAATGATTGCATAATCTTTCTATATGAGAAAGACAAAAACATCAGAGTCCTGAACCGTGGTGCATTTCTAGTCCTTGTAGGTAAGGTACAGGAAAATTTTGATGCGATTCTCTCGTCAGAGATGGTTTACAACAAAAACTATAACTGCTCCTAGATTGATTTGTTGAAGGCGGAAGGATCCGTTTTTAAAATTCGCAGCTTTCGGATATGATCGTTTTTTATATTCACCACTCGAGATCGCTACACTACTGCTTACCTCGGTCCCAAGGTAATTCTCGAACAGGCGGTTCCCCGTGTTAATAGTTATTCTCCAAAATTATAGATTTTCAACGGCACACAACTTCCCCTTCAATATAAAACTTATTACTTAAAAGTTGAAAAAAAAATCCATTTTGATGCATTAGCAGGACCCCCCTGCGCATTGTAAATGTCCAAAACTATTGATTTTCAATGGCGAACGATTTCTCGTTCAATATAAAACTCATTACCAAAAAGCTGAAAAAAATTAAATTTTGACGCATCGGCGGAATTTAAATTTTGACGCATTGTAAATGTCCAAAACTATTGATTTTCAATGGCCAACAACTTCTCCTTTAGTATGAAACTCATTACCAAAAAGTTGAAAAAAATTCCATTTTGGCGCATCGGCGGACCCCCTGTATATTGCAAATGTACCAAACTATTGATTTTGGATGGCCAACAACTTCTCCTTCAACAATACCAGGTGACCGCTAATATTTTGTTGCAGTACTTTCCCATAGCAAGCGAAAAAGGAACTGACGCATATACCCATCTTGCAAATATAAGCCATGAATGTCGTTCACTACATTCATTTTGAACCGCTAGCTGCTATGAAATTTATTAGTTAGACACACGGGCCATTCACATACATTTGCAACTGTCAGCGAACCAAACCAAACTACGGCACCAAGCCGAATAGCCGAACTTTCATGAACATGCAACAGGCACGCACAGTACGTGCTGCTGAGCGTGCCTGTTGCATGTTCGTGAAAGTTGCTTTGCTTTTCTCTCGTTCTTTTACATACACAGCAGCCGAAGTCAAACTTGCACCGGTGCTGTCGTGTTGGTTTTTTCCCGAACTTTCGCATTAAAATGACATTCAAAATGACTTATTCCAGTCCTGGTGCAGGCCCGTAGCCAGCATTTTGTTTCGGGAGGGGCTTGAAAAGTTCTTAATGAAATCAATTCCAAATCTAAGACAATCCTAAAAATATGTTAATTGTCACAAGAAAGGCTATAGTACTTACTCTCGTTACAACAGTGGATATTCTAGAGTTCACAGTATTTATGCGCTAACTGATTATGACAATGCTTGATGGTGCTGGAAAACGCAAGGTGTTCCAAGCTACACGTTTACAAGGTGTAGAAGATGTTAAACCGAAATGAGTAGCAAAATATCCATAAGATGTTCGAACGAAGAGAATGTCGAAATTCGCACAATATCTTCTGATTTAGCAAGCGATTTGTAGATGCGCAGAAACGGTTCAACTTCTATTCTCTTTTACTTGCGTCCTGCGAGTATCGCCAGTTCTAAGGCATCATGTTAACACATTTATTTATATATTCTATTTAAACGAAACTATTTTCAAGACTGGTCTTGGTCTTTTAGAGCCCCAGTTAGGAAGGATTTTTGGTGATCAATAAAATGATTAAATCAACTAAAAGAAACTGCCCACAATTTTATTTATTAAAGAAAATTGTCCACAAATCGAATCAAAATTACTTAACACTGATTACTAAAATCTTCTAATTTACCTTCAAGTCGCCAGTCGCCGTGCATGCTTCGTTCACCGTGCAGTTTCAAAACCACGAAATTGACAGAACTAGCTCCCTGAATCCACAAATCCTTTCGTTTCATCGTTTTATTGAAACATTCCAACTAAAGTTGAATCAAAATTTTAAATACACAGTAAATTGCATGCACGGTTAATGGTGACATATAACGTGCACTGGTGCCAAACAAATGTCCTCGACTACTTATACTCGTTTTGTTGCTAATAGTTTTATATTATTTCTAAATTGTGACGTATTTAGATAGGTATTTTACTGTGACTATGAGAGCGGTCTTCATTTTGATAAAAAACAGGGTTTCAAGTCACGCCAAATCCACCCAAACGCACGGTAACTGGTGACTTGACGGTAAATGTATTACCAAAAGAACTAGAAACTATAAATATGAACAAGCTCAATAATTTCAGCATCTCTTTATTCCGACGCATGGACGGGTATACATCGCACTTACGCAACTTTGGCGAAGAGTACGTAGGTGTAAGGCCAACTTTCTATGATGGTTTCTGTTGTTCTGTAGTTGAGTGTACAGAAAATATAGAACAGCTGCTCTTGGGTCGATTTCAATTTATTCATTCTTTTTTCTCTCTTTTTCTTCGTGATCTCTGCTCATCTCTCTCATTTAATTCCATAACTCACACAAATAAAACGAAAACATCAAATCGAAACAATAATCCCAACTTATTGACTGTATACTCAACTAGTTACAACATTTTAGTCTCTCTCCGTGAAAGGCTACTGATGTCGGTTCACTGTACCGTCACATCGTTTTTAAAGTTACATAGACAATAATTGGAAACCATCGAAAGAGATAAAAATGCTGCTGCTGGTTGCAACATTAAGTTTATTATGATTTATTGACTAATATGTGGTTTAGCATCAATTGACATCCGTTGAAAAGCAAGGATAAAATCACAACAGTTAGTCTTACCGCTACTATGTACGTTTCTGTATGTCAACAACATTAGTAATATACGAGGATATACAATTCGTGGGTTGATGCACACCTCAGGAAAACCGCTGTTTTACCACTTTTTGGCTTGTTTATTTTTTCTCATTGTTCTTGCTTATTGTTCGATTGTTTAAAATATCACTACTTTGCGGACTAATAATGTTTAAATACGGAACGCATTCCTCGCATAAATTGAAATCGAGTGTCAATAGAAATACTATTGCATTAAAATGAAGCGAAAACAAAAACTGTCTTCTCTATATTGTCATCAGCTTAGGGAAACGTTTTTGTCTAGCACGCTTGAGTGAGATGCCTGATGTTTCTACTAAGCGTACAGTGCACTTACCTATTACAGAATTTCAATTTGCTTATTTTATTTTATTTTTTATTTATTTACTGGTCTTCGAGTTACCCGTACAGACAGTTAATTAATTAATATTAATTCTATGTTTAAAGGTAGTCTTAGAAATGTTAAAATCATATTTGTCAGCTTCATTATTAAAATTGCGGCAGCATACGTTGAACGGATTGTTATGAGAAAATAGAGTACGATACATCGGTAACCGAAAGAAATCAATTCGTCTGGTGGGTCTTGGCGATACGTTGAGTCGGAGATGGTTCAGCAACTCCGGGCTATCTATATTGTTTCCCAGAAGATCAAACATGAAGGGCCGTTGCAGCATTATCCTCCGACTTGCAAGAGTCGGCAAACGTAGAAGATTGCATCGATGTCCATAGGGCGGTAGACGAATAGGATCAGTCCAAGGTAATGACCGCAGAGCGTAACGAACAAAGTGACGCTGAATTCGTTCGACGCGGTTGATTTGTACAGCATGATAGGGTGCCCACACAAGTACTCCGTACTCGAAAATACATACAAGAATACATACAAGCGCGCAGAAGAGCGATTTTAGGCAGTATACATCGTTGAATTGTTGCGTGGTTCTTTTGATGAACCCTAATACGGCATAAGCTTTGGCTGGAGACATTGCAATGTGTTGCGCGTAACTCAATTTGCTTTCGAGATGAATGCCTAGATCCTTAACTGCGTTTACACGGTTGATAATGCTTGTTGACATTCTATAATCAAACGTTGTTAAGTGCCTGTTACGACAGAACGAGATCACATTGCACTTTTGTACGTTTACTTCCATCCCGTTTAGTGTGCACTAATTTAGCAGTAAATCGGTATTGGCTTGGATGGCACAGCAATCCACTGCCAAAGCAATTACACGAAAGAATTTCAGATCATCCGCAAACATGTTCTTAGGAAACTGTATAGTGGAGCACAAACCGTAGCGGGCCTAGATGACTTCCCTGGGGAATACACGACTCTATCACAAACGGAGATGATCTCATTTCATCGATACGAACGTACGCGCGGCATTCGGTGAGGTACGACAATATCCACCATGTCAACCATTCAGGAAGTCCCATTCGTTCGAGTTTTGCCACCATTAGCAATTGAGGCACTCTATCGAACGCTTTAGCAAAACCCAACAAACATTTCGTGGTTTTATAAACGTTTTAACAGTTGCTTTATTCAGCTCTAGCTGAACATTGGAAGTATACGTGTAATCATATATCGTTTATTCCACCCTTAAACATCCGGGATTTGGAGAATTTAATCAGCTGGTCTGATTAAGACACATGAAAGAACAATTCTTCAGCACGTATACAGCCTGAAGAAAACCACAGTTCAGCTTTATCAATAAACCTTTTCAATCCCGCTATTCAGCTGAGAGAATTATCATAGGAAAATGGTTAAAAAAGACATTCATTTCAAGTTACACACGCCATCAATCTCTTTGGAAGCCATATTCTTTTATTAGTGTTACGTTACAGTTAGAGAAAAATTGTATTACCTTGTTGGATATCATATCACGTACCTGGATCCGAACCAGCAACCTGTTGAATACTAAGCACTTACCTTACTGTCTGCACCAATCTTGCATACATCGAATGCTTAAGAGTTCACCGATGTACCGACAAGTCTAGGCTGCTGAATAGAGTCTATACAAAGGCTACAGTAGCCTTCTATAGATTTGAGTGAACCTAGTTGACTTGGGTTCGAATCCCAACCTACGATAATATTTTTATTTCAATTTTTTTTATTTAATAATTTTTAGAACATTCGGGAATTTTAAATTAGATAATTTATTTATTTCAAAAATGATGGTTATAGTCGTTTTTGTTTCCAATGTGAGGATTCATGGTTGTCACAAAATATTTAGATAAGTAAAAATGGGTGTTATATGAAAGTAGTGGTAACTGAATGATGGATTGAAGTCATTTATAATTCTAAGGTGGCAATATCCTCAATTTATTTACCACTCCCTGCCAAATGATTTTCGTTCCATTGTGATTTTTTTTTTTTTGGTAAGCGGAAGTCGCTGTTCGAATTCAATAGTTTATTTATTTATCAATTAAGTCCGCCAGCGTGAATAATCATTTCATTGTACCTTTGTTTGCAAGTCGATGGATAGAAAAAATCATGGTAACAATGCTGGTGTCTAAAATTTATAGCAACATTGGAACAAAAAGTTTCTATTGTGTTCAATATGAGAATATTCATGTTTCACAAGTAAACAGACCGTTTCGAATTAAAAGGTAAATTTACATAAACGAGGGCGCGAGTGATTTGGTAAGCTTGTACATTGAAAAACTGTAAATCGTGTATTTCCCGTGGTGAAAACTCAGTAGATATAAAAAACTAAATAAACTTTCTTTATTTCTTTATTCATTTATTGATCTATTGCTCCTTAACTGTAATATATGCAAAACATCTCAATTGGAATATACCGAAATAATAAAAAAAAATCCTTCATATAATAGTAAAAAAAATATTGTGTGTGTATTGGGACTCGAACCCAGGTCGGTTGCCATTCCTCATGATTTGCTAATCGCACCAATTTTTGTAGTAGTTACAATTACCTTTGTTAAACACATAATTCAGCTGAAAGTCAAAGGTGGTATAACGGCAAATGTAAAGGTAGAAACAACCTCTTGAAGACATGTAGTGCAGCTTAATGATTAAAGGTAATACTTTTGGTAACAGCATCGTTTATTCAACTCGCAATTCAGTCTAATTAAGATGGTTGAATAAAAGCTTTAATATTGTCGCTATTACATTTATTAGCGGTATAGTTCAGCCTAGTTGGAACTGGCGAATACTGGATTTTAAATAGGCTGAATAAACTGTTAATGTTTAAATAGTTCAGCGAAAGTTTTATTCAGCTTATATAACCTTTAATCTGCTTTAAATCAACACGTAGTCTTATAGTTCAGCTCCCAATGTTTGTTGGGAATCCATATAAACGGCATCAATTTGCTGACGTTCACCAAGCGCGCTATTTAGTGACGAAGCGTATGCCATAATATTTGTACTTGTCGATCGTTTTTTCACAAATCCATGCTGCCACTCGGAAATAATATGGTGCACCTTCGGATACAGTAAATCATGAACGAGGCCTTCAAAAACTTTCGGTAAGCAACTCAAAATTGAGATGGCATGATAATTCTCTACATCATTCACGCTACCTGTCTTGTGGATCGGTGTCTTCCAGACACGTGGGAAAATTCCTTCGAACAATGACTTGTTGAAAATTATACTCGCAGGAACAGCAAACGCTTCAGTACACTTTTTAAAGAAAATAAGCGGCAGACAATCCGGACCAGCTCCTTTGGCACTATACTTTAACTAACTTTATTCTGGCTAATATATAACATAATATACAAATCTTGTTAGACACAACCACTAGCGATAAAGTGCTCATTTTGGGACAGTTTTTGAGCTCACTTTTCTTTAAAACTTCTTCATTTTTATTATATATTTCGTTTATTTTATTCGGTTCAATGCATTAGCTAAATGAAGCCTTGTGTATAATATATTTCCATGATGTAAACAATGAAAATTATAAAACGTGAATGGTTATCCTAAAGATCTCGTGCGAACGACTAGCGATTGCGCGTGTAGAACTATTTACTAGGCTGGGAAATATTTTTCCTAGCCAACAGTGTCGTAGTGGTTGTTCATTACTATCTCGTACACTTCCTTATCATCATAGTGGTTACTGCCATGTCCATGTTCGCGAATTTCTGACGGGTCACGAGTGTCGACTTCCTCAATAATGATGCTGACTGTTGATTTTGAGATACTAGACACAGTTTTCGCCATCAATATTACCGAACAGCAGCCAAAAATGGGCAAATGTTTGTTTTTCAAGTAATTGTATTGGAGACTGCAGATATGCAAAGATAACAACGGGGAATGTTTTCGGCAGTGCAGTCACGTAAGAATTTGCGTCGATTCTAACTTATCTGCGAAGATAAGTTAGAATCGACGCAAATTCTTACGTGACTGCACTGCCGAAAACATTCCCCGTTCTTACAATTTCCACAGTCAAAAAGAATAAATTTACCTATGCAAAGATATAATGTATAAAATGATAGTATTGCATTATGTTTTACGTGCAGGGTCAGGTAGGAGGAAATATGTTGGTCCACCTAGATCCTCACCACAAAAACACTATTTAATACATAGAGAATCACTTCCTAGATATGTCCTTTATAATTATATTTTTTCCAAATGTGACAGGAATCTTTTAATAGCCACGGTGCAAGTAAGTTGTATCAGATCTTGTATCCGAGCATTGATTTTCTCATCGTCCATATATATGAGGATCAACCACGTGTTACAAGTTGTTATGCAAAATGACTGAACGCCTGACATGGTTAAACTCGTTAAAGGCGATGTTCGTAAGCATAACCTCCATATTCACCTTCAGCAAATATTTCACATCACGAATGTTCGATCTTATGCGAAAAGGCCGGAAGTCAATATCCTCCGTATTTGGCTGGAGCACCACTTCTTGCTTCTGCGACTCAATCATTCGACAGATCCCCACAACAAGAATTAAAGTAACAGTTTCTTTTGTTCTTCGGACGAGTCACACAGTATTAAGGGAACTGTTTTGTTACACTCAGCATACTGAGTAGATATCGTGACCGCTATCTTCGAAATAGCAATCTTCCTCACAATTCTCGCCTTAATTTGTTGAAACCAAACAAGATACAAAGTTTTTAAGAGACTCCGAAGAACATGTTGTTTCTTAAATTTATTTTTGAAAAGTTTCGGAGGGGGGGGGGGGGGGGCTTTAGCCCCTTTGCCCCCCCTCTGGCTACGTGCCTGTCCTGGTGGCCGAAAACAAAACTGCTATGTGGCGGCATTCACGCACACCAAAGAAACCACATTCATTGAACGACATTCATACGTACACCAACCAGGAAATTCGTATACGACTTTCCTGCTCAGGAAGCAGCGTGAAAGTTTGTAAGCTTATGACGTTCATAAAAAAAAATGTTACGTTTCCAGCCTTCGCTGGTGCCGTAAGACGTTTTCGCTAGATTTTCAGAGCAACGTGCACTCAGCGCACTAGCGCGACTGCCAGAAGGTTTTCAAAATGAGAATGTTTGCAGCAGATGGTTTGCCATCATATTTAATATGTTATTTAAGTTTATATACAATCCCTTATATTTTATGTTTTTAACGACATTCAATTAGCAAGGGACTGGAAAATGAAGTATATTTTTCAATATTAAGCAAAACTCCGACAGCATGAAGTAACATGTTGCTATTAAACGTGACCATCATTAGTCACCTATAAATCAATTTTCTTCAATATTATTTATTAAGAGTCGCCGAGAACAAAACAATTCAAAAACAATTTCTGAAAACCATAGAAGACTGTAGACGTGACACTGTAACTCGCAGAATCAATGCATCTTATTGGGATCTAGCAATTCTTAGAAGGATACAAAGAAACTCATTGAAAATTTTGAACCAAACAGTACATGCACTTCCCATTCTTCACACTTTACTTACTCGCCAAATATGCGACATATTTATTCAGGCCTGCATGTTCGAACAATGGCCAAGGCGTGATGATAGTCCCGGGCAGAGACGATTTAGGATCAAGCTTCGAAAAACACCTAAATATACAAAGTTGGACAATGCACGAATGACCACTTAAAAAGGAAAAAGTCATGCTGCACATACGAGGGAGGAACGGAAAGGCTTCAAGTATGCCAAAATGCGGCAAAAAATGCACATAAACCATTGCAGGAGAGGCAGGAAAACCCATCGGCACTGCACGCATGAATAAGAACGTTTGCCTATAATAACATAACTGGATTAGCACAGGTATTACACTGCATAATGCCATCAACGAATGGTGCCAGTCAGTCAGTCAGTCGCTCAGTTAGCCACCAAGCTGGCAGCAAAGCAGAACTGGCGGCACCACAGTAAGAAGAAGAGGCAGGTAAAGTTTTGAAACGGTCCATGTCGCGCTGTTACGTTCGTCCACTCGGCAGGTATCAGGATTTTATACGAAAATGTACGCAAATACCGTGACCAACAGTCAGCAGGTTAAATTGAAAGTTTGCTGTTGTTCCGTGACGTAAAATACTGGAGATTATCGGGGTATGGAGTTAAATGGATTAAGAGTATTAAAATTAGATAGAGCCCACAGTAATATCGATTACAGGTAATTTTTTATCGTTACAGCCATCGAATCATACACAATTTGATTTGTTTCGAACACATGACCGAAAACATTCAGATTTTTTCCGCGCCAAGTAACATAAATCGTTCGCAGAACCAAGTACTACTACGATTGATTTCAGTCAAACAGTCAGCGTCAGGCCCAATTGGAGAAGCTTCAAAGTTGTCGTACCTACATCACCTCGCTTGCTGCTAAAAGCGGTCTACCGTTTGGCAAACTTTTCAAACCGGGCTTTGACGCCCCATCAGTGACGGAGAATTATGTTTGACCCTTTTTAGACTAACATCGGGACGTTGCAGTCGACTGTATGACAGTGCATTTTTTTTTACGAAACCGAAACCCGCTACTGACTATATACCACGGCTACATCATCGGATCGCCTACGAAGCCATGACGGACGGGCTAACATTGTTGTCTGCGCGCTGTCTGGCGGTGGCAGGTTGGCTGCTATTCTGCGTCTTTATTTTGAAACGACCCGCATTGTAGTAGGTAGTGGGTATAGGCACATGGTGGCTGCTTGGATTTGTCGTTGCATTCGGTTCGCTTTATGCTGACATTAGCTCAGCACGCGGACAAACTTCCCGTTTGGTTGGTTGAAAAACAAGCGCCACCACCTTCGCGGCCTTCATGCTTTGAAGAGCATGTTGCTGATTCATCCAACGGAATCTGCTGGAGCCAATTATGACGTCATCGTCAATCAGATATGGTCCAAATTCTGGATGCCGCTTGGGCACTGTGTGTGTGGTTGGGGGAGGGGCACGAAAAGCGATGGAAACTGCTGCGTGAAGCGCAAAGAAAAACTACTTTTTATGGCGCAATAAAACTCGGTCTGTCTTTCCGCTAGTGCTTACGTCCTGCTTGAACACTCCTCGTGCTCTGTTGTGTTTGATGCGAAAAGACGAATTCGTCTCCATAAAATCTAATTATATTTATCAGCGGGCGACGAGATATTTACCATCCACGAGCAGAAGAAGGGCGCACATGAAAGAAATTGAACTTTGGATGGAGGCAATAAAATTTTTCCTCGCGCACGGAAAATCAATGACAGCTCGGCACAAATCTTGGATTGAAGATATTCGGCTTGGCATGCTTTGGTGCAGCGACAAATGTCGTGGACAATAGTTCCACCGATAGTATAGGCCGTTTGTAAACAGGCCTTTTTTGGGAAATCAATTAATTACGTCAACTGTATCGGTATCACTGTGACATACATAATTAAATCTAAATTAGTTATGGAATTTGCGTTTCCACTTCGTCTCATCAGAATCCGACACTAACTTAGTTGACAGACTAAGCTAGTGCCGGATTGACACTAGCTCCAAAAACAGGAACACATTTTTTTTGAATCTGCTTCCATTTTGTTTCTGAGGTTCTCCTACATTCAACAATATACACTTTCTGAAAATCGACTGAAGAGTAATAGAAATATAGATAGGAGAATTTGATCAAATTTTGTATCAATGACAAAATGCCCTAGAACCCCAACTACTTAAACGCTGACTAAAGTCACAAAGATTCTGTTTGATTCCTGAGATTTTTTCTCATTAGAAAAATTGAAAAAAAATATTTGCAGATTTGAGCAGAAATATTATTAAAAATACGGGTTTTTGGCGGCCTCTATGAGATATCCTCAAAAAAAAATAAAAAAATAAAATAGAAATCGAAAAAGCAGTTTTTTTGCCAACCGTTAGTAAAATCATCATGGGGATCAATCAGCAGTATTCTACTAGTCTCCCAAATGAATTGATTGATTTTTTCAAAAGATTGTGTAAAGGGTTGCAAAAAATTGCTTTTCTCGTTTTCAAAGATTTTCGAGGATTTCGCAGTAGAACCTTAAGCCAAACCGAATAACATCGAAAACCTCCAACTTCACGAATCTATCGAGAAACGAACATATCTCTAATCAAATACCAAATTTCTTTCCTTCAACAAATAGTATCAACTATAATTGCGAGCTAGTTCAAAACAGATAGTGTTTCATTTATATTTTTCTTATAATGATAAAAACTTCGATCGAAGTGGGCGGCGGCAAAAATGGTCAACATGATGAGAAATTTGGCATTTGCGCTTACTTTGACATTTGTCACAAATTGAGAGGGGCTGACTCATTGTTTTTTATAATGCTCTATTATTATATTTTTTATTTAACCTCACGGTCATTCGCCGCTTTTCGGGTTAGAGAAATTTCTTGGAAAAATCTCTCACTCTATGTGCGGGGTTGGGATTCGAACCCAGGTGAGCTGCGTACCAGACAATCGATTACCAACTACGCTAATCCCGTCCCTCAAATTACCGTATTATCTACCTTCCTTCATATCACCACTCCCTTCGCCAATCAACGCATTCCAAAATAAGTTAACATGAAGATAACATTGAACCAATGCTAATTAACTCCCCGAGGTAACCCACGGCACAGCCGCTCAACAAAAATCAACCCAGCTCCAGTACATTCCACTCTGACAGTCCAGTAGAACATCAACGGACTAAGAAACAACCTCGGGAACCTGCAAAACATCATCGTCCGCACCAAACCACTCTGCCTCGCCATCCAGGAAACGCACCCTCACCCGACAGAGGCTACAACAACTACCAACGTATCTACCACTATACGAAGCTGGCTCTTCGACAATGCCGACTGGAACGCCTTCAAAGGATCAATAGAAAACCTGCTGGACCGAGACCGAATATACCCGCCAACTCTACTCTCCAACATTATGGCCAACGTAGCAGGGGAAAGTATCCCCCGAACCAGTGGAACACCACCACACCGTTCCGTTCACTGGTGGAGTCCGGAAATCGCCGCCGCCATCAAAGGGCGTCGGAAAGTCGTCCGTCTCCTACAAAAAGCACCGCCCGGCCATCTCTTTAGGGACCAAAGGGCGGACTACTTCAGGACACTCCGAAACGCCGCAAGAAAAATGAGCCTAACAGCCAAGGAAAACAGCTGGAATAACTTCGTCGACGGCATCCACCCGGACTCCACAACTGCCGAACGCTCTCAGCGAAAAACACCGACAAACCGATTTCTCCCTATCGTTCAACAACACCACCATCACTCATCCCGGGGAAATATCTGACAGAATAGGACGCCACTTCCAGTCCTTATCCGCCGATGAAGCTTTTCTGGATTCCTTCAACGCAATCTGGGAAGATAGGACCTTCCCAGAAAAATGGAAACTGGCCCACGTAGACCCCATTCCCAAAAAATGCCAGGGCTCCCGTACCACTAATGACTTCTGGCCAATCAGCCTGATGTCCTACCCCACCAAAATCCTGAAACGAATGGTCAACTGGCGAATGACAGACTCTTGGTCCACACCAATTCACCCAGACTCCTTGATCCACGCCAGTTCACCCTCCGAAATGACTGGAACCTACCTAGGATCCCTCGGGTACTCGATAAGGCCATATGAGAAAATCTACATGCCGACATCGCCATCCTAGACGTGGCAAAAGCACACAACAATGGAGTCTGCGGGGACACCCCAGCACATTCATCCAGAACTACCTCACCAACTGACGCTTCCGGAGTTTGTTTGAAGAAGAGTGCGTCAAATAGGGTGGATGTACCAATAGTCGCATGCTTAAGGAAAACTTTTGATAAAAAATCGATTAATAGACCTATGGGCAATGTTAATACATTAAACGAAAGCTTTCAGTCCCTACTTCATAGGAAAAATATAAAAATGGCTTAGTAACCAATTTATGTATTAAAAACCGCTTGTACCACTATAGGAACATATGTACCAATAGTGGTGCAATCGCTAATTTCGGTTCCTATTGTTGCAAATCCCATTGCTTTCTTATGGGACTTGCAACTATAGGTACACTACATCAACTATAGGTGCAAGGGAGCTCAAAATTCTAAGAAAATAATTTTTTTCAATAGTTATTTGAGCAAATTTCAAGGATAACAGTTTTATTGTCGCATAATTTTAGTGCGATGAATCGATAAAAAAATATTTGTTGATGGTTGGTATCTTAGTTAGGCGTATAACCCACTACTGCAACTATTGGTACACCTCAACTATAGGAGCACCCACCCTAGTTTACAACTGTTGAAGAGAAATTTATCCGTCGCGAACAACGAACACTATTCCTCCTTGACTCCGATTGGCCTTCCACTTCATTGTCCAGTTGGAACATCAATGATGCCCTGATGCACCCTTCTCACTCCGTAAATCATATGCATATAAACTAATATAATATAATATAATATAATATAATATAATATAATATAATATAATATAATATAATATAATATAATATAATATAATATAATATAATATAATATAATATAATATAATATAATATAATATAATATAATATAATATAATATAATATAATATAATATAATATAATATAATATAATATAATATAATATAATATAATATAATATAATATAATATAATATAATATAATATAATATAATATAATATAATATAATATAATATAATATAATATAATATAATATAATATAATATAATATAATATAATATAATATAATATAATATAATATAATATAATATAATATAATATAATATAATATAATATAATAATTCTATTCTATAAACAAAAACTAATAAAATGTTAAAGTTGGTCAAAAAGAACAAATCATAGTAGGATAATGAGCCTATTTTGCCATGTTATCACACTACTCATTTGAAGCCGTTGATTAGAGCAGCGTCTTCCATACATTCAACGCATTGGCAAAGATAAACTCAAGATAGAGTGGTCAAAGGTTTTCCATGTACCATCTAAATGCAACCCCTCGATGACCTCGGTTCACCGTCAGAATGACAGATCAATGCTAAACTGAAGCGAAGCTGTGCGAAAAAGGACACAACGTCGATCTTTGCGTCGTATCCATGACAATCAGTTATTACGAAAATAACAATACATTTTTCAACAGAAAAATAGACAAACTGGGCTTTTCAAAGTTCGGGAATTAGTTGATGTGCCTAAGATAAATTGCTGCTATTGAGGACTAATTAATAAATTAGTATACTAACTGACTGATATACAGGGTGTTTGGTTCATGGTTAAGAATCTCTCGGGGAGTGATAGACAATTTGGAGAAAAAAATTGTTCTACGCGTACCATCAAATCTCAGCCGTTACAGAGTTATTGCACTTTTTGTATAAAAAACTTATTTGTCTTAAAGTACCTCTAACTTTAAAAGTATACTTTGTATTTTAAATCTATTAGTTCCATTCGAAAGATGAGAAAATTTCCTATTGAATGGTGTTCTCATATCTTTTAGTTAATTAGTTTTAATTACGTTTTAACTGTAAAGTAGTTAAAAGTTAGTGTTTTTTAGGAGGTTTTTGCTAATTTTCTCGAAGTAATGAAGTATGATTATAGCAATATCCATTATCCAAAAGTTGGGTTTTAGGACCATTCATAATTTGTTCTTGGACGTCATATTTCTATCTCTGCTCATTTCTCTGTAATTTCATTACCATACTTTTCCTGTAACCGACTTGCAAGTGCTTAAAAGATCCTAATCTAAAAGATATGCTTTATATCGTTATTTATAATTCATTGGAAAGCTGAGAAAATGTCCTATCAGTGCGTGTACAAATATCTTTTAGTTAAGTGTACCAAATGATTTTTTACTATCGAACTAACTCAAAATTTGTGCATTTTGGAGAGTTTTTTTAAATTATTTTAATTATTAATCAACAAAATTTATCGATACTATTGTTCATTTGATGCCCCTTAATGTTCTCTATAACTTTTTATTTGACACTTTGTTTATCTCTCTTTTAATTTTGCTGGTATTTAATAGTTAACACAGCATGACCTCGCCACAAATGTAGTAGGTTCGAAACGATTTTGCGTCGAAACCAAAAGAGATAATTGAATGGAGTCAAAGAAAGAACTGTAGAACTTGCTGAGATGCATTATTTCCATGATAATAATAGTGATGTTTATTATTTACTATTTTAAGAAAATTAACGAAAATGCTAATAATAGCACTAACTTTAAGCTTATTTACTTCTAAAAGAATACTAAATTCACTTAACTGAAAGTTATTAATACATTTTTCTCTGTAAAACTTTCCTGGCTTTCGAGTAAAAAGAAAAAAAAAGTACAATAAGTGCCATACTTTTTCAATTAGAGCTGGTATCAGTCAAAATGAGATAAAAATATCATTTTGTTGAAGTTGAATAACCCAAACTCATGAAAATAAGACAAGGTAAGTGTATCATGTCAAAGAACGAATTATGCAGCTCTTCAAGACTAACAATCTGGGTTATTAAAAAGATGAGGTTAACTATTAGGATTTTCAAGAAATGAACGAAAAATCGATTAAAATTGTTTAATTTTCAATAAATTAATTTGAAAAGGCTACTTAAACTCATTAGCTGAAACATGTGAGGGCATCACTCAATGCGAAATTTTCTCACCTTCCCAGTGGACCTAAAATATTTGAAATACAAAGTATACTCTTTGAGTTAGAGGTATTTTAAGACAAATAAGTTTTTAACACAAAAAGTTCAATAACTTTGTAATGGTTGGGATTTGATGGTATGTGTAGAACGATTTTTTTCTCCAAATATGACAGTCAATTATCCCTCGAGAGGTTCTTAACCATGAACCAAACACCCTGTATTTTACGTCAGATTCTTCAACGAAGTACAAAGCCTTTGTATTAGATTGTGTGGAAGAATCAAGCGGGTCTTGAACTCTATGAATTTTCAATTTTTTCGTTTTTTTGTGGAGTTAGGTAAATTGCTCAGGATACGAACTGTAAGAAACGGACGAGCTCACATCAATAATTCTGGCCATCAGTGTTCTAGAAATAGGTCTTTTGTAGTAAACAAAACTGAACAAGATTTTACTCGTGGATTTAGACAACATGTTCCTTTCATAATAAGATTGTTTGCAACTTTAATTTGATTCGCATTTTGTTCTATTATATTCGCATTCTAAAAATAATCGACGCCTATTACCGAGGGGATAGCAAATGCTTACTATTATTGAGTTCAGCGGTTCACGGTTACTGATCCATCTTGAATGGTTTGTATGGGACCTAGTAATCTTGAGTTTATCTTTGGCATTGGGTCAAATGGTATGACATCAGCGGATATTTTTTTCTCACACAGCTTCACTTTACGTAGCCCGGATCGATTCTTAAAATTGTTGATCCAACCAAAACTAAACTTGAAGGCATAATGAGGCATATTAAAATCAGTTCAGTTCTTGTTGTTTCAACATCCATAGAAATAGTCGCATTTCCAATTGTTAATGTTGTCCTTCCAAAAGAAAAATATACACATCAATTCAAGAGTAAATGCAGTAGACTGAATTTACTTAACAGGTATTATTGCTTATTGTTAAAAAGGCGCAACTCATCCCTTTCAGACTATTAGAAGAAAACGTGAGATCCCAAGTGATTCCGGTTGGCCATCAACTCCATCATCCTGTTATTCAGATGTGTGGTAGTCGAATTATCCTCCCTTCCCATGTAATTTTATACAAGCAATAAAATTGATTATATAACGTCAGATTTTTGAGGTAACGGAATCCATGGCTGCTCCGCGGCTGATACTGGGAGACTTCAACTCGCACGGAGTATTGTGGGGTTCCCTCTTCAATGATAATCAATCCTCTTTGATATACAATGTTTGTGACGAGCTCAATATGACAGTTTTAAATACAGGCGAAGCAACACGCATTCCCAGACCACCCGCACGACCAAGTGCATTAGATCTATCTCTATGCTCGACATCACTTCGGTTAGATTGCACGTGGAAGGTTGCACCTGATCCTCACGGTAGCGATCATTTGCCAGTCGTTATTTCAATTAACAGTGAATTAGGCCTCACGAATTCAATCAATGTCCCTTATGACTTGACACGAAATATTGATTGGAAAAAATACAAATCTTTAATTTCCACTTCTCTTGTTTCGACAGAAGAGCTACCACCTACCGAAGAATATAAATTTCTAGCGGGTTTGATTATCGAAGCAGCAGAACAAACCCAAACGAAATGCAATCCTGGCATGACAATGAATAGCCAGCCTCCTAATCCCTGGTGGGACAAAGAATGCTCGGACGCATATGAAGCTAAACAAGTTGCTTACAAAGAAATTATGAAACGGAAAGGGTGTACACGTGCGAACTTTGAAAATTATTCGATTTTGCAAAACAAATTTGACAGTCTCCGTCGTGCCAAAAAGTCTAGTTATTGGAGACGCTTCGTTGATGGCTTGTCAAGAGAAACATCAATGAGTACTCTTTGGAACACAGCCAGAAGAATGAGGAATCGAAACGTAACTAATGAAAGCGAAGATTTTTCGAATCGCTGAATATTTAATTTTGCCAAGAAAGTTTGTCCAGATTCTGCTCCTGTGCAGAGAATCATTCGCGATGCTCCCACAAGTAACGATTCCATAGATTCGCCTTTGAAAATGGTGGAATTTTCAATTGCACTCCTCTCATGTAACAATAATGCTCCGGGTCCAGACAGAATTAAATTCAACTTGGTGAAGAATCTGCCTGACCTAGCAAAAAGACGCTTGTTGAATTTATTCAATAAGCTTCTTGAGCAGAACATTGTCCCGCACGACTGGAGACAAGTGAGAGGTATCGCCATTCCAAAACCGGGAAAACCAGCCTCCGAACATAACTCGTATCGACCGATTGCAATGCTATCCTGCATCAGGAAATTGTTGGAAAAAAATATCCTACGACGTCTCGACAATCGGGTTGAGGCGAACGGCTTGCTATCAGATACCCTGTTTGGTTTTCGGAGGGGAAAGGGAACGAATGATTGTCTGGCGCTACTTTCGTCAGAAATCCAACTAGCTTACGCAAAAAAGAACAAATGGCGTCTGTTTTCTTAGACATAAAAGGAGCATTCCACTCTGTTTCCATTGATGTTCTCTCAGAGAAACTACATCAATGTGGTTTTTCACCAATATTAAATAATTATTTATACAACTTATTGTCAGAAAAGCACATGAATTTTTTATATGGCGATTTGGCTAATAAGTTACATGGGGCTCCCACAAGGTTCTTGTTTAAGCCCCCTTCTCTACAATTTTTACGTGAATGACAATTATCAATGTATTGTCAGCCCATGCACTCTAAGGCAACTTGCAGATAATGGCCTGGTTTCTGTTACAGGACCAAAAGCCATAAATTTACTACAACCACTGCAAGATAGTTTGGATAATTTATCAAATTGGGCTTTGAAGCTAGGCATCGATTTCTCTACGGAGAAAACAGAGTTGGTTGTTTTTTCAAGGAAGTGTGATCCAGCTCAGCTTCAGCTTCAGTTGGTTGGTAGAACGATTGCCCAAGTCATGACCTTTAAATATCTCGGGATTTGGTTCGATTCTAAAGGTACATGAGGAGGCCACATTAAGTATCTGATAAAGAAGTGCCAACAGGATAAATTTTCTCCGAACAATAACCGGATTTTGGTGGGGTGCTCACCCAAGTGACGTGATAAGATTGTATCAAACAACGATACTTTCAGTAATGGAATATGAGTGCTTCTGTTTCCGTTCAGCTGCAAACACTCACATTATTAAATTGGAACGAATGCAGTATCGTTGTTTACGAATCGCCTTAGGTTCCATGCAATCGACACATACGATGAGTCTTGAAGTACTAGCGGGAGTTCTTCCCTTAAAAGATCGATTCTGGGATCTCTCCTCTCGTTTGCTTATATGATGTGAGGTTATGAATCCGCTGGTAATTGAAACTTTTGAAAGACTTGTCGAGCTTCAATCCCAAACCAGATTCATGACAGCCCAAGAAACAATTTGGAAACAACTGTAAGACTATTTACTGAATAAATGCCTAATAAAAGCAACCTATGCTGAATAAACAGTATTGCTGAACTATGTTATGAACACTAGTTTTATCAGTAAATTAAAACACTGTTATTCAAAATCATTAAACGTGTTGAAATATCGGTAAAATAAACGTGCCTATGGCTAGTTGTAGCACGACTATTCAAATTGTATGTTATATCTGAACAATATGCTGAATAAATGTTTTTTCTACCTGCTTTAGGTACCTCAATACAAATGCTATTAAATTGCTGATAAGACTCTGACAAAATGTTAGTCCAATCAATCAAAAATATACTGTTCAGCATGCTATTTTTTCTGAACTACATACTGAATTAAACTGCATTCAGAAGAACTGATTACTTCTGTTCAATTGATACGTGCTGAATAACATGCTGAAAATTGTCATATGCACTTTGTAAACATTGCCAGCGATACTCTGGCTCGTATTAAAAATCGAAAAATCGCTTGATGTTTTTTGTAAAAAGAATTCTACCCAGTATAGCTCAGCCGGACAATGAGCCAGAATTCTAGCTGATTCTAGTTAGTATTCCGACATCTGTGACACAACCGATGATTCTAATTAGAATCGTTCATTACCGGAACCGGAATACTAACTAGAACCACCCAACAGCCTCATTTTCGACTGAACTTACTGAGTAGATTCGCAGTCTTGTTTCAGGACCAGTATGAGTGAACCTGAACTGTAAAAGTGTTATCATGGAAATGATGTCAACTTACCCTCGTTCTCAAATAGGTGGTTTAAATCAATGCTCGCTAATTTGCGACGCGCTTTGGTCTTCACCTTCTTTGTAGGTGGGATCAGCTGTACATCTGATGTATCGGTAGTGTGACCCGCCTGCCTCAGTTTCAGCTTCGTCAAAGGTGGGGATATATTTTCGTTTTACTTCGCATTTTAATCTGTTCCAATTTGGAGATGGTTTCGATGATGGATCTCTTATAAGTAATTCCAACCGCTTTGGTGGCCATAATATTTCCATTTAATTTAATTTAATAATAATATTTTCCATCGATCCATTGATGTGGAACTATTGAAAGAACCGGTCGACTCGCTTCATGGTTCGCACAATGCAGAAAAAGTGACCGGTGTCTGAAATGCAGATAACATACCGCAAGGGGACATTATAGTAACTACACACCAAAAAATCTGAATTTTATCGTTGACATAATTGCAAACATGACACAATTCAACAAACCGTAATTTACGAAATGAAAGAACATTACCGTGTTCCATTTAATTTTACATGAAACATATACTTTACATGCGCAATGACTTAAAATTACACTTCCTACCATTCAGAACAAACGCTGTATGTGGAGTAAAATTACATGATTTACGAAATTAAACGTCATGTAAAATTAAAATCAAACGTAAAACTAAGTTATTTTTGATGCTCGTATATGTCATGGTCAGGAGACGTAAATTTACACTATTTTTTCTAGGTGTGTAGTGTTAAAAAATACAGTGCTAATCGTGCAATTTATAGTAATAGTTATTGATTCAGTCCCAAAAAGAGCATATTTTTAACGTTAAATAAAACATTATTTCGCTAGAAATATCCACATATCACAGTCGCTGAACAAACATAGTTTGCAGCACCTGTAACCCCTGTATCCAACATGCTTAATTCAAAATCCGATTTGGGCTGCAAATTCATAATTTTTTGAGAACAATCCACTTACCTTATCGTGGATATAACACTGGCTCATTTTATTAACTTTCAGCAGCTGTTCGAAATAAAAAAAAACTTTCAGCAGCACAGTAGATGAATAAAATCACGACTTTTAATGCCAAATGATTCGAGGTTTTGAAAAAAATGCTCCGATGTGATGAAAAAAATTATCGAGAAAAATGACGTTACCATCCGATGTAAGGTTGCACCTCCTGTTCTAAGGTTGAACTGCCATTAACACAACGCTGATTAAAAATATCAATGTTGCCGCAATTCAGCTATTAATATATGACTATATGAATACTTACTTGATTGGTATGATGACCAATTTTTCATGTGCTAGCAGAAAGGCGATATGGCTTAGATGGAAGAGCGACGAATGTAGTAACACAATGTACCTGGGTTCGAATCCAATTGCTGGAAAAAGGAAATGGATTCGCAAAATTTCATCTTGGAAGGTAAGGTATTGTGGTGCTGATTGACTTTGGGGGCCTAAGCTCCGTTAACCAGTAATTACGAAAGAAGATTAAATTAATTGAAAAAAATGCCGAAAATTGTTGGTGAAAAAAATATTTTTACCATTAGCTTTTCAAGCGCTTTACAACAAGCTGAACAATTGCTAAATAATTGCAGCTTAAACTGATTTAATCAGCAACTCCTTGTAAAAGCTGAACAAGTTTTGTTTGCGTGTGGAAAAAGCCTGTTTTCAGCTTACTTAATCAGAAACAGTTGAACTAATGTTATGAGCCACACAGAACTGCGACTGAAGAAACGCTGTTACAACAGCACTAATCAGCAAATGCTGAATAAATTCTCCAATTTCAACTGGTTAAGCATTGAAGAGCAGTAGCTTGATTATTTTAAAACGCAGCTAATCAGCATAAGCTGATTAAAATATCTTGCACATACGTTTTTTCAGCAGAAATTGTTCCTTGGGAGTGTACTTCAATCACATGTCACAAGAAATAACGCCTTCTAGTTATGTTATGACATGTGATAATATACTAGATACTCCCGATTCCACTTTATTTTTCGACACACCACTGGCTTCGGTATTTTCTATAATAATACCTCGATCTCTTTCAAGCTTGCAGAACCTGCCTCTGTTTACACAGCCGAACTAGCAGCAGTTCATTATAGTCTGTAAATCATTGATACTTTACATCCGAGCCATTAATTCATCCACACAGATAGCCTCAGCACGATTAAGGCACTACGCTCATTAAAGCTTGATAATCACGCTCCGTTCTTTTTGAAGAAGATACGAGAATACTTAACTAAATTAACAAATAAATCTTATCAAATTACCTTAGTGTGGATTTCCGCTCATTGCTCCATACCGGGTAATGAGAAAGCTGATAATTTAGCCAAGATTGGTGCACTAGATGGTAAATATATGAAAGACCCATCACTTACAATGAATTTTGTAGCGCTTCTCGTCAGAGGACGCTTACTGGTTAGCAATCATTATGGGACAATGGAGATCTGGGACGGCGGTTGCACTCAATTATCCCTAAAGTATCAACGAAGGCATGGTTCAAAGGGTTGGAGGTAAGTAGGGTGACCATATCAAGGGAGTGAAAAACCAGGACAGTCCAAAGGGGACTAATGCCCTCCATCACCTCTTAATCGATTGTGTCTTCTCCCCAGGTTTTCGGCAGCTAAAAACTTCTAGGTGCTGGTAGCCAGAGACTCGGCAGCAAAACCTCTGTTCTGGAGTCTGGCAGGCACAGCTCAGCCAAAGTCTTTCATGAGAATTCGATCGCCGAGCTCATTTTTCAGATTCACACACACGCAGTTCTTGTTACATAACCATCAGCGAATAATCATTAATTTAGCGGATGATATGAAATATTCTTAAATCATCTATGCAGGACCGGTAAGGGGAGATCCGTACTAAACACACGTCATTGAAGTAAAGTAGAAACATCAACGGTGTCAAGTAGCTTCCCTGCGCCATTCTTTATTTAAAAAGAAGTAGCTGCCAATCTCCAATGACAATCATTATCTCTTGATCTGAGAACTGGGATCGAAACAGCTGCAAAGCTGCCGTTGATTGCAAATTACTCCATTTTAACAATTGTTATATGAAACATAGCGGATAGGTTGGTGCAAATAATATCAGTTTGAGCGCGACCTTCCATACTTCCTGTTATCTAGGATGCTAGACTCGGCAGGTTAGTCGCTGTTCAGCGTCCAGTGAAGCTATGTTAATAGTGGATTAAGTACTGCTAGCATTGACCCTGAAGTGGGTCCATAATCACCAGCTAGAGAGAGCACTCAGTGAAATTATTCCACGATAGTTATTGTTGTTTCGTCATTTCCCTTTGTTAGATTCGAAAAATGTTCGCGGATTTGCAGTAAGGCGAAAAAATGCCACCGGAAAGAGAACTTAACAGAAGTTAAGTCACCAATACGTCTGCAATTTGTATTCTCAGAGGCACCAAAAGGAATTCTTAGGATCTTGGATTGAAAGGCAATTTAATCCGGGAAGAATCTTTAGTTATTATTGTTTCATCGACATTGATAGCGGCCAGAGATTGGTTCACAACGGGAACCATTTCGATTTGTTCGGCTGTGAAATTCAAATTACCTTAATAACGGATTACACTCCCGTAATACGCACAACAGTCTTCCTATACGTATGGGATTGTTATGCTTTTCACGGCAGTACAAGTCATTCATATGCTATGCACGAACTCTTCGTTCTTTATCTTTTCAATTTCCGCGTAAGGGAAGAAACTTGAGAGACTAAAAAAGACATCGGATGGTACAATTGAGGCATTCGAGTATATAGAACTTTGTCGTATTTTGCTTGAGGTTGAGTTTACGCTGCAGTTATGGTTGCGTAACTGCAATCTGAACTAGAGAAAATAAAGCGAAGGCTCAGTCAAGAAAAATAATTTAGGCTTGCAGGACAAAAACCAGGACAAATCAAGCATTTCCTTTGACTTCCCAGGACACCAGGACAGTCACTGAAAAACCAGGACATGTCCTGGGAAACCAGGACGTATGGTCACCCTAGAGGTAAGTCGAAACTTCATTCGTGTGATGTCTAGGCTCATGCCCAACCATTATACGTTGAATGCGCATCTCCGCCGTATTGGGATCGCAGAAGATAATCAATGTGCTTGCGGAGAGGGTTACGAAAACATTGAACATGTTGTTTGGTCTTGCACTGAATATCGTGAAGCCAGATCCCAATTAATAGACTCCTTACGAGCCAGAAGAAAACCACCCTATGTACCTGTTCGTGATATCCTCGCTTTACGAGATCTTACATACATGGGCCATATTTATCATTTCCTGAAAACAATAAATATTCAAATATAATTATCCCCACAATGTATCTATTTTTTCCCTTGGTACCCACAAACAATTTAGATTTCTTCGCAGTTAGTTAAGTTAGATAAAACGATATAAATAAAGAAAAAAAATAAACAAAGATTACAGAAAAACTATCAATAGGTTTACAATGAAATTCAAGAAAATAGAGTATAAATAAAAATATTCAAAATGATGATTATTCTCAGTGTTAGCATTAGAAAGTGAATTTTTATTATAACGTGATAGTCTTAAGAACTTTTGGAACATGTTATGTAAAAAAAAACCCCCGGCGTAAAAAAGCTTTTGCAAATGCCGTGTCAAATAAACGTTTTATGAAAAAAAATTGATTATATAATATTAATGTATGGTTATAAATATAAAGAAAATATTTCATGTAATGCATAAAATGATGAGTTTTATGAATATAATGTATATTTTGAATGCACCGAAAAATAAGAATGTTATGGCTTATAAATATCTTTACGTGAAAATGAGAAATGTACTGAATATATTACATATAACGACGAATATATATTGATCAAAATATATTCAATTATTTGGATTTAAAATGATGGCTATAAAGAATGTAATGAACTTGTTTGAGCCAAACTCCTTCTAACGCAGCCCAATACACTTATCACGACTACGACCTCTGAAAAATGGTACACCAAACTAGTTTTAACTAGTGAAGAGACCTTGACGCCATTAAATCGACGAACACCTAAAATCCCATACGACAACAATGCACCATCTTAACAGGGACCATTCAGAAGTTACGCAACGCAAAAATGGTACAAACTAGACCCCCACACAGAAATTGTCGAAAAAAAAATTTATCCTTTGGTCCCTACATATAGCCTCATGACCCTTTCTGATTATTTACATAAAATTTACCTAACAGCGCAAAATTTATAAAAAACCAAAATTTTTATTTTTGCATATTTCGAATCTCTAGATAATAAAAAGAGCCCATCAAACTACCAACTATCAATTTGCATATGAGGCTGACAAAATCGGGTCAAAAAACTGATAAAAACGGGGGTAGGTACAATCGGGGGCTAATCAAATCGAAGGCTGATAAAAACGGGTCTTTACTGTAGTGGCAGCTTGTCAAATCTAGCTGGAGCTTTGTTGTGCCTTCGTGAGTCTTAATGAAAGGTAGTATACATTTCTCCAGACACTCTTGGTTATGCAGTTAGAAGATAAAAAACCTGTTTCAATCCACCTAGCGGTGCAATTGTGCCTTTCTCATTTCTCTAAACTATGACACGGAGGCTTTTTATGTTCAACATAATTGTGGAAATGTCCATTACATTCTTAGTACACTTTGCACTTATACACAATGGCATGCCAGCCACGAAGTTGATGAGCTACGCGTCGACGGTGAAACACTTGAAACAAAAAAATATTCTACTTCATTAGCCTAATCAGCATTAGATCAATGTTATCTGCTTGCTAACTCATTTTTTTTTTTCAATTCGTTTATTTGATAAGGCAGGTTTGCGTTAGCTTAAAGGTGCCAATTTTGTTTTGTTTTACATTTTAAATTACTTAAAACTAGGGGATTACATATTGATTTTTGAAATTCGTAAGATTAGGGGGTCATTTAGTTTTTATGGCAATATGGTTTGACTTTTTTAGCAATGAGATTATTAGAGCAAATAATGTTTAACTAAGGGGGAAAATTTTTACGACTATCTTAAAAGTAGAAATAATTAGAGGGCGTGATTAAATTTTGTAAAGATTCGGAGACATTAACTACAGTTATTTTATGTGGTAGTAGAGGCATTTTCAACGAGATCATATAATATAATAGTTAAAACTAGAAAAGGCAAGAAGAGCTAAATGCTTCATGAAGATATTCGGGGGGGGGGGGGGGGGGGAAGGGTGCAGAGTCAGGGGAAGTAGGGTGGACAAACGTGGCAGGGGGAGAACATTATTTCAGTTTCAGACTTCGGGAGATCAACGGATGGATTGCAGAATCAGGGTGGCCTTCATCAGGGGAATCATGTACTGGGACGCCGGGTGGTCGTTCTCAAGATGGCAGGGGTTTCTCCAGACGATTTCGTAGTGCGGCTCAGATGTTGATCGGCTACATTTCGAGTTGTGCATGTGATGTTCGTGCTTTAGGTCCCGTGTTTGTTGGCTCATTCGACAGGGATGTTTTGTGTCGCCTTGGAGTCGCATCAAACCATCGTGGGTGTATGGTACAGGTGGAAGAGAGCGTTTCTGAGAATGATAAGGAAAAGGGGCAGTTAAAGTTGGATATTGATGGTTTTTATGAAGGTGTATATAACGGACATATAGAGGACATCGCGGCTTGCCAACACATCTCGAACCGGGACGTTGGGTGGTCTTCCTCGGGCCCGGAGGGTGTCCATAAGCCGAGACCTGGCGGAACTGTACTCGGTGCACGCCCAGACTATGTGCTCTATATCGTTATAACCGTCGCCACAAGCGCAGATACCACTCTCCACGAGCCCAATACGTCGGAGATGTGCATCCAGCGTGTAATGGTTCGCCATGAGTCGGGACATCACACGAATGAAGTCACGACCCACATCCATCCCCTTGAACCAAGGTTTCGTCGATACCTTAGGGACTATCGAATGTAGCCACCTTCCTAGCTCCCCATTGCTCCACGAGGTTTGCCAACTTTCGAGGGTTCTCTGATGAGTAATACTGAAAAATTCGTGGAAGCAAATTGGTCTTTCAAAAACGTCACCTTCAATGGCACCCACCTTAGCTAAGGAGTCCGCCTTCTCATTGCCCGGAATGGAGCAATGAGAAGGGACCCACACCAAGGTAATCTGGAAAGATTTGTCAGATAAAGCACTCAGTAGCTCCCGTATTTTCCCCAAAAAATACGAGGAATGCTTTCCATGTTTCATCGAGCGAATAGCGTCAATAGAACTCAGACTATCCGAGACGATGAAGTAATGGTCTGCGGGTAATGTGTCAATGATTCCAAGGGTATACTGAATAGCAGCTAGTTCTGCGGCGTAAACTGAAGCAGGGTCATTGAGTTTGTAGGAGGCGGTGAACTTTTGATTGAAAATACCGAAGCCAGTGGACCCTTCGAGGTTTGATCCGTCAGTATAAAACATCTTAGAACAGTCGACTTCTCGGAATTTATTATAAAAAATATTTGGAACCACTTGTGGGCGTATGTGGTCCGGAATTCCAATAATCTCATCTTTCATGGATGTGTCGAAGAAAACAGTAGATTCAGAAGTATTTGTGAAATGCACACGGTTGGGATTGTAAGAAGAAGGATTAATATTTTGCGCCATGTAGTCAAAGTACAGGGACATAAAACGGGTCTGAGAATTGAGCTCAACAAGCCTTTCGAAATTTTCAATCACCAACGGGTTCAAGATATCGCATCGAATGAGCAATCGATATGAGAGTTCCCAAAATCGATTTTTCAGCGGGAGAACGCCCGACAGGACTTCGAGACTCATCGTATGGGTCGACTGCATGCACCCTAAGGCGATACGCAAACAACGATACTGAATTCTTTCGAGTTTGATGAAATGTATGTTCGCGGCGGATCGAAAGCAGAAGCATCCGTATTCCAGTACCGACAGTATCGTCGTTTGATACAACCTAATTAGGTCTCCTGGGTGGGCACCCCACCACATTCCGGTTATTGTACGAAGAAAGTTGATCCTTTGTTGGCATTTCTGTTTCAGATACCGAATATGGCATCCCCAAGTACCTTTCGAGTCGAACCAGACCCCTAGATATTTTACTGTGAAGACCTGAGCTATAGTTTGACCCATTAATTGAAGCTGTAGTTGTGCTGGTTCACGCTTCCTAGAAAATACAACTAGCTCAGTTTTCTCCGTGGAGAATTCGATACCCAGCTTAATAGCCCATGCAGACAAATTGTCCAAGGTATTCTGTAATGGTCCTTGTAGATCGACAGCTTTGGGTCCCGTAACAGACACCACGCCATCGTCTGCAAGTTGTCTTAACGTGCAGGAATTGTCAAGACATTCATCAATGTCGTTGACGTAGAAATTGTATAACAGGGGGCTTAGACATGAGCCCTGGGGAAGCCCCATGTAGCTAAATCGTGATGTCGATAAGTCACCATGCGAAAAATGCATGTGCTTTTCCGACAACAAGTTTAGTAAAAAGTTGTTTAAAGTCGCTGAAAGACCATGCTGGTGCAGCTTCTCTGAAAGAATGTTGATAGAAACTGAATCAAAAGCCCCCTTTATATCTAGGAACACTGATGCCATCTGCTCTTTACTAGCATAGGCCATTTGAATTTCGGTTGAGAGCAACGCAAGACAATCGTTCGTCCCTTTGCCTTTGCGAAAGCCAAACTGTGTATCTGACAGTAAGCCATTTGCTTCGACCCAATTGTCGAGGCGGGATAGGATCATTTTCTCGAACAACTTCCGGATACAAGATAGCATTGCGATCGGTCGATACGAATTGTGGTCGGAGGCTGGTTTTCCTGGTTTTTGGATGGCGATGACCTTCACTTGCCTCCAATCCTGTGGGACAATGATAGCCTCAAGAAACTTATTAAATAAGTTCAACAAGCGTCTCTTGGCAGAGTCTGGCAGATTCTTCAACAAGTTGAATTTGATTCTGTCTGGCCCTGGGGCTTTATTGTTACACGACAAGAGAGCAAGTGAGAACTCCACCATCGAAAAAGGTGTTTCGTTCGCGTTATCGTGACGGGACGCGGCGCGGTAGATCTTCTGTGCCGGGGCGGAATCCGGACAAACCTTCTTGGCGAAATCGAATATCCAACGGTTTGAATATTCCACGCTCTCATTAGTACTGTTTCGATTTCGCATACGTCGGGCTGTTCCCCAAAGAGTGCTCATCGATGTTTCTCTCGTTAATCCGTCGACGAACCGGCGCCAATAACCGCGTTTTTTGGCTTTCATCAAACTCTTCATTCGCTTGTCTAACGTCGCGTACTGTCGAAAACTAGCGGGTAACCCGTCGTTCCGGAAGGTCTTAAACGCGGCGGCCTTCTCTGCGTACACGTCTGAGCACTCTTTATCCCACCAGGGATTGGGAGAACGTTTTTGTATGTTCGCGCCGGGTACTGGCTTAGTCTGAGCTTGATTCGCGCTGTCGAGAATCAAGCCAGCCAAAAAGCTGTACTCTTCCTCCGGAGGAAGTTCTTGAGTAGATTCGATGTTGTCGGATATCGCGGCAGCATAGCTCTTCCAATCGATATTTCGTGTGAGGTCATACGAAATATTGATTGTTTCCAATGGCCTTGAGCCGTTATTGATTGAGACTACGATCGGCAGATGGTCGCTACCGTGGGGATCAGGGATTACCTTCCACGCGCATTCTAACTTTAGCGAGGTCGAGCAAAGGGATAAATCTAATGCGCTTGGGCGCGCTGGTGGGGGAGGAATCCGTGTCATTTCACCCGTGTTTAGAATTGTCATGTTGAAGTTGTCGCAAATATTGTGAATTAAAGAGGAACGGTTATCATCATAAAGGCAACCCCATTCCGCACCGTGAGAGTTAAAGTCGCCTAAAACTAGTCGCGGTGCAGGCAGGGATTCTATGATGTCATGTAGCCGGCGATGCCCAATCGCGGTGTTGGGGGGAATATATATGGAAGCTATGCAAAGATCTTTGCCTTTGGTTGTTACTTGACAAGCGACAACTTCAATACCTGTTATCGAGGGAAGGTTAATTCTGTAGAAGGAATAGCGCTTTTTGATCCCCAAAAGCACTCCTCCATAGGGGGTGTCTCGATCCAGGCGAATAATATTAAAGTCGTGGAAGTTGAGATCTATGTCGGAAGTTAACCAAGTTTCACATAATGCAAATGCATAGCAACTCAAATTATTTATTAAAATTTTGAAGGAATCGATTTTCGGGATGATACTTCTGCAATTCCACTGTAGAACAGTGATCAAATCCGTGACCTCGTTCGATGAGTTAGCCATCGAAGGATACAATCGCTGAAAGGAGGGGCCATTTAGCAGTCAACTGCTTCAAAAATGTTCTTACTGTAGGGAGAAAAGCTAACATAAGACTTTTAATAGGATCAGTTATATTGAAAGTTTTTATAATCCAGTCCACAATGTCCGAGAGTTTGATAATTCCAGTGCCGCGATTATTCTCGAACTGAAACAGAGGAACACTTGGGATTTTTGATGTTCCGGGAAGTGCTGGGAACTCCTTCTCTGAGTTTAATCCTCCGAGACCAGGAGCTAATTGCTTCGGTTTGGTTGCAACACTTCCAATAGATGTGACTTTCGGAGTCCCGTCAAGGGATACCTTCTGGCCTTTACAACGAACTTTAGGAGAGGAGATGTTCCTCCTCTTCCTATAACTTCTAGGCGCCCTAGTAGATGTTCCCTCTTGTGGGTCATCAGCCTCGCCCTCGTTAGGAGGCAAGTGAGCATAGATGTTTGTTGAGGTTGGTGGTGTAGCTTTCTTTAGCATTTCTGCGAAAGAACGTTCGGATCGTCCCGCAAGGGAACGTTTTAGTTTATCCCCGCGTAGTTTGTACGCGGGACATGCCGAGATATCATGCAGATTCTCTGCACAGTAAGGACACTTCTCAGCATTCTCACTGCACGAATCATCTAGATGATTCTCCCCGCATTTTCCACAGCGGGCCTTATTGCTACAATGGGTGGCTGTGTGACCCAATTGTTTACACTTTGTGCAATTCATGACCCGCGGCACAAACAGACGCACAGGCAGACGAACCTTGTGCAAGAGGACGTAATTTGGCAAAGCGGTACCAGCGAAGGTCAACCGATAAGAGTTTGATTGGGGGTACGTTTTTGAACCATCCCCCGCAACTACTACTGAGTGCAAACGCTTGCACTCGAGTATTTTCACTGGCTGAAGTACGCGGTCTCTAAAACGGCCAACCCCGTACTGCAGCAGATCCTCGCATGTCAAACTGTCATCGGTGACAACGCCTTCAGACTGTACTTTTACAGCTGGAATATACACGTGATAGTCCTTCGTAAAGTGCTCGCAGCAAGCAATATCGTTTGCCTGGTTTGAGTTAGTCAGCACGACCCTCAGCCTGTCTGAGCGGACCTTTTTTATTTCGGTCACAGCCGAGAACCGTTCCGTTAGGTCTTTTGAAATCTGTAATAGATTCAGCGATTTTATTTTGGGCCGAAAGAAGACCACAAAGGGACCGGTCGAGAGCTCTGGATATTGTTTGGGTCGGGGGAGAGCCTTAGGAGTCGACTCGATCTCCATTTGGCCATCCGGGGAGGAAGCCATCGACACCGTCAACGCACGGGGTCAGCACCCGCGCAGACGGGAAAAAGCCGTAAATGTATCAAAAAGGTAGATTTCACTTATCTGTATACTCGTTTCCCACGACGCACTAGTCCAGCTTAAATAGCTGGTTATTGTTCAATCCTCGCTTTACGAACAAAAGGTTGAGGAATGTGGCCTAACGGTTAACACACGCACAAAAGAAAATAAAAGTCCAAACCTCGAAGAGGCAGAGAATGGCAAAATAACCTTGAACGCGGATTACTGCACTGTTTTTTTTCCAACAGACCGAAAACAAAACACTTCTATCTCGATCGAGCGATGCGTAGAGACTGATGCTAACTCATTTTGTCATGCGGGGCTTGAAGAAACTGTCCTGTTATTGTGCCTAGATTCTCAGACGAAGTAGAAGCAATTCCGAGACTTCAATAAATGTATGGATATGCATTTTTTTAATTCGGACTCTGAACAGCTAAGAAATCAGGTTTTAAAATATGAAAAGCTTAAGAAAGCTCGTGTTATGAATTTATACAGCCTTACCAAAAGGTTAAGTACCGCTGTACCGCTTTAAATGCGATAACAGCCATTAAATAGTAGAACTCAAAAACGTACTACTTCAAAATCCGACGGTCCACTGCATTGAAGTTGGACTCTTTATCTTATACTAAACAATCTAAAAAGGGGCTCCATGCCCCCCCCCTCATTTTCATTTTCTGACTGCATCCTTGCAGAGCCGTAGCGTGCCAAAGGTGCCAACCTTAGGGGGGCTAATATCTTGGTCTGTTTTATAAAATAAGTGAGGTTTAGTCATAAAATAAGCCAGGATAGGAGTATCATTCTCAGGTACACACATAATTATTATTCGAAGGTTAAACTGAAAAAGAAAGCCAAATCAGACAGCAAAAAAGTGCATAACTGAGACTTTAAAAAGGGCCAGAAGATAACGCTACGGTCTGGTTAGTTCAGACGAATTTCAACAAAAATAGCGAAAACCATTGCAAACTTTTTCCGCTCGTTCTCTCAGTTTCATAGAAACAAGGGGAACGGAACACATTTTTAAAACTGTAGCAAAGCCCGTAGAGTAACCTAGATTAATTATCATCGACGGGAGGAGTTCCGCAGTATCAAAAAGTTACCGGTTCCCAACCTAGGTCCAACCAATCCTGCACTAAGTTGAATCTCTAGTTGAAAAATGACATAAAATTTTCGGTGTTTTCGGAAGCGTTGGAAACTCCTTGTTTCTTCTCAAATGTCTAAGACCAGATGCTGTTTGCTTCGAATTTGTGGCAGAGCTTCCTCTTGCTGGTATATTGACGGCCTCTCAAGAAATGAAAAAAATGTTGCATCAAAGACTCATTTGCTTATAATTACGAGGCACAAACAACCAATCATGCAGACGATCCTTGTCAAAGCATTCTCGCCAAAGGTCACCCGACACTAGTTTGAAGGGACATTTTGTCCCCTCCGGTCGGACTGTGATTTAAAATCTTTGCTCCTTAGAACAAGAACACGGGAACTGAAACAGCCAATCCCGGCCTTCAGTAGATCCACGCATGTCTAGTTCGAATCGATAACTACACCATCGATCTCAATTTTGTAAGTGGACATGCAAACGCGTTAGTTCTTTATAAAAGTCTTGTTGCCAGTTACGTAATTTGTTTGCTTTGTACATAATACAGTAAAGACCCGTTTTTATCAGCCCCTTGGTGAATTTTAGGCTGATAAAACCGGGACATTGATAAAATCGGGACATATATTTTTCTTTCTTTTTAAGAAACCTGAAGCTCTTAAAATATTCTTCTTTAGCCCCTAGATATAGCCTCATAACCATTCTTGATTAACTTCCCTTAAGGGGGTCTGACAGTGCAAAATTTAAAAAATAATATTTTTTTTGGCATATTTCGGATCTCTAAGATAAGAAAAATATGCTCAAGATAGGATTTGCTCGAATTCAATTTGGTTCGTCTGCTAGAGCTCATAAAACTACCAACTATCAATTTGCATATGAAGCTGGTAAAATCGGGTCAAAAAACTGATAAAATCGAGGGTAGCTGAAATCAGGGGCTGATAAAATCGGGTCTTCACTGTATCACAATTCTGAGCGTATCTCAGCGAACTTTCGAGAAATCTGGTACAGCTGAATATTTCTGCGTCTTGATGAATATTACAATACTTAGCGGACTATCTTTGATCCGAAAGAAGATCGGATACGGTCGATCCCAGCAAATTCCTTGCAAATTCCTGGCCTGATCATGAGATATTTTTCTTCATTGGTTTACTTCTTTATTGAATTTCTATGTACGTGCATCTTCTAGGTAAATAATCAATTTCGTACCCGAACACTTTTTGCACGTGATGCGCCTATGACTTCAAAGTACAGAATCGAAGATCTCGTTACTACGGAGCCCTCCTAAAAAACGGACATACACTGCTGGCCAATAAAATAGGTGTGTGATAGATTATTTTGTTTTTCTCTCAATTACGCATACCAAGTTGCAGCAGTCTCAATCACACCTACCGCACACAGAAGGCTTGGGATCTGTCAAGTTACTAGTGGGTTGTTGGCGCTGATTCTATTTGCAATCTTTGTCAAGATGCAAAACAAGACTGCCGGAGGCTTTTTCGTGTGGTCAATATAATAGGTGTGTGAAATATATTAACGTGCTATTATTTTACATAATTCCGTTATACGTTTTATTTGGTGAAGTTTGAATTCTGCGTGTTAATAAATGTACTTAAATGTTGAATAAGTCAAAGATTTGTTATAGAATGGGTCGAGCATCTCACTGTACTCAAGTGGAACGAGTTTTTCTAAGAAATTTTGTTCAAGGAGGTAAGACGTATAAATAAATCGCGAATACACTGCGGCGTTCCGAAAACTTCGTTACAAATGCCTTAAAACCTTTGAAAAAAAGAAACACGCAAAAACCCCAAGAAGACATCTACAGCAGCTGACCATCGTATTGCAATTTTAGCGAAATCTGATCCATTCGCGTCATCCAAGCCCAATTCAGCACAAATTGGAAAAGTGGTAGGTCCGAGAACAGATCGCTGTAGGCCGTAAAATTTCAATCTTCCAGTAAGAATTGCTAAGAAAATTCCACTATTTCGAAGCCAACGCCTTTGAAGAAAAATGCAGTTTGCTTTTCAACTGCGTTAATGGGCCTGGTTCAGAAGGAATTAAAAAATGGGAACATATCCTTCGGAGTGAAGAATCAAAGGTAAACCTGTTTTCCTCCGATGCACAACTAAACGTTAAACGTCCAAAGTGCAAACAGTTTGATCTGCGACACACGCAAAATATGGTAAAGCACGGAGGCGAGAACAATGAGGTTTAGGGCTTGCTTTTCGTGGAATGGCGCAGGTCCTATTCCTTGCAACGCCACTATAATGGCAAGATTCGAATGCAAGGCTAAAGGATGGACATCCCAAAGGATGTCATGCAGTCCTATGCCAAAGATAACGTGCCTTTACATGACAGTTTCAGCAAGATATTGACCAAAAACACACATCGAAGTATGTAAAGGAATGATTTCGGGATAATAAAGTGACTATAATTTCGGACCATGCCAATCTCCTGTCATCAATCCCGTAGAAAATTTACGGAATGTACTTAAAAAGAGGTCATTCGATCGAAATTTCACAAATTAGGATCGTTTATGGGAAGCAGCTTAAAAGGAATGCTACCCTATACCAACGGAAATTTATCAGCGTTTGAATGACTTAATGCCAAGACAAATGGATAAAATTTGGTTGAATAAGGGAGCTTACACAGCTTACTAGTTGTTCAAAATGTTGAAGTCTTAAAATCATTGGATTTGAAAAATTTTAATGCAATGGATTGCAATACACCTATTTCATTGACCAGGTATTGTTTTGGATTTCATGGAGAAGAAAAGTTACGACAAAGCATAACATTTAATTTACAAATAAAAGTGTTCTTTTTCATATTTACGACTGTGCCTAACTATAACATATTTGAATATAAACATATTTTTAGAGAAAACGCAAAATTTCATGTACTTTTATCTCGCACCTATTTTATTGACCAGCAGTGTATTCTTTTATATTTCAGTGTACTGTGCATGTATGTACATACTGAACATGCTATAATTACGCAATCTACTGCTGATCCTATGCAAACACTCCCATTAACAGCCACATTAATCGCCTTAATCAGCCCACACGCACACTCAACCATTACTTCCTTGCTTCCTACACATTTACACCGCCGCCAGGGAATCAAATCTCGCCGGATCAAAGCACCGCCAAATGCGCGCAATTTATCACCCTAATTGTTTCCCAAAGCGTTCCCACCAACCAGACTCTGACCAGCTCTACCCAATCCGGGACACCTACATCCATTCGCCACCACAGCCTGCTGCTACACATACACGAAGTGCATTTTATCTTCAATGCGGAAGACCGGATCGCAGCAGGCGGGAGGAAAAAACGTGCGGAAGAAGTGCGAAGAAACAGCGCAAACTGCAAGTACGTGCTCGTGAACAATGATTTCATCGAACACACAAAGTGTGTAATTTCTTGCCGATTTTATCCACCAGCAACTACACAGTATAGATATTCCCAGTCCTGAAGTTATTTGTTCAGTCATGTCTTCACGGCAATTCGTCCGACCAAACACCACACCACCTCAGCCAGTCGGTAGATCCGTGTGCGGAAGGGGGAGCTCCAGGTAACAGAAAAAAATCTAACTAAACACACGCAAGCCGTTCGAATACGGGTTTCTTCAAGATTCCCGACGAGAAGAAGAAAAACCATTAAAAAATTTAACCAATACGATTCAAGTAAACCGGACAACCGAAAAAACGAACACGTACGTAGTTTTCGATATTTTTTCATTTAAATTCATTCGAAACGAAATTTATCCTCTGAAGCCATCTCTTTCGCACGATAATACATCTCTCGAGCCATGGTGGGTGACCGGCATCGGCGAGAGGACCCAAAAACCAGAAAAGTGATCACCCACCCACTGTGGGCAAGGGGAAGGCAATGTCCGAAGTAGCATCAAAAGAGCAACTTTAGAAATTCAAGTCCTATACACCTATTGCCAACAACAACGGTTGAAGTCCAGTACGCGATCCGCATCATCCTCTCCGAAATAAAGATATGTGAGATTATGGACACACGAAGAGAGCCTGAGAGAATCAAAAGTACACTTGATCCGAGCCACGCAAAAAAAAACTATCATTTTCATCCACAAAGTTGGGGAATCTTATGCTGTGTGTGGTACATCAATGCTTCAATCGAAACGCAATTGATTAGAACGAGACAACCATTGGCGCGAACGCGCCAACCGTCCTGCTCATTTTAATAGCTGAGTTCCCCCTCTTTCGGTCACTTGCACGCGCTCTAACTCGATCTAAAATTGAGCTCTCAAAACAATTCAACACCAAAAATATGTGCGATTACATTCAAGAGCGCACTCACACCCAACCACCGCTTGTTGTTGGAGCACATACATACTGCACAGAACGTGAGTGAGTGATGATTACTTGAATCATCCTTCGTTTCGTTGGCGCGCGTGAATAATGAATCAAATTTCTCTTCTTGATTGAGAGAGTGAGTGAGGATCTCTCGAGCTGATACAAATGGTAAACAAAGTCTCTGAGTACCGAGCGGCACGGAGGGAAATCACACACCCTGTTTGATTGCGTTGGAATTGAGATGAGTGCCCCTACGCGAACGCAATCTTTTTGTTGTTTTGTGTGGAAAGGACCAGGAAGAAAGGACAGAAAAAATAGCAACAAAATGAAATTGAAAAGAAAATTTGAAATTGGTGTTGCGTTGAGGTAACGGAGAAAGACTTGTTCGGAATAAAGATAAGGGTTTCTTGTTACTTCGACTCGGCATTTGACAAGGAAACGGCGCAGGTAGACGATTTTGAAGGTGAGGTACGGGTTTGGTTCTGTTTTTGGATCAGACGAAAGGACCTGCAATTTGTCCAAGTTTCTTGGTTGTTTTCTTACTGTTGATTTTGTAAAATGTAGCTGCATGATCTGATTTATGGTTTCAAATGCATCGAATCGAACGAAACGAGATGAGGTGCAGGTGAAAGCAATCGAAGTTGTAGATCATGAGGGTTTTTTTGCTACGAGGTAACGAGCTGGAGTGGTTTGACAGTTAAGACAGATAATTGCAATCGAGTTGATGGATTCGTGGGAATTGTGCTTCAAATTACACTACAATTATCTTCGAGTGATTTAGATCTATACCTGCATCAGATCTTAAATTCACATGTTGGTTTAATTGTATTGTTTTAGAAACAACAGTTTTCTTAATCGAAAATAATTTATTTTATTAAAAATGCCCTCTAGTATACATATACCGCCCTATTCTCACAGTCACGTTACCTACTGACTTGAAAGAAATTTACTTCTAGACACTAGGTGATGTGTCTATGATGATGATGTGACTATGAGAGTAGGGCCTCAGATCATGAGCGAGTTAAGCATAAAATAGATTGTTGGCTTGCCAGCGTTCGAACGCTCAAAAATAATCTAGATATATTCAATATCTAGAGATATTCAATATCTTGTTTAACCTTCCCTAGGTGTAGGGGTCAATATGACCTAAACTGAACTTTCAAAATGCGCTAACTTTTTTAGTTTTGCACCTAGCAGTTTGGATTTTTTTTTACTTTTCCTCTTTCATGGAGCGCAACGATTTTCAATTGAGTTCAAAATTGTCGGGCATTCCTGAAGGGCTGTACAAAAAAAGTTACGAATAAGGTGTTAGCGGGTCATATTGACCCCGATGTCTAACTTAGTTTTAAGGCACATTTTCAGCCAAATCTACATGAACTTGTACCCAAATTGTTGGTTGAAGTTTCAGTTTTCAGTTTCTGGTGAATATTACTGTTTTTGACCAGGTTGGCCAGTGGGAATCGGTGCCGAATGGGGTCATGTTTGGCATAAAAATATGTATGCAGAACCGTCATCATAAATCACCAGTTTATTGACAGAATACTAATAATAAATGCAAATAAAACAAAAATGAGAATGTATATATTAAATTTGTACATGATACGACCGATCTGGGATGTTCCGGATTACAATTCCGATGCCGATTGAATTCTCTATAACCTCAGCAATATGGGTATTTTCGTAACGGGGTTGACGAGTACATAACGGAAATCGATGGCGGAAGCCATTTTGAAATCCAAAATGGCGACTTCCGGTATAGATGAATTCTCTATAACTTCAGCAATATGGGTATTTAGAGGACAAGGATCGTGAAGAACATGTGTAGGTCATAAATACGAACTCATTCAAATGAGAATTCGAGAAACACTAAAAACAAAACAGCTAAGACCTAAGGTTCTAAGACCAATTTTATGAATGGACCAGTTCAGCAAATGTTCTGGATCTTCTGGATGGTCACTATGTGAACAATAGTCAATTTTTCACTCGGAACTATAAATTTATGCCAATGCAATGTGAACAAATGGTTTTGAAAAAACTTTAGAATTCTAGATTCATAAATTAGCCAGTTTTACGGATGTTCCGGATCTTCCGAATAAATTTCACGTATAATCCAGAGTAAGTATTTGAATCAGAGTATCACCATCATTTTAGATGGGATTTTATGTATGTTTTCAAGAATGTTACAAAACTTTGGGATCAGTTTCAATGATTGATCACTTTGTCGCTTGTTCAATAGTATATAAAATACTTTTATACTGCCGGAATCGGCATCGGAATTGTAATCTGGAACATCCTAGATCGGTCGTATCATGTACAAATTTAATATATACATTCTCATTTTTGTTTTGTTTGCATTTATTATTAGTATTCTGTCAATAAACCGGTGATTTATGATGACGGTTCTGCATACATTTTTTATGCCATTCGGCACCGATTCCCACTGGCCAACCTGGTCAAAAACAGTAATATTCACCCGAAACTGAAAATTGAAACTTTAACAAACAATTTGGGTACAAGTTCATGTAGATTTGGCTGAAAATGTGCCTTAAAACTAAGTTCGAAATCGGGGTCAATATGACCCGCTAACACCTTATTTGTAACAAAAAGTTAACACGTAGGAAGGAATAACAAAGAGACGCCATGGTCCATCTTTTGTTATTATATTAATAGAGATAAGATGAAACTAAATTACTATTTTATCGACTACTAGCTAATACCCATCGCGCGTTGCTGCGACACTCTGCGAAATAGGAGGAAAATACAATTTGTTCCAAAGCGCCATCTGGCGGGCAGATAATCTCCAACTAATAGCACGCAAACACGCCCCATACCAAATACCTACTGTGTGCAAATTTTTACGGAAATCGGTTAAGCCGTTTGGGAGTCTATAAATCATATACATACAAACTTTGACTTTTATATATATAGATAGATAGATAGATAGATAGATAGATAGATAGATAGATAGATTTGGCCTGGAATTGAGATACGACACTAAATCTTGAAACACTAGAAAATCACCATGCAAGTACTAGTACAAAAATGCAACAGAGATATAAAAAAAATGCCAACAATATAAAAAACCTTAAAGTAGAGAAAAGTGTGAACTTGCGAGAGAAAGAGAGAGAGAGAGAGAGAGAGAGAGAGAGGGAGCGATCGGAGACGCGCTCACTTCACTGAATTGTCAGATGCAACATTTACCAATGACTATTGAAGCTTTTCTCGCGTCTGGTATCATCAATTTCAGATCAATATTTCATAACTAGAACATTACAAATATTCATTTCCAATCATCGATCGAGGTTGGCTGCTGGTTCTTAGTCCAAACGCCAACGATGTGACCATCTATAACTTGACAGTTTGGCCTTACCAAAACGTAACGAGGGTGACGCCATGAAAACGATCTGTTTGGAATTGTGGCCACATCCAACATATGCCATTGCTCCAAATGTGTGCTATTAAAAGTTAATTTGGATCTGCAATCCAGCTTGCATACTTGTTTTGTGGTTTTTAAAAAAACAAGGGCGCACAAAACAAATATGTCATATACATATATTTTTCATCCGAGATCTAAAATATGTATTACAGGTCGGACTCGATTATCCGAGGATTCGATTATCCGGGGATTCGAATATCCGTGATTCGATTATCCGGGGAAAATGATTCGATTATCCGGGTGTTTCTAGAAAAATTCAAATTTCAACTAGAATGTCTGATTATAGTGCTAATTCGATCATCGCAGTGAACAAAACTTTTTTTCGGGGGATCTAGGGTTTCGTCCTCACAAATTTTGGTCTACCTCAAAAATAGCTTACATATGGGTCATTCCGCGCAAAGTGGCCAAAAAACTAAAACTTGCGATCGACCTTCACGGATTGGAACTAATTTTGAAGAAATTGTTCATCTACAGCCTCTATCCTAAATTATTGTGTCATTTTTAACCACCCCTCGGTCCATTAGAACACTCCCAATTTGAACTAATTGTTTCAAAAAATAATTGTTTTTCAGATTATATCTCTGGTACTGTTTGCACTAGAAATAATCAGAGAGATTGATGATGATTTTTGAAGGATTTGTTCAATGAATCTGTAAAAACTGCTAGTTTTTACGGCAGTGTTGCCAAATATGATAATTTTTAGTTTTAAACTAAAAGTACATTTTTCTAGTGATACACATATCGGTAACGGCATTTTTTACACATAAATACTTATACTTACTCGGTCGGTTTCTGGCACTCTCTTGGGATAATGATGACATGCTTTTCAGGATTCTGTTTGGATACTTTCTAGGATTCTGGTCGAAGTTTTCTTAGCATTCCGATAGAATCTATTTAAAATTTCGATTGAATCCTTATCCGTATTTCTATGGTTTTTTCTCTGAATTTTGATGCAGGATTCTAGAGAAAAGCATCTCAAAGGTCTGGTGGGATCCTGCTCAAAACATATTTCTGCTGAAGATTATGATTTTTTCAAGATGCTGATAGAATTATGTTCCTATTTTCAATGAAATCCGGTGTATAATTCTGATGAATATTCTACTGTGAGTTCCAGTGAACTTTGACACAATATTGCTCTTCTTCCATTATCCCCTTCAACAATTGATTCCTGCTCAGAATTCCAATGGCATCTTTAACCCATTCATGCCAATGTTGTTGATAAATAACCACGTTTTTAACCCTTTCATGCCCAACTTTTTTCTAGTGCATGCAGGGTTTCATAACTATTTTTCCTTCAAAACGGTGGGGCCAAGAAACACGAAAAGCCTTTTTTCATAAAGATAGGTGCTTCCCTCGCAGTGCTAGAAGCTGCTCAATTTTTATTTTCCAATGCTCAATGCAATTCTCCTAGAATATTTACAATAGTCCAATTGCATGGAAAATGTAGCCAAAGACAGTCTAAATTGATAAGTTTTATCAATTTTCAATAATATTGCAACATAACGAAGATATATGAAAAATTCATTTTCCGTCGTCAACGTAAACTGTTCCTGGCAGCACTGCTCCATCGGAATCCAATCAGACTAATTGCAATAACTTCAGTTTTAGAGTTGATCCTTGAAACTATTAATGCTCAAATGAAAGGCAATTGTCACATTTATTAGCTTTACTTGTTTTTGTGAGCAAATTTTGCCTTAATCAAAAGTTACAGCTGTTTAAAAACGTTGTTGTCCACAAACAACATGGGCATGAATGGGTTAAACGATTACAACTTTTGGTTTACACAACGTATGTTTACAACGACAAATAAGCTAATAGCTGGGACTAATATCTTTCATTCGAGCACTAACAGTTATAAATATTATGAGTAGAACAGAAGTTATAAAAATTAATCTTATTGGGTTCCGCTAAAACAGTGCTGCCAGGGATAGTTTCTGTTAATAGTGAAAGTCAAATTTTGGAATATTTTCGCAGCCCAATATATGTAAATATTTTTCGAAACTGGTAGAACTTTTTAATTTAGACTACCTTCAACTACCTTTTTCATGAAATTGGACTTGATCGGAAGGTAAATATTGAGCAGCTTCTAGCACTGCGAAAGAAGCACTAATCTTTAGTAAACCAGGTTTTTCATGTTTCATGATGTCAACAGTTCTAAGAAAAAATAGATTTGGAAACCTATATGCGGTAGAAAAAAGTTGGTCAAGAAATGGTTAACAAGATTCTGATAAGAGACCCGGCAGTCTCTGGAGACGATTTCAATTCTTGGGTAGCTCAAGCAAAAATGGATGTTAGGCTAAGTAAAGCTATGTAAAGAGGGCGCCAGCAGTACTTCTTGCTGAAGCCGCCGAGAGCCCATCATCTACGTCAGAGTCGAAAAATGTTTTTTTCGTTTACCAAAATCTGACGAAAATGACGAGCGAGCGATGCTACTTTCTAAACCACTAGAACATTACGAAACCGAAAATGAGACAACGGCCTACGACAAAGCATGCGGGTAAATTCAATTTCATTATTTCCTCCACACATTCGTTTTCGCTTCGAAATTGAGAGCGACATTAGTCTCTTCGATATTGCACATAGCGCTGGCCAAACGAAAAGAAACTAGTAACGATATTTATTTGTCGTTGTTCGATTCGGGACAATTACAAGCTGACGATGATATTGGACGACTGAAGCACTATTGGTGTGCATATTTCCTGTGTTTGCGGCGTTCTAGTTGCATTTTATGATGCACATTGCTATAATTTCATTTAATGAAAATTAAAATAAAAATCAAAATTACTGATTTGAAATTAAAACGAGATAGAATTTTCGTATTGTCATAGGAAAACGAAAGTCACTACTTCTGCTACTCGCTTCCATAGAATCGAAAGAAGAAGGGGCGTTGTTTTTATTGTTTTGCTCTGTGTGAATTTAGTAACGAAGGAGGCAGCGAAAAGACGAAGGTGAATTCAGTGAATTTCATCGTTCATTGAATGGGTATGAGAATTTTAGGCCCTGATCTACGTAACCTTCTGTAGTTCTTCGCTGGTGACAAACATGAGTGGGAGAGTTTCCGAAGACTATATGCGTAGTACAGACACTTTATATAACAGACTAGCGGAGAGAAAAAAAAGTAAAACTAGCAACCATGAATGTAAACTGGCATCACCGAAGCTCCCATAAGCTTTGCATGGGATTCCTCTTGCACTTCCCCTCTCAAAACCCTCATGCTCGTTTGGCTGCACTTTTTGACAGTCCGTCCCAGTAAAGTTCAGCCGGAAATGAACTGGAATTCTGGCTGGTTCCAGTTCGTATTCCGGCTCCAGTGCAACAACCGATTCTAACTAGAATCGGTTGGGTCACTGGAGCCGGAATACGAACTGGAACCAGCCAGAATTCCGGTTCATTTCCGACGGAGCTTAACTGGGGTTTGGCTGCAATTTTTGACACTTCGCTAGTCTGTGTATAAAGTGTCTGTAATGTGTAGTGATCACATGACAATCCGGCACGACATTGGTCATTGGTCAACTAAATGATGCTACAAGGACAAGAACAAGGATGTTTTTGTTTATACAACGTGCACTCTTCTAACTAAAATGAGGGTTAAAAGAAACGTTAGCTTTACTATTTTCTAGTACACGAGTAATCGAATCATTTACCCTGGAAAATCGAAGCCCCCGTTAATCGAGTTTGACCTGTATTGCAGAAGACACACCTTATTAAAAAGTTTGTCTTCGAATTCTTGCACAAATATTTATAAACAACTAATACATGCCGTTAATTCATTACCAATAAAAATAATACATGAAAACCAACTAAAAATAAAAATCACACCTTGAAATTCTAAAAAATCGGGTAGGGCCAAAATAGGTACATTTACATTTTCCTTAATAGGAGCATTTACCCTGATCATTTTATTTTCAATTTCTTCACAAATACAGTTCAAATTCATAAAATAACACAAAAAAAAGTTTTATTCGATTATTCGGGGTGAGATTTTTTTGAAATCCCCGGATAATCGAGTCCGACCTGTAGAAAGTGCTACTCATTAGTAAAATGTAAATTAGGAGTTCTGCAATATCACAAACTGGCCGATACTAAATGAGTCCTTGGGTCCTGCATTAAGTTGAATCTCTGGTTATAATGTCACAGAGTTAAAAATAATCGAAGCTCTTTTTTGACGGCTCAAAATGAACCTGATGCGACTCGCGGTGAATAAGAAAAAAATGATTCAAATATCCATGGTATTCAATCAGTTGAATATCATACAATATATTCATTTCACTAATTATCTAGGAAAATGTTTTCAAATACCGGTAAAGCATATGAAACAACAATCATCATCGCTTACATTGTGCCAGGGCCTACTTTGATGCGTTTGATTCGTTGCTGCACGGTCGCTTCATGTAATAATCGGAGACGAATGAAAATCTGCATGGATGAATGGGCGGTTTGCTCGTTTGACGTTTTCAGCTGCGTCACTGAATATTGAAAATGAATGCGGCTGAATATGATCAATTTTCATTCAAATAAGTTGAATATTTTTTCACAGATAAGATTTTTGAGATCAAAGCTATTTGCTGGTTCATTTGGCGGCCTGCCAAGAGAAAAATCAAAGGCTTCGCAAGGAATCTCAGCAATGGATTTTTCCATAAGGAGATCATCAGAGTCTCACTCCTGAGCAAAGAGAGCAATGATTTGTCGTTGTGAGTGGCGTAGCTCTTTTTAGTGTTGCTGCAAAAGAGCGTAATGTACAGGGCCGGCGGAACAGTTTTTTCCCGAGTTGGTAGTAAGATTCGTAGTAATTTCTTTCCGTGCTGACAAAAGTTCAGACATGGCGTAACTGAAAAAGAAAATTCCCTGATAACAGCTGGTGGCCATGTAAAAACATCCTCTGCTAACGGGTTGTATGACCAATGGCTCAGCGAAAATGTGTTTATTGTTTACTGATACTACATGAATCATTTGTACAGTTAGATACCAATTACTCCATTCTTTTAAATTTCGTTGCATTAATTTTGTATTCCTTGCGATTTAGTGGGTACCGAAGCCTGGATGCCAGTGTTGACTAATGGGAAGGCATCTCCGACGACCGACATCCTGTCAGGATTAATGCCGATAAGTCTTCTTTTCAAGACAAACCATTTCCAATTCTAATACAACCGGCTTCTGGATGGTCTACTTTCGGACCAAAGATAAGCCATTTAACATCATCGATATATCACGTGATCTAACTAAACAACCCTCGAGCGTGTACGAAGAAGTATTTTGTCTAGGTACCCGAAAAAGAAGAAATGTTAAAGAGAGCTACGCAACCGGCCATGAATAATTTCTATACACTCTTGTTTACTAAAAATCGAGAATCTGGCAATCCTATTGAAGGAACATCTTCTAATGCGCCTATTTTCGAAAGAGGAAACTCATTTTCTCTCCTAAGCTTCCTCGGCCTGAGATTGTCCCTTGATGGGTGCTATTACAAAACCGAAGTAAGTTAAAAGTCCACATGAGACACCCAAAACTCCAAGCTTCTATATTTCAGTGCTATTAATTTCCTCTAACTTAGATCTTTCACAATTTTAACATCAATTTTAATGGCCAGGGCCGAGAAACACGACGGTGGAGCGTTGTTGGGTATCAAAACGTGCTAGTATTTTAATCGGATTAGCTTCTCCGCAGTACCAGGCATTGAAGTTGTCGATTATCAAGTTCCAATCAAAGGCAAATGCTTATTGACTTTGTTTCCATATATATCGCACCTCAGTTGGTTCTATAAAACTTCAACTTCCACGGTGTGCCATGGCGTTATCCTCACGATGCTAATCGATCTATCTAACTGCATGATACAGGTGGTAATTTCAATATGACTATCTTGAATACGATGGAAATGCCACGAAGCGCGTTAGCTTCATCCTTGCACTCGATCTCGCCACAATTAGTGCGCCCATTGATTGAAAGAGCTATGCGTCCTCTGTATCCGAAATAATCGAATGTTTTGACTGGCTTGATTCACTACACAGCGATTAAAGGTAAGACGAAACGAGTACCCAGCACGAACAACCGTGGACGGCCTCTCACTCTGTGGTGGGTAGAGAATGCTCAGAATTGAACGCGACAAGTAAGCAAGTCTTATAAGGACTTTTTGAAGGTCGGATCATCCCATTTTTTTTGCGAATATACGCGACGTTATTGAAAAGTTTTGTGGAAGCTGAAAAAAGCGGTTATTGGCACCGGTTCGTCGACGGATTAAGGAGAAACAATATTTCGTCTGGTCGCTATTATATTCGATTCAACTTTTGATCGGAATACACAGAACCAACAATATTTTTTCGGCGACAACAGCCTTCCATGTAGATCCACATTCAAACGATAGACGCTTCGCAATGAAATGATTATATAAAAGTAATATTTTTTCTTTAAATACACAAATTTGTCAGACAGCAAAGATGCTCGCGCTAAGCATTGTAGTGGCCATATCACCGTAACGTTCGTCAGATGATGAGAGCAATACATAGCTTTTATGCTAATTATTATGGCAGTAGTGGTAGATCGTGATCATAAAACAGACTGTGCTGCAAACATTCACCCCACAAAAGGTATGATTTTATATTTACCTATCAACGACCATGCCCACATCGTTACAGTTCCAAGGAGGCTTCGATGGGGCATGGAAAACACTCCTTGTTTTTCATGAGGAAAATACGAGAGTTCTTGAATGCTTTATCTGAAAAAAACAGTAGCAAATTACCAGATACAACTATTAGTTTGAGTTCTTTCGCATTGTTCAATTCCAGGTAATGAAAAAGGGGACACTTAGATTAGAATGGTTATAAGAAGGCGGATACTTAGACATCAGAAGGTGAAATTTATGAAAGATCGTGTAGCTTCAACGAGTTTTTCAGTATTTCTTATCGAAGGACGCTCGAAAATTAGCAAATTTCGTGGGACAATGTAAGTTTAGGAATCCCAAAGGTATCAACAAACCTTGGTAAAAGAGGATGGATGAAGGTCGTGACTTCCTTCGAGTTGTATCATGTCCAATCATTATACGTTGATCTCCGGCATATTGAGGTCGTCGTGAGCGCTCTCTGCGCTTGTGGTCACATTAAACATGTTGTCTGGTCGCGCGCCTAGTGTTCTTGCGCCAGATCTCCGTTAAACGAATCGCTTCCCTAGTAACAATTGAGGTTTTATGGTAGTTTTATAGCCTTTCATAAAATTTAGATTGCACTTGTAGTGTGCTATAAAACTTCAATTGTTACTTGGGTTTGGTTTCGTTCCAGTCCTAGATGTGTTGGTTATCGAGTAATTTTTCAAAAAGCTGCATGTTTAATTTCCTTTCTTTCCGTGCACGAGACGCATGCGTGGTTAATCTCAGGTTTTGGTTTGTTTCAATCTTTCGAGTGGGTAATTCACCTCACGACAATTTTCGAGTTGGTAATACTATCCATACTACCCACGTGTTCCGCCGGAGACTCTCCTACCAAAGGTTACCCGACACGACTTTGAAAGAACACATAATTTTGTCCCATCCTGTGCGACTGCAGTTCAAAATCTGTGTTCGCCGGTAAAGGGCTCTTTGAAACAAACAATCTCGTGCTTCAGTTGATCCACGCACGACAAACTCAAATCGGTGACTACACCGTCGGTATCAACTTTATGAGCGGGCTTGTAGACGCGGTTTTCCTTCATAAAAAAAACTTCACCAGTAACGTAATTTGCTTGCTTTTAACAAAATATCATAATTAACATGTATGTATTATCGAGGTATACTTGTAACATGAACATCAATAAGTTGTCAATGTTTAAACTGAGTTTTTTAAATTCAGCAACTAGTACCAGCAGTTTGAAAATCTAGCTTAGTGTGAAGACATTGCTGATCGTCTAAACGGTACCGAAAATCGGTTCTTGTGGCCTAGTTCGTTTTGCAGAACTACTCTGTCCATCTCTAATCGGTAACGCCGTATTCGTGCTCACTATCAGATGATCTTCCTTGCCTTTTGCACGTACAGGTCACAAAACCCGCGCTGAAGGTGCTGGCTGTTGATTTTGGGGGTGCTTGATGCTTGCAGTTGAACAGATACTCTAATTTTAGCAACCTTTTGTAGTCCAGGTGATGGTGGCAGGATTGATTTGCCGTAGATGTGTTGCCAATCGGTAGCGGTACATTCTTCTGACCATATTCCTCACAAAGTTTGTCATTGTGTCCCGCCCAATTACAGTACTTGCACATATGAATCTGCCTCTCATAGATGCATTGTACTAGAATTGTGTAGTCAAGGGGATAGGTTCTTCGACCAGCCTCTTCACCACAAAAACATCATTAGGCATATCCGGGAAAAAGTTTCTTCAAGTATCAGGTGTAAAGGATTCTACATCTCCGAGTTATGTGCATTTGCAGTTAGTTCACGAGGTACGCGTTAATAGCTCATATAGCTTTACCTCTATGTTGCCATTTTCTATATACAAGGGTAGCTTAATTTCAACGCTGTCACTTTCAACTACTATTACTTTTGCTTGGTCAAACATATTGAATGATATTAGTACTGCATTGCATAGGTGCGTATACTGTAGAATACTGTGACTTCGGTAAGCATAAACTCCATTTTCAATTCTTATTGAATTGAACTCTTATTATTCTGAAATATGTTGATCTCTTGTGGATGTAAGTACTATCGAAACGAAAATATGTACTTACTATCGAGGATATGTACTATCGAGGTATACTTGTATCGTGTTTTCTATCGATTCTTCGATCTAGATCGTAAGCTCGTATTTCGTGTTAGTTGAAACTGAAACCGGAAGAAAAAATTCTTTGTGATTTATCCTTTATACATTTGGCATAGATAGAAACCGTTTTTTCTTCGTGAAAATATTTTTTTGCGTGATGAAATAGCATTAAATAGAAATATTGATTGAAGTTATATTGATATTTTAACAAAGCATTTTGACAGATGAAAATAAAAACATCTTCACTGCACCCTCATGCCATCTATTGACAGCCAGCGTTAGATCGCAAATTATGCGGAGTTGAGGGGCAAAGGTAGGTCAATCCTACTAATTCGTTTTGTTTGGTCAACATCTACGCCACCAAAATTCTGCATGAACCTAATTCGGTTCTAACAAAAATGATTGAAGAAACCAACCTGAATTGTGACTTGAATGATCAGACTAAAGCTACAAGATTGATCACAGTGCAGCAAACTGAAACAAACCATTGCCATCATTTCACACTGATTCGTTATATTTTTAACCCTTAAAGGCGCAAATCAATTTTTTTAGAATTTTGTGAAAATCGTCTAACAGCTATATCACGTTAATACAATAATTTTTAGACGATTTTCAGGATGTTGTTTTAAAACAACATTGCGCATTTAAGGGTTGAACAATTCTGACATTCATTCAAAATAACAAAAATAATTCATTCCAAGCATTATCCAAACCCAGTGCCAACAGAAGAGTACTATATCTTCGCACTTCATTGTGAAATTGTAAAAATCTATTGAACTAAAATAACACCAGAAAGAGACAACAACACTGCTCGTTTGCGTACCCAAAAGGAAGAGCGAACGGTGAATCTACATCGCAAAACGAACGGTAACAAATTCTAGTTCTTATTATTTTTTTGAAAAATTGAACGAGTACCCTCCGAGCGCCGAACAAGCCGAAGCGTTATTTTAGCTGAGTCCCCGAACCTGAATAGTGCCGGTCATTAGATGAGTGAGAACGCAACGACGGTAGGGGTACGTACGGGACTTGTCTCATTCTATCTAACCCAGTCACATCGCGTACATCAGCAGCAGCAGCGAAACAAGAAAGGTGTACATGATGGAGCACGCCGCTCCTCTTTCAAACAACAATAATTTACCATTGCAATAAAAAAACGGGGAGGAATGGTGGCATTGCACATACATCAGAGTGCCATGTGGCTGAATGAGCGCCAACAGAGAAAGAGCGCTGAGCAAGGATGCTGCGCATACTAGATTGGTGCGCAAGGAGACAGGGAGCTCTTTGTTGATTGCATTGCATATGTGGTACTCAGCCGACCGAAGCAGTTCTGTTCCAGCAATCAAGTGGAAAGCAGTTCCGTGTTTTCGTTCGTGACTTTGACCAGCAACGTGGTTTGTTTTTCTTTCGATTCCGTTTTGCGATCCTGTGAGTACCTACCAGCCTGCCGCGCTCGTTCATTGCACAAGGAGGGTTCTCGTATATACACTTCCACAAGTGAGTGCCTAACGATGCTTGAATGAATGTTGATTCTCTCTTACTCTCGCGATGTTTTTTGCCCTCTCTCACTGGCCGACCATGAGCGGCTGTGTCGTCTCGCTGGACTCTGATATGTAATTGTGTGTACTTACGGTTTTTGCGCTGCTGCCTACATACACACGTTGCGCGTACTCAATCATTCGTTCGGTAACGCTCGCATCGTGTGCACACACATATTGCTCGCTGGCTGCTTCGCGTACTCTTCCCTGTTCAGTGGGCGCACTTGAAGCAACTTCACTTTAGCATAGTCAGTTGCACAGCGTGAGTGATCAAGGGTGGAAGTACATAACAGAGGCTGCTTCTTCGGTGGCAGTAGTAGCATCAGCAGCAACAGCAACAAACCATACTGACAGGTACCGACCGACCCATTACATACTTTTCGGTGTCGGGAGTCCAGTTTGCAAGTCGCGCTTCGCGGATCCGGAACGCAGAAGGTGGCACGGCACGCGCGAGCTTCGAAAGCAAAAAAAAGTGACAAACAAAACTTTCCGCGGGGGTTTGACGACGCGGTTAGTGACGTGTCGGGATTCCAACAGGAAGTGCGTGGGGTCGAGTCTCGTGCGGAAGAAGACAGTTTTCTGTTGTCAAACAGGTGCACCGGAATAGGATGTTGTTTTTTTGGTTCAGTGCTTGGAGTTTATCAGTGTGGTTAGTTTTAAGCTAGCCTTAACGTATCAGTTCGACAATAGGGTTTAGAGAAGAACCCTGCATTGAGTTTTTGTTTTTATTTAGTGTCATTGATGAATCGACCGCTTATCGATTAATTTGCTGGCGTGATAACGGCACACGTCCAGAGCGAAGCAATTAATTTCTACACCACAGACGCGCACCACCTGCCTTGAACAGTGCAATCAAACATCGGGGATCGGAGTGGCCTCAATGAGTGATAAAAAAAATAGAACACACTATATTAATCAATTATATTTGCTTCCCAATAAAAAGCGGCTCCAATCGTCTGATAAGTACGAAGTACCGTAACCTCGGCCCCCGTTGCTGCCACAGACGCCCTTTCCGGGGGGAAAAGAAGATTGAAAATCAATTCCGTCCATCATCGTCGTCGCCCGTCAGTGTTCAATGCCGTCTCACATTTTCGTTTCTGTTTGGTTCAATTTGTTAAATTAAATTAATATTTTTCGGTTGTCACGCGAAGCTTTCCAGACTACTACGACCAATCAAACTACGCTTCAATCGAGAGTGCTTGTGATTGATAAAACAAATCTCGACAAACATATGATTACGGCCTAAAAGCCAACTGTCAAAATCCACTTTGAATGGAAATTCCAAACAAACCGTTACTAGTCCAACACAGTTCACTACAGTTTATGAAAGAGAAAACTTTTCTCTTTCATTTACTACCAACATCTGCGATTGGCGTGTAACGGTTTGTCCGGAATTTTCATTCAAAGTGGATTTTGACAGTTGGCTTTTAGGCCGTAATCATATGTTTGTCGAGAAATGAAACATTTTTTTCAGTTTCCTAGAAGAAAGCAAAAACAATTGAAAAAAGTTCGTAATTAATCAACAATTTGATTGATTTTGATTAAAAGCTAGTGATAACGTACACCGAGATACAACACTCGTTCCCGTGCATGTGACGTTCATGAAATATAATTGAATTATTTTTTCGCGGTTTGTGTGTGTACCCCGTCGTTCGAAAAAAAAAAATGTTTTGGTGAAAATCAGTAACACAAAAAGTGCTATGAATTATGAACGTTTTATGAATACAAACGCGGTGAAGAAAGAACAGTTCGTCCATCCAAACAAGCCAAGCCGTCGCTGAATGTCGTTGCCTCAGATCTGCTAATCGCAGCAACCCTCGCTAAGCAAGTGCAACGCTCATTGCTTCCTCGCATCTACAAACGGTAGGATATGTGCTGCATATGCAACTCACCCTTCAATTTTCAACTGTCGACCCTAACCCCGCAAATCAATACCAGCTAGTTTCCGATTAATCGATAGCCGGGAAAAACAACTAACCCAACTCATCACACACCAGTCTCGCTGTCAGCTGTTCCCTCGCGTATTGTTCCGCTTCTTCCACCTACACCACGTCAATGCGTTCGCATCCTGCTGAACCGAAAGCTATAAATCTCACCCCCGTATGAAAGTCCTGTTTCTCTCGTCCCGTCACCGTGGACGACCGCGACTCACTCACACCAACACCACCGCCGGTTTTATGACGGACGAAGCCGAATGCGATTCGGTGAGACGCTCGGGATCTTACAATCCCGTACTACCTACTATAGAATAAGGTTTATTGATTTTCCCCTATCATATTTTCCGCATCGCACACTGCAACTGCGGAAAATCGCGCAAAATTAATCACCACCGCGCACCGCAACCGCTTCCCCCGCCGCTTAGATCCTCCGCGGAGCGCAGAGCAAATCGATTCCAGTACTGACTACTGGTTTTCAATCGACCGACCAACCGAACACAATCGATGCGATAAAAGTACATAGAAAACTCATAACTCGCCTGCTTTCGTTATTAATCTGCTGCTCTTCCTCTTCTTTTAATATCCCTTAACTGGTTGGTTCACCCTCAATCGATGGCTTGATGCTTGAATAGGACCAAAACCCTTTTTTATTATTTTTTGGAACGTGTTTTGAAATCCGCGTTGCAAAATGAAAACGCGTGTCGTATCAAATTTTAACGCGGTTGACAGTTTGCGGGAAAAATGGTCCTGTTTTATACAGCTTTCAAAATTTAGACGGGAATTTTGCGTGAGATTTTGATGGTTAATTACGCCGGTTGTAGTTGAAATTTTTGGCTTATTTCTACACACTTTTGTCAAATATAACTATAGCAATCCTGTCTTAAATTTCTGGAAGTGTATAATTAGAATAAAGAATTAAAATTCGAATATTTGCAAAGATAGCGCTGCCTTATATGACCTAACCAGCTAGCAGCATGTAGATCCGCAAAAGGAAAATGCCAACATGGAAAGTGCCACTAAGTTGAACAGAAACTACCGATGCCAAGTTAGGTAATCAGTAGGCGATTGCGTTGGACGATTGGTCGGTCGGACGCGGGTTTATGAATGTAATGCTTACTTGATCTGAATCGATTTTTCGTCTATTGGAGTATTTTACTTGTGCTTGTAACATTCTAGACTTCTAGAACAATGATATACTGATCGGATCAAATGAGCTATTTTCTTAATGTCGGAAGTCTTTTGGACGCAGGCTATTTTCGGATCTAGCTTGAATCCCTGTTGATCCGGGCCAAACTCATGATAAATTGTGAAAATTTTACCCAATTGGCTCTTTTCAGTGCAACTAACAAAACTGCAAATTTCTTATAAATTCCGTTAAATATCATTATAACGGATTTAACGTCACTTCTTTTATGACCCTATTTTTAGACAGTATTGGATAATACGTATTTACGGATCATTGGACCGAATTTCTGTATCTTTGAATACTTGGATCTTTCAATGATTTTTGAATTTTCGAAACTTCTAGAGTATCGATTACTTTTTAGGATTAGGTCTCTGGATATATCAGATCTTTGGATTTTCGAATCGGATTGTTGTGTCTTTGGATCTTTAAGTATTGTATCCGTCGGTTTTTTAGATTTCTAAATCTTCAGCTCATTTGTATCTTTCGAATTCTTGTTGATCATTCAGCTTTCTTTTTGAATCTTTGGATCGTCGTATCTCTGAATTTTTGGATTATAAAATCTTCCGAATTTTAAGATCATTGTATCTTGGAATATTTGGATCTTCTGATATTGTGGAATTTTGAACTACTGGAAACCATGTTTGGAATTGTGTATGATAATCCCAAACCATTGTTTTGGATCTTTTGAATATTTTTGGGTTGTTGAATCTTTGGAATTCTTGTATGTGTGGACATTTGGATATTTCAGTATTCAAACCTTTCAATCTTTTAGTTTAGAAATTAAATATACCTTGAAGCGTTGCACTTTAAAAGTTAGATATTGGGGTCCTCACCTTTATATCATTTTTAGCTGGTTTCTTTTTACATTTCCTAGTTGTTTATTCATTGGATCTATTTTAAGTCTTCTGATTTTTAGATCTTTTGATTTGATATTCAAATGTTTTGACTATTGGATCTTTGGAGCTTACAACTTTAAGATCTCGGGATCTTTTCATCGTCATAATTGGATCTTTGAATTTTAATTCTTCAACTGATTGATGTTCTCCATCCATGACAACACATAAAGTAATTTGGACGAATGCGATCACAAAACATTGCAATCAGTAAATCTGAAACACTATACTTTAAAATAAAAGTTTTGACTTATTCCATTTCGAAGCACACAAAAACATTGAAAAAATCAACCATGGTATCGCAATAGCGAAGTACCTTCTAGCTCTTCGGTAGTTTCATTCCTATCTCCATGGAAGGAAGCTTGAAATTAATGTCAATGACGATTTATCAGGATGTCAATTCCTGTAAAAAAAGTCTGGAAAACCAGGCGATTTCAGGCCATTTATTTCAACCTTGAATTTTAAGGGAATTGTAATTTAAATCAGTGAAAATTTTCAAATTAAGCTGCAAACGATATCTTTGGGAAATTTATCTGGTTCTGAAAAGAACAGTCTCGTTGGAATATTGGATCACATTGTAGCGGCGCGCCTACACTGCAACAGTTTTTTAGCTAATGGAATCTTCTGATTCTATTGAATGCCAGAGCTATCGAGTTAATTCCCAGCGCAACTGAGTTTCCTCCGTATTCAATGTCAGTCAGCAGCGCCATTCGATGTTGCCTGAAAACTGGTCGACTTCCACTTGTTGGCCAACAGTTTGTGATTTAACTGATTATGTGCATGTAGTGTGGTAGAATCAAGTACAGTAGGTAAATTTTATGTGCAGGATTTTCCGTAGTGTTCCGTGCTCTAAGATCTAAAGAAAATTCGTAATTGATATTGATGCTCCAGCTAAAAAAGAATATAACATGTCACACGCATTATCACGAATAACTCAAATTTGAAATCCATGTTTCGATTATATTCTAGCGATGAATTTGTGGGTCGTACACTTTGTCCGACCGCGTAATTGTACAACGTATTGCAACTTTTTAAGCCTAAAAAAACTTCGACTGCTAAACTGTTGAACGTTATCATTACACAGTTTTGAATAGGATGGATCTGTATAACGGTGACTTCCGGAAGCTTATGCTCCAATTTCACCATTCAAAAATTATTCCACCTCACGGCAATACTTGAAATTAACAGCCACGGTGTCTAATCGAACTATGCTTCCACTTTTCTGCATCACTTTCCTCGATGATCCCACAACAAACAGAAATACGATCATCGTCCCCAGGAATAAAAGCTACCGTACTTTATCTCTCATTAGATCGAGGTGAAGTGTTAGTTGTCGTTTGCTTTATTTCTTTATAACAGGAGAAACTACCTGCAGGTGAACGAGATGCCAGGGAAATCATTTCTAATAATCGATGAAAGTACCAATGATTACGCATTGATAGAGGAATCAATCTAAAGAATGGGGTGAATTATAGCGTTAATGAGTATATTTTAGGTGGAAATTTCACCAAAATGAAGGTTTATTTTAATATTTGACATAAGTTTTCCATGGCGAAGGAGAGAACGAGTATCACGTTTATGATAATAATCTTCATTAGACAGCTTGTGATACAATTCCTTTTGACCAAGGAATAATATCTACCATTCTGCTCTTTCTTGTTGCGTGACGACTTTTCAAAAGTGCCTTATGTCTACCGTCCTTAACAGGATGAAAACTGTTAATGTCAGCTACGGCCACATTAACTTGGAATGAGATGAGTAAGATAAGATGGTGCTTACTTAAAATAATGCCACCGACTTGGCAACGCTTCCATCAGTACCATCCCGACCAGAATCGAATCAGAATATTTCAATAGAATGTAATTTTAATAACAAACTGTGTCGCAGAGTATCTAGCTGTGCCAAAGATCTAGTCTAGTGAATGTTTTCACCATTTCACAGTATGGCGGGTCCTGATAATGTGGTTCAAAGTATATTTTTCCGATATTCTAACATAAATCTTTCGAAAAATATACAAATAAAGTCATGTAATACTCTTAAACTGGTGTGCGTTTATGTTGATGTTGTGATTGAAACTGTTTTTCAAACCTTCAAAAATAGTCATTTCTATACCGATTGAATATTTTTACTCATGCTAAGCAATGCTAGTTTGTCGAGAAAATTGGCTCTTTAAAAACTACAAAGACTCTCCCCATATGGAAAATTTGGATTTAACCAAATTTGTGCATGATGGGCACAATACCTAAATAAAGTTGAATTTTGGGTTTCGAGTTCATCTCACCAGTAACTGGTACCGTCTTGGCAACCAGTTCGGAGCTATGATTCGGATATCTAAATGAAAATAGAACTACCTTTGCCAACACAATTTTTTCCAGTTCCTGCATCAAAAATGGAATATCATCGAAAGTACAACTCGGGAACATATATTTAAAATCTTCTATGGAAGAAGAATCTTGGACCCTTAATCCTTTCTCCCATATGTACCAAATATTGACGCTTGTGGATGAGTGCCTTTTTGAATCTTCTATTTTTTCGATGCTCCTGAAATGTTGCGGACTGGGAAAGGATAAACATTGCTGCTTAGAAAAAAATAAAAGCTAGCTTAGACCTAAAGTATGATTTCTGTTTTAGTGTTTCGGATTCTAGCACTAGCACCAACTGGGTGTCTAGTTAAGCGATGTATCTAATCTAGTACCCAAATTACCACTAATTAAACACTAAAATCCAAAAATTCACACGTCTTGCGTGAACTCTAAACAACTGGCTTATACCGAGTGATGTCCCGATAGTAAGCACAGAGGTTCTGTTTGCCGACGAGGAATATGAACCTGACGAAGAGAATCCGAAACACTAGAACAAAAACCATACTTTATGTAAGGTCTTGTGTCCTTATAGACAAAAAAATGGGAATTTGCATAGCTTAGACCTTCTAGATTTATGGAATATTCAAATAAACGGTTCATAATGCCAACCAACTGAACGACCTACAGATTTAAAGTGTACATAATCGAAATTATTCGTTGGAAGTTGAGCAACCAATTAGTTTTTATTGCGACAACTAGTTCACAACCACAAAAAGCCATATATTTTTTTTATTTCAAACTGGTTTTGTAGCAGGAACTAAAATTGCTGCTGAAGAATTGTCAAGAATGCTTTGATTTCTACTATCAGAAGTCGGACGTTTCATCCTAATCTTACAGCATGATCGGAACGCAAGGGAAACTCATGAATACGTTTGGCTACCGTGTCCGGGGTAACGTAAATCTTGGCATTCAGGAATCGATCTGGAGACGATAAGCCCATATATTATGAAATTCAGTGATCAACTAATTCCCTTAGAACTGTGATATCTGAAGTTAAATTGTTGCCCGAACAGAGCCTCGAAGTGGAAATGCAAATATTTCAAGAAAAAATCTCAGGATCCTGGAAGATAAAAAATGAGACATTTCGGATCTAAAAATTTTGGAAATAGTTCAAATAGTCCTTGTCGAAAATCACGCAATCTAAAGCATCATATTTGCAGGATTTCTGAAATCGACAATTCAGTGCTTAACTAGGAATCAAGTATACCCAACATCATGTCTATACAAATATGTGTATCTTCTTCATTAATTTTGTGGTGGATAAAGCACGTATAGAAAAATTATTTTTTCACTGGTATTGGGATTCTTTTTTTCTTGCGAGGTGCGTGTATTGGTTTCCCTTTAGTAACAGCAAATATGAAGATTTCACGATAAACTAATTCGGGGCTACCGAAAATCTACCCGCATACACTATATTCCAGTTCAGGGTTTTTATCGTATGGTAGCATCCTGAAATGATGCTTTTGACAATATACAATCTGATATGACATACCCTATCCACTTCTTGTTCCATTTATAATCAGATAGGTAAATGTTGGACACGTGCTAAAATAAAATATTTCCAAAGAGTTCCGGAAAGGGTTTATTTGCAAACTCCCGCTTACAATCCAGGACAGAAAATTATCAACTTACATAACCTCACCGATTCCTACTCAAGAATTTAGGAATATCAAATTAGGAATCCGTATAACGAGGATATTTATTTATTTATTTCATATTTCATATTCAAAATATTAATTCAGTGGTATTCAGCGATCTCGGATTCAAGAAAGAACCCGTATATGGACCAAGAATAGTGATCACTTTTAATTATATTTAGAAAACAACGATTCATCGGTGTTAAAAACATTAAACTAGAATCACTGTAATCTAAAAGTCTGGAAAGGCGTAAGGTAAATAAATCAAGAGTAATGAGCCGATACCATACGATCCCGGAATCAATCTAATAAGAACTTGGAATTTATATTTCCAGGAATCTTGAATTTCAGAGTTCAATCCGCCAATCGATAAAATTGGTCAATATCTAAAACTATCTAGTTCCACGGGTTTAGTCAATTCATAATTTTCGAAACCTAGCACTTTAGAAACGAAATTAGAAATCTATACTTCAAGGTATTCGGGTGTTGAGGATATTATTACTTAAAACACCATGAGTTAGGGCAGCAATTCCAACTCCATTATAATTAGAAATCTTTGACTCATCGGTTTCAGAAACTTTTAAAGTCAAATATTTATAAAACTAAAAGCAACGTATTAGCAGTACAATCTTTTCGCCCTCTGATTAACCAGACTTCGCCGCCGATTATCAGTGCATAGGATAATTTCATGGCTAGCCCTACTATTCTACTGACACTAAGATTCCTTCCTGTTTTGATCTCAAACAAACGAGGAAAGGGACACTGCGCCATAGCGTCTGTACTGCCAGACCAGAGCAAGCAAGGATCTCATAAATCCAGAATTCCTTAATCTTGAAATAAGTTCACTCATCCAAGAATTGAACGAATCAGGTATAACAAGCCAGATAACGCACAATCTTGGAATCAATCTAATTGAAAATTTGAAAATCAACAACTCTCAATCTAAAGTAGCAGTTTTCATTCTAAGAGATCAGAAATTTTTAATTCACGTAGTTTCTAGGAGTTAATCCTAGAATAAAATGAACCACTGAAACTAAGAGTCCAAAGGGCAGAACCTGCTTCTGAAGTACATCCTTTATTATGATAGAATGTAGAAATCGGCTAAAAACTTCAAGCATAAATCTAGTATTGAGATTTTCCGACGTAAGAATCGTTTAAGTACAACGTTTAGAAACCAAACTAATGTGGAATCTCTCTGGATGCCAACAGCAGCCCGGGATAGGGCTTAGTTCTCTCAACGGCGTCTTATTGTCGTTTGAAGCTATATGGTTTGAGAGCTTTTGAAGCACTACTTTGTCTACTCTTACAAATGGCATTCTTTTCTCCGGTTCGGGTTAAACAGGGCAGTATAGGAACTAGCTATTAGTAGTAGCTTAATACTTCAAAAGCGCAAACTCAGCGATTGAGGAATTCGAGTCCGAGGATTCCATTGATTTTTTTTTTCAGCTCTTCTAATTGCAAGGAAGAATCCACATATGTAGCAATAATACTAATAGCTTGAAATCATATTTAGAAAACAATTATTCGTCGGTTTTGGATATCTTAAAATAGAATAATTTCCTGAGCAAGGATCTCAGAGTCACTGTAATATAGAATTTGGGGTAATAGTTTGAGTTTTACTCATTCCCAAATGTCAATTAAGAATAATAAAAAGATATCAATGGAATTTTAAATCGTAAAATTGCAGCATCTTATCTCGATCAGCTCTGCCAATATTGGAATATTGAAAATGAAATCAATATCTCATCGATTTTAGTAGGTACTTTGAAAATCAAGTGTTCGTCAAAGAAAGATCTCATATCCAGAATTCACACATCCGGGAATCGAATCAGATATCAGATACAAAAATCCAAATGTCGCACAATCCTAGCATCATGATCACTTTGCTCACATTCCTGTTCAAATGCTCAGCGAAATCATGTAAACAAAAACTTTTCCCGAATTATTTAAAAATAGTCAAAGTTGTTCCAGTATTTAAAGCCGGTGATGTCTGTGATCCATCTAATTATCGACCAATATCTACAATCTACAATAGGCCTGGGAATATAATAAACTTTTGAAAACACAATCGATTTCTAGTCCCACCACGAGTGCTTGCTCCGAATCGGACAAGTCTAGCTAGCGGACCAACGTGCCTGAAGTTTGTATGGGATTCTTCGGTAAAACCCACTATTTCGCTTTTTCACCGCTAGGTGGCACAGTATGCAGCAGATTATCACCACAGGTGAAAATAAGAAAGACAATTTACTACATCTTTGTCAAAGACCATTGGGCATTGTTGGCAGAAGTTATTAAACTTTGAACGAAGTCAGTTTTGTATGGTGCCTAACAGCGCATGGTTGTGTATCAGTACTCGATTCCCACGAACTATACATTTTTGTGAAATAATGGTCAGGTTTAGCTGAATAGTATTTTTAAAAGAATTTTAATACATAATACGAGTCAGGTTTTGGGGACAAATTTATTTTCTCTGTGACTGCATAGAGGGCGCCAACATTAACTTTTCAAAGAAGAGGAAAAGAATACGGATATGATCAAAAGAATTGCTAGATAATTCCTGTTCTATAACATTCAAGTTCTATCTTTCGCTGTTGAAAAGTTAAAGTTGACGCCCTCTACGCAGTAACACGTGGAACTAAAATTTTCTAGCCAGTGCATGGCTCGATTATATACTACAAATCTTCTAATTGCCTTTATTATTTTAACTTGCATTGATTATCTGATGCATACAGTGCTCCCAAAGACTTAAAAGACGAGCTAGTGGGTTCCCAAGCAAACTTCTAGCACTTTGTGCCGATAGCTAGATTAATGGCTACTTTACTTCAAATTTGGAGCAAACACTCCTGGTGGTACTAGGAATCGTCTCAGGAGTGGACCGACGGGAGTCATTTTTTTTATCTCACTCAAGTCTACAATCTCAGGTTTCAGCAAAATTTTCGAAAAAAAATTTTGTTAGCAGAAAGATTTATTTCTTTAACCAGCACAATGTGATTTACAACTATCAGTACATTTTCTGGTAGGTTTGTAGCACTTCAACAGCTATTTCTGAGCTTATGGATCAACTAATTAAACAGACTGGGAGCTTTGTGTCTTGACTTCTACGAAATCTGGAAATATATGGAATCATAGGAACAGCTACCAGAAACCAATTTGTTTCCATTTAAAACTCGCTGAGCTCATTCAAATCTATTAACGTAGGAGTGTAGCACAGGGTAGCAATATCGGTCCGACGCTCTTCTTAATCTACATAAACGATATTGTCAAACTTAGACGTTTGCTGATGATACAGTTTTGCTATATCCAAGAACAGAATGACACACAATTATCTCCGATATTATCGAAGATCTTTGCGTACTTTCTAATTATTTTAATGCTAATTTGCTTACCTAAAATCTCAAAAAAAAACGAATGCGCGATTTTTCGTTTTCCCAGCAAAAACTATTCTACATGTAAATCATTGTATAGGAGACACTTCTATAGAGAGGTTTTAGCATTTGAAATGTTTACAACTTTTTCCTTAGAATCATTAGTCTTCTACGAGTTTTTACACCAGCTTTCTATTTCGGAGGAGAATTTTACGGAAAGTGGTTATTTACAAACTCCTCTCCTTGGAGTTTGTAAACGGGATTTGAGTAAAATTTCTTCTTTTGCAATGAACCTTTCAAGTAAGCCAACTAAATCAAAAATTCATCAATAATCGCAGGATTTGGGGATCAATTAATGCGGAAAACAGAATGTCATTAAATTCGCGAATTCACAGTTTCATGATCCGAGAATTCATTGACCAAGAAATATGGAATTTCCAGAATAGCAAAGTTTTTTTTAAAATAAAGTCACGGATTTCACGAATCCATGAAACAAGGAATTTTGAAATTCAGAATTCAATTGGGGTTTCTGACGCCGAAGCTATTTACGAACAAGAACAGATCCAAACTCAAAACATACTGAATGTGCAGTTCTCGTAGTAGATCATTCCACTGCTAATCAACTTTTAAAGAAATATGAGCTTACTTTCGAAATGTGTTTTTGCAAGATCTATTACTGAAATGATAATAGAATATTACCAGAAAGTAAGAAAAAGTTATCCGTCGGATTTTGAGTGTATCCCATTCGTCAAAATGACGGGATGGCGTTGGCAATCGCTCGGTCCAGGGTACTGGACTCGGGAAATTGATGCTGCATAATTCATCATGGTGGGAACAGAGTAGTTGTGTCCCCATCGGGAAACAACGGTGTCACCAACAGCGGAACCAAATCCGACCGGCAGCAGCAGCAGCAGCATGTTTACCGGTCGATCGATGGCAGAAGGCACAAAGCGATTAAGTTCAATTGATTTAATTAATTACTAATGAAATTATTTACTACTCGGGGCCTATACTTACACATCCGCTGAGTGGTTTGGCAGTTGGGCTGTTGTAATTCAAAACGGCGTCACCCGAACGCAGTTAAATATTCGCGACTTTCTTCCATTGCCTTTTTCCCAGGCATTCCAATCGATGGGATGGTACCGAGGCAACGGGAATACAACAGTAATTGAATTTAATTGAATTAATCGAAGGAAGCGAAATTGTGCAACTGTCCTGGCTCCAATACTACCACCACCACCACCGACAGTAATGGGTTGGATCGTGGTACGGCAAGAACGGAAAGCAGCTCTAATTCAATTGAAGATTATGTAACAAAAGAAAATCTGGAATAGAGCGCTCTAAAGCGACCGGTCGGCAGGAAAATTGCAATGATTTTAATTCGATTAGAAAGCCATTTAGTGGCTCTGAGCGCGAGTCCAACCATCATCATCATCATCATCATCACCATCATCAGCAAAAGAAGATGAGTCAGCATCGTTGACAGCTTTGACTGATGATTCAAGAAAATTTTCTGTCTGGAACTAATTAATTCCATTACCCTTTCAACGGAAAACCGACTTTCCCGATCGGCGGTTGACTTGACTTGTGGCGGGGGTAGGAGGAGCAGGATGGTAAATATAGCTCTAAAAATGTACCCAATTGTTCCATCAAAACACTTTTCCACTCACTTGGAGCGGCGTCGTGCACACATGCTCGCATTGTGCATGTTTGTATGAGTAATTAGAACTCTCGCAATTAGAGATGCACCCATACAGCGAAGCACGTGGTGCGCCGACACAGTGAGCGGAGAATGGTGAGAGTCTTCGCGCCTGTGAGGTATACTCACTGCATAGCAATCCTACACTCATTACTCTCGTTGTCTTGTTGCTAGCGCGATTTCCGTTCCTGTTTCGAAAGGGATGAAATAAAACAGTCGAATTGTAGTTTTATGTCCGCTCATTTTATACGAAAAGCTCATCATCTTGCGAGACGACGTGCACTAACACAATGATAACGCAACGACAGTACACTCACCAAGAAACCGGAGAGTGTCAAGTCATCTAACCACACTATTTCCCGGTAATAAATAAAATTACCATTTTCCCACTACCCTTTCGTCGAGCAGTGTCCTGTTTTGGGACACTACTACTAACAAATCTACCGGATACCAACCATCCCCAAAACGGTACTTGCCATTGTAATTCATGTATAGTTACAATCGTCCCCCGGGAAGCGAACCAGCAGAGGGGGCCGATCTCTCATTCTGTCCAAAGATTAATGCGATAGCGCCATCTACTTTGCGCGTAGGTAGGTAGCGCGGAATGAGGCAACGACGGCCAGGACATTTGGAATGACGACAAACGGCGACGGCGACAATATCGCACGGACACCAGCGAAAGTGTTCGAGTACTTGTAAAAGTGCCTCCTCCTTACGCCCCACCGTACGTCGGTGAGCAGGGACCGATTAGAGAGCCTTCGCTGGCAGGAAAAATCAATAAAACAATAACTCTATGCGAGATAGTTTTCATGGAAAACGTTTCGTGGTTCTAGTTTTAATTGTTTGCATTTTCCCACAGATCAATCATTGTTCATCGAAGCATGCTAGTTGTTTAGCAACATTGAACCCATCAGTGATACGAGAGTGACAGCAGAAGTAGAAAACAGTTGGTGCTTTTTGTTTTGAGTGTGTGGAAAGTGAGAAGAGATTTTATCCCGCTGACAGTGATTTCCCGGTGCATATTCTAAGTACGAAGAAGAAGAAAACCAGAGTTATCCAGCAAGCAGCTCCTACTCTTCCTTCGTTGAGTTGTCGGTAAGTTCACAGCTCAATTTAAGTTGATTTTTTTTCCTTTCTTCCGCATCCATTCTATCCGTTTACGATGTTTACCCACCAAATTTGACAGCTGAGTTGAGCGATTAGCATGACATCTTCCGAACAATAAGCACAATGTGTGTACTCTCCAAAAACTCGACTCGAGTGCCAATATTTACATATATAAACAGCGAGTGTGACTTCTCGGGCTCGGCTCACGCCGCCCGCCGTCTACCGTGCTACTGCCGCCGGTTCAGTGCCGCACAGGTCGCCCGTTTGTCAGTATAGTCGCGAGTCGCGAGACCCGTCACATGGATATCAGAGTTATCGGAGACCGCGGTACGGGGGAGAGAAGGTTGTCGGGAGGGGGAAAGAATTTTTGTTTGTTATTTATTCTCCCAATATGTACATTTATGTGTACCCCGATGATGTTGATGCGCGCACATACACACACACACGGAATATTTAAATCGTCTATTTGTACATTCATTGAGCGAAATTGGCGGCGTAGACGCCACCACATCTCGTTGCTTTCCTTGTTTCTGCTTGGGTTTCTGTTTTGAAGGATGGTGCGTGCATGAAAACGAAATGAAGTAATGTGATTGTTGACAGTAGCGTATGGTTGCCGTTAGGGTTGTCAGCTCTGACTGCGGGATCGAAAGCCAATATAAGCACAGTTTTGAATTATAGTTGCATGGCCTAGCAAGTGCCTGGCAGTAGGTTTGTATTATCGTGAAGAGCTCGAGCGTTTTTATGTTAAGAACTTTGGTTTCAAACGTGGGCACCCCTTTGTTCTTGATGTCGTATTGATGTGCTCCCATTTTGATAAAATTCAGCGTTTGTACATATGCGTTATTGGACGTCGGTTAATTATTAGACTCCTACTTTGAGGGGAAATGCGGTAAAACGGGCATTGAAAATTGGTTTAAAGAAATAGGTCCAAATTTTAAAATCTCTGACTTAACTTAATGAAAATTGATTCTATACCTTTTCGGTTTCACAATTTTGAAAGCTTAATAGCTCTTTACAACAAACTATTGGAGGCTAAATCTCTATGGCTGAATTTTAGAGTAAAACTAAGACTATTAGCTTGCGAAAATGACGTTTTGGGTGTCTTGAAATACATTACATTTTTTTATGAATCTCCGTATTTTCAAGATATTTTTACTCGGAGTTTCTTTCCAACCAATTTTTGATTCAAGTTTCATTTTCATTTTGCGATTTCTCAGATAATTATACCCCAATTTAATGCATTATAGTCATATATTTTGTGGAAACATCTGAAGTTTAGCCCTGCCAAAAAAATTTATCTTTGGAAGATGCATCAGTGTACGTGGTCTACCCAAGTAACAATTAAAGTTTTATAGCACGCTACAAGTGCAATCTATGTTTTATCAGTAGCTATAAAACTATCATAAATCCACAATTGTTACTAGGACTAGAGCGATATTTAATTAATAAAGTATTTTTTCACATTGTATTTTGTTTATTGTCTTCTAGAGTACTTTTTCATATAGCAATAACTTCAGAAACAATAGGGAGACAGAATGAACATGTTTAAACTTTAAACTGGAGTAGAATTGTCTGAGGAATATGAGTATGACAGAATTTTGAAAAAAAAAATCGATTGTAAAGGAACCCCAAGTAAAAAATTGTTTTTGGAAATATGAAGATTTTGAAAAAAGAGTAATATTACCCCCCCAAAAAGTTACTACTACAAGCTTATAGTCCTAAGTTTAGCGTAAAATGCATCCGTACTGATCTACCCCCCATAATGTTATTGTAAAGATCTATAACATTTTTAAAATTGTCATTGTATTTCAAAAAAAATATGAATGCTGTTTAATGTATCGATCGATTACAAATCGAAAAGGTGTACCCTATTTTCAACCCCTCCCAAAGTCCTTTCAGAAAAAACTAAACAGAATTAGATTTCATCAATTTTAACCGGAGTTAAAAGAACTTTGAAAGTTCGACCTATTTCTTCGGACCAATTTTCCCAATTGCCCGTTTTATCCCACTTCCCGACAAAGTAGGAATCTCATATTTGACCGAAGTCCATTCCAAATATGCACAAACGCTGAAATTTTCATCCAAATCGAAAAACATCAATACAACCAGTGACAAAATGTTGAAAAACTGTCCTCTAATGTGTTCGATCGCGTGAGCGTTTGTATGTTGCGTGTGTTAGCTTATATCACAGAGAACAGACATATAAGCTAAAACAAACATTCCCGAAAAACCTGTATAAACATTTAAATGAAAATACGTTGAAAATCACCATCGCATACAGGTTCGCATGCGTGAGTCACCATTGTATCCAAATTTGCATACAAGTTTCGTATGGCGATTGCTGGCCGATCGAAGGGCCGACCAATGGCAAGTTGCTACTTGCTGTTGAAATTTCAAATGTCAATTTCTTACACAAGTTGAAAATTTGAAGTCCTAGCACATTGACACCTCGATAAGCGTTTCTATGTTTGCGAGAACACGGATGTACATTTTCATAAATGATCGAAATTGAATTTTCCCGTATGGGGCCAGGATTGTATCATCGTGAAGACTTGAGCGCTTGTATGTTATCGTGTTTGATCGCGTGGGGGTTCGCGTGTCGGATGGGCTAGTGTTTATGTGATTTTTCGTGTATAAATTTGTTTGTATCATAGTGTGATCAAGTTCATATTCACGTGGTCCAATATTCTGATGTTTACTTTTGAGTGTACGATTCAGGTGCTACAAAAAAGTGGCATTCCCCATATTTCAGTTATAGATTGTGGCACCCCTAAATAGTTGTCTAGTGCAAGAGCTCATCTTCTTTTTTTAGTGTAATCCAACGTAGGCTTCTAACATCGAGGGTGGAGGTTTCCACACGTATACAATTCATGATCGCATAAAAACGGGCGTTTATATGTTTGCGCTTGAGACTTCGTTTATACATGAATGATTAATAATACATTAACTTAATGGCATATTTTTGCATCGACAATTGCGATTACATATTCCCGTTTGAGTGCAGGCTTGTATTACCTCGAAGAACACGAACATTTGTATGTCAGCGTGTTTTATCGTGTGAGCGTTTATATGTCGCGTGACCTAGCATGTATGTGACCTCGCGTGTATTAATTCGTGTGACTGCTTGCATATTCGCGTGGACTTTTGAATGGTCGTGAGAGCCGTCATTTTGATATTTTCTTGCAAGTTTACGGTTTAAATGCTGTCCCAATCAAGTCTTCATCTGTCGTCGCGCTGATTGAATCTAAATCCACGTTTAATTCGGCGGTTCATCGTCACCACGGAACCAGCTGTCGCCTGTGGACAGACACGGTTCTTTTCCTGATTTTGTCGTATCACCAGCGACATTTTTTTCATGAATTTACATCGCCATTTCTTCGCCTTCGGCTTGGATAAGATCTTACCTACTGGGCAGATAACGAATTAGCGATACCGCCGATGGTTACAGCTCAGCACCGTTTTAGAGTCACACCGAAATACTGTCTTCTTGACTACCTTGCAAGTAACCGGTGACAGTACGTCGCTCACCACTGCCTTCAACTAGAATGGTGGATTAGAGCTTCCTTAGTTTTCCCACTGACTTATACAAAAGTAATTCTGTCCGGAGATACCACGCGACAGTATATAACACACACATAAACTTCTTCATTGGTGTCAACGTTGATAAACAATTGCAGTGATCTTTCGGTGAGTTCTGGATGCTAAGTAAGTTCGTCTACCGCAACCACTTTTCAATCAACCTCTCCGGGACTAATTGACCACAGTTCGACTTCGTCCTCCACAGCTCCTGGATCAAAATTTTACCCTAAGAAATACCCTAATCCTGTCGGATCGAATAGGATCCAGACTACACGCAGCACATATCGATCTTCAAAAAAAAGCCACAATAAATAAAAGTACCTGTAAAGCAATAAAATATAATTTCTTTGGCCTACTCTACAACTAAATCCTCTTTAACCTACAGTTTTGTACTGTTGAATTGTTACTAAAAATGAAAACGGGCCATAATTTTAAGAAAGTGGCATACATACAGTTACACCACGCGAGAAACTGTGTATATAACGTTTAAAATTGGTGGATAGGAGCTGGTGCTACCTTAGTTTTCCCACTGACTTATACAAAAGAAATTCTGTCCGGAGATACCAGTATGTGACACACACCACACACACATAAGCTTCTTCACTGGCGTCCAAGTTGGTATACAATTGCAGTGACATGATATCTTTCGTTGAGTGCTGAGGAAAGCGCTGGATGCTAAACAAGTTCGTTTACCGCGACCACTTTCTAACCAACCTCTCCGGGACCAGTTCGGCACAGCTCGTGGATCAGTCTTCTACCCTGTCGGCTCGAATGGGATCATGACTACACGCAGCACATATCGATCTTCAAAAAAAAGCCACAAAAAATAAAAGTGCCTATAAAGCAAGAAAATATAATTTCGATTGACTCCTCTTTAACCTACAGTTATGTACTGTTGAACTGTTACTAAAAGTGAAAACGGGCCATAGTTTTAAAGAAGTGACATACATACAGTTGCACCACGCGAGAAATTGTGTATAGATAACGTTAAAAAATTTACTCCAGGCAGAAAACTTTATTTCGAAGAACAATATGCAACACAGCATCGAATATGACAACGTGAAAACCAAGATCCTGAATATATGGATGACGATAGAAGTGAGGTGCGCTTACACGACCTAGCACCGCGCATTAGACTAGAAAACATTAAAAGATTTATGTAAAAATACGGAGAAGTGGTATCCGGCACAAACGATACCAGAGGAAAATATTTCAGTGGTCAAATTCCTACGTGCTAGTCTAGTGTCTCCAAACCAACAACCAGCACAATAAATGCTGATAAACATGGATTTAAAACAGCGACGCGTAAGAGAAAGAAACACATAAGAACTTCCGAAAGCTGTACCGATCGTGACAAGGACGTGTACGATAACGCGGGAGAAGGCAAATAGGATGACTGCCATGTGGTGCAGAGCAACACAGCTAAAACATTACCGCCAAGAAAAAGGTTCTCAACACGCAGCAGCAAGCTGCATCCACAAAATCCTCCTGTCCGCAGGAACTTTGTATCATTCTTTTATTTTTATTTTGAGTCGCGTCAAGTATAACAGAATTAAATATAAACATCGATGTTAAGCCGTGGGGGTCCCCAACAACCCGAGGTGATTTCGAAGGGGTCCGTGATACTAAAAAGGTTGAGAACCACTGCATTAAAGTATTGAAGATGGAACACAATTGGATACCGATTATATCGATCTTAAAACAGCGTTCGATTGTGTCGGTCGCTACATTTTACTGATAAAACTAGAGAGGCTGGGTGCCTCGCAATACTTCACGGATTGGCTCATATCAGACCTTGTTGGCCGTAGCCTATCAGTTAAAATCGGAAAATAGCGACTCATACAATATTAGCAATCTATCCGGTGTCCCTTTTAGGTAGCTATCTCAGACCCTTGCTGTTCTCCTTGTTCTTCAATGGCATTTGCCGTGTTCTTCCATTAGGATGCAAACTAATATATGTCGGTATTCTCAAACTGTTTTCCATTTCACTACAGTGGTAACGAGACAAATTTTGTTATTGGTGCACTCATAATCAGTTGATTTTTAGAGTGACACGAAAACAAAGCTTTGACGTAGGACTACGTCTTTGTTTTCGATATGGGGTAGTTGCGCACTTTGCAAATTCGACAAAAATGGTTAGATTTTGAACGCCTATAACTCAGCCATTTTGTGATAAATTATCGAAAAGTTTGCGTTAAGTTAAGGTAAGAACAGATTCCATTAGATAAACCAATAGATTTTTGATATCATGAAATTGAAAATTTGATTGATGTTAAGCATAGTCTAAATACAAAGTTTTTCATCATTTTTTTTGGCGTTTTAGTCCAATTTAGTGTCAACTCCTGCATATTCGCAGCTACTTCACTAGACTTGTTCAAGGCCGTCTTCAGAATCTCACATTAACGTTCGATGGGCCGAAATCGAGGGTAAATTTGGTGGATTCATACCCGGTTCCATGAGCCAATTGAGAGCTGTTTTGGCGTAGTACACCGTCATCAAATCCGACTAAAAACAGTGGAAGAGCACTACACTTTTCATATAAAGGCAGTAACTCTGCTGACACGCAGATCGACAGATTGTCCATAAAGTCCAGTTCCAGTAGTGTAAAGAGTGGTAGAATTCAAACCGCTGGAGCATATTGCTTGCCCTACCAGCACTTTTTGACCAAATTTTGCATTGCGGTTTGATGGTAGGGGTGATCTGTTCTAAACTGATTTTTGATTTGTATTTCACGCTGGGAACACTGGTCGTCATTTGATATATCGAAACATCCGATATCTGTCATATTTGAGTAACATGAGCGTTAGTTTGTGTTTACTGCTGACGTCGATTGCATTTTGCGAATTCAAACCGCAGGAGCATATTGCTTACCCTACCAGTACTTTTTGACCAAATTTTCCATTTGAATCGATCTCTTCCCATCGATTACATCTTTCCTTACGGCGACATTATAGTATGGTGGACCTGAAAGGATTTTTGAGTTCTATTTCACATATGTCTCGTCGTCCATCATAGTGCATGTCGCCGCTGTATATCTCGCGAATACAATTTCCACGCCCTAGATTGGTGTGTATAAGTTTCTTGATGCGATTAATCATTCCCACGATCGTTGGTCAAATCATATATCAGCATTGATTCATTCTTTCTAATTAGAACTACCATTTTTTTATCCAATTTTGAGTTGGAATATCCAGATTTTGTGCCATTCTCTGGTGGTGCATCGAAAGAATAGTGTTATACAAGCTTGTTTAAGGACACTATGCATGCGAGCCAGAATATAGCTTCTACGCCGCACACACTCTCCCCTGCCCAACCATGAATCTGACATGAGCAAATATAAAAACACGTTTTTCAATACACTAACCTTGCCGGTGTACCACGAAACTGCTACTTGAGGAAGCTAGAACATTTTCTTATACAATCAACCCGAGTTTTTGACGGAATTCCATCTGTAGCTCTTATTTTGTGCGAAAATATCACCCCTCTTCACTTGGGGTTTCTTTTTGAAATACTCTTATTTTTCTTCTCATTTTCAGAACACTTTTTTAAATGCACTTTAATCACACACCATTGAAAAAACACCCGCGAAACTTTAATCGTTTACTAACTAAACTTCAAATTTTCTACCAATGTGCAGATGACCGAAGGAAAATGTCCGAAAACTCTCATTTGTGCGTTTGAATTTTCACTTCGAATTCCATTTATTCTCAATGTTAACAAGCGCGTCGGTGCCGGCTTTCACATATCTTCACCTTAAGGTGGATTTTCCTCTCGCTTTTCACTTAGCAACGCGTCCTGAAAATTAGTTTTCACTTCAACTAATTTATGCAATATTTTGGAAACGAAGAAGTTAAACCACTCAAAAAAGTAAACAAACTAAAGGTGATAGCCAAAAGCACAGCATGCTGTGATGAGCATATTAAATCCATCATAAATGCGTCCGTGTGTCAAGTTGTGGGCAATAAAATTAACTATCCCATTTTCATTTGCTATGATTTTTCTATTGCATACAATGCCACCTAGCGGTGAAAATGCAAACTTACAAACTTCAAGTACGTTGGTTCGGTAGCTAGACTTGACCGAGTACACCAAATCTGATAATTCTACGATTTGTATGTTATTTTGTATGATGATCAAATTTCATGCAACCAAAAATGTTTTTAATTGGAAGCTAGCCAATCAAGCTAGTGGTTATTCAAGGGACAATCCCATAGAAAACAAAAAAAAACAAATGTCGTTGTCCTAAAAATAATAGAGTAGTTAGACTAAAAATCACTGCATTGCGGGGGGCGCCAGAATTCCTCGACGACAAGCGACCATGGATTGAAGGTAATTTATCAGATTGGATCGTTATCGGAGTAGTTCTACTCCATGCGCCACGATAAAACGAGTCTGTAGTGCAATGAGGTAAAACGAAGGTGTAATAAAAAATAATAAAACAGAGATCCCTTCTGGTTCCCTACCTACGATCTGACGGATGGGTCCTGCTTTGCTCTCAATACTACCTAGTCTATGCTAATCCGCTTCAGTTCCGACGTCCCTTTTTCGTCAACTGTTATGGAGATTTCGGGTGTGCAAAGTGTGAAGATCTGAGGTAGAGGAAAGGCTACCGGCTGGGAAAGTGTCCCTCCTACTAGGAAGGTGCTGGGAAGTTGCGAAAAAAGTGGATCATAATAAAAAAATATTGCACACGCTCGTAAACATCTCTCCAACCGAATCCGACGCCGAAGTCCGGACGAATTCAGTTCTGGCTGTATGGAAGCTGACGAACGAGTTAATGAACGCAGAGGGCGCATCGACTGTTCAACATATAGGGAGTCCCAAAATTTTTATTTTTATGATTTTATGACCTTATTATTGCGATGCTCGGTTCATTTTTTTTGCTCTTTTCTGACTGGTCATTTTTCCAGCAATGAATTTTCGTTCTCTGCTTTCGGCCTGCTCATAATCCGTGGAAGGACTTTTGAGAAAATAAAACATCTCAGGAACCATGTTGATAAACAGTGCAAACCCGCAGAGTAGGTGCGAGACAGATAGAGAAAAAAGCAGTAGGGTGAGATAGACCGCCGACTTCTTAAGTCTTTTTGCCTTTTATTTTGCGCCCTTTGTTCTAGCAGTTCGCTCCTAAAAGCCATGGACGAACGAAACGAGTGGAAGATCGGCAGAGACGCTGAGGCGAGGGTGAGTGGAAACAATGGCAAATAGACGCCGAAATAATTATTATTTATTGCTAGCTCTAGCTCTTCTGCTTGCTCCTTCATACATACAACGACAGGCAGTATGACTGACGTTTGTTCTATGTGTCTTGTACGTTTGGGCGAGAGGGGTGCCGGGTTGTCCGAGAGGGAGCAACAGCATTGAGAAAATGAAATGTTAGTGAGGAACAAATGAAGGCAACTGTACGGTTTTTGAATTTATGATTCGGTTTCTATTTCATGTTCCCGGCATAATGGTAGGTACCTGTCAGGACTGTAGCTGGACAGTTTTCCGGGAATTTTACAGAAGCTGAGTGGTTGGCGATCTCACCTGCAAGGATGCTTGAAGAAGGTACCGGACCTGTTTTTTTGGATTTGAAGTTTTTTATTTGGGAACACTGACATATCGAAACATCCGATATATGTCATATTTCAGTAACATTAGCGTTAGTTTGTGTTTACAGTTGATGTCGACTGCATTTTGCGACAAGAAAAAAACTGACGCAAATCAAAGCAAGCTAAGCCATACTCCACTAGTAATAATATCACACTGCATTCTATCGTTTCCTGATTTCGGCAAACATCACGGATCCGATGAATTTATTCGAGGTGAACAAGTTGGAAGTAATTATACCGTGGCAGAACAAAGGCTCAAGGTTACCGCCTTACATCGCGCACACGGTGGGAACTTTTCGGAACACATTCCACAGAAGCACAGATCGTTATCGCAGCTGGTGCTGGGGTGCTCTGCCGCGGTTTAACTATTGTCTCAACGCACTTGAAAATTAATTTGGGCACGGTGCGCTACAACCAACCAAATAACTAGTGCCGGTAGTGAGTTGTGGAAATTCAAATAAAGAGCAATTAACTAGCGAAAAATTAGCATACTTTTTATTGCTCTGTTTGTAATTGGGCAAGAGTTGCCTGGCCCATTTGACAGACCAAGGGGTGGGCCAATGCTGGAACTGATCAATCTGCTGCGTAATACCGAAATTAATGCTGCTTTCAATTTTTAATTGAAACCAAAAGTGACTTCTTTTCGGCTATCATGCCCCCAAACTGTAATCTTTCTCCACCGGAGGTGATCAAAAAACGCATTCGTCACGCTTCTTCCTCGATTTTGAACATCTACTGTAGCTCGACTAGTTACATTGGAGCACTTACGAAAAAAGTGTAACATTAGATAAAGCCGTACATAAATTAACACAGCAAATTAATTACATTTTACTCCTCTATCTCCCCGCGGTTGGCCTGTGTGTTGGGTAAGTACCGACAAAACCTAATAAAAACAGACTTTGTGAGGTACCACAGAGAGCTGAAAATTAGAGTACATGAAATTTGGAAAAAAAGCTCGTAAAAGCAACACAAGCCAAATAATTAAAATAATAAATAATTACGTCCAACGCTTCCATTATTTCAGCGGGGTCCCTCGGAGAAAAAAAAAGATTAAACTATAACTTACACACTCACACTCCCGCAACCTCAATTTTTGACGAAGGTTTACTGTAGCCAAAACAAAGAGCTGGCCCCCAATTGTACACGTCGTAGTACATATGTTTCGCTCCGGTGCACGCTCTGAAACCTCGATATGAGACCGTAAGATAGTACGTCTTGGTAATGAAATAATTAAAATTGGGCTGATTTCTGTTTCGTCTAATAAAACTAGGAGTTACGGTTACGGATGCAGCCTCGTCTAATTTGTTATTCGCCAATGCCGACCGGGTTTACGATTGGGTAGGGCATACAGACAGTTTGGGGGGAGAAACCTTGGAAATTGAGCCTCCACCACAATTCGCATCTTAACATTGTGCGGTGTCGAACGAGTCTATGGGGGGTTAGGAAGAGAAAAATGCGATCGTGGTTTCATGGTTGCTGCTTTTTTTTGAAGCTACATGCAGCTTCCTAACTGTTTTGGGTTGAAGTGTGTCTGTGTGTTTAGAACGTCATCTCGAAACTAATTTCCTCTTTGATCGGGGCACAGATTCTTCCGGACCGTCGGTCGGATGATGAATATAAGAAGTTCAAATTGTTCTATTTCAGTCGTGTGTGCTAGGGAACACGGCTTGCCCACCCCTGTTCTGACTGCTATAGAACACTTCGTGCAGTACTCATTTTCCTGTCCAGCGCTTGTGTAATAGTCGCTAATTAGTCATTCGTATTTGGTTGATTAACATGTGCTCAACAAAAAGCACCTAGAGACCAGCACCAGCACTACTACCTCATCACCTACCTCCGGTGTCAGGTAATGGAGACTCTGGTGCGAGTTCTGGGTATATCGCATGACTTCGAGCACTTACTCGTTGCTGTGGGGAAGAACGATCTGTTCGGTCATCTCTTTCAGGTGTCGGCTAGGGTGGGCCTTGGATGATTGAAACAATTGTGATTGGACATTCGGTCGATTGGAGGCATCGTGACTGTTCCAAACGGGAGTTACTACAAACAACAGTGAAAACCTATCAGAATAGTTCTTTGAACAAGATTCATATAAGTCAGCAAATTTTGGAGAAGTTCTCCGAACTTCAAAATGACTATATAAAATTCTTTAACGGGGTTAATATCAGTAAAATCAGAAATGGGTGTTGCTCACTGCCCGTTAAAGTAGATTATCGAAAAACATGATCGAAAAAGAGAAGAAAAAGGAATAAAAAAATGCTCCAAGGCGCAAACGTGGTCGTCCTGCAGCTAAACAACCATGTGAGCCGGAATGCATAACTTCCATTCCACACTCTAGCGACGACCAGGACACCGATGAAGTCATTTACAACTACAAAACCAGACACAGCTGCTGAAAAACACAGGCTTTTTTTAATTTCCTTTTGCGGTTTCATGATTTTTTCACATCATTTCCCACTTCCTCATTGTCTTGCCTGAATTACGTCAATAGATTCTGGAATTTAACCCTTAAATGCGCAATGTTGTTGTAAAACAACATCCTGAAAATCTTTTAAAAATTATCGCATTAACGTGATATAGCTGTGAGACAATTTTCACAAAATTCCAAAAAAAAATTGATTTGCGTCTTTAAGGGTTAAATTATGTGTGTTGCTAATTTTTAAATATTCTGCATTAGTCAACTTCTTAAAACAAAAATTGAACCGCTAATTTTGTAGACGTATACATAGTTTTATTTAACCCTGAATGTAGTAACTTATCGTACTCCCTGCTTTGAAAAACGCCAAAAAAGTACCTGCGCCTTATTTTGCTTAGCTTGAAAAATATTTAGCCAGATATAGAATTATTATTGTCACAATGTTGCCAGTTGTACAACGTTTCCAACGAGTGCTTATTTGTCGAAATCAGTGCAAAAACAACATCACACGAGTTGCCAAAAAATTTACCTACTTGGCCCCACTCTTCTCTACTATTTCAAAAATTATAGTAAAAGTAATTAATAAATCCATCGAAAATGGTCTGGTTCTGAAAAAAAATTAAAGGGTTGTGTACAGGACACGACCACGGTGACATTAAAAATATAGCTTTTTTATCTATCACACATATCGACACACGTTCTTGTTCACTCGCCTGTTTTCATATGTTACAATTTGCTATATACTCTCTCCCCATTAAAACATAATTTATTGAAGGTCTTTTAACGGTAATCTATTAATTAATCAAGTATCTCACTAGGTGATTGGCATTATTTGGCTGATCCATCTAGTAAAAATAGGCTGGTCTGTCCAGAAAATATATTCAAAAGAAAAGTTCCATATTGAGAGCTGTGATGAGGAAACCCACGCCCGCCAACGGAAATATACAGATTCTCCATAAAATATGAAATTTCATTTTCCATTTAAATTTTCAATAATGTACTAATGAACTTAAGTAAACAATCTTAAGTGTAAGTATTTCTTGATCGATTAGTGGTGGAAAAATGAAATTATTTGATAAATTACATTGTTATGCAACGTTCGCACTACCAGTTAAAACGGGTTTTTATGCTATCTTGGTGACATTTTTCTTGTTGCTAATTATTAAAACGTGTTATAACTCTGTAGTGTAAACATTGTATTATTAAACCAATTCTGCAGCGTTTTATGTTATATAGGTGTTTTATGTGGTAATAGGACTGACATAATTATATCTTCAGTACAGCGGTTTGTTTCATAATTTAAAACAGATTTATTTTAAAATTTAAATTAGTATACCCAACCGTATTTGTTGTATACCTTAAAACGCAATTAGAACTGTGTTTTAAATACATAGGGTAGGACAGATATTCTGACTGGTTAAACTGGGAAAACAATTTTAAGTCCAGTAACGCTTAAGACATGGCTTGAATTTGAATCGAAAAAGAACACCCGCTTCAACTGCTGCTGGGACGGTAAGTTCTGTTTTAAAATTTTCCGTTGTGTGCAGTACGAAACAAAAGTGTTTGAAATTAGAAAACAAAAAGTTCTGCTGGGAATGTGATTGTTTCCGATGCAATTACACTCAGATTTTTCACGCAGGGGATACAGGCCGTGTAAATGAAAACCGCGTAAATATAAAAAAACGCGTTAATGAAAACCGCGTAAATTTCAAAATCCGCGTAAAAAACCTGAGTGTACTCTCCTATATAAAATACTACGCTGCTGAACAGTGCAATAACTACAGAAGCACGTTGTCAGATGCCTTACTGATAAAAAACATATAACCGAAATATGAAAACCAATTGGCTCTTTACCCTACGCAGCTACAAAGCGCCGTAAACATGGATTAACAAGTTACAACGCACACGCATGCATAAAAATAAATATATTTTTTTCAAACGCAACACTCTTAAGCAGCACACACCGTATTGAATTAAATCCAAACCACCGCGCCCACCCACTTTGCAAATCATTCTGTGACACCATGCTGGTACCCGACAAATCCGCACACGGCCACCGCTGCCGAAAATGCATAGCGTCTACCGCTTATTGTAGTGCCCAGACGCTGCAGCCATGACCTTACCCGTTCGACATAAGAACAAAAACTGATTCAAACGGGTACGCGTCACCTCTATTTATAAACTAATATGGTATATGGTTTAGTCACTTAGGTGCGAGTGTGTGCCAACGTTACCGAAAATCGATAACGCTTATTGCATCGCCCGGAGACGACGTTGCTCGTGAGGGATAAGAGCAACAACTGATTTAAACGGACATGCGTTGCTTCTATTTATGACTTTTCGTGTTTCATTGAGCAACTAAGCTGCCCTCTTTTGACAGCTGTGTCTGAGAAATCTGCCTCACGAATGGTATTTTTCCCGTTTTTTGTGAACTTTTTAATTTTACCAATTTCCAAAAGTCTACTTTTATTGGGGAGATATTAAATTATTACCAATATTTAAGTTAGGTGTTTCTGAATCGGTTGGTGTATGAATGATTAAAATCCATCTAGTAATATCGGAGTTATAAGCGTGCAAACCTTACATAGTTTCGTTACATGGGAGATAGTTTAGATTTTAGAATGACACCTAGCCCCAGATAGTGGAGTAAGACATTTTTAATGTCAAAAACAGTCTTTTGGATTATTGGATCATATTGTAGCGGCGCACCTAGTTTATGGCAGCTTTTGTAGCTAATGGCTTCAGATTATCTCATACAGCTGCTATCGAGTTAGTTAGCAGCGCAACTGAGAAAAGTTGGATTGTAATGTTTGGTGCTCCACTGATCAGTAACTGACACCAACTTGCTACCAGTTTGTACGATGTAGCCAAACTAACATCAAGTTGGCACCAGTTAGACACTAAATTCAAACAGTTCACACAACACAAATTCCACTGACTGAGCAACCGTTTTTGATTTGTCTGATTATGTTGAAGGCAATTCCAATCGTTGAATTTTTCATTGTGGCTTAATGTTCTGTTCAGAATTGGCACAAAGAGATCTGGACTTGATATGTACATAACGTGGTCTGAGCTCTAACTTGTATTTGGTATTATAGCATCAGGTACAAACAACAGGTTGTGTCAAACGCATTCTCACGAACAAACCAAGTAAGAAGTTTCGACTCCATATTTCGACAGTAGAGTCTAGCAATGAACTATGAACTAATCGGGAGTACGCATTGCGAGAACGTGCAGTTGTACGACGTATTGCAGGCTTTAAAGCGCAATAAAACTTAGTCGGCTAAACTGTTGAACGTTATCAGTTCATAATTCTTAATATGATGGAACTGTATAAAGGTAAATTCCGAAAGCTTAAGCTTTATTTTTACCTCCATTGCGCCACCTCGGAAACAGAAGGACGGGCACGGCAATATTCAAAATCAACTGCAACTGTGTTGAACTGTAGTATGATCCAACTTTGTTAATTGTTTTAGGCAGTATTTAACCCTCAAAAAGGCAAACTAAAATTGTTCAATTCAACAGGAATCGCTCATAAGACCCAATGAAATTAAAAGCCTCTTTTTTGTCGTTTTATCAGTGAGAGAATCGAAAGCCCGAAAACACTCGATTATTTGTATTTCAAATTACAAGTCTATTGAAACTAGAAAACAGTAAGTAGCCGGGCCTCTGAGACCCCTTGTCTTTTTGAGGGTTAATTTCACTGATATTTACACCTTACCAGAACAACATTCTTATATATTTTATAACTTAGAAGCCTAATGACCCTGTAGTACAGTGCCACTTTTATTTGACACGGACCAATGCGTGAGCTTGACTGAGCTGTGGATATTTTCTATATCTTCCAGATGTAGACGAAAAAGATTGGTCAATAATGTTAGAGATACAGTCATGTATGCTAAATAAAACATATTGTTGATAAAACAATATGTTTCATTAGGCAATTTTAAAACTGGACTCTGTACTGAAAAGCAAGAACCATACCTATTCTGAAAATAACAGTTTTCATGATATCTTGTTCTCTTGCTTTGCGGCAGCTTTTTTGTGCTTAATTTCCCAAGTTTGCGGACTGAAATCAATTACTTCTCAGCGGTGCAAACTTATTTTATTCTGATTCTGTCATATATCAACTACCAATATAATTCTTAGCGCAACTCAGTCCCGCTCTTGTTCAGTGCTAATCCATAACGGCCTTAGGCAACGCACGAAGATGACTTCCATGAGCTCCAATTTTATTTTCACCTTCCGCGAATAGAAGGACGGATATGACAATATTTAAAATCAATAGATACTGTGTTGAACCAAAGATTGCTCCCATTTTGCTGCTAAGTTCCACTCATCTCCATCAAAACACAGCAAATAGTCAAACGAACACCATAGCAAAAATCAAATCAGCAATGAATTTTTCGCTCACCTCACATCATGGCTACTGTTATTGCTTTACTTTTTATAGCATTAACTTTAGCTGACCTTCTTAAAGGGTAATCAGTCTCTGACATGCCGAATTGGTGGGAATAATCATTAGTAAGCAAATGGGAGGCTAAAACATTGTTTGCGTCAGATTTTTTTTCCAAAAACCGTTGTTCACTAAAAAAAAATAGCGGAAAATTTCTATTATTAGCAAACTTGTTGAAAATAGAGCTTTGGTTTACTATACTATGATCTTTTGGATGGGTGAATCTATGCAACGGATTTCTGCAACCAGGTGACGCTAGTGAGCATTAACTTTTTAAGTGCATCTCAATTTTTTAGCAGGAAAGTTCAGGTGTACAAAGAGCCTGCAAAGTGTTTTCCGAACAATTCGGGATTATGGGAATAGTTGTCTCTAGTGGGCAGCCATTTTTTGACTAGCTGTATCTCAAGTTTCTGATCTTTTTACAGTTCGGTATTTCCAGCAAAGTAGCTCAGAAGAAGATCCTTCTAGGTAGTATACGCGGAGCTAGTGAGCATGTTATATTCTCGACCTACTGTTCTAAAGATTTCTAGCAGCTTGGTTCCTTCGACAAAGTTGCTTAGGGGATCAAAAGATGAAATGAGGCACCTCGAATAGTTTGGGATTCTGACAATAGGCAGTGCTAGCGAATTTGCACATTTATGATTCCGGATTTTCAAGATCACAACTATTTCGAAGTGCACTGGCTTTGTTTCAGCTGTTCAAGTAGTTGAAAATTCTGCTCCAAAAATCATATAATTTCATGAACATTGTTGCACTGTTAACATAATAATTCGATCTTGAGATACAGTATAGCTAAACAAGTCCTGCTCTGTCATCAGACTGTACATTACACATAGACACGGTTGCAGAATTTGGGAAATCGGCACACGGAATAATGACAACTGCCACTAGCTTCGTTCAGTACCTCCAAATCGATAGCCAATAGCATCAGCGAGGAAACTAATCCTACAGATGATCAATTTACACTTGTAAACCGTAAGGCCAAAAACAATGAAGAACTTCTGATCGCAAACACCAAGACAATATCAACTCGTCATCGTCAATACTGTCTTGGTGTTCGCGATTAAATGTTCTTCCTTGTTTCGAATGTCCTCTTGGCAATTTGAAAGTTTAATAGTAGTTCATTTCGTAAACTTTTAGCGATTTGGATATTCAAAAGAAGTTAAAAAAAATCTTGTTAAGTTGCAATCTTCCAGAATCTTCTAAAGCCTTCAGCCAATTCTAAAATCTTATATAATTGGTTATAATTTATTAAATCTCCCTTCTAGCATCTACTGGAGTCTTCCGAGATTTAATAAAAGCTTCGGATATCTTCGGAAGTGTTGTTAAATCGTCCGAAATTTACTGCATTTTTAAGTTGCCTAAAATTTCTTAGAACCTCACAAATTCCTCTAATATTGACTGATATAGGCAAAGGTTTTTTGAAACATCCTGTAATTTTAAAACCGTAGTCTCCTGAAGTTTTCAAAAATAAATTGACGTCAACTGCAATCATTTGAAGGGTTCTGAAATCTTCCGAAATTTTATTGCACCTTCCGAAGTCGTCTGAGATCTTCTAGAAGATATTAAATTCTTCTAAACCATTCGAAAGTCTTCTATAGTTTTTGGAAATATTTCGAAATTTCTTCGGGCATGTCCTCGAAAGTCTTCGTAAATTTTGTGACGTCTTCTGCAATCTTATTAATGCTTCCGAAATATACCTAAAATAGTCTGAATTCTTCTAGAACTACTTAAGTTCATCTAAAATATTCTGAAATATTCTATAGTTTTGAAAAATCTTCTAAAGTATTTGATGCCTTCGGGAATCTTCTAAAATTTTGCAAAGATTTTTGAAGTCTTTGGAAATCTTCTGACAGTCTTTTTTAGGGTTCGCGTTTCTGTCAGAATTTTGTTTCTGTCAGAAATTTGTTCCTATGACATTTTTGAGAACCTTGTAAATTTAACTTCTAGTTTTAGAACAATATCATTAAATCATCTGGGATCTTCTGAAATTTTCCAAAATTAAATATCTCTCCTTCTGCATATTTGAAGGATATTGAAATTTTTCGAAATTCATTTAAATTTCTAAAATTGTCTGAAATCTTCAAAAACCATCTAAAATATTTTGACATCTTCTAGTTATGGAAAAATCTTTAGCAATCTTCTGATATTGTGTTGTATCTTCCGAAGTCCTCTGAGATGTTCCAGAAGTTCCCAAAGTACTTCTAAAGCATTCTGAAAACTTCCAAAGTTTTCGAAACTATCTGGAGTCTTCTGTAATCTTCTGAACTCTTCCTATATTTTCGAAAGCCTTCGTAAATCTTGTGACGTCTTCCGCAATCTGATTGAAGCTTCGGAAATCTTCTTAAGGAGTTTTGAGTCTTCTAGAAGTTTGTGGATCCTTCTATATTATTTTGGAATCTTCTACATTCACGGAAAATTTGTTAACGCATTTGATGCCATATGGTATCTTCGGAAACATTTGATGTCTTCTACAATTTTTTGAGAAGTTCTGATATTTTCCAGAATAATGATAGGTTTTCTGAAATTTGCTAGAACGTAACACATTTCTCCAAAATAGTCGGAGTTTGAGAGCACCTATTGAAATTATCTGGAATCTTCTAAAATCTTCGGAACTCTCTTGTCGTCTTTTTCCGTTTTGAAGAGCTCTGAAATCTTTCGATTTTTTTAATTGACTGAAATCTTCCAGAACCTTATAAATTTGCAAAATTAAATCTTTTGAAGACTATATTTTTTCTATAATTCCAGAAAAGCTTTTAAACAATTAAGAAACTTCTAATGTATTCTGGAGTTTTCGAAAATCCATTGTCGACTACTGCAATGCTTCGAGGAGTTCTAGAATCTTCGCATCTTTTAAATATCTACTAAAAACGTCTGAAGTCTTCGGGAAACTTTTGAAGTCTTCAGCAATCTGTATTAACACAGAGATGAAATCTTCAGAAATTTAATTAAATCTTCTGAAGTCATCCTGAAATCTTCTAGTATGGGTTAGTGTCCACTAGGACATTGATAATACAATTATCTCGTTCTGGACAAACCTAGTCTAGCGGTCGTGTAGCATCCAGCAAAAGAAGCTAATTCATCCACTGTTTTAGTCGTTATAATCTTCTTCGATTCCTGCAGGGTAGGGTTTCCAGCACAATTAATACTTATTTTATGCCGCTCAAAATTATTTCATATTCTTGTCACCAATACAATCGACTGTTTTTAGTTGTGACCTTAGTTTGTTAGCTAACCTTTACGAATTTGTATTATCCATGATTATATTTTTTACTATTTGTTGTACACTGAAGGATGGTTTGGCACTCTATTGATTATCTGCGCAATTTCAACTAGTCACGATCAATAGCGGAATTGCAATCAGGGGTGGTCGTACAAGCTCAACCTCTTAACAACTTGGTAAAGCATACATAAAAGTTCGAAACATGCTTCATATGTATGTGTTCTTAGCAACTTGAAGTTCTCACAAGTTTCATTTGTGTAACTTGAAAGTGCCCACTAGTTCTATTTGTATATTCACTGTTCCAGTGAAACCGACATCTTTGGCGAAGTTGGTAAGGTTGCTATTACAAACAACTTTGTTGAAGACATGAACGCTCCAAGTATTCAGAGTATCGAGATATAGTAAGCTATGAACGAAAGAACTTTCTAAAGCAGTTATTCAGATTTAACTGGTTATAGGATTTTGTAATATGCTTGGCCTTCTGTAAAGTTTTCTGTTAAAAGACTTCATAAAAGTGTCTTATAGAACTGCATAGATCGGCCATTTACAGTTAAGACAGGTTTTACGACAGTTAATAGCAGACTGGGCCGCTAGCTTGAGACTAAATTTGAAAAAAAAACTCCTTCCCTGTACGTGTCCATTTGAAACAACTATTCGGGATTCCCGGTGGTACAGAAATTCCGATTTAAAGACGAACTTGAATTCTCACCGGGCATCCACCCTAGCAGCAGTCCCGCGTCACAAAACAAACAATCGCAACACGCGGCGCAACAGTTTCCGCCTATAATAGCGCAAGTACCCGAGAAGCCATCGACACAAACGGGTAATTTTTATGACTTTTTATTAAAAACTATTAGCACACAGCACCGAACGTTTATCGCTCTCTCTCTCTCTCGGACTTCGACGAATGGTGCGACGGATTGGCGTGGGCTTCGACGTGCACCGAAGGAACGTTCAATTAGTATTCAATGTACAGCTTGTAGTGAGCAGCGTCGTCAGCTACTCCCTGTTTGTTCACTCAACACGGCTTCACTAATCAATTAACCACGAACCGCCAACTAACCCTTTGAATGGCGTTACTCCTAGAAGCTGTTATCTTTCCCATGCCAAACCACCCGGCCCTGTATGTCACCATATTTATCCAATCGTTTAATCATGCTTTTTTTCGGTAGCGAATGCCCATCTACTCTCGCACCCTCAAATGCCCAATCATGATTACCGGGAAGGGGGTCAACTGTTTTTAATTGAGACGCAAATCCATTTATCGATAACCCGGCCGGGTGTTGCGACCGCATTCCGTATTCATGCCAAGTTGTTATTAAACTCAAGGCTGGCTTATTTTAAGCATCGAGAGAAACGGTTCCACAACATGTGAGCTGATGGTTCTGGTCGTATGTTTTGCATATGTATACGGATGAATTGGTTTCGATTCTAGAAGCGCGACGCGGGTTCTGATACGGGATAGGGACGAAGGTGTGGGATGGTGATTATGATCTCTCTACGAAACAGTAATGTAATAATAATCGATGACAAGATGTCGGAACAGCGGGAGCATGCAAAGCACATGGAAGCTAATTTCCGATCGAAGTAAGCTGGTAAGTGTTGGTTCATACGTAGAATTAAAATTCGCAGGGCAGCTAACATTGACAGTTCGAAACAGCTGAAAAACAGTGTGATTGTTTTCGAAAAAATTGTAATAGCATTTGAAAGAAACGTACCGTGAACTATCGTGCCAACCAAACACATCCAATCAATCCGACAAGGTATTTGATTATTGATTATTATACATCTTTGACGACCTCCTACCGCTCTGCACGCTAAAACATATACGCTTGCAGTTGGAAACATCATTCCTGTACCGTACGGTACAATGCTCCATCAGTTTGGTTTCTATCTGCACATCGGTCGTCCTCTAGCTGCTCGGTGTTATTAATTAATATAATTCCCAATGACAACAAAATGCCAAATCGAAAACGGACCCGGTCTGTCCCGCTCTACCACCACGCAAGGGTGGTAGCGGTAGTTGATCTGTACGCGTTTCAATCCATTCTTCTCGGTCTATGGTTGCCGGTTGTTTTCGTCTCCGCAGCTGCCGCCGCCCGTCACCGACGGCATCAGCGGCGGCTTTGCCGTCATGCGGCGAGAAATTGTATCTCGGTTGAGGTTATGTTTGCTCTCACAATTAGATTCTTTACTGTTTGAATTTGAAGGAAACCAGTCGAAGTAGTGTTTGCAGCAATAGGAAAACCGATAGTGGTGGAAAAAAATGAGACACGACACGACTATGAGAGGGGGCACTATAATTAACTTAAAGATTCATTAGCACAATTGCTCGAATTGTTCGAACCAGAAACGCGTTTTAACTAAACAACAGATATAATGAAGCTGTCAATAGAACACAGCGCAGTGAATGACGCGCGAGAAATATTTGGGGCAACTGTACTGCCACTTCGCCACCATCGACACAAGTGCGCTTTGTTTGTATGGAAAATAATTAATATGTCGTAAAATGTAATTAATAAAGTTTTATTGCTTCCTTTTTATCAGCAATTCAACGCAAATGTCACGTCAATGGTTGTCGTTGTTGCGCTTCTCGAAGGTTGTGTGTGCGCGGGGCAGCTAATTTGATCACGGGGTCTACTATTATTAATACCCCCACCCGCTTCCCGTCTGGCAGTCTGCAGTATGTGCGCTCACCGCTCAAGAGCGATAGAGGCGATCATAACAACAATACCCTACAGTGTCGACGAGTACCGCACGCCGCATTTGGGCCGCCACTTGATTTAGGCGGCGCTACAAGTGCTTCGTATTTGAATTCGAATAATTGCAGCCTTTAACAATCGATAGGATTGGTTCTTATCGCCACTGAGGTGCGGTGTACGAGATTAACTTCGGGCCGTGGACAAAGTCGCATTTATGTATAAACACTTGAAGAATTGGTGAACAAAAATCTTACACGTTCATTTAAAATAACTAAAATTTTGGGTGATTAGCAGCAGTTTCTTGCTCTCGAGATAATAATATCAATATTTGAATTTTTATTCTAAAATTCAAATCTGATTAAACGAGAGAAACTCATTTCTGATCGACTCGCATTGTTTACAAAATTGAGTGACTGGTCACTAAAGTTTGTGATATTGTAACTCACAAATATGTAAGGGTAGATGTAAATTATATTATGTTTATCGACTAAAACAGAAAAAATATTATTCTTTGTAACCGCGAAAGGTTTCGCGAGCTGTTTATGGCTTCTCGTTTTTGCTTCCTCTTTACCGCCGGGGGGTGGTGACCATTCAATGGAGCGATCAGCTGTCACATTGAATTTCAATTACCTATACGCCTGCTCTCTACTGGTACCGCGTGACGCCTACCGCTCTACCACGTGGTCTACTGATTGCTTCTGATTCAATTGTTTTTTTTTTTCGCTGGCCATATCTTCATCATCGTCACAAATCGGTGTTTTTTGATTTTGCAGTGTTTTCTTTCAGTCGCAGCCAGAATGTTCTCAAAAAAGTAAATATGTTCATATTCTCCATTGTGTCACTTCTCGCTCTTTGCCTCGTTGTGAAGGCTTCTTTTTTCACTTTATGTCGATATTTTCTCGCGTTTCTTGTTTTCCTTAGCTTTACGTAGAACTCTGTTACACTTTACAGTAACAGAGCGAAAGTGATGTAGTAGTTGTGTGACCGCCGCCGATATGGCATGGGTCACCGCTTTGGTAGCAGCCCCGTTGAATTAGTGCAATTTTTCCTGCACTGTCAAACAGCGGCTACTATGACAACCGGCCGGTCGGTGGTTCCAGCAGTGGTGCGGAACAACGGGTTGCCTAGCTGGCGGGGAAGTTATGATTAATTTTATTTTCGTTTTCAATATTCGCCGGCTTCGCCATAACGGATGAGCGAAAAAGGGTTGGTTTTCTTCGTAGGGTGACCAGACTGGTTCGGGGAGGGATGGTTGTGCATTTCGAGAATGTTATACTAAACTTTTATTTTAATCGTTACGAAATTACAACTGAGGACACGCGCACAATTCTTTCCCGTTTTAGCTGTCCGTTAGAATACAAGAGTTGGTTCTAAAATCTAACTGGTGATAACAAAATAGCCAGAACTTTGTGCTTAAAGGCCGAACACGAAATTATTGCGACACATTCAACAGGGCATAACTTTTTTACCATTGGGTAAAAATCAACCAAATTTTGCGCACTTTCTCATTGATGTGTATTGTTTACATGCTGTCAAACTCGATGTCGTGTTTTTCGATTAAACGAAAATGGAGGTGAACCAACGCGAGTCGAGAGAACAAATTTTTTGCAAACACCTGGAATTTCCTGACCTGTCGCACCGGCAGTTGGGAAAAATGTTTAACATTCACCATTCAACCGTCTCCAGAGTGTTGAAGCGGTTCCAGGAGCGGTTGACGTTGGACCACGGCAAAGGAGCTGGAAGAAAACCGGAACCGGAAAACGAAAAGACGGAGGGACAGGTGAAGCGGATGATTAAAGCAAATCCCAACGTCTCAAGCCGTGATTTGGCTAAAAAGATTGGCATGTCGCAGAGCTACATCACGAATGCAAAGAAGAGAGCTGGACTACATACATACAAGGTACAGAACTTCCCAAACCGCGATGAGCGGCAACAATCGACGGCTAAAACTCGGGCACGGAAGCTCTACGAGAAGGTGCTGACAAAATATGGCTGCTGTGTGATGGATGACGAAACGTAAGCCGATTTAAGCAAACTCCGGGGTTGGAGTTTTTCACCGGCAAGAGCAAGTTCTATGTGGACCACCAATTTAAGAGGAAGAAAATGTCGAAGTTCGCCTACAAATATCTCATTTGGCAGGCCATCTGCTCTTGCGGACTGAGGAGTGAGCCTTTCGTGACAAAGGGCACAGTAAATGGCGAGATCTACAAATCTGAGTGCCTCGAGAAGCGCCTTTTGTCGTTCTTGCAGCAGCACGACGAAGCTCCGCTATTTTAGCCAGATTTGGCATCATGCCACTATTCTAAAAGTGTCCTGGAGTGGTATGAGGCCAATTCTGCCCATTTTGTTCCAAAGGACATGAATCCGCCAAACTGTCCGGAGCTGCGCCCGGTGGAGCAGTACTGGACAATGATGAAGCGGGAACTTCGGAAGAGCAAGAAGACAGTCAAAGACGAGAAGGACATGTTAAGAAAATGGAAAATAACTGAGTAACTGGTAACGGATGACACTGTAAAAACTTTGATGGAGGGCATCAAGCGAAAATGCGTTCAATTTTACACTCAAGGCTCCATCGATTAACTTTTCTTTTGATTTTTGAAGTAAATATATGTATAAAACTACCCCAAAATTTTGGTTTGATTTTAAACATTATAAGAAAATTGGCATGACATTTTCGGTGTCGCAATAATTTCGTGTTCGCCCTTTACTGGTTAGCCATGAATAACACACCGGGCGAAAAGGTTGAAGAAGCTTCACAGTGGGTCACTAGATGCTCAAACTGCGAACGAACGAACAAGTTTGATCTTCACTAGCAAAGGCTTGCCAGATAGCTCTGCGTTTCATGGCATATAAATGAAACATGCAATGTATTTTTTCACTGAATTTTTATTGATTTGTCATTGTGGATAAGTTTGTGAAGACCATTCGCACCAAAATCCGGACATACAAAAAAGCTACAATATAGTAACTTCAAATTCTTCATTAATTTATACCTATTACATCATATAGTATATAACTACGATACGTATCAAAAATGTGTATTATTTTAAACGGATTCGATTCCTTAAGATGGTGAACGCACTTTCCTTTCAATGCCTTGAATTAGTCTTTGTACAGTGTCCTTTCCAACTTTTTTTTTCGAGGCACTGAGCCGTTTGAAACGGTATTCTGGAATCGATGATAGTTCTCCACTAAGCTTCTTAAGGTTTCGCTTCACAATCGACCAGTATGTTTCGATTTGACGTAGATTATGGCGGGTAGCAGTATTACAATCCTTAGAAACATAAACAATATGATTCTGCTCATACCATGCAATCGAATCCTTGGCGTAATGGTAGCTACTAAATCAGGCTAGAAAAATTTGTTGTTGGCATGATTTTACGGAAAAGGTAAAATTGAGTTTTCGTGTTTATAGTATCTGTTGTTATGAATATCTGAAATTTCAACCCACAAGAACAAATTGCTTGCCATACAAGATACTTTTCGGAGAATCTACATTTTGGTTATTTAGGAGCATCTTTTCGATTAGTTGCAGTGTAAAAGTGTAAGGTCCAGTAAGGTACTTGAACTTTATGAAGCAATACGATTTATCGTAAAATTACGATTTTCTAAATATTTGCGCAAAGTAGTTTTTCTGCGTGCCAATTCAGGCGACGCGATCTTGAAATTAAAAGCTTTCATGGAAATTGTGTTTACGGTTTACTCGTATATATTTATTGGTCTGGTGGCGTTTCTCGGTTTTTATCAATTGTCATAGTGACGGTGTCTTTGTCGGTGTGGGTGTCTGGACAATGTTGGCGATTTTGGCGCTGACTTTTCGCGTCATTCAGCAGGCTTTCCAGTAAGAAGCGGATAATTTAAGTTCCCCCCTTTTATTTTATTTGAGTACTTCATTTTTATTTCTATTCTATTTTTACTATCATTTTTTTTCTATCTGACGGTGATTTTTGACGACAAAATGTCTGTCGAGGACGACACTTTCTTGAATACATTGAAGACCCATTTCTATCAGCCCCTTTGGTGTATCTTTGATTGACAAAATGGGTGCAATGACAAAAAAATATTTATTTATTTTCTTTTCTAAACCCAAGCTGTTTAAATTTTCAACATTAGTCCGTATACATAGTCTCATAACCCTGGCTGGTTGACGAAATCGGGTCGAAAAACTGACAAAATTAGGGGCTGATAAAAACAGATTTTCGCAGTAATTTAAATTGTACACTACCGAAAATTCTAAACTCTAACCACAGTCCATCTTTCCCCTTTCCTCCCTTGATCCCCTTGAGTTCTGGTACAGGCTCTAGTACGGTACTGATGGTACTAGCTTCCAAAACGTCGTTCCTAACCATAATGTTCCGCGTGTTTGGCAATACAATGGGTGTCCGGGCGATCGATTCGTGATCTACTTCCGGCCAACAGGCAAATTATTAATGGTTTCACAAATCAGCAGGAGTCTGACTATCAATTTCGCTAGCGTGTGCGAAATTGTGAAAATAAACGCGAATAAATTTCGTGTTGTGCTCTCGGACCGGAAACTAGCCAACGCGATCATAAATGATTCACGTTTTAGCATTGAATATCGTGTATAAATTCCGGCTGACGTCGTTGAAATCGATGGCGTTGCAACGGAAGAGTCGTTGACTGTCGGCGACCTAAAGAATGGTGTGGAATTTTTCCAAAACCCAAAACCCAACCCAAAAATCATGAGCTAATTGCAAACAGCTGGATCACACAAGTACCTACTGCTGCAACAAAATGATGTGCTCAAAGTGCGGAGATGACACATGTGCAAAGATGGCTGAAAATGCCTGCATTGCGGTGGTGTTCCTCATTCTGCACGTGATTGTCCGATATACAAACTACGTTCAGATAAGCATAAACATTCCGTAAAAGAGCGATCAAAATGCATTTTTGCGCAAATTTTGGAATTATCGATCCCGAGCCACATACCACTGCTAAACACATTGTCGAATTTTTATGACGACGTTGTATGTAGCTATGAAGGTGGTGCCGATTATGTACTTATTCTTGGTGTGAAAAGGACGAGAAGTGTTACCTCCTCTCCGAAACCTTCACTTGAAAAAGGGACGGTACAAGCCAAGCCATGTACTCCAAAGAAGCCATCGACTAACAAATTAATCGCCCCTGATTTGCAGATTTAAGGCAACAGCGCGTATGTTGCGGATTTGGCTGCAATACATTGTGTTTTTTTTACACAGTTGCGTTTCGGCTTCGCCTCATCAGAAACCGACACTAACTTTTTGTCGGAATAGATTAGCGCCAGCTTGACGCAAATCCCTTAAAACTAAAACACACTTTGTGTTTCAATTGAACGACTGATCAAACGTGATGTCCCGTCCGAGCACAAGTTCTGTTTATGCCGATGAGACACAGTGAAGCCGAAACTTGTCTTGGCTTAGCAGGCTGTTTTCGCCACAATCACAAATTGCGTGCCAAACCGGAATGTTTTCTGCAAACTGATATTTAGATACGAGCTTTAAAGTTGACGATGACATATCGTCAAAATATAAACTAAAACTCCAACGTTTTAGTATTTAGATAGTTTTATTCAATAACCTATTTTTAGTCCCTATGCATATTTTCCTGCGCATTTTTGGATTATGCGCTTTACGAAAAATATTTCTTGACAAACTGTGAATTATTTACTAGGTTTTTCGCCAAAAAAAACCATCCTACAACTAATCGAAGAATTCTTCTGAATCAAATAAAAGAATTGAGAACTTGAACCTGAAAAACTATTCTTTTCGGTTGGGATTCGGTGTTTGAAATATTTTAGCCATTAGTTTATCCACTAGATCCTTGATCTAGTCGTCGCAAAAGGCGAGACCAATAGGCGTGTCATAATTCAAGGTTTAAGACCGTGCCGATGATTAAATGAGTGCAGGGACCTACACCATCAGCTGGAAACGGATTTATTTAAAGATCATGGTTCGATGATATAGACAATTATAACCCAAAACATATTGGGTACGTACTAAGTGTTAAAAAACAAGTGCTGTACACGACTTGTGTGCCCTGATCGGTATTGCTTAGAATAGCACAAAACAATTTCCAATATAAACAATCTATAGCGCATTTTGTAGACAGGCAAAATTCGGGTTCCAGAAAAAAAGAACGTTAGCTCCGTCTTAGTTACTTTCAATAAGAATGGTATTACAAATCCACGTTGTACTGGTTTTGAGAAGCACTAAATTGATGAAGCATGATTTTTTAGTGTCCCTGATTCTCCTCGTCAGTAAGTAACACCGACTTAGTGCTAGTTAGATAAGTCCAAACCAGCACCAAATTGGCGCTAGTTAGATACTAAAATCCTAAAATTTACTCGCCTTGCTTGAATGCTAACAACTGGTTGGTATCGAGTGATGTCTCTTGGATTTTAGTGTCTAACTAGCGCCAATTTGGTGCTCGTTAGGACATAATTAACTAGCAATAAGTTGGTGTTAGCTACTAACGAAGAGACAACTAAAAACATACTTTATGCTAGGTCTTGTGCCCTTATGCACAAAAAATATTTCAGAAATTTACGTACTAAATTTATGGAATGGCACGAATTTTCCCAAAAGTACACAGTACAGAAAATTGTCAGCATTGGCACGAAGTGGAAGGACAGAGGTGTTAGATACGACTCTCTGGTCTAACCGAATTACGTGTGAGTTGGTTTGTGTCTAACAAATTCGATCTGGTGTTATCTCTTCTTCTGTTTTAGAAAGGTTTTTGTAGATACGCTACATATCGCCATCTCAAACTTCCTAACCGGAGCTACAGAACTATGAAGGCATCCACTTTTTAAGGTGTTTTCTAAAGCCAAAGTTTTATCCCTGCTTCTTGGAAGTAGCCAGTCATTTAGTCTATCCTCAAATGTTGATAGCGAGTCGTTTAGTCTATCGTCAGATGTTAACTCTTCGGAGGTTTGGAAGTTTCATTTCTGTTACTTGACACGAGTAGATCGTTCGGAATCTCTTTGGAAATGCATACAACTTCGTTTATTGTAATTTTGCAATATCTCACCTTCGGCACTACAATTTGCGAAATTTTCGTCTTCTGCCATTTCCCATTACATCGTTTTGGGCAACTTAGAAATAAATTTGATAGACTCTGGGTTGCTGGAATATTTGAGTAAAACGAATTTTTACTCAATGCAAGAAATCGTCAGCATTGGCACTAAGTGGAAGGGAAGTGGTGTTATATGTGACTCTATGCTCCGACGAAATTACGCGTGAGTTGGCGAGCTGGTTTGTAATTATATTTGTAATTGTTTATTGAGGGCTTCAACCGCTTTGCTCGTTGGTTTGTGATTTACGAGCTCGAACAGTTATATTTTCTTCGTCCCTGCTCCTTGGAAATAGCGAAACGTTCAGAATCTCTGCGAGGAATACATTATCCTCAGCTGTTGTAAAATTTCTGAACTCTTTCGAGATATGATTTTCGAGAAGGAGATTTCACGATACATACATTTGAATAAGTTTTGTATTATTACTAAAATTGCTCATAACTTTTGAACTAAATGAGCTATATCAAGTATGTTCTAATAAATAATATTTGTTTCGATAAGCTCTAAAAGTTTCGAGAAGACACTATTGATCGAACAAATTATTCGAAAGGTTATGGCGAAAAAACTGATTTGATTAGGAGTACCTTATCACACAACATTCAAATAGCTGTGAAATTAAAACCATTAAAGCTACAAACATAATGTCTTCAACAAAATTGCATGAAAAAGATTGTACTATAATCTCAGTTCTTGTTCCGAAAATAATTTTCAAATCATACAAACAATTAGGGTGTTTGTTCCAAAGACATAAAAGCTCCAGCAGTTTAGTTGCAAATATTTTTGTCATCCAAAATTCTGGATTCGAGCCACTGTGCAATGGGATCGAAGGTGCGCTGCTAGACCCCACGCAAAGCTGATTCAGACATCGCTTAGTTGAAAGCTTAACAACTTCTTGTAAGTAAGTCGGATTGACTCGCAGTCTTCGACAAAGTTGTAGATAATTAAATTATATTTCTTTTTTTCACTTGCTGTCACAATCTGATTTATACGGTGAAAATGCGAGCTAGTGGGATTTCTACATGTAAATTGTCATAAAATCCCCTAAGAATGATTTCGCATGCAATCTTTGTGGCTAATATAGGGGACCAGGGCTATTCGGACCTATCTAAGCAAATCGCCTTTTTAGGTGGATAGATGTTAAAAAAAATACCGGTCAAAGGTCCTAATTGATAGTTTGAAACCTCAGCTACATTTTGGTTCCATAAAAGGGTTCATTTGCACCGCTCCATGGTAGCGCTAGGCAACGATTTGCAAACCTCTACGTTTTTCCATCCTTTTACAATGTAGGGGTAATTCGAACCTCCCTACGGGGTAATTCAGACCGTCATTTTTCTTTACTTTTTTACAATGAAATTATTTATAAAAAAACTCCTTGAGAAGCAAAAAAATAAATTGCGTTACAAAAACTTAACCTGATTAATCACAGCTGTTGTTTGGCGCATCATGTATTTTCTTTGCTGTGGCGTGTGCAATGGCGTGCAAAGCATCAAGCCGCTGAACGGTGGTTGATGGAATAGGGGGACAAATAGCTCCGTAGGCTAATTTCGCACAAAAGTGGTGAGCATCTTGAAAATATCTGTGTTTTCACCCAAACAAAAATCATTCCATTAAATAGGAACCCGTGAAGCTTTCCAAAGCACACCTTTTATTTTTTTCACATTTGTTTACCATTTTAATAATTAAAAAAATGAAACACGTTGTATCTCCTTTCAAAAAGAACCAAGAAATGATATTCATCTGTCAAAATTAAAGTTTTAGAACGGCGGTTTCACGAATATGTACAACAGTCAGAAATTCTTACGAATTTCTGAGAAATCTAGGGTGTTTGATTTACCCCCACGGTCTTAATAGCCCCGGGTTCCCCTACATGTAAAGATTACATAGTTGCGTTCTGCCTTCAAAATTTATATATCGTCTCTTGTGTTGGTAGGTTATTGTGTTATTTTTCAAATTTGTCGAAGAAAACTATTCGAATACCGCAAAAATAAACATTGATATCCATAAACTCAAAGTGACATTTGTTTCAAAATCCGGTCACTTTGAATCGAAATCCGGCTAGACCGTTTTTAAACATAAGCAAAGATGCTGTTTCAAAATTTACTCACTACAACGCTCACCATTGGACAATGTTTTTAAAGTAAAGATATGTGGAAGCCAGAAACGCACGCTTGTTGCTAGGCATCGGCGCGCTTGTTTACATTGAGAAAAAATGGAATTCGAAGTAAAAATTCAAACGCACAAATGACAGTTTTCGGACATTTACCTCCGGTCATCTGCACAGTGGCTGAAGATTTAAAGTTTTGTTAATAAACGATTAGTGTTTCGCGGGCGTTTTGTGCAGCGGTGGGTGATTAAAGTGCATTTGAAAAAGTGCACTGAAAATTAGAAGAAGAAAAATAAGAGCGCTTCGAAAAGAAACCGCAAGTGAAGAGGGGTGATATTTTCGCACAAAATAAGAGCTACAGATGGAATTCCGTCAAAAAGTCGGATTGATTGTATAGGAAAATGTTCTAGCTTCCTCAAGCAGCAGTTTCGTGGTACACCGGCAAGGTTAGTGTATTGAAAAACGTATTTTTATATTTGCTCATGTCAGATACATGGTTAGACAAGAGAGAGGGATGTGTGCGGCGTAGAAGCTATGTTGTGGCTCGCTTGTATAATATCCTTAAATAATGTTTTGGCAAGGCCTACATTGATCCAGTTAAAATTATCATAAGCCTCCAACATAACGCGATGTGTTTTCGTATAATTGTGTCATACAGCATTAGCATTTATATGAAATAATGTAAAATTTTGTCAAGTTGGCCGGATTCTGAGTAATCACGGTATCGGTACTAAAAATTACGAAAGTATAAAAAACGAATTGATTTTTTGCGTGTACTTTCATTGCACCCATATCGACAGATTTATTAGATTAATTTCAAAAACGACATCGCACATCGAACCAGATTGAGCACCCATATCGACAGACAAGGTCGTATTTGGGTAACTCTTTGCTTCTATATCGGTCTAATTTATTTAACACTAACACTTTTTGTTCAAAAACAACATGTGCATGAAGGGGTTAATAACTGTTGCAAGGAAGTACTCAAGTTCAGGCAAGGAACAGGTTGGCGGTTTTTAAGGCGTAATTTCTTTAATGGTTCCTAATCGTCCAAACAAACATGGCATAGCTTGTTTTGCCAAGCGGAGCTGATCTATTTCAATCCACATGTCCCACAGTCCTAAAAGTGAATCCGAATGTGACGAATTTGATGAGGAATTCAAATGAATAAATAAATGGATATTTGCTAAAAACTATTGATTGCATCGAAAAATCACGAATTTGCTTGCATGCCAACTTATCACATTCCGACCGTTGGAATGATTATTTTGAACCAAATCGAAACTGTTGGCAATGATGATTAAAGACGCACTTGCCGCACCCAACAAATAGGATATCTTTTCTTTGTTCAGAAACGAAAGTAAGTTCCATCAGAACCCATCTTATCGACACCTCCTTCGGTCAGTTTTCTGCTCAGGTCATAAAACGAAATGTAATATTTGGTAGAGTAATAAAAAGCACTTCACTTTCCTCGGTCCGGTTCGCACTCAGCCGTCTTTACCGATAGAGTGTCTCGCAACCTCTCCTTAAAAAGCCTAGGAAAGTGCCACGGATCTTTTAGCATTTTTTTCTCACATTTTTCCCATATTCAAGATTGTCAGATTTTTACACCTTCCCGGACCGGTCGCAGGTAGACTGAACTGACCGAGGACAGTTCCTTACAATAGAGGTCAGATAAGACTAGTTATTCCGCCTGTCCCGTTTGCCTCTCAATCCCCAGCTATTACCGACCATTGTTATCAAATCGAATCATCTCGCCAAGCACTTACTCAATCCGGAGTGAAAGCCGGCGCGAAACTGAACGCAAGAAAACTAGAAAAGAAAAGTTGACCGTAAAAAATCCGTATCCTCCCTCTCCTGATGGTGACTGTCATTTTTGGTCTTTTTTTTGTGTTTCACCCCAGCATCGTCCTTTTTTTAATGACCCGCGACCCTCCGAAAAGAATCGTAGACCGAAATCGATTTTCTCTCTAGAACTGCATTATACGCGTCTATTTGAAGTTGACCGACTAGATGGCGAAGGAGAAACCGTTGTCATTCTCGGCCGTAAAATCCGATTGGTTCGCGCAAACTTCCAAATGCGTTCCGGGGATAGTGCCCGCTTTTATGTGCGGTACTAAACATTTTATTTGCTGTTTAGTGATTGTTTCATATTCATTTCGACTGGTAAAATGACGACTGTCGCTTGTCGTGCACCGGATCTGGTTCGAGGGCTTGGGATGCGGTTATCAGCGAAAAGTCGATCCTTCGGGGGGTCAACCAACAGCAGATTCCAATAAAAAATATTACTTTTCGACCGTAAAACATACATACTTGAAGGACGTTTCTCATATCAGTCCTAGTTAGGTTGAGAGTGGGGACGGAGAGGGATTTTCCGCTTCCTTTGCCTTCCGGTCAGCACTCATCCAAGGAAGCCATAAAACCGACAGCGACGCTATTTTGATGACTGGTGACTGTTTGACATAAAATTTGGCATCCCAGACAAATTGTCTCCTGTCTGTGACTTGCCACTGCACGTCACAGGGTAGGGTCGGTGGTAGTGACGGAACACAGATAGCGGACAAAATATTGATTTAAAACTTTTTTAATACTTTTTTTTAGTTGTCCTATTTGAGCTTCTACGCCGCCGTTGCCTTCGTCAGATGGTGTAGTGATTTATCGTTTGGTGGCTGATTTGACGCTAGCCACACGTCGCCAAACTTTTTAAACTGGCTCTCAGGCTTTCACTTTTGCGTTGTAATTTATTTTTTAGTGAATTGAAGGATGACCAACTATCGTCACCTAAATACAATAATACATCTAGTAGTCGTTGAAGGATGGTTGCTGCAATCTATCGCCATTTACTGTAAAACAACTGGCCATAAAGAAATCCACTACCCGGTGCAAAAACAACTGGTCTCGAAATAAAAGCACACTCCAAAGCCTGCATTTTCCGCATTGTACGTGAATTATATTTTCGCCCATTTCCCGACACTGTTCTTCGTACTACACAGCAAAAAGCCGCGACGCAGCAGGTTCTGACCAAGTACTCAAGAAGCCCAGTTTTCGTGTCTCCCACACCAACCCAAAGTCGGAAAAAGTGGCAGCAGCAACAGCAGCAGCAGCAGCCAGTTGTTGTTATGTAATAAAAACGAAATAAAATAAAATATAATGTGCAGAAGAATGTACTCGCTAAAGAGTCTGCGAACGTCTACAACTGCTCCTTTGCGCCCCGAATTCCCCCCACCACATGAATCCAGGCAGCGCGAGGAAAAACACTTTTCGCAATAGCAGCAGCAGTAGAAAAGGAGAACGACTCGTCCCTCTATACGGCGGGTTAGGGCCTGGCCGGAAAACTGCAGAACACGAGAAACCGAGAAATTTATGTCGACTCGTCCACTGACTTCTCCACACCAGCCCGTGCTCTATTACCGTTTGCCGACGTGGCGCGGCTCGGCTTCAAGTACTTGATGATCGTTTTCCTTGCTCTTTTTTGTTGCTGCCGGGTTCCCCCCCCCCCCCCCCCCGCCCTCAACCGACTTCGAATGTCCTTTTGATGATAGCCACCAGGGACTGCAACAAGGTGTGGAGTTTATGGCCGACGCGGTTGTTCTCGGGGTGCAAAATGTTTGGTGTTAGTTGGGTTTTTTTTTCATTTAAGAAAGCTGTTTTATTCCACCAATTGATGCAGTATGTTTATAAACGACGAGCGTGTCTATTATTTGAATGAGGCAGTTTTACTGGAAACATTACGTAATGTGGCATTTGAGGACTTGTTGTTTTTGTCAGTGCCGCAGACGTTCCCATCTATATAACCGAAGTTTTATGAACCCCCTTTTATTCATGACAAGCTGGTTGGTGGAATTCTAAAACGGTCTATAGTTCGAGGTAATTTCGCCGCATTCTTCAGCTAGAAATATAGTCAATTATATTCTGTTTGTTTTGCTACAGAAAACTTTTCTGGTTGGCGATAACAAAGTGGTGTGTTTCATTCAAAAAAAACTATGTCCAAGAGCTCGATGCTATATTTTTACGAATTTGCCAAACATTTCACTCTGTCAATCAAGCCCAGTCGGTTTCGAATCAAATCCCCCCTGCACCGCTCCTCCGCCGTCAGTATTATTTCCGCCCTAAAATCAAAGAACCATCAAAAATAGATAAACACGATAAGCAGCTCTGCTATCGAAACCACCCGCCGAACGTCACAAGCGCATGAAGGCGACCGCACACTTGAACTGAAATGTCCTTATCAAAACCTGGGACGAGCCCCGCAACAACCAGACAAGAGCGCTCACATCGCAACAGAGTTTATCCCTCCAAGCAGCATCACTTGCTGACAGTCGCTTACACGAGTGAAAGCAGACCGCAAAAAAAATCAGAAAAACTAACCCCAACAATCGAACGGTGGACGAGCGGCACATTGGGAGTGAGCAGTGTCAAAATGTGGTCAAAAAAAATGTTTTCTGTGTTCATTAAAAGTGTCTGCTTCCAACAAACGAAGACAGTGGTCACGAAAAGCTCGCAAAGTAAACGATGAAAATATGCCGTTTTTGTCAGCCACTTGCGTCTTGAAAAAGAAAAATTTTGGGAATTTATTTCGGGAGTATAGGGCATTTGTTAAATATTCTGTTCAAGTTTCAGTGTATTTAAACGAACAAAAATATTTTTGATAGTAAACTGGCCGCTTCGTGATGCAGTTTCCGCGGTGGTTTTTTGTGGTTCAAATCGTGCTGACAGATGGCAGCTGAAAATTTCTGCGAATTGCTTCCAAATGTTGTGGGTATCTTTATACATGTGGGTCATCTCACGTCAGATTTACAACCAAAATTTTTATTCCTTCCAAATTTTTTACTTGCATTCTTTAGCTAGAAATATTTGACAGGTTTTTTTTGCTGAATATGATATTTTTTTCAAGTTATTACTTTTTGAACTTTTGAAGTTTAATAAATTGAACATTTTTCAATCATTGATAACTTGGAAACGATTCGATATATGAAAAAAAAATTAAATAAAAAAGTGGTGTTTTCAAATGAGCTTACCGAAACAATTTTACAAAAAAATTATTTTTTGTTATATAACTTATGAAATTTGCAATTATTTGAAACAAATTAAATTTTTTTAAAGTTGGACCAATTTTTTTGTAAGTATTTTTTCTTAAAATATTAAGAATCATGGTAAAAAGATTGTATAAAAATTTGGGAGTGGATATTAAAATACTTTGCGAGATATTGCAATTGTAAACTTAAAACAAGGTAATTTTACACTAAACGCCCAGTGATAGACCTGTTATAACTGAATAATCTCGTAAAATACTTCGAGTTCTATTCTGGAACTTTCACGCAATCTTCTCGATATAATTATAAATTATTTGAATAGGCTAAAAAATGTTTTTCTTTGGCGTGGCCCTAAAAATTATTTGCTTCTAACGTTTGCAGAATACACAAATTACATAACCAAAACAATTATTTAAAAAAAATTTCGGTGAGATCATGCGAAAACGCAACTTTTAGTATTTAATGCTTTTTCCACTAATCTAATAGTTTCTAAGTTATCAAGGATTAAAAATGTTCAATTTTATTAAATTCATGAAATTTAATTAAATTTTTTATAAACTTCCAAAACTCATAAATTGAAAAACATATCAAATTCAGCCAAAGCCTAAAATTCGTGTCAATAACTTTTACCTAAAGAATGCAAAAAACCTTGGAGGGAACTAAAATTGTAGTTGTAAATCTGACGTGGAATGACTCGCATTCTACAAATTCAAGACTTTTTTTGGTGGTATCCAAGTGTTCGAAGTAAATTTTTTTTAAGTCGCTCTGAAAACAATCTTTTTTTGATAACATAAGTATATTAAGAAGATTATTTGAAAAGTTCAGAATGTAACTTGAAGTATTTTACGAGATATTTTAATTATAACAGGTTTATCACTGGGCGTTTAGTGTAAAATTGTCTTGTTTTAACTTTATAATTGTAAACAATCTTTTTAACATTCTTAATATTTAAAAAAAAATATGTAAAAAAATTGGTCCAACTTTAAAAAAAATTCAATTTGTTTCAAATAATTGCAAATTTCATAAGTTATATAACAAAAAATATTTTTTTGAGAAATTATTTTATTTTATTTAATTTTTTTTCCATATATCGATTCGTTTCCGAGTTATCAGTGATTGAAAAATGTTCAATTTATTCAACTTCAAAAGTTCAAAAACTAATAACTTGAAAAAAGTATCATATTCAGCAAACACAAAAAATGCGTGTCAAAAATTTCTAGCTTAAGAATGCAAGAAATTTTTTTGGAAAGAATCAAAATTTTGGTTGTAAATTTGACGTGGAATGACCCATGTATAATCTAGTGGACCACGCAAGGGATCTGGAAAATATATATTTTGTGTGAAATGGTAAGCTTTTACACATTCAACCCATATAAAACGTATATAAAAAACGCTTTTAATCCACCTAACAGTGTGATGAGACATTTCTTATAACTCTTATCACTCTCTTCGGATATTTCATCGTTTGAGAACATTTAGAACTTGATGCTTCGCGATGTTTTTGATAACACATACTACATGGGATAGATCTCAAACCAAATCAATGGGAAAGCGAAAAAATGGCCCATAAACTAGACATACAAACGAATTATTGCTAATGCTCTGTTAAAACAATATCTAAATTCCTTAATCAATACATTGTAGTGGGAAAACTGAATTTTCCTAAAGGGGTTATATATTGTACTGAGCCAAAAAAAATCGATTTTTTTTAATCGACTTGAAGTTTATACTTTACTCAAATTTCCAACGTGACTGAGAAGAAGAAATCAACACTTTTTCTTGAGAAAAGCGATACTAGCATTGACACCATTCAAAGAAAATCAACAGTGAATATTTCCAGACTTGGTTTTATTTCCTTTTTAAGAACTATTGTGTTTTTTTACATCCTAGATTGCATGATTCAGTGATCGAAACCCAAAACTTCATGAAGTATTTAAAATTATTAAATTAAAATTTGTGTTTGCTATTGAAATTGACAAAATGATAGTATCGCCCCTTTGGCGTTGGTTAATTTTTCGGTCCCACTTATCAGCATTGAAGTATCGCCCTTACGTTTTTTTACAATACCAATTTTACAATTGGTGGGGGTTTGGTGAAAATCGATCTCACTGTCCAAACGGCATAATTCCGAAACCGTAATATTTGAAGTTTTAAAATTATGCAGAATTAATTTTTCAGACAATAGTAACAGAGTTCGTGCCTTTAGCGAATTTGTTGAGACTTTATTGTAGTCATGAATATTAACCTGAGAAAATTCACCATAAATACTTCTTGGACGATATACCGTCAAAATTATTTTATCAAATGATGCGCTGTTTAATGTTTGTAAAACTCATCGAAGATACTAAACCTCCGAAATTGGCGGTTTCAAAATGATGCTATCTTGACCTTAAATTACTGTTTTTGAATATTTTACCTATACATATAATTCGTCATACAACAAAAATCAAATGCTCATCAAAATAGATCAGAACCTGCTAGAGTCGAATGGAAAGCGTCATTTTTCATAAATTTCTCTCTACATTCGGAAAGTGTTATCCTCGTTATTAATTATATTACGTTTTCGTCTCAACTCGACGCATTCCCAAAATCAAAACCTGTTTTAATCCATCTAGTGGTGCAATTGTGCTTGTCTCATTTGTCCAGACTACGATTCCATGGCTGGTTATGTTCAATACAATGGTGGAAATGAATATTACATGTTCAGTACGATTTGCACATACATACAACGGATCGACAGCCACGATCTTGAGATACTATGTGATACTGAAACATCGCTTGAAACCAGCGGCGGATCAAGGAGAAAGATCCGGGAGATCCAGGTCCTGCCGAAAATTTTCAACTTGTTAAGAAATTTTAAACTAGTTTTAATTTTAAAGTAGCAACCCCTCACTGCATACTCCCTTCGGGCCGGTATGATTGACGATTTTTAGAGTGATTGCATATCCTTTCTATATGAGAAAGGCAAAAATGTACCAAAGTCCAAAAAATCATTTTATGTCAAACAGCTCAATGTTTCATGCATTTTAAAGTCATTTGGCATCAAAAATACAAATTTGATTTTGAAAATTTTTCATTTCAGTTTATATGGGAATTTGCTGTGTGATTGCACTCTTCAACTCGTAACTCCGGAACCGGAAGTCCCATCAATTAAAAAATCAATAGCTGCCGATGAGAAGGTTGTAGCTTTCATTTGAGACTAACTTTGTGCAAATCGGTCCAGCCATCTCTGAGAAACAGAGGTCACATTTTTTCCACATACACACATACATACACACACAGACATTTTCCGATCTCGACGAACTCAGTCGATTGGCATATGACACTCGGCCCTCCGGGTCGGGATTAGATTGACGAATTTTAGAGTGAATGAGAAAGGCAAAAACATTTTTAGCAAATGTTGAAAGTTATGCATCTTTTTGGTGAGCAGTTCTATGTTTCATAGACATTAATTCAATTTTAACTTCGCTTCCTATTAAATAAAGATCCTTATTACAGTACATCTCTACAAAAACGAGCTCAATTTGAAAATAAATCTGAGGATTATGATTGATTACAGAACTCTGGAATTTTCTATTGGAATGTTTTCAGGCAGGAATTTGATATTGATGCAATTAGACAACTGTGAAATCAAGACCAATAGATCAGTTACATATCAGGATCACATTCCGATAATTTATCAAAAGTCCTCATGATGTTTACAACAACAGGTTATCAATCTACGGATCAGATAATTGTTATTGTAATATTGAATTAAATCAGTCTGCATCAATAAATTTTCAACTTCAATCCAATATTTTTTTTGGGTGTGGTGGAGGGGGGGGGGGGTTGTATGGTGTTAAACCCCAAAACCTTCTCTTGGCTACGCCTTGTAGTTATTTATTTCGCTTTTCATTTTCCGATATGTTTCAGATCGATCCGATGGTCATAAGTTAGAAAAATTGCAGTCAGAAGGTTCGCACAAATGAACATTTTTGCATGATAAGTTATCAAGTTCCTTCCAGACAACTTGGAAGTGTTCGGTGATTATTTCTAGCGGTTGTAGATAGAAAAATGAAATACAAAATTCGTTTTATCGTAATAATGTTTGGCTTATTTCAATGGATTATTACTATATTGAACAATAAATAGGCGACAAAAGGTAATCCACAAACAACAATCCATAACTTTTAAAGTATTCAAAATAGATATTTAAAGTCTTCAGTAAAGTTATTCGCAAAAGTAAGTGCTACAAATTTGCTGAAGACGTCATTTCGATATAATCACTTCCAAGAAAATTTGTGAAAATATCTCACTCATAGGGGGATTAATTAGCAAAAGCACAATACCAAAAGAAAGCGCATATTACCTCCATTAAATTCTCCGAAGATACTATTTACCTAAAATAAGCCGTTTTGGCGTTAATAATAGATTACATGTTTTTGGTCATATTTCTGGCAATGGGAAATGATAATCTTTCGTCCGCATTTAATTATAAATATCTCTTTTGATAATAGTCCGATTTCAACAATCTATAGCTTGTTCGAAAGGTATTCGTTAAAGCTATCTAAAAACATATAAATTGTTAATCTGTATTGTCAATTTTGGCAGATAATTCAAAAAAACTGCAAAAAACGCCATTTTTACGCATTCAAACATTCATATCTTGGAAACTAAACATCAGAATCAAAAACAAATTAATAGCGTTCATACTGTTTTTTAGTTCTTTCATTTAAAATTGGTTTGGATAAGATCGGTTCAGCCATTGCTGAGAAACACGAATGAGAATTTGTCCGTTACATACACACACACACAGACACACACACACACACAGACATTGTCCCAAATCGTCGAGCTGAGTCGATCGGTATATAAGACTCGGCCCTCCGGGCCTCGGAAAAAATCTTGAAAGTTTGAGCGAATTCTATACATTTCTTTTATAAGAAATGTAAAAAAGTTGACAACAGATCGAAAAACCCCTACCCCTAGATTATACATGTAGAGCAGTGTCCCCGGTTGTGAGCCGGGTTTTGTTTTTATCCATATACACTACTTACCTTGTTTCGACGATTTTACGAAATCAATCACCAAAAATTTGGAAAATCTCTTATCGACTGATTTTTTAACACTTTGTTCAGCACAGAAATGATAGATGTTTTCGGTTCGGAGTGCGCTTATAACCGACACTGTACAAAGCTTGACAGCGCTGAAAAAAGCACCAATCAAAATAGCGGATGCCCACAACCGGGGACACTCCCCTCTAAAGATATCCTCTTAATTTGAAAGTATTCTGAAACGATTTGGACAGCAATTTGTGAATTAATTAAAAATGATGAAGCCGCTGTATTTGTTGTAGCTGAGGTAGGTGTTTCTTTGTCTTTGGTAATCCAGCGCAGGTTTTCCCGTAGTATGCAGATTGTTTGCAGTACTGACAAGTGGGAAACCGATTATCATAAATATTCTGATACGCTCTACCTGGAATCACTGGACAGACCTCGACGCGTACTGCCTGGCCCGTTGAGTAGGCTTGGTTTACCGCTGGGAACTAGATTGAGTCGGCACGAAGCAGGGAACCAAATTACTTACGAAAACAAGCATCGGGATCGGGATAAATCCACCGCCGAGGAATACACAGTAGGGTGGATTCTAATTTGACTGGCAGTTAATTAGTTCACGAAACAGACATCCGCACCCAGAGAGATTCCACTCCCGGGGAGCTCTTAGTTGGAGTAGGGTAGTTTCACCGCCGAATAATATCCGAGTAGATCTCGAAAAAGTTGGAAGCTAAATGGTTCAAGAAAGCGGGTATCGGTATCAGGAGAAATTCCTCCGCCAGGGAACTCTCAGTCGGAGTAGAGTGAGTTCACTGCCGGGGACAATCCGAGACTGAATGACTGACGGAAATAGGAGCTAAATGGCTCATGAAATCAGCAATTAAACGCTTCACTAAGACGAGAACTAAATGGCGACGTAATAGATGAAGACGAAAACCAAGAGAATAGCTAAATGGCTCAAAGGTCGAGCCATTTCATGAATCAAGTGATGCTCCGAAACAGCTGCAGAAAACTCGGGAGCAAAAGAAATAGGTGAGACGGAAGCACAACAAGACGAAGTACTATCTTGTTGTAGTACCATGGGGAAGAAGGGCGAAAAGAAGAGTGGTTAGACACGAAAGTGAATCCCACACAGTGCCAGTACACTACAGGTCATGTTTTGAAGCTTTTTAAACTTTACTATAAAAATCACCGTGGTCTGAGCACAGGCAGAGCCAGGTCACAGGACCATGAAGGAAGGAATAGGATGCTTAGTACTCGAACACCCCTGTTAATGCCTGGAAAGAACTTTCTCCATTTATTATCTCAAATGGAAATAACTTCTCCGTATTGCGACATAAGCTGGCGAATAGTGCTATCGGTGACGCTAACATTGTCACACTCAACATAGTGGTGAATGTTGTTAACGGAAATTAATTGTTCGGCTAAGAGATGTCTTTTGAATTCTAACCGTACGGCATTACGTACATGGTGAAACAAACAAACACTCCGCAAAGATACCTCACTATCACTGCAGATCATCTCGATCGATACAATTCTCACTCTAGGAATGAGACTAGCGCTACTTGACTTCTATAGCACAGAAATGAGAATGATGGTAATTTCTATGGCACAGCACAAATGTACCTAACACGAACAGTTAACGGTATATTTCTCCGTTTAGCTATTCGTGGCCGATGTCTTCGCTGGATGAAAGGAGACTGATGGATGGAGTTTTGAAAAGTTTTTAGTTAGATACTCGTCAGTAACTGACACCAACGTGGCGCCATTTAAACACCAAATCCAAACAATTCACACTACATATGTGAAAGTCTAAAGCAAGTAGAATTCTTCTAATGTTTCAATATACATTTTCGGCCGGAAATTTGCCCGCTTTTTTGAACACCGACCGTCCAGACATAGCGAACGCATGTGTGGTAAAGCCATCACGAGTAAAGCCGAACTCGCATATAATCCCTAGTTTAAGTTCGAAGCCAAAGGGGCTGGTCACCGAACGAAAAGAATTTAAATTTAGTGCAGTCTGGACGCGGTAAAGAGGTAAAGAGGTAAAGAGGAAAGGTGAAAGGATAAGCCACAATTCTACTCGGTTCGTGCTTCCTTTTTCCAGTTTCCAGTCGGCCGAATCCATTGTTTGCTGAGAAAGGGCCACTACGCCGAGCGTGTCGGTGTCGAAGAACCTATCTACTTGGCAGTAGTGATGGAATATCTTGCCGCCGAAGTACTGGAGTTCGTGATAACAAAAAGAATAAAAAGGCCTGCGCCATTTCAATCGCAAGCTTTCTGCTTGATACAACAACAAAAAAACCGACCTTTCCTGGGCGACTATTTTCCACGCAAAAATAATGAATTTGATTTATACTAATTGCTGTAGACTGTAAGGATTTGCCTTTTTTTATTTTAATCAAAAAGTCTATCGTCTAGTGTTCTGTACAGTTGAAATGTGAAATAGGTTCTCATCCCCCTTGCGTACTCTTTTTCTGTTTATGGAACCGTAGCTTCCCCGGCCATTTTTTTTTTATTTTTAAGTAAACTACAAGCTGAGAAACTTTTGGGGAAAAGGAGCACACTTACATTTTTAATTTTACTGAAAACCAGTGCCCCTGCCGCACAGCATCAAGATCGAAAATAATATAAGCCAGAAGAAGAGAGGGGGTTGTAATGAAATGAAAAACGTGAATTTTGTTTAATTCTAACCAGAATATAATTTACCCGAATGCCATTTGGCCGAAAGAGCTATCGGTCGAATGCCTTTTTGCCGATAGTAATTTAATAGAATGTTAACATTCCATACAATTTTTCTCGTCGTTATGAGTACGTTTGAATCGTTTTCATTCATTGTGTTGTGCCGATTGGTTTCATACTACCTATCGACAGCGGAACGAAGAAAATACTATCATTTTGATTCAAAAATCCGATATTGGCACAATTGATAATATAATTCTGAAAATAAAAGCGCAATCACTACTTACACAATTGTTTACACACTATATCGCAAACAACCAATCATCCGAGAATAAGAGTTTTAAGAATCAGTTCTATGACCAATGAAGAACAGTTCATGTTCTAAGGGAGGAAAGGTATGACTCATGTTCCAAAGAAGGAAAGATATGACATCAGAACTTCGAGGTCAGTGCTATGATTCTACTGATGCTTCTTAGGCGGGTATCAACATATAATCAATCAATAATATAATCACGAATTCATCATAATTTAAATGTAGCGTAATTTGGGGAGAGATGCCGCACATTTCCAAAAATCGATCCTGTATTAAAGTAAACCATTCAATAATTGATGAAATCATTTTTATTAATTGCGACAAGTTTCTAAAATACTGTGAAATGGTTTTGTCATGAAAAAAAATTCATCAAATTTCTACGAACATTTCACAAAAAAGGTTATTGCGGGAGAGATGCCGCATGTGCGGATGAGACGCCGCACCGTGGTCACAAACTGAAAAATGATGAACAAAAGTATTTTTTAGCTCTCGTTGATGTTTTTGTGATTAAGTGTCTTCAGCTAAGTTTCATGAAGTTTGATTACACCTATAAATCGGCTAGCACCTTCACTTTTCTTAAGGGAGTACTACCATTTCTATAAATATTTTTTTTTATTCAACATTTTAAAAATATTTTTCTTTTGCAACCTTGTGTAACGGTTAGGTTGGAGTAACTTAATTAAGGCTACTATTTAACTATATGTTTGTACGAGCAATATATATTTATGTGTTGGTAGCGGTTCCTTAAAAGCAGTGTTTGGCTGTTTCTCCCAACAATGAATTTGTATGACTTAGGTTTGTTCTTGAAAGATTCATTTTGAAAAAGCATAAATTCGTTGAAATTTTCGTTTTTATCGCAATATTGACATCACTACAAATCAACGCGTTCACGAAAAGTTGTGCCTGAAACTTAAACCAAAGTAACTAATACTTAGATACATATCGCCCGTTTAAATATACAGGGTGTTTGGTTCATGGTTAAGAACCTCTCGAGAGATGATTGGCTGTCATATTTGGAGAAAAAAATCGTTCTACGCATACCTTCAAATCTCAAACGTTACTAAGTTATTGAATTTTTTGTGTTAAAAACTTAGTTGCCTTAAAATAGCTCTAACTCAAAAAATATACTTTGTATTTCAAATCTTTTGGATCCATTGGATAGGTGGGAAAATTTTCCATTGAAAAATGTCCTCAAATGTTTCAGCTAATTAGGTTAAGTAACCTTTTCACAGTAATTTATTTAAAATTTATCAATTTTGATCGATTTTTCGTTCATTTCGCGAAAATCCTGATAGTTAATATCACCATTTTAATAATTCAAATTTTTGGTCTTGAAGAGTTGTATAATTTGTTTTTTGACATGATACACTTATCTTGTCTTGTTTTCATGTGTTTGGGTTATTGAACTTGGATATTTTTATCTCATTTTCACTAATACTAGCTCCTATTGAAAAAGTATGGCACTTATTGTACCTTTTCTTATTTTTATTCGAAAGCCAGGAAAATTTTGCAGAGAAAAATGTATTGATACCGTTCAGTTAAGTGAATTTAGTATTCTTTTAGAAGTTAATTAGTTTAAAGTTAGTGTTATTATAAGCATTTTCGTTATTTTTTTAAGATAGTAAATAATAAACTTCACCATGATTATCATGGAATTAATGCATCACAACAAGTTATACAATTCTCCCTTTGACTCCATTCAATTATCTCTTTTAGTTTCGAAGGAAATCATTTTGATCTTCTCGTTTCATATGCAAAAACAACGATTTCGTACCCACTACATTTGTGAAGAGGTCATGCTGTGTTAACTATTAAATTGCAGCGAAATGAAAAGCGATAGGAATAAAGTGTCAAATAACAAGTTGTAGAGAATATTAAGAGGCACAAAATGAACAATAGTGACGATAAATTAAGTTGATTAATAATTAGTATAATTACAAAACTCTCCAAAAAACGCAAATTTTGAGTTATTTTACTAGTAAAAAGTCATTTAGTACACTTAACTAAAAGATATCTGTACATACATCGAAAGGAAATTTTCTCAGCTTTCCAACGAAGCCCTGGTAATGGCGATATAAAACATATTTTTTAGATAAGACTCTTTTAAGAACTTGCAAGTCAATTACAGGAAAAATTTAGAAGTGAAATTACAAGAAAACGAGAAGAGATAGAAATATCATGTTGAAGAACAAATTATAAATCGTACTCAAACCCATCTCTTGGATATTAGATATTGCTATAATCATAATTCATTATTTTGAGAAAATTAACAAAAACCTCATCAAAAACACCAACTTTGAGCTACTTTACAACTAAAAGTTAATTAAAACTAATTAACTGAAAGATATGAGAACACCATTCAATAGGAAATTTTCTCACCTTTCTAATGTAACTAAAAGATTTAAAATGCGAGGTATACTTTTCGAGTTAGAGATATTTTAAGATAAATATGTTTTTTACATAAAAAGTTCAATAACTCTGTAACGGTTGAGATTTGATGGTATGTGTAGAACGATTTTTTTTCTCCAAATATGACAGTCGATCACCCCTCGAGAGATTCTTAATCATGAACCAAACACCCTGTATAGATAAATAGACTCATAATCCTATATGTTACTGTGTCAGGTCCGTTAGTTTGTGGATTTATATTATTAAAAACCTATACCGGACGCAAATGATCATTTAATGACATTCCGAGGTGAAAAAAATACATTTTAGCTACGCATCCTCCTCCATCGAATGCGGCATCTTACCTCCCAATTGTAGGGGAGAGATACCGCATGACAAAATTTTCTTCTGAAATTATGGATGATCGTGCTCATGATCAGAATGCCTTTTCAAAGGTCCTAGCTATTCAACCGATACATGATATACCAAAAAAACGAACAATTTAAAAAATAACGAAATTTTAAAGGGGTGCTGAAAAATTTTCAGCACTCCGTGATGCAACTGGAAACACATAATCATTAATAAAATTTTCGTAAGTTAAGAATAAGCATTATTTTACTTCTCCAGTGTTATAATTCTTCGAAAGACAAACTCACAATATCATATGACCCCATATACGAGATATAGAGAGTGCGGCATCTCTCCTGACGCGGCATCTCTCCCGAAATTATCCTATACAAATAAATCTAGCTGTAGTTCCACAGTACCGTACATTGTTCAAATCATTTCCCATCTATAACATAGATGTTGTTGAAATCGTCTAAGATTGACGCTAATTTTAGGCTTATGAGACAGACGTCATATCTCGGCGCTACTAGACCTACTTGAAGATTATTTGTCTGTTAGATATTATTTATAAACTATTTAAATTTACAGTAATGTTCAAAGGAATAACTGATCGAAATATTATTGTTTATTTATTTTATTCACAACGTCTATCAATACGTCTCCCTCTCAAAACTAAAAATAGACCACATCGAGTTCTGTTCAAGATAAGGAAAATATTGCACAATTTGCTTGTAAACATACATCAAAGAAATGTATACAAAGAACAGCTCACGTTAAAAAGAACTTTTCGACCAAACGATACTTAGTTAGATGACTTTCGATGAAATGACCAGTCGTTTTTTTTTATTATTAATTAATAACTAAGCAAATTCTCAATTCGCTAATTAGAACTAGGGTTTTCTATGGTAAAACTAAAACGTTTCTTGTGGTTTCAGTTTTTCAGGTGATGGAATGAAAACCACTTTAGTGGAGCTACATTCTCGAACTGTTTTTTTCTGAACTTGAAACTATTTCTATTACACACCAAAAAAAATCTGAATTTTATCGTTGCAAACATGACACAATTCAACAAATCGTAATTTACGAAATGACGGAATATTACCGTGTTCCGTTTAAATTTATATAAAACATATACTTTACATGCGCAATAACATAAAATTTCACTTCCTACCATTCAGAACAAACGCTGTATGTGGAGTAAAATTACATGATTTACGAAATTAAACGTCATGTAAAATTAAAATCAAACGTAAAACTAAGTCATTTTTGATGCTCGTATATGTCAGGGTCAGGAAACGTAAATTTACACTATTTTTTCTAGGTGTGTAGTTTCAACCAATTCTGTATTTATTTTTCATTATTTTGGTTGGAATTCAATATTACTTATGTTACATTTGTTAATTTTAGTATCTGTACTTTTAAGCTACAGAAACACAACCAAAACCGAAATAGGTGCGCGATGCAATCTGCAATTTTAATTGCGTTATAAAACCTTAACTTGCCTGCTTTATTCGAAAAAAACCTACATTGGACGCTATAAGTATCTATGAATTCAAAAATTTCAACATGCACGAAAAGTATTAATGTTTTTCTTTATTCTATTTTGACCACCTTTCCAACCGCAACACTCCCTCTGTGCGACCGGTGACGAGGAAAAATCTCGAACAATAACAATTCACCACCGCAAATCGCGTCAAGGTGTGCACCGTGCCGAAATAGCCCCCACGGCGTGTGTATGTGGTGGGGTGGTTGTGACTACTTCACCAAGAGGGTATGAAAGTATGAAAGCGGGAGGTGGGCAGCAGCAGCAGCTACTTAAACACACGTGGTTTATTTTATTATCCTCTCCTCCGCCCCCCAATCAAGTTGAAGCTCTCGTTCGCTCGCGCGCGCACTCATTCGCTCGCTCTCGGCTTCGCCCTGCTTCGGTCCGTGTCGCGGTCTGTATCGGGGGATACCTTTTTGTTTCGAGATGCTGTGCTGTCTCTGCTGGTTCCGCGCTTTCCGAAATGCGGCGCGCATATTTTCGCATCCCATCATCATCATCACCATCGGAATCCTGACAGGATAAGGCATCGGAGGAGAGGGTATAAAAATTGAGCGTTGATTCGCCACTCAATTTCAGCTCAGGAGATGGTTGTGGTCTTTCGGGGAAAACAAGCCTGCGGCGAGTGATTTCCAGCCTAGTAGAGGTGAGCGAAGCATACATAAAACGTTTACGGGATTCATTCGTTTTCTGTTTGGGGTGGTTATTTCTAGTCGTTTTTCTCGACGGATTGGCAAAAATCTTCACAGCCGTGAAGAGAAATGGGGTTGAGTTGAAAGTTAGAAGTTGAATGCGTGCCGTGATGTGCTTTTATTTATGTTTGTTTATGACGAATAAAATGCCGCTACAACCGACGATGATGATGATGATGATGATGATGGTGGTGACGCCGACAGTGACGATGACGTTTCGGGATGCGAATAACGACATCAGGAAGGATAATTTTATTCCGGCGGATTTGCGGTTCACGAGTGAACGTGAGGATTACCACCGCTGGCAGCTGTTTCTGTTTATTTTTTTTTCTTTGGAAAGTGTAGCTATTTATGCTTTGTGAGATTCGGAGATGGGGTAAAGAGGTTGAGGTCAACAATTTTACGGGCAATGAAAATCTTTCACTTCATAAAGAAGAAAAAAAAGTACGAAAATGTTTACGCGAGCTACGTGAGCAGCGAGATTTCCGCCCCGAGATTGTCGTAAATATTTGTGGGCTATTGCGCTTTCCCTGGTCGTGCCGCTGTGGGTTGAGTAGCTGGAGAATTATTTGGAATAGAACGAAATCGCCGAATGGGAGCTTATCTCAAAGGGGGATTGCAATCGTTTTTCCTAGCAGTCTCGTGTATGGGACCCAATCATCACATCATAGTCTTTTATTCAATCGCAATTATTTTATACGCCAAGTAGGACAACGTTCTTCTATAAATTACGAGTCATTTGAGACAATTGTCACATGAATAATCGAACCATAAAATTGACCTATAAAATTACTTGTACTGATGTTCTTTTTTTCTTTGTTTCAGGTACGTATTCAGTAAATATTCGCTAATCAAACATTTATAGTAAGTATGACTGAATCAAATTACATTAAAAATTTACAGTGCTTTGGTATAATGTTACTTGTAAAGCTTTGTCAATGTCGTAAAAATCTACATATTCTAATTTTGTCGTGACTTGGAATTGTTGGTACCTCTAACAACTTCGCTATGATGGGAAGTCAAGAATACTAAGTAGTAAAATCTCTAATACAAGAAATAAGTCATTTGACCAATGATCTAGACTAGTGATATTCCAAAACAATCTGGATTAGTGATATTCCCATTTCTTAAGAATCCTTCTTTTGGTTCTGGTCTAAACATAACATTTTCAAAGGTAAATTTTTTTGGTTCTAGATTTCTGACAAACAAAAAGTTTTCAATATGAAAAAAATACCCTTGGATACAAAGTTTTCAATAGTAGATTTTTCTATTTGATGCAACCTGTAGAAAATCCATTTCTGAACCCAAGTATCAATTGAAGTTCTATTACACCCTTGAATAAGCTCTTTAAACTTACATTGCTTTTGAATTGTGCTGTAATACTTTAAATTACATAGCTTAGGACGTTAAACCACTTTGGTCATGTTTTATTTCAGACGGAAAATACACCAGTTTGTCCCGATCCTTGTGTTGATGGGTCGATATCTAGGGTCCAGAGGGTGTAGTAGTCTGTCTGCTATGCGGACAGAGTCCGGCGGAAAAAAGATGGGTGGGTAATGTCAGAGACATAACCGCAGTGAAGTAGAATACATTTTAGGCTATTCACACATATGTATCCTCATATGGTAACCCTGAGCATTTAATGAGAGTGAAAAAAATCATTTAGCAACAGCAGAAAATTGGATATACTTGTACCATTATTTCGGTATTTCCATTAGAAATACCGAAAAAATTTATTTTAATAAAATCTTTCAGAAATTAGTAAAAATTGCAGCATTCGTATTAAAAACCTAAAGTGTATGCTACTTCATTTCGGATATGTGTCTGACATTATCTACCCATCCTTTCAATCTAAAATAGAAAAATTGTTTTGGAAACCTAATAATTGCATAACCTAAGGCGATTTAAAGTACACAATCCCGACAGAAAACAAAATTAAGTCTTTATCCAACGAGCTTTCTGTCCCATTATTATAGTGAATTATGGTCCCTTGTTGTGATGAAGCACAAGTGCATTTTGCCCTGCCAATTTTTCAAAGTGTAAGCCGCATATGAGGAATTTCACGAAGGTCCGTCCGAACATCTCTAAAATGGTGACCATCTAGATTCCGATAAAACTTTACAGTTTCAACCGGCATGTAAGACTAAACATTTTCCTCAATCAATAAGATTATTTTGACTCAAGCGTAATTTTTAAAAGGGCGTAAACGTTTCTACGTGCAATAATTTCAATTTTTTTTTTTGCACGATTACATTATTTTATACAGTAAAACTATCTGAGAACGAGTTACAGGTAATGAATACTTCTGCACGAAAAAAATATACACTGAAAAAAATGTTATGTCATTTTTCGCAAAAACAAAAATTTATGATAAAAATTTAAATTACAAAAAAAACCATTTTTCTAATTTTTTATATTTTGTCAACAAAAATCTAAAGAAAAAGGAAACATTTTGAATGAGGTTTCATGATTGAGAAATTATTAGCAAAAAAGTTTTTCTAACAATAACTTTATACATGTTTTTAAATTTCATACTAATTGACATACAAAACTGTAATTTTATTACAGAATATAATATCGCCTTGATGTCAATGGGAAAGTTATAGGAAATGTTATGGGCCTTACGAGAAACTAATTGTTGTCGATGGAGAAATGCGAATAACTTCTGAAAAGGTCGTAATAAAACAAAATAATTGTGTTGGTAAAACAAAATTTTAAATATCTCGAGAACTACCACATTTCAGATTTTTTTGTTATAAGCATTTTGATTTAAAATGGCGTTTAGAATCATATTAAAAAATAAAACTGTACTTTTGATTGCAAATAGTATGAATTATAAAAATTTGTCAACAGTTGTTGTAAGGAAAACTTTTTTATTAAAAGCTTCTCCATGATCCAAATACACTGAAAAAGCTTCTTTTATGTCTTTAAAACGATAAACATTAAACTTTTGACAATTTATGATGAGGTAACGCGAATAACTTTTAAAAAGGACATAATTACATGAATTAATTGTTTTTGTTGGAGCAAAATTCCAAATATCTCGAAAACTATCGCATTTTGGAAGATATATGTTTAATGCATTTTGATTTAAAATGATACTTAGAATTATATTCTGTAAAAAAATGTCAATTTGTATGTCAATTAGTATGAAATTTAAAAACATGTATAAAGTTATTGTTAAAAAAACTTTTTTGCTGATAATTTCTCCATCATGAAATTACATTCAAAATGTTTCTTTTCTCTTTAGATTTTTGTTGACAACATATAAAAAATTAAAAAAAAATGGTTTTTTTTGCAATTTGAATTTTTATTATAAACTTTTGTTTTTATGAAAAATGTCACATTTTTTAAGTGTATATTTTTTCGTGCAGAAGTATTCATTACCTGTATTTCGTTCTCAGAGAGTTGTACTGTATAAATAGTGTAATCGAAGAAAAAAATTTGAAGTTGTTGCACATAGAAACGTCTACGCCCTTTTGAAAAATTACTCTTGTATCAGCATATTGAAATTGCCAGAAAAAATCATGGAGATTCATAAAACGAACATAAATGTAAAGTTTCGTTCGAATTGACGATGGTCATATTTTGCGGTCGACCGGTTTCCCATATATAATAAGCCGGTCCTAATGTGGATGCAAATATCCTGTCATGCATCAGCGGGTTATACAATTAGTCTGGTTTTACAGATATTTATTTCACTGTGTTTATAGCATGATGATATGTAAAATTCTTTCCTTGTTTGCCTCGAGGACCGAGTATTTTAAGTTTTACCGGGTAGTGTAAAAATAATCTATAAACTCGTAAATAAGCTTTACGCAGTATAAATCATCAAATCATCACCAGAAAATTATACTATCAGCTTCCAATAAGCCACCTCCGTCTTCTTTACACAACGAAACAATTATGTTAATCAAATCGTGAATCGCATCCGCACTACCGTCTGCCAGAGGAAACACACATAACTCTGAACGCGCGCCGTGGTGAATTTATCTGAACACGCACCTGACACCACATAAATTTTAACTAACAAGAGAGCGCGATTCTCTCGCACCAAACCACCCCGTCGCCAATCTATTTATTTATCTCCGAAAAAAGAGCTTGTGTGTCATCGTTGCAGCTTCTGTATATGCATGAAACTGGAACGCCACTACACCAGTTCATTATTGAAATGAAATGCTATTAGCGCCTGGTGGCAGTCATGGCATTTATTACCTACCACTGAAGAATGCGAGCTGACATGAAACACAGCAGCTGCTACGCTTACAACAACACAAACTAAGTAATTTTTCTTATGTTTCCTTTTTATACGTATCGAGGTTCACTGGATGACAAAGGGGCTGTCCTAACCAGGGATGCCGCATTGAAATCTGTGTTTCGGTCAAAAATATCTTTTCACCATCTGTGATAACTGAAACAGGAAAACAATATGTGAAAATCTGTTATAAATTTCCAAAAAATCTGTGAAAAATCACAATATTTCCAAATAATGTGAAACTTTCATGAAAATGCCAAAAATCTGCCATCTGCGAAAAAGAATCTGTGAAAATTGTGAAATAAATGCTTGGTCGAATTGTACCGACCAATCATGGATCAGATAATAACTGGTGTCATAAAATCCATTATTTCCGTTATTTTTAGTAATTGTACATTCGACGGAATTGGACACAAAATTGTTCTACATATTTCCAAGGAGATAGCGCAAAAATCTTATTTTTTCATTCAGTACAACGGCAGATATTCAGGTTCAAAAAATCGGGTAAAATTCCGGCAGAGAATTTTGAAACGGAAGCCCTATATTGAAACGTTAGAAAGATTCCACTTGAAAATGTATACTCGTAATCTAAATTTTCCTACATGATATGTATCATCCCGATTTTTACCCATGTCGTCAACGTCTTCCGTAGCTACTGGAAACAATAAATGTGGTCTCAAACGTTTTTTTAACAAGCCGCCTTGGATTAAAAAAGCCGCGGAACTTTTATATACCTACAAGATGAAGAAATAACAAATAAAATGCATTTTCATTTTTCACGGCGGGAAAATATTCGTTTCTTCGTTAACAGTGTCTTAGGAATTATTCATGTCTCTCTAATTATAATTATCGATCAGGTCCATGTCGCCATCGTCAATGCTACCTTGATGTTCGCAATCAGTTCCTCCTCCTTACTTCTACCACTTACGAGTCATGAGTATGAAACCATCCGTCGTTACTAGATTCATCACTGTTTGTATTGGCTGTTGATTTGGAGGCTTTTGAAGTCGTGCCTGAAAACAGCCTCAAATTTCGCTATTGTTTATGGGTTGGGGAGTGTTGGACCGAATTTCCTTAGATAAGTTTTCCGAGCATAGTTGTTTGCAGTGTGCTTGTACTTGATACGTGCAAGGAGCTGTCGCATAGTGTTTTGTATTTTAGGGTACAGTAGAAAGAAATGGCGATCCATCCGCATCATCATCACAAAAACACAACTAGAAACACTCGGCAAGTACTTTTTCGTGTATCCTTCGTAATGGAATCCACTTACTCGAATTGCGACAAGTATTTTAATAGTTCATACAAAAACCTTCCGTTTTACGAGTATGTGGTGTCACAGCATGTATCATGTCATCTGTATATCTGACATGACGGAACTGGATAGAGGTGACTTCAGTAAGCTTCAACTCCATTTTCACTTTCAGAAAAATTAATACGAAAAAACCGAATTTCGCTGGCACCACTTTTTGCTGCTGAAACACACTCCTCTCGATAAATCATTACGGCAAAAATAAAGGTAACGGTTTCCTTTGTTCCTCAGACAGTGCACACAAGATACAGTGAACTGTTTTTTGACGTTCGCTAGAGCTGGCTCGGGCAGAAACTTTGTTCTCCCGAAGTTTGCGCCTCATCGTGGCCCGGATAGGTTTCGATCGGATGGAGCTCAGGACAGTTTGATGAGTTGATGTATTTCAGCAAAAAATCTACCGAATTAGCCGCACTATACAATTTTGCAAGAGTGGCCTGACGCCAAATTAGGCCAAAACAATGGTTTTTGATCGTGCTCATATTTGGAGGCATTCAGTTTTGTAAATCTCGCCGTTTCTGCTGCCTTTGATCACGAATGGCTCACTTTGGCCTGCCAAACCAGGCACTTCGAAGCAAATTTCGACAGTTTTTGCTATTTGAACCGGTCATCCATGGTAAACTTACCCGTGATTTTTCCAGCCTGGCAATTGTTTGAAATCCGCTTTGACTATCATCAATGACGCAGCGCAGGTATTTCGTTAGCAGTGTCGGAAAGTCCTCGGACTTGCGATTTGGCAACACTTCGGTTAAGTTCGTCCTTGTACGCTTTCAATGTGGATCGTTTCTTGGCCCTCTGGTCGAAACATTGCGAAACATCAATTTTTCATTGACCCGTTTAAAGACACAGTTACAAGCAGTTTCATATGATCGTGTGCTTCAATTAATCCCACTAAGATATATTCACCGACATCCTTTAAGCAAATGTAGAGAATATTTTTCCTAACAATTTTGTCTAATACGTCCTTATCTACAATACTTTTTTCCTTGTTGTTTGTAGATGTCCCCTTCTATAAAGTTGTTTTGAACAATGCAATACACATTTTTAGATAAGGCACGAGTCTTTAAAGTGTGCAATAAGTTATTTTGAAAAAAAACTGGGTTGAAGAAAATTTCCTAATAAACGCTTTAGATCTCGATAATCTGCATACATAGAATTTCCATGTCTTCAACAAAGTTGTTTGTAATAGCATTTTCAGCAATTTTGCAGAAGATGCCAAATCTCTAGAAAAACTAATTTGATTATACCGAAAATTCTAGATGTGCTCATTAAACGATACGATAGGATTCGATACTTTCGAATGAAAATCATATTGTTATCCTGTTCTCGGGCGAAGTTGATCCAGTGTCCAATTGACGCACGGATGGGTGTACTAAACAGTAAACTAGTTTAGGAATTTCCTGGGAAGTATAAAAATGACTTCAGTACCAAGTATTCAACAGATGTTAGAAAAATGGACACTATCCACTACGGGAGGTTACACGTAAAAAATAGTTCATGAATTCATGAAAAAAATTTCGTAAACTGAAAGGTTCCAGAAAATCGTGATAAAGTTTTGAAAATTATGAATAATAAACCTTGTGTTCAACTATTTGCATTTCTAAAAAAAGTCGTCCGAAAATATACATTGCGTTAGATTCAAAGGTTTGGTTGAGTTAATGTGATTGTTATCTGGACATGTTTAGTTTTTGTTATGATTCTGGTTCATAAATTGGAATACGCAGCCGACAGTTAAACAAGGGTCATGATTTTTATGATCATTTTCTCTTTATGCTACCGTCATAAGTTTACAGATTTTTCTATCAGAGTGATCTATATTCATGATACCAGGATGTTAGTCACGATTTTCGTAATTTTTGTTCACGTCATCGTGATATTTTAAGCATAAGCAGAGTGGTTATTGTTCATGATTTCTGGATCATAGTTACGATTTTTGATATTTTAATATCGAGTAATATGATTTGTGTTCATGATTTCAGAATCTTAGTCACGATTCGTGATTTCTACTCTCGTTATCGTGAAATTTTAGTCATGAGTGGAATGATTTGTGTTCATGATTTCAAGATCTTGGCCGCGTTTTGATATTTTTGTCACGATTAGTGTGATTTATGTTCATGATTTCAAGAGCATTGTCACGATTTTCTTAATTTATATGCGTTATCGTGATATATTTTCTTGAGCTTACGTTAGAATTTGAAACGGGGAATGATGTGACTTATGTTCGTGATATCAGCAGTTTTATCATGATTTAATTTCACTTCGCCTTATTGGGATATGTCATTTTGGGTTACTTACGGATTTTTTGCTCTAAGTAACGTGACAGTATTAACTGGATCATGAAAATGTGACTGATTCGCGGTATCTTGTTCTGTGAACTATACCACGAACACGGTTTGTAACTCTCTAATGTATTTTTGGTGCTCGTCGCAGTTTTCGTTTTCTGTCCAGACATCACACTGAACCTTATCGATGTTTGAGGTCCAAACACTTTTCTTATATCTGCTGATAGTACCTATTACTGGTCGCTGGCAGCTGGACATGTATGACATTTCATGAAATAGTGCATGGAACAAAAATGATTCCACGAATAATACTCCAAATTTTGTGAAATAGTTCATGTGAAAATTTGAAATGATTAGAGATATCTTCTAAGCATCACGTGCACGCAAGATAGATCGTAAATCATGTACTAATTAACGAATCCGTGTTTCCTGATTTTGTGAACATTTTCACGAGTACAATGATCTGTCGTGACTATTAAACTAGGCATCATGGACCAGTTCACGTATACATGAATAATATTTGATGATTTTGTAAACTATTTCACGAGCATGGATATCAAATTGGGACTAATATATTAGGACTCATGAATTGGTTAACGAGGATTGAATGGGTTCATCAATACAATTCCGAATCTCAATAGTTCACCAAAAATATCCAGACTGTTTTGGTTTTGTGAACCAATGTTCCTAAATGTATTAATAAAAGATTAGTTAATCTTTGATTTTATGAATAATGTCCATGAAACTACTATTTCACGTACAGAAAATGAATTTGGTAATAATAATGTAACAAACCTTGTCGCGCAAACGGTATATGTATAGCAACAACAACCCAACCTAACCTGTCGCAACATCGGGTGCTTGACTATGCACCACATCTTCTGCTCATTCATTCGGACGGACATTGGTAATTTCCAAAACCTTCATATCTTTTTATTACGTCAGCTTCAACCAATGCCGCACCGCAGCCCGAGGGGGTGCAATTCAGATGTCTTAATTAAAATTTTCATACACAATATATCCGAGCTAGGAAAAAAAAACTCGTTAAACCGAAGCGCAAGCTTTCATGCGTCAAAGTTTAAGTGTGTATGTGTGCGTGCGTGTGTATGGTAGAAAAACGAGAAAAATTAAAATTCCTCTCCAAAATTTTGTTTTTTTTTTTCGTTTATTGCACGTGATATTTATGGCTGCTGATTGCTTTATTGCGGGATGATTTTTTTTCCTTTTTTGATCCAAAGACGACGGTTTTAGTGTCGGCCTTAGAGTAGAACTGTGTACGGCTTGATTGAGATTTTTGTTGCTTAAAAGAAACGAGTTTTTTCTTTGGACAAGATTCAGAGTCTTTTTCCAGTGTAGTGATTCTGGATTAGAAAATTGGTATTTATTGGTACCCTAGATTTTTTTACTCGCTTAATTGAAGGTTCTTTCGATGGAAATAAATTTCAATTACGACCGCCACATGCGGTTTAGGATGAAAGAAAGACACAATTAGTTTTTAGAGCACTTCGTCTTCTAATATACGCTCAAAAGAAGTATGATATATAAAGTGGTTTCGTTGAATCTTCCTCTATAAATACATGCGTACAATTATTGAACCTTATGCTTACGTACTCAAATTTATTCAACGCAATAAAAAGCTAATCTCTAGAACTGTAAGATCTTTGTAAACAAATGCAAGTTCGATCCTGATGCAACTTATAGGTTGATAATGTAACCAGAGGGCCAGAAAGAAAGAACGGAGGGAAAGAAATGCAATCGCATGTTTTCTCCGCTGATGTAGGGGCGAGCGAGCCCGAATCACATCTCTGTTTTCAATAAACACCAATTTAAAATTCATTTCATTTATCCAGTTAACCCGCATCGAATTGTTGGTCGCAGCCAGACGAAGGCACCGCCGTGCCGTGTACAGAGATCGCAGAATCGGTCGCACTGATCTGCGGCTTCCAAATTATGGGCACAAGTGTACACATATACGAAGCCGCCGTGTTCTCGCCTGTCGCTGTGATGAAAATCGCACATCCTACAATGTCGTAGTAATTTTATTTCCATGTCGCTTGGACACTGTAAACAAAGTTGATTAATAATTGATTTTTTTGACCAAGCAATGAAAACAATCGCTTCGATTTGGAATTTCAACCCGTTACTTTTTGTGACCTTGACTGACTGACTGACTGACCACACTGGAAGAATATATACTCGCACATACATCTTAAACTTTTAAAATATACAAAATTGGCAAAAATAAATCTATCACTTAATGGTGGCCCTCTATTAAGTAAGTGCCAATCCAATTCTAATGCACACATTAATTCAAACTCCAAAATCCCAATCCAAATCCATTTCTGTTCGTAGTTAAGATGTAAATTACCCGCCGCCTGGTCAGCAGAATCTAGTAGTCGCGTACGGGGTTGTTTCAATCAGTGCAAATATCCCCGCCTTTCCCCGCGCGGAGACCACATACCAATCCGCATTCGTTGTGCAGTGCGACATTGAAGCAATATATGATGAGCAGATGTAAAGAAGAGACAAACAGCAACTGCAAGTACTCACCAACCGATCGCAGTTTGCCGCGAGTTTCTGACCGACCAGGACACACACACACGCACGCGGAATCAACCATATGGGTCTAATTGAATAATTTCTATTAAAGTGAAGTTCAATTATGTTAATTCATCGCTGCTGTTTGGCGTTCGGAAGTCTCTCAACAATGTGTGTACGGTAGTGTGTACATGAATATGGTCGGGTAATAAGCCAGTAAGCAAGCAAGCAGTCAGTCAGCGATATCGTATAGCCCAGCGCACACATAGAGCACAATGCAGAACGGAATGATCACGCAGCATTAATTTGAATCATTACTTTAATTCATCTCGCGTGATGGTTCGCAGAGGGCAGAAGGGGGTCGAGGGAAATCTGTCTCGAATCCGCGAATTGTGGGGTGGGTGGTAGGTGGTGGCAATGGGTTGTTCTCGATCGTTTTCAATTATTTTCTCCGGTCGTTGGATATACGCGCAGGCACACGTAGAGTGGAGGGGAGATCCACGGGAGGAAAAACTGCCAATAATAACAATAATCTTAAATCATTTACAAGAGGTTCAGCGCGCGAGAAATTCTATTATTATCCGGGCACATCAAGCTATTGGGAGTTTTCTCCCTTCTTCGATTCCACCGGTCTGGGATTTTAGTCGTTGCACTCCTCGCCTAAGTAAGATCTTCAAGTTGGTAGAATGCGTGGAGGGAAGTTGGTATCCCGCCCAGCCGCGATCAGCTAAGCATATTTAAATGCGATTCACAATAATAACGCCGAGTAATCGAAACATTTCGTGGCTTTCCATCCTCTCCTAGCGCCGTTGGCGTCCTTTTCTCTTCTAAGTCTGCGGGGGTTTCGAGCGATACGCGTTTTTTCGCTGATACTGTATTTATGGGAATAATTCAAACACAGATTTCCCTGAAATAAACAATTAGCTACCGAGGGTCTAGCGCGCAGCGCACGCAAACCCAACCACTATCGGCTAATCGATGAGCGATTTTTTCGGGTTTCGAATTCTGAGCTGGCACACATGTGTGGTCCCTTCTCGGCCCTCTCGGTCTTGGTCTTGTTCTCGGATAGATATGCTCTGGCTGCCGGTGTTTTTTTTCCATTGTGTGAACTGTGAGGTTATGTTTCAGGAAATGGTGCCACTTTAGCAAACAGCAGCAGGCGCAAGATGAAACCGATTAGCGTCCCAGTCGAGCAAATTTACGGTATAATAATTGCTATTGTTTGGAAAGTTATACTTCATTATACTTGTGACCGTGAGGAAGGTTTAGTTTACATGTGATGTCTTCCTAGCAGATGGGATTCGGAAGCTTATACAATTAAATGAAATTATTTGTATAATCTTCTTATTAGGATAACTGATTTACTTGGTTAAATGTAAACAAATCTTGTAACGCCATCCTTTCAAAAAATGATGACACGTATTTTTATTTACAAAATCGTGAATAAAGTGCTATGAATTCTGGAACAATCATGTTTTTACGTTACGAAAACAGGACCATGAGCCAAAATCATGTGTTTTATAATTTGGTTCAATTTCCCTTCAGTAACTCCCGCATAATACTTTTATTAGTGGAGATATTTGGTTTTGTATTATGAACTTCAGTCACGGTTCACGCCATGTTCACAACTTCATAAATGTTATCCATAAAACCACAGATAAACTCGCGATTTTATTAACAGCTTTATTAACATTCACAGTTCGATTATACGACGTGAACTGTTTCATGATTTATTACATTTTGATCATGACCTGCTTTTCGTTGTTGTTAATCGGAAAATCCGCGTTAAAAATCCGCGTTAATTGGAAAATCCACATAAAAAACGCGTTAATTCGAAAATCCGTGTAAAAAAAACTCAGCAAAACTCTTAGAATATTTTTGGAAGTTTTTTTGCGCGAATTTCGCAATTAACACGGTTTTTGCAAAAAATATTCTAAGTCCTTTTGAATGCAAAAGACTTAGAAGATTTTCGGAAAGATGGAAGAGACGGGTCTGTAAGACCCCTTATGGCGCATACCCCAACAATATGGGTGTTTTTGGAATGGTCTTGAAGAGTAGGTGCCAGAAATTGATATTTGACGCCATTTTGAAATCAAAGATTAATACTTCCGGTTTAGCGCTATTCGCTATAACTCATTCAATATGGATATTTTTGGAATGGTCTTGAGGAGTAGGTGCCAGAATTTGTTTTTTTACGTCTTTAGGAAATCACAGATGGCGACTTCCGGTTTAGCGAAATTCGCTGTAACCCAATCAATATGGGCATTTTCGGAATGGTCTTGACGAGTAGGTGCTAGAAATAAATAAATCTGCACCTTCCCCGCGAGGTTTTCCATGAAAATTGATTTTTGGCGCCATTTTCAATTCCTAAATCGCGACTTCCGGCTTAGCGAGATTCTCTACAACTCAATCAGCATGAGTATTTTAGGAATGGTTTTGACGAGTAGCAGACAAACGGTTGGCGTCGTTTTAAAATTCTAGATGGCGACTTTCGGTTTACCGAAATTCCCGCACGAAGAGACGTATATGGTGTGAGTTGGGAGTTTGAATTTATTCAAATTAAACATATTGCTTAAATTTAAGTAAATTCAATTGTTTAATTAAAACTATTTGTACTACAACTTCAACTTCCAAAAAGACCAATATTGATTGGGTTATAGCGAATTTCGCGAAATCGGAAATCGCCATCTTGGATTTGAAAATGGCGTCAAAAATTAATTTTTGGAACCTACTCGTTAAGATCATTCCAAAAACACTCATATTGACTGGGTTATAGTGAATGTGGCTAACCCGGAAGTCGCCATCTTGGAATTCAAAATGGCGTCAAACATCGATCTTTGTCTACTACTCGTCAAGACCATTCCGAAAATACCCATATTGATTGGGTTATAGCGAATTTCGCTAAACCGGAAGTCGCCATCATTGATTTCAAAATGGCGCCAAAAATCAATTTCTGGAACCTACCGAGTTGTCGTTCACCGCTCTGACGTCATGCCAAGTCCCTCGCAGCCGCACAATTTTCGCTGTGCGAGAGATAGATGGTTCTCCAAGCACGGTGTTCCTAAAACCGTAATTAACAAAAAAATGACCATAAATTTGTCATACGGCATTCGAAAGATACAGTATCCAAGCATCTTCTTAGTGAATTTCAAAATATCTACTTATTTAGTACATGCCATTAGAAAGATATAGCAATCAAGCATATCTCCTGCAAGTTTGAAAATATTTCATTGACGGAATTGAAATTTATAACGGTTTGGATGTGGTATGCGGTCATAGATGGGTTTTCTACCAGACTTCAAGCGTGAATCCATGTTTGTCCATTGACTATTTAGTTCGTTTATACGTGCCGCGGTTTTTAAAGGAAAACCTGACCATTTAATTAAATAAATATAATGTACAAAAGGTGTTATTTATATGGTACACTGAAAAAGTATGAAAATAGTGTTTTTTTTTTTTTTTCAATTTGTTTATTTGATAAGGCACGTATGCGTTAGCTTAAAGGTGCCATTTTTTCATTGTTTTACATTTTGAATTTCTTAAAACTAGGGGGATACACATTTCAATATTATTTTGTTTTATATAATAAAACTAAAAAAAAACTACAGCTAACTTATACATATAAAAGAGGGTATAGTATAATATTCGTAAGATTTGGGGGACGGGTCATTTGTGTGTTCTTTGTATAGTAATTCACTTTATGATTTTTAGAAGGGAGATTGTAGAAAAAATAATTATTAACTAAGCGGAACATTTTACAAGCTTATTAACTAGAGATAACTAGAAAGAGTGGTTCAAGATTAAGGGGAATTAATTAGGACTATTTTAAAGTAGTGGTACTGTTGCGCATTTCTTAACGAGATTAAATATTGTTCAACTAAAACTAGAAGGTAGGGGGGCACATAAATTTTGGGAAGATATTCAAGGGGAGAAGGGGGTGAAGTCATACATCTGTGTATCAGAGACATGGGAGGGTGGGTGGACAAGGCTGAAGGGGGGGGGGGGGTGAGATATAAACTTTCAGTTTCCGGCATCAGGAATTAACGGCCAGGATTACAGATTCGAATGGATTGATCAACTAACACTAGAAGATAGGGGGGCACATAAGTTTTGGGAAGATATTCAAGGGGAGAAGGGGGTGAAGACATACATCTGTGTATCAGAGACATGGGAGAGAGGGTGGACAAGACTGAACGGGGGGAGGGGATATAAACTTCAGTTTCCGGCATCAGGAATCAACGGCCAGGATTACAGATTCGAACGGATGTATCAAGTATTGGGACGCCGGGCGGTTTTCCTCGAGCCGGCAGGGGTTCCTCCAGACGATTTCGTAGTACGGCTCAGATACGGATCGGGAACACACCGCGCTGCGCGTGTGATGTTGTACTGTAGATCTCGTGTTGTTGGTTCATTCGACAGATGTTTTGTCTCGTCTTGGAGTCGTATCAAACCATCGTTGAGGTACGGTAGGCGGAAGAGGGCACTTCTGGGAATGATAAGAGAAAAGATAGGGGCATTTAAATTTGGATATTGATGGTTTTGAGGAACGTGTATATAAGGGACATGTAGAGAATATCGCGGCTTGCTAGTACATCTCGAACCGGGACATTGGGTGATCTTCCTCGGGCCCGAAGGGAATCGAATAGTTGAGATCTGGCAGAACAGTACTCGGCGCATGCCCAGACAACATGTTCGATTTCGTGATAACCGTTGCCACAAGCGCAGATACCGCTATCCACGAGCCCAATACGCCGGAGATGTGCGTCCAGCGTGTAGTGATTGGACATGAGCCGAGACATCACGCGAATGAAATCCCGACCCACATCCATCCCTCTGAACCAAGGTTTCGTCGATACCTTAGGGATTATCGAATGTAGCCACCTTCCCAGTTCACCATTGCTCCATGATGTTTGCCAACTTTCGAGGGTTCTCTGATGAGTGATACTGAAAAATTCGCTGAAGCTAATTGGTCTTTCATATATGTCACCTTGTAAAGCGCCCGCCTTAGCTAAAGAGTCCGCTTCTTCATTACCTGGAATGGAGCAATGCGAGGGAACCCAAACTAAGGTAATCTTGTACGATCTTACAGACAAAGCACGCAGGCGCTCCCAGATTTTCCCCAGAAAATATGGAATGTGCTTTCTAGGTTTCATTGAACGGAGAGCCTCGATTGAGCTGAGGCTATCCGAGACAATAAAGTAATGATCGGTGGGCAAAGTATCAATGATCCCAAGGGTATACTGAATAGCAGCAAGTTCTGCGACGTAAACTGAAGCAGGATCATTGAGTTTGAATGAGGCGGTGAGGTTTTGATTGAATATACCGAAGCCAGTGGAGCCGTCGAGGCTTGACCCGTCGGTGTAAAACATCTTGTTGCAGTCGACTTCTCGAAATTTACTATGAAAGATGCTTGGGATCACTTGCGGGCGTATGTGATCCGGGATTCCACGAATCTCGTCTTTCATGGATGTGTCAAAGAAAACAGTTGAATCAGAAGCATGAAAGAGATTGACACGGTTGGGATAGTATGAAGAAGGATTGATATTTTGTGCCATGTAATCGAAGTACAAGGACATAAATCGGGTTTGAGAATTGAGCTCGATAAGCCTTTCGAAATTTGCAATTACTAACGGGTTCAAGATATCGCATCGGATGAGCAATCGATAGGAGAGTTCCCAAAATCGATTTTTCAGCGGAAGGACGCCCGCCAGCACTTCTAAACTCATCGTATGTGTCGAGTGCATACAACCCAAAGCAATACGCAAACAACAATATTGGATTCGCTCTAGTTTGATGAAATGTATGTTCGCAGCGGAGCGGAAACAGAAACTCCCGTACTCCATCACCGACAATATTGTTGTTTGGTACAGCCTGATCAGGTCTCCTGGGTGGGCACCCCACCATGTTCCGGTTATTGTACGGAGAAAGTTGATCCTTTGCTGGCACTTCTGTTTCAGATACCTAATGTGACATCCCCAGGTTCCTTTAGAGTCGAACCAGACCCCGAGATATTTGAAAGTTGAAACCTGAGCAATAGTTTGACCCATTAATTGAAGCTGTAGTTGCGCTGGTTCACGCTTCCTTGAAAATACGACTAGCTCAGTTTTCTCCGTGGAGAACTCGATACCTAGCTGGAGGGCCCAAGCAGACAAATTGTCCAAGGTATCTTGCAATGGTCCTTGCAGATCGACGGCTTTGGGACCTGTAATAGAGACCACACCGTCATCTGCAAGCTGCCTTAGCGTGCAGGAATTGACAAGACATTCGTCAATGTCATTCACGTAAAAGTTATAGAGAAGGGGGCTTAGACATGAGCCCTGGGGAAGACCCATGTAGCTAATTCGTGATGTCGATAAATCACCATGCGAAAAATGCATATGTTTTTCAGACAGCAAGTTTAGCAAAAAGTTGTTTAGAGTCGGTGAAAGACCATGCTGGTGCAGCTTCTCAGAAAGAATTTTGATAGAAACTGAGTCAAAAGCCCCCTTTATATCTAGGAAAACTGATGCCATCTGCTCTTTGCTAGCATAAGCCATTTGAATTTCTGTTGAGAGCAACGCAAGACAATCGTTCGTCCCTTTGCCTTTGCGGAAACCAAATTGTGTATCTGACAGTAAGCCATTTGCTTCAACCCAATTATCGAGGCGAAACAAGATCATTTTCTCGAACAACTTTCGGATACAGGACAGCATCGCAATCGGTCGATACGAGTTGTGGTCGGAGGCTGGTTTTCCTGGTTTTTGAATGGCAATGACCTTCACTTGCCTCCAGTCATGAGGGACAATATTACCCTCAAGAAACTTATTAAATAAATTCAACAAGCGTCTCTTGGCAGAGTCTGGCAGATTCTTTAACAAGTTAAATTTTATTCTGTCTGGCCCTGGGGCTTTATTGTTACATGATAAGAGAGCAAGTGAGAACTCCACCATCGAAAACGGTGTTTCGTTCGCGTTATTGTGAGGGGACGCGGCGCGGTAGATCTTCTGTGCCGGGGCGGAATCCGGACAAACCTTCTTGGCAAAATCGAATATCCAACGGTTTGAATATTCCACGCTCTCATTGGTACTGTTTCGGTTTCGTAAGCGCCGGGCCGTACTCCAAAGAGTGCTCATCGATGTTTCTCTCGTTAGTCCGTCGACGAACCGGCGCCAGTAGCTACGTTTTTTGGCTTTTATCAAACTCTTCATGCGCGTTTCCGCCATCGCGTACTGTCGGTAGCTAGCTGGCAGCCCGTCGTCCCGGAAGGTCTTATACGCAGCGGCCTTCTCCGCGTACACGTCTGAGCACTCTTTGTCCCACCATGGATTGGGAGGACGCCCGCGTGAATTCGCATCTGGTACGCGTTTAGTCTGAGCTTGAATCGCGGTATCGAGAATCAAGCCAGCCAGGAACCCGTACTCTTCCTCCGGAGGAAGCTCTTGTGTCGATTCTACTTTTTCGGATATCGCGGACGCGTAGCTCTTCCAATCAATATTTCGTGTGAGGTCATACGAAACATTGATTGTATTCGGTGGCCCTGAACCGTTAGCAATATTAATTACGATTGGCAGATGGTCGCTGCCGTGGGGATCAGAGACTACCTTCCACATGCAATCTAACCGCAGCGATGTCGAGCAGAGGGACAGATCTAAGGCGCTCGGTCGCGCGGGAGGGACAGGAATCCGTGTCATTTCACCCGTATTCAAAATAGTCATATTGAAGTTGTCGCAAAGCTCATGGAGTAGGGTAGATCGATTATCGTCATGAAGGCAACCCCATGCCGTGCCGTGGGAGTTAAAGTCACCTAAAACTAGCCTCGGTGCGGGGAGGAGTTCCGCAATATCGCAAAGCCGTCGGTGGCTAACTGAGGCTCTAGGGGGGATGTAGGTGGAAGCAATGCAAAGTTCTTTGCCTTTAATTCTGGTTTGGCAAGCGACAACTTCAATGCCTGGTGTCGAGGGGAGGTCGATCCGATTGAAAGAATAGCACTTTTTGATCCCCAAAAGTACTCCTCCGTAAGAGTCTTCTCGATCCAAGCGAATAATATTAAAATCGTGGAAGTGTAGGGTTATTTCTGAAGTGAGCCATGTCTCGCATAGGGCAAATGCATCGCATTTCAAATTATTTAGTAAGATTTTAAACGAATCGATTTTCGGGATAATGCTTCTGCAATTCCACTGTAGAACAGTGATTAAATCCTTGACCTCGTTCGATGAATTAGCCATCGAAGGATACAATCGCTGAAAGGAGGGGCCATTTCGCAGTGAACTGCATCAAGAATGTTTTTACTGCGGGGAGAAAGCTTATCAAGATACTTTTAAGGGGGTCAGAAATGTTTAACGCTGTAAGAATACGGTCCACAATGTCAGAGAAATTTATTAAGCCAGCACTGTTTTCTTTCTCTGGCTGAAATATGGGAACACTTGGGGTTTTTGATGTTCCTGGAAGTGCTGGGAACTCCTTTTCTGAGCTCAGGTTACTGAGACCGGGAGCGACTTGCTTCGGTTTTGCACCAGTACTTCCTTGAGTAGTTATTTTAGGGGGACCATGAAGAGACACCTTCTGGCCTTTCCGACGAAGCTTGGAAGAGGAAATGTTCTTCCTTTTTCTACTACTTCTAGGCACAGCAGAAGATGTTCCCTCCTGGGGTTCATCACAGTCGCCTTCGTCAGTAGACAAGTTGGTAAAGATGTTCGTAGAGACAGGTGGCGTAGCTATCTTAAGCATTTCTGCAAAAGATCGCTTAGAGCGTCCCTGAAGGGAACGCTTAAGATTTTCCTCGCGCTGTTTGTATGCGGGACATGAAGGGAGATCATGTGGGTTTCCCCCACAGTAGAGGCACTTTTCGACATCTCTACCACAGGAATCATCCGCATGATTCCCACCGCATTTCCCACAGCGGGCTTTATTGCTACAATGGGAGGCTGTGTGTCCCAATTGTTTGCAATTAGTACAGTTCATGACCCGCGGCACAAAGAGGCGAACAGGTAGACGAACCTTGTCAAAAAGGAGGTAATTAGGCAGGGCAGAGCCGGCGAAGGTCACCCGATAAGAGTCTGAGTTGACGTATGTTTTCTTCCCGTCAGCTGCGACTGATGCTGAATGCAAACGTTTGCATTCCAGTATCTTCACTGGTTTAAGCATGGGGTCTTTGAAACAGCCAGTCCCATATTTTAGCAGGTCCTCGCAATTCAGACTCGAATCGGAAACGACCCCACTGACTTCAACCCTGCTAGCTGGAATATACACCCTGTACTCCCTCGTAAAGGGCTCGTATCCAGCAATATCATTTGCCTGAGTTGAACTGTTAACCACCACCCGAAGCTTATCAGGCCGAATTTTCGATATTTCTGTCACGGCCGAATACCGATCCGTCAGAACTCGAGAAATCTGCAACAGATTCAAACACTTTTTTTCTTTGGTCCGAAAGAAGATCACAAATGGCCCGGTGGCCGAGCTCGGATATACCTTGAGCCGGGGAGCCGATTTTATTTCGACGTCCATCTCACCTTGAGATGAACCGCCGTCAGGGGAAGTCATTTTTGCACGGGCCTATTGCCCAGTGCACGTTATTAAGACAACCAAGAAGGGGAAACGAAAACTAATACTTAGCTTGTGTATGTAACGGTATCCAGACGGCTTACTAGAAGAACACTGTTTCACTTCACTGACCGGCTAACGGTACTCAGAAACAGAAACACACAAGAAGGGAAAAAATACTGAAACCTCAACTAGGCGCAGAGTGTGTAAATAACCTTGAACGCGGATTAACACTATTTGTCGCTATAGAGTGTACGGACCGATGACAAAAGACTTCTATCTCGACTGAGTGCTCGATAACGAATGATGAAAATAGTGTTGTCTACCAAACGTTAAATATAATGTGTAAATTAAAAGAAATGGATAAAAGTCGGAATGTTTACTTTAAAAGGCCATATCTCAATGGTTTGTTGACCGATTCTAGTTATTTTTTCATTATTGAACAAGTAGACGTTTCAGCGTTAATTTTCATTAAGAAGAATATAAAATAGAGTTGCCTACTTCAAACAATAGACAACATAATTATCCTCAATTATATGTATTATCACTATTTAGTGAATATCTTTGTATTCAAAACGATGACCTATACATTAGTTGAATGCAACAAACGCAAACTACAAATGATGGAAAAAATAAAACCATAAATTTAAAAAATATGAAGGTATTTGCTGATTCAGATCAATTTATGTTATGATACGGTTTTTGTTGGAAATTTTGTAGAATCGTGATTCGCTGGTTTTGGTTGACAGATGTAAAAACTGGTCAAAGGGGATGTTATTAGTACAAGTTCATCTGCTCATATCTCTAACTATTGTCAGTTTTATTGTCGAATTGAACTTATCATGAGAATTTGACATTCAAATGTTTATACAGCAATTGCAATCAACTAGTATATAAAAATGGATAAGCAGCTATTTTTAAAACAAAAATATTTACTAAATAATGATAATACATACAGTTGAGATCAACTATATCGCCTATTTATTGATGTAGATGACTCTGTTTTATATTATTCTTAATGTAAAGTAATAATGAAACGTTTACCTGTTCAACAATGAAAAAAATAATTAGAATCGGTCAACAAACCATTGAGATATGGCCTTTTGAAGTAAACATTCCAACTTTTATTCATTTTTTTAGTTTTCACATTATATTTAACGTTTGGTAGACAACCCTATTTTCATATTTTTTCAGTGCACCATATAAATAACACCTTTTGTACATTATATTTATGTAATTAAATGGTAAGGTTTTCCTTTAAAAACCGTGACACGTATAAACGATCTAAATAGTCAATGGACAAACATGGATTCACGCTTGAAGTCTGGTAGAAAACCCATCTATGACCGTATACCACATCCAAACCGTTATACATTTCGATTCCGTCAATGAAATATTTTCAAACTTGCAGGAGATATACTTGATTACTATATCTTTCGAATGCCATTTACTAAATAAGTAGACAAAAAAAAATTTGTTTGCAGAGATAGGACCAAACCTGTGGGTGTTTGCTGGTAGCCTTATGAAACGTGTCATAAAACTTCAAATTGCAATTTCTCTCGAATCCCTCGATGGATCATTTTGAAATTCACTGCGAAGATGCTTGGATACTGTATCTTTCGAATGCCGTATGACAAATTTATGGTCATTTTTTTGTTAATAAGACGGTTTTAGGGTGTTCCTAAAACCGTTATTAACAAAAAATGACCGTGCAAGCGATTGTTTCAATTCGTAGTTTATACGCCGTCTTCACATTCCGTCTTCCATCTGAACGCAACTGTAGATCGTTCACAGCACCTTCCATTCGAAAGTTCTAAGAGAGTGTTGGTCCTCCGCCAGCATAGTGCAGATTTCGTGGCCGTGGTGTTGATCAAACTGATTCTTAATATTTTCTCATGTGCTATTTCACGAAACCACTGAAAATCATCCATGGATCAGGAATCAGCAGGAATGCTTCGTGAACTGGTTCATGATTTCGAGGAATTTCGTTACAATTCAATGTTTGTACTCATGAAATAGTTCACAAAATCATCATGAACATTTCTACTTTCATGATATTGTTCATGAAATTTGCAGTTTTGTTCATGGAACTAACTCTTAAATGCATACTGTTGCCATTTGGCAACATACCGAATTTTGTGATATGATGCCTTAGCAAGAAGTATATATCGTTCCATCCCGAAAAGTAAGTAGTATGGAAAAATGAAATTCATGCCTTTAAGGGGTTATATTTTTACGTGAATAAATTCACGGAATGCATAATATTATTCATGGATTCGCGAACTGGTTCTTTCGTACTTGTGAACAAGTTCAAAAGTCTAGAAGATATCTATAATAATTATCACTTTCATGCAAATTAGCACATCGTCGCTGTTGTGCTATCTTATGACAAGCGCCATTTAGCACGATGTTTAAAGTTTGAGATTGAATATCTTGAAACTTATAAATGGCACAAACAATTCAAAGAAGACAATTGATGCTTCTATCTATTCTGTATTAATCTCTAAAATATTACGAAGATCGGTTGACTACGTTGCTAGTTTTTAATATAAATGTAAACGAAAGTAGCACTCATACGTGTCATAGGTGTGTATTGATGACAAAATTTGTATAGCGGGTCATAATGGTGCATGGAAAATTTTCCATAGGAAAAATTCATCAATTATTAACTTTAATTCATATTTTTGGCTTCATTTGGTCTATAAACAATTAGTGAGATGCATTTTGAAGGAAATGAGTCAGGGAATCTAGAAAAAATAGTTATTTTTGGTTACAGTGTTGCCAAATATGCTATATTTCCAGTTGAAAACTTAAACTGAATTTTTCTCACGATTCGTGTATTTTTGTTTGGAAAATAATTATGCCATTGTGTTTCTCAGATAGTTTTACACATAAAAACATCTTATACATCAAGACAACTTGAGCCAATCCCCAGACACAGTCATTTGAAGCAAAAAATTAAAAATTTCTTAGCAGGTTTCTCGCTATATCTCAGTAACCAAGCAGAATGTCAAAATTCTGAAAACACCACTTTGTATAGATTTTTTTGACAAGTGATGTGGCATATCTAACTCAGTTTACCTTAAAATTTTTGCGTGAGCTATTTCACAAAATTTGTAATAATATTCATGAATTCATTTTTGTCCCTTGAACTGTTTCATGAATCATGTAATAGTTGTGTCCAGCTGCATGCGACCGGTCATAGGTACAAGCAGTAGATATTAGAAAACCAGAATCCCTTTATGACCCAATTCATAATGTCACGTTACTCCGTGTAAAGAGCCGATAGTAAGGTCAAGAGTGAAGTATAACGTTAACGCAGAGAGAAATTACGAAAATCGAGACTAAGTTCCTCATATCTTAAACATGAATCACAATACTCCATCAGAAAAATCCGATAGTACAAACATCACGAAAACGCTTATAGAAATCCTGAGAACCGTAACAAACCTGCTGAAATCATGAACATCGTTTAATTCTTGGCTCTTTAATTCGATATAGTGGTTACAAATTAGTGTATACCCAAATAAAGAACAAGAATCATAGAAAATTAAACATATTCTGAACAAAACCACAGTAACCCCACCAAACATGTATCTTTCTAGCGTGAACGAGTTTTGTGGAAACACAAATATTTTCATGCTTTTGAGGTTCATTGCTGTTGATTTTGGCAGCTTGATCAAGAATTTTACGTGATTTTTCCATACATTTACTAACAGACTGCTTCGTACTAGAGTTGGCCTGGGTCCAATCCTAGTCAAGATCTGAGAAGAAAAATATCTTCCTTCGGTAAGGAAATAAAGCCGTTGATCCCAGTCCATGTGTTGATCGACTAATATATACACAAAAAAAACAATTCTAGGCAAAATCTCGATTTCGGGAACTGAACGATTTACGAAAATTGTGACCGAATTCTTGAAAATATAAATAAGGAACCTCATGTTCACGAATCCATTTGTGTTTCCAAAAAAAAGCTCGCGCCAAAAATATACACGGTGTTGCATTCGAATGTTTGATTAGGCTATTGTGGTTTTTCCCTAGACATGTTTAGTTTTTGTTATGATTCGTGTTCATGATTTGGGGATGCACTTGTTTGTATGAACTATACCAATACGATAGTTAAACGATGTTCATGATTACGGGAGCTCGGTCACGATTTTCGTAATTTCTCATCAAGTTGCCTTGATGTTTTATTAAACAAAATTATTAATTTTTCTTGCAGAGTAGCGTGATTAATGTTCATGATTTCAGAATCTTAGTCACCATTATCGAAATTTCCATTCATGTTATCGTGATATTTTAGTCACGAGTAGAGTGATTTATGTTCACGATTTTCGCTATCTACATGAACGTTAACATTATATTTTATTCTTGAGCTGACTCTCGGATTGGAGTAACGTGACTCGAGTTCATGATATCAGCAGTTTTATCATAATATTCGTAATTTCTCTTTACCTTATCGTGATATGTTATTTATTTTTTACTATCGGATTTTTACTTAGAGTAACGTGGCAATATGAAATGAATCATCAAAGAGCGACTGATTCACGGTATCTTTTTCTGTGAGCTACATAACGAACACGATTTGTGGCTCTATAATGTATGTTTGGTGCTCAGCGCAGTTTTCGTTTTCTGTCCAGGCATCACACTGCACCTTGTCAATTAAATAACGGTGTTCGAGGTACTAATAGTTTTCGTATACCTGTTGCTCGTACCTATTTCTGGTCTCTATCAGCTGGACATAACTATATGATATTTCATGAAAAAGTAAATGGAACAAAAATGAGTCCAAATATTTTGTGAAATAGTTCATGTGAAAATGTCATGACCATGTATAGAGCTTTATTGAAAATCATTAGGCATATTTGCTAAATATGTGCTAGATACATCGTGAATCAGGTACTAGGAATCATGAATCGTTTCACAAATACATAAAAAAATACTTTAAGAGTCTGTGAACTATTTCACGAGTACGGATATTGAATCGTGACCAATATATTAGCATGACCTAACGAACTTCAACTTTTGAGAAAGTACGAACTGTTACTACCAAAAATGAATCTAAATTACTGCAACTAACCGAACTGACATAATCGAATTGACCAATACCCAAGTCAATGGCCTCTGCACGCTCCGATGTGACAAATGCATCCAAGAGACCCAAACAACGGAAGTATTAAATCTGTGCCCGGTCATACGAAGAAACCCACTAGCTACAGCAGCTAGCGCTAGCGTGTGGTCCAAACGTAACCCACCGGCGCGCCGGGTGAAGGGGGCAGTACCAATTTCGGCCGGACAAGCGCGCAGATTTACTTTCATCCGGAGACGCAATGAAAGCAGCAGCCAACAAAGTTGGTGGAAAAGAAAACCTATGAAAATGTGGTAATTAAAATTCAAACACTACAAAAAAAAGTGCGGCCAAGTCAAGTGCTGCCCCATCCCGCTCTCTCTCTCTATCTCTATTTTGCTCTCGTGAAGCACTATTGGTTGGGACCTACTCGCGTTCAAGTGTTTGATGGTCCCGGCGGGGTTGTACCTACTACGTGAAAGTATAATCTTTTTTTGCACTGCTCTACAACTTTGTTTCGCTCGTTCATACGATTCGGGTATTATGGCGTGATCTGGTCGCCATTTTCATCTAAATTGAAACTGTAACAGCAGCTGCTGCTGCTGCTGCGACACAGAGAAGTGGACCTCGGACGGTAATAATCACTCACTTGTTGTCGGTGGTCTTGCAGCGTAAACTTGTTGTTAGTTCACGTGAAAGTTGCTACTTTGTTGGTGCTGCTCTTTTATGACTTCACCTGTGCAAGTGTGTGCGGCTTTTCGACATGGCCGAGCTGGAACTTAGATGCAGCAACGAGGAGACTATAGCTTAGATGTGTGTCCCCATGCATGTCAGGCAGCTCCTCGATGGGTATCATGTAACAAGCACCGTTAGAAGTCAACCGCAACGGAATGTCTGCTAGTGTCTTTGCCTACTTCGACTTGAGCAGAATCGAAAGTGACGTGAGGTCGAACGCGTAATTGCGCATTGCGCAATGGTCGTGTTACAGGGCGAATCCCAACTTTGTTTCTATATCAGAAGTTATGGCTACTTCATATTGTTCAAAAAGTAATAATTATACCTTCCGACTAATGGCCGCCCCGTTCGGCTTTGTGTGGGTTTCTTCATAAAGTCGACTGAACCTGTTTACAGTTTCGAAAATTGTTTCATTGCCCTATCGAACAGTTTAGATCTTTTCGGAGCAAGGCGTTCGGGATCAATGAAGTGATTAATTTTTGTGGTCTTTGTTTTTGCCTACTCGGCTCTCCGAAAGCTACCATTTCGACGATCGATGTGTCATTCCGATGTGCGACGACTTTCCTCTTGGAAGCTAAGCATGCAGATGGAGAATTCCGCGAGGGGACGGAAATATTCGCACACACATACCCAACCCGCACAGCAGCATTTGCCTTTGCGCTACATTTCGTCAGATTTGATTACATTCAATTGAAACGATTAGACCCTCAAATTTCAACTTTCAAAACAAGTTTCGCCGACCGGGTGTGAGAGCGCCAAAGTCGTCGACACACAAAATGGAGCAGTTCAAGCATCGACAGAGGAACCACGATGTTTGGGGGAATCGGCATCGGTCGAGATGTCGCCACCGAATAATGAAAGAGTGAGATGGTCTGCACATACATTCGTATGTACAGTCAATTAGCCGCCCGCGGTTTTAATTATCGCATCTCACCCGGAGGGAGGAACACCTGCTTCTCCTACCATGGCTACTGAGCTGACTCGATTGAACGGGGCAGATCCGAGGTACGGCATTATTATTCCATTACACGTGATCAGAATGTGGCGATATAAACAAAAATCCACATCATTATAATTGATTTCCTCTTTGGCAATGGTCCCCGCTCTCGTCAGCAGCTGTTCGACTCAACCGTCCGTGGTGGTACAGTACAGACTGACTGACTGACTGGGAGCAAGTAACCGCCCGTCAATTAACGACGAGGGGTGAGCGACCGAGCGAATTGATGCACCGCGTGTGTCAGAATAAGAACAGCGTCTAACAGTCGAAGAGCCCCCCGATCGAGCGGCTTCTCCAATCCGCAATCAGCAAACAAAAAGCCATACGCAGTCAATTCCGTGTGTATTGAAATTACTTCATTTGATCGAGAACCTACCGGTATTGTACGTCGCTGGCAACCGCTTCATCAGCATCAGCCGACGCTCGGTTGGCTATAGATTCGCGGGCGATTATCTGGCGGTTTGCCATCTCGCGGAAATTATCGGCGATGCGGTCTCGCGGTGTAATGGTATAATTTTATTTATTTAATAATCTTTTTTCGATCAATTTAATTTCAATAATCGACAATTGGTGTTGATGTATGGCGTAGGACTGTGTAGTTAATAATTGTTATTCGAAGAGAAACAACGTTGGTTTTTTTTTCCAAATTGTTGGCATATGCGTGACAAAAATGACACCTTTTGAAAGTAGGGGTGCTAAAGCCAGTGTCCTGTTTAGAGAATTATTGTATTTGTTGTTGTAATATTAATGTTCAAATTAAATTATAATTTTGTTTTTTTTTTTTTTTTTTTGAAGAACAAAACGACCAGTATAAGGCCTATTTGATTGTCACTCTTATTCATTGCTTGAACAAAAACAGGTCTTAACAAGCTAAAAAAAAGTTGTAACGCTAGCAGACGCGACCAACACGTTAACATACAAGCGCTTCAACCCTTCTCGATCATCCTCTACGCCCACGATCTCCTAAACATGCCAATACTAAAAATAAATAGATTTTTGCACGATCCATTTTGTACTCAATTTCGTGAAACGTGCGCCTACTAATTATAACGAAAATTTTAGATTTTGTGAAAGCAGTAACAAAGTACACCATGATTGGTTCGTACTATTCAACCGGCGAGTAAGTATATTAACGCGTTATTAGCACCGCCCCATGAATGACCATGGACGGTAGTTCGCCTATAAGAAATTGACTTTTTGAAAATTATTCCGTTCGTATTTTGTTGTGCCGTATGGAGGAAGTCAGTAACAAACCTGTCGGAGCACCTCTTTAAGTTATGACGAAATTATATAAACTGGTTTATATGACTAAATACTGTGTTTTAATTTGGTCACTGGTCATTTCAGCTACCAGTTTTGAAAGCTCACAATTATTTTTTCGATTATTTTTATGTAAACTTATTTGAAAGGGGTGATCGTTAAACGGTTAATATGCACGTCCGTAATAGGAAAGCAATGGATTCCAAAAACATAAAAAAAATTATATGCGCAGTTATTTTTTAAGAGGGTTTATAAGCTTCAGGGCTCGGTTTCTATAGGTTTATTTTCAAAAACATGCGCATAAAGTCTATGGCGCCAATATGTATTAGATAAAGCCTGCATGTCTTGAAATTACACCAAATTCTGAGTAAGATTCATAATAAGTAATCCATGGAAGGCATTTTCAAAAATGTTTAAGCTTATAAATATAAACAACACATTTTACATTTAATTTCTCAACTTATTTTTCTTAATACAAAACAAATGCAAATTTTTTAGCACAAAAAGCTTGGATCTACAATTTAACACAACCATTCTTCTTTCCAATGAATTCAAAATAATGAGATATCGTCATTTGGCGTTCGGAGGTTCCAAATTCTAGCGAATTGAATTGAATGGTAATCCTCGACCCAATGTTAAACATCGATTTTTGCTCCGATTATCGTTTAATTTGAAGATAATTTTATTCATACTTAGAGAAAAATTCGCCTAAATATTAGCCATAGAACACAACCGGATGACCCAACTGTCTCCATTTGAGGTAGTTCATGGCCATTGGTTCGAAATGGCGAACAGATAAACGAACCTTGTCAATGTGGACGTGAGTTGGTAGTGCAGATTCAGTGAAACGCACCCGATAGGATTCTGATGGGGTATAAATCATCAGCTACGGTGAGACTCGATTTTAGCGATCACACCGTCAATCTCCACATCATGTGAAGGTACATCAACGTGGTACTTTAGCGTAAAGAACTCAGCCCGAGCAAGCGCATTTGCTAACCTTGTTTTATATTGCCTTTTTCGAATGAATACCATAAATGAACCAGTCGATCAATCTGGATAAGCTTTGACGCGAGGTTTGACAGGGTTTGAGGCAGGAAACTGGATGCTTTGCTTTTACGCGCCTTTGTAATTTGGTCATTCACTGGTGAGGATAATAATGGGAGAAGTGAATGATTTAGCGGAGACGAACGAGTTTCACGGGGAAGGAAAGGGCGTACAATCGATTCTGAAATTGTTGAGTCCGTTGAATTATCCATCTCTAAGTCGGAATAACCGACTCAGCGCTATCCGACTGAGACCGAGCAGAGCAATACCGTCAACGACGCAAATAAAAATATTTAATGCTACATTTTTATCAATGCACAGCTCGCTGCTGGGAACGAGGCGTTCGTACCCTAGTAACAGTTGAGGTTTTATGATACTCTTGAAACCTTTCTTAAAACTAGAAATGCTATTGAGGTATTATCGCACTTTAGATGCTTTACTAAACGTGTACAGCTTGCATTTTCGTATTGCTTTTCGAATATTCGTACGAACGAGTGTGGATCAGATTTGTAAGGGAGTCTCCATATCACTAGAGTATCCAGCGTTCTGTGACCACAAATGTATAAGGATTCGGTTTTTTTGGACTGCTGCTAGGACCAATGGTTGGGGTTTTCGGACGTGACCGATTCATGATTGCGTGAGACCTGATTTGTAACGCGTATGACGGCGTGGGTTGTTCTATGTCGCTTATGCTAGCGTGCTTGAATTCTTTTCCAGAACTGAATAGCCCTTTGAATGTTCGCGGGGGGTTTCGACAGTTCGCGAGGGCCGTCAATGTGATGTTTAATTTTGAGTGTTCGATTGAGATGAAGGAAGAAAATGAGTTACCCCATCTCATTTGAGTCTTCAACGAATGCGCCCTAAGACTTGTTTTCTAGTGTATTTTAGATCGAGAGCTCTCGGACGAGTACAGTTTATGATTTATGATGGACATTTGTATGTTGGCGCTTGAGACCGCGTTTGTAAATTTGTAAGTGCTGTCACTTTGACTTAATCGCCAGGACGTTTATATGATTGCGAGATCATGGGGTTTGTATTATCGCGAAAGACTGGAGCATTTGTATGTGGGCATTTTTTTATTGCATGGGTGTTTGTATGTCGCTTATGATAGCTCGTACACTTGTGCGTGTCGTTTGCATATTCCCGTATGCTATTTGAGTGTCACCGAGAAAGAAACAGCAAAAGAACACATTAATTATACATTCATTCAGTAAAGGTTAGAAGGACGTACGACTCGTATACTACCATGTATTAGAGAAAGACATAAAATATTGTGACAATCAGGCACAGAGTGGCTACAAAAATGATTGAAATGGGAGGCTGAAGGTTAGTTTTGGTAGGTGAGAGTTTGTAAAGCATGCAACATGTAAAAGGCTCTATAAACCCTTCCGGCCATCTCGACTCGCCATTATCAAGGTGTGTTTCAATCAACATCTCTAAGCAACATTCTGTTAGAGGTAAATATGAAAGTCATCAATTTATTCAATCTGTGGAAGAGAAGGTCTTGTTCTCAAATTACTGTGCTTCAAAATTTAGAAAATTGAAGCAAATTTACAAAAACAATTTTTACGATCAAGATAACATAATTTTGAAGCAGTCAAATTTGAAGGTTTAGTGTCTTCGAAGAAGTTTTTCAACGTAATACATAATAATTATTAAGAATTAACACTATAAAAATATTTAGAGTTCTCGTGTCTTCAGAAAAGCTATTGCAAATTCTGTTTGAAACAACTTTGTTGAAGACATGAGAACTCTATGTATTCTGTATATATATAAATACAAAGAAGAGCTATGAAGCAATATTCACGTTATTTTCTAAAATCTAACTTTTTTCCAATATAAGTCTTTTGTTACTTTTAGAGACCGATATATTGGATAAAGATGTGTATTCTATTTTTCTAACTGTAATATAAGAACAACTTGTTTAAAAGGGTGTTTTGGCGAGTAGTCTAATATAACTCGATACCCTGAATCAGGCCCGTGCGAGAAAATTCTCAAGGGGGGAGGGTTGATTTTTTAACGTTTATTTTAAAAAGAAACGTACAGAAACCCTCAAACTTTGAAGATTTTTTCGGAGGCCTGAACCTAGTCTTGTGAACCAAAGGACTCAACAAATTGGGTAAATGTTTGTTATCGAGAAGGAGTCATCAAAAGACATCGCTGCATAGTTGTCGGAAACCCCAAAAATGAGAACTTAATTCACTAGAGGCCAAACCATCGAATATAATCACAGGTTATCTTTGGACGAATTGTTCGTAAGAATATTCCCCAAAACCCGATAAAAATTAAAATTAGGCATGGCTTACTACGATCAAATTAAAAAAAAATAACTTTTTATGCTGACGAGGTAGAAAGTTGGTGTCTTCGACAAAGTTTTAGAAATGCTCGTAATAAAGAATTTACTTGAACTAGTTGAACTTGTAGGATTTGATGCTATCGATTTGTAAAGTGTTTTCTATGGCAACACCCTCAAATTTAGTTTTTTTTTTAACATAACTTTTTCCACTGTGACTTTTCGTGCAAACCGTGCTCCAGACAAATGTGGAGGCATTAAAACCACATAATATTGTTGAAGACTGTAAGTAAAAATACCCAAGTAAAAAAACATTGCAAAATGAGCTTAAAACCTTCATACCTTTATTATGCGTAGTCCGGACATTGAAAATAGTGCCTTCTGGTCCATTTTGGTTTGCACCTTTCTCTCTTATACGCAGTTGCACTTAGTATAAAAAAATTTAAAACTCTTCAATAACTCTAAAACGAATGAGTATTTTTATAAGAGGTGCGCGCCGCGCTGCCGATTTCAAGTGAATTTTGTATATGCAATATTCAAAGATATTTTTACATGCAGTTTTCAACAATAATTTAATTTTTACATGCAGTCTTCAACAATATTATGTGGTTTTAATACCTTAACATTTGTCTGGAACATCGTTTGCACGAAAAGTCACAGCGAAAAAAACTATATTAAAAAGCAAAATTTAAGGGGGTTTGAACCACCAACCCCCCCCCCCCTCCCGTGAGCACGGGCCTGCCCTGAATACATAGACCTTTCGTGCCTTGAGCAACGTTATTGAAAATATTATTATTTGATTGTCACTCTTATTCATTGCTAGCAGACGCGACCAACACGTTAACATACTGGCGCTTCAACCCTTCTCGATCATCCACGCATACCTACGCCCACGATCTCCTAAACATGCCAATACTTAAAATAACTAGATTTTTGCACGATCCATTTTGTACTTAATTTCGTGAAACGTGCGCCTACTAATTATAACGAAAACTTTTGATTTTGTGAAAACAGTAACAAAGTGCACCATGATTGGTTCGTACTATTCGACCGGCGAGCAAGCATATTAACGCGTTATTAGCACCGCCCCATGAATGACCATGGACGGTAGCTCGCCTATAAGAAATTGACTTTTTGAAAATTATTCCGTTCGTATTTTGTTGTCGTGCCGTATGGAGGAAGTCAGTAACAAACTGGTCGGATCAGTAGCACCTCTTCAAGTTATGACGAAATTATAAAAACTGTTTTATATGACTAAATACTGTGTTTTAACTTGGTCACTGATCATTCCAGCTACCAGTTTTGAAAGCGCACAATTCTTTTTTCAATTATTTTTATGTAAACTTATTTAAAAGAGCTTATTGTTAAACGGTTAATATGCACGCCCATAATAGGAAAGCAATGAATTCCAAAAATATATATAAGTGATCCATGGAAGTCATTTTCAAAAATGTTTAGGCTTATGAATATAAACAACACATTTTGCATTTAATTTCTCAATTTATTTTTCTTAATGCAGAACAAATGCAAATTATTTTAGCACAAATAGCTTGGATCTGCAGTTTAACACAACCATTCTTCTTTCCAATGAATACAAAAATATGAGATATCGCCATTTGGCGTTCGAAGGTTCCAAATTCGTGCGCCCTGAATACATAGACCTTTCGTGCCTTGAGCAACATTATTGAAAATATTATTCTCTACGACTTTACAGAAGACACTAAGTCTCTATTTTTTTTGTGTGGCGAGAGCCCTGAATAATTTTTATTTTTGAATAGTGAGATCTGCATAATAATTTCTATAGGGTTAATCGCCAAAATATTGTCAGAAAAGGTTTTTTATTATATTGTAGAACTTCTTCGGAGACATTAAACCTACAAAGCTAACTGTTTCGTAATTATATGATCTTGAATGTGAGTTTCAGAACAAAGCATTTAATTTATTCATCCTCGGATAGTTTTTTTTTGTACTAGCGTAAAAGTTCGGGTGTACGAGAGAGTAAAGGCGCTATAACCTAGGCTTATTAGCCAGGGCAAGGTGTAAATACCTCTGTCCCACCCCAAAGGACCAAAGGAGTAACATTAACCTTCTTAGCCAAGTCGCTCCCAATGTTTTATCCTTACCCACTTTAATCTGAAACGGTCGGTACGGTTGTCCTCGTTTCTTCCTCATTCAAGTTTCAAAACGATTCTTTGGTTGAATTGTTCATTAAATGAATAATTCAATTGCCGTATAATATTGAAACATCTTCAAACCCAATTCTGCACAGTAATGTTTGCCACATATTTTAATATGCTTCAAATATTAATGTTGACAAGAAAAACACTAAATATTAAATGCAGTGTTTTCCAGGATGCTTTTAAATACTGGCGTAAATTATCATGTATCACTTAAAGGAATTTATTTTTTGGCCGTGATGGGTTCGGCTGGTAAGAGCGTGAATGCTTGAACTGATATTGAAGAATTACTTTGAAACATGATCAAACTCGATCAACATTTTATTCTGCTGTATATACTTGAAGAAATCGTTTCTCAAATAAAAGAAGCAGACCGAAAGCTTGACATGCGGAAACTCAATTTGCGTTAGTTCCTCGATATGACTAAAATACTGCAAAGTTCTTTAGAACAATTAAATACATATTTTATCCAGGGTCTTTAACACTTATATTATATTGATGAAAATTATATTTAATCAAATTTTGTAAATATTTTTCTATATCTCGATAGGCTAAATATCTAAAAGTATCGTGTCTTGAACAAAGTTGTTTCTAGTATCATTCTCAACAACTTTACTGAAGGCTTCATATAACGAAATATTTTTGTTTTGAAGAATTAGTTCTGCAAAATTATTTTTAGTGGGTAAATATACAATATCATGTAATAGAATTTTTTCGAAGACTAAATTTCCAAAGTTTATGATTTCGCAATTATGTGATCTTGACCGTTAAAACTGTTTTTGAATATTTATTTCGGTATTCCTGATTCCAAAAGTACATAACGTGAGAACACTACCTTATACACAAGATATAAAAATGTCATTTTTTCTACTTTTCGAAAAACACGCAAATTGGTTTCATTTATCGAACATTGTAATTGAATAATGTGGTTTCAAGATAAAACTTTCTTTTTCACAAAACCCTGCTTAGCTTGGAAAAAAAATTCCTTTATGTTTCGTAGACACCATCATTAGCTCCCGGTCCCGATGCACATCTGGCAACACTGCCAGTCTACTCTTAATTCCCTGTGTAAATTTCAGTAATAGCCTTATTTTGCACCGTTTTGCACTGAAACGCGATTAAATTAGCTTCTCAGTTTCCCACATACACACACCTCAATCGATGCGTTGGGATTTGCATCATCATCATCATCATCATCACCGCCAATGTGTATTTTCCGTTTTGTTTGCCGAGTAGAGCAGCTCTAAATTGATACCATTTGAAACGTATCCAACCGTGCCACAAATCGAACAATGTGTTGGCAGGCAAGCAGGCAGGCAGCCCCCAAAAAGAAGCAGTGTTAATTAATCTTCAATACTTTTTTAATTACCAATCAAGTTCGGACCGATCGACTTTTTCAAAATCTAGCCATATACTTGCGTAATGTTTGAAATTGAATTCGCCGGGTGCAACTAAGCGCACGGTACAGTTTCCGTTGCGCAACTCCAAAACAGTACAAATTTGGAGTCATGAAAGGAGGTGACAAACCAACGCCATCGACAAAATGCACATTTCTCCTACATCATACAAAGCGCATTGAACAACAGGAAGAAAATCCGAGGAGAAAAGTTGAAATTAGCATAATGGTAATCACTTTTATTACCTTCCTATTAGGCAGTTTCTACTGCAAAGATGTTCTGAGCTTTGGAACAAGCTTTTCGAATTAGCGCAATTTCACTTAATTGCAGTGGGGGATTTCGACTCCTAAAGCCACGCCACTGAACGGGAGTGCTAAAAGATGAAGTGATCAGCAGTTTGGTCGATTTGGCGCGAGAAGCAGTATGCCATGCCAGCAGCTAGTACACATACCCATCAGAAGGCCAAGCTTTCCAGCTAGAGGATTTAGGCGCCTCCGGTGATGTGTGCGCGCGTCCGTGAGGAGTGAGAGCGGATGTAGCGTATTAATAAAAATTGTGATAATTCGCTGTGTTTTTCGAGTAATAAAAATGAAATTAAAATCTTTCGTAGCCCTGCGGTTTGACAGCAGCGTACTTTGGTGGGATACTGGGAGGAAACGTGAACGACCACGCTGACTGCGCGAAACATGTGTAATTGTTTTCTGTCAGTTCTTGAACTTCCTGCCTTCGTTCCCCGTTTTCAAGGGGGGTTCACAAAAATTATTCACGCCTTAAATAAGCCAGCCAGCGTGAGTGAGTTTGTGGTTTTTATTGCGCTTCTTAGTTGGAAAACAATTTCTGCTTTCAGTATAAATTATGAGCGCAATTATTGTACACGAAAATACACACTTCTGCCGATGCTTTTGGAGCCGTTCTCCTATGGTGCGCGTCGATCATATTTTACATATGTTTTCAGTTTATTTTTAAATTTATCTCATTTGCGTGTCACTTGGTAGGACGCTGCCGCCTACCGCCGGATCCGCGTCCCTTTCCACTTGGCCCCCGTGTCGGCGAGTACGACACATTTTGCTCGTACTCAGTTTTTCGAGGGAGGGTGGAAGCTAAGAAGTCGCGAAGTGCTCTAACTTGCGGGAGGGAGAACGCGCGCGCCTGAACGACGGTGATGTGAACAGCCGATTCACTTCGCAGCATCACCGACTTTTTCGAAAAGTCGCGCTCGGCAGCCGTGCGTGATGTTGCGTTCTTTGCTACGCTTCTGTTTCAATTTATCGACCGAGGAGATTAAGACAAAAGACAGCTGGTTGTGGCTTAGGGGAGATCAACCAAAAAAAAGGGGGCGCACTTGTTCTATGGGAGTTAAGGAGTATAAATATCATGACAGGTGAATGACCGAAGGTTCTTTCCGGGTCTTCAACACTTAGGTACCGTTCGAAACAATCATGCAACAGGGAAGTGCAGTGACGTTACTCGAAGTAAAAACTGTCAAATATCTGTGATCAAACAACAATCGTTTGTTTATTTGCGATTTTGGGACTACCCTGGCGCCTGAGCGCCCCAGTCAGGGTAATTAGCCGGTACGACGCTGCCACCACTAAATCCTTCCTCACCTCGCAATTTAATCGACCCATCAAGATTCGTCGCACAATCCACTTGTCAAACAAAAAATCGCACCACAAGTATTTTATTTAAACAACATCCACAATTTACGTGCATTCCCGGCAATTTTCCCCGCCTGCCACGTCTGTCACACATGCCATCTACACAGTAATATGTTAACAAAGATTAACGTACTGCCGAGTGCCGGTATAAACGGTGTGACGTTGGGAAATTTGTGCGCGCGTTTCTGTGATAAGTCTCGTCGAGGCGGTCGTAAGCAGGCAATCTCAGTGCGAAAAGGGCGAATCGTTCGACCTTCCTAGCGATACAATTGACGTCCGGCCCCCGCATGAATGATGCTCGCATGGAGTGTATAGTACGTAGATGAGCCTAAATTACAGTTAATCATCGTTGATGGCCGCCGCTCTCTTTCTCCGGGCTAACGAGACACGAGGAGGTTCTACTCATGAATATATCGCAATTTGCAAACGTGTACGTAAGCAGCAAGTACGTTTCTCCACATCGGTCTAGCCGAACGTTAGATAGTTGGAAGGGAAGCTAGATCGACTGCCCGAAGAAAAGAAAAAAAAAACTGCATCTAAACAATCATGGCCATGGCAATTAAGATTAAGTATTTAAATTATTCATGTCTGTTATTTGAAAATAACGCTTAATCGGCGTATTACCAATAATAGCACTCGAGAATATAATTATTACAAATTTCATAATCTCTCTCGCCTGGCTTCCCCGATCCGGGAGGAACTCTTTCTCTGCGTTTCCTTGTTTCTTACGGATCTACCACCGGTTACCAGCAGCAGCAATGTGCTGGGATGCTGCTGGAAGTGTAATTGAGTGCTATTTTTAAATAATTTTTCAATTGGTCTTTTGCTTGTTGTTGGCTTGCTTGCTGTGTGTTTTTTGTTCACTCTTTCTTCCTGGTAGGTTCGCATTTCTACAGCACAGCTGAACTGCTTCAAGAGAAAACGCAAGAGCTTGTTTCCTAATTATTCATAATTTTCGTACGCGAAGTACGTGTATGTCTGTATGTGTACGTAGTGCAGCAGTTTATACCGGTTGGGTGGGGTACGACGGGGGAGATGACGGATTTGGAACCGGTAATGTGGGAGCGGAAAAACGAGCGACTCTTCGAAATTTGATTTACACGTTCTGCTATTTTTTTTTTGATACTCACAAACGAGCTACGAGTTTTAAATCTTTTTTGTTTGTGGCGAACACATTGTTTGTATGATTGGCGTTCGATGACGAGTAAGTGGCGAATGCGATAAAGAAGGAATTGCTCGTTTAATTGATCGGTTCCGGAAATATACAGTGTCAACAGAATTCCCTAACAGAACGACAACACCCCCAAAGTAATAATGTCATTCGAATGGAGTGGAGAACTAAAAATCCTGATTCGCAATAGCTTTACTGCAGTTCCGTAATCGGATTCACAAAGATCACACGAATAATACTCAGCATGCTGAGTAATAGCCATGTGATAATTGAGTTTGCAATGTCCAGTCAATGCCCAATACTGCAATTGTGCTTGGAAAAAATGCAGCAAATTCTTTGACATTTTCGGACTCACATCCGGCAGAAAAGTCTTAGTTTGAACGCAAGTTTGCAAGCTACGCCAATGGTTGGCATATTCGGATGCAGCCCAAGAGCGAATCTTGTGCTTTATCTAACTTATCGAAAATGGTGAAACTGGTTCTGATCCAACGAAGTCAGTCGCAGCACCCGCTCTAGCCAATTCGTCCGCCCAATTATTTCCAATAATACTGGAATGACGGGGTGCTAAGTTATTTGACTTCAGTTCGACATGCCAATAATAATTTCGATCTCGAATTTGTCGAACTAAGCGCTTCCAGGGCAGCCTGACTGTCAGAGCCAAAATAGATTCTTCTACCTCTGTTGAAGTGCCGATTGTACGCCACACAGAATCACGAAGGTTTCTGCTTGGAACACGGTACAGTATCTACCAAGCGAATGAGACTGGATTAATCTCATTTCACGACAATAGAATCCAGCACCGGCTCGACCCTCCAACAAAAAACCGTCAGTATAGCAAACTATATGTTCTTCAAGTTATCGCTCCATCCAACTCACGCAGAGGAATTCTCGCATAGATAATTTTAAAAGGAAAACTACGTGTGAGTGTAAGGTCACTGGAAGAAAGTGTATACTCATCCCAAGTAACCATTTCAGGCCCAAACAAGGCACCCGTATGCCAGTATTGATCTAACAATTGTTCTGTAGATCCACTGAATGTACTTGGGTTTGAGTACCCAAGATTTGCTGGAAGCCCGTCTACATTGGTCGAATACCATGCAAGTTTTCTTGATTCATTTCTTGATCGATTTCATGTGAACTGTCCAATTAAGTTTTGAGTCAAGAATTACCCCAACGTACTTAACTTGATCTGCGACAATAATTTCAGAGTCAAAGAACTGCAACGAACGAGCTGCGGTTGTGACCGTTTGTTGCATGAAAAGCACCATTGATGTTTTATTTGGATTAACTGATAGTCCAACATGAAGACACCATTGCTCAACAACAAATAAGGCTAGTTGCAACAAATCAAAAAGTGTGTTAATGCAAATACCGATGATCATTATATGATAATCATCGGCGAAACCATGTGTCGGAAACCTAAGCTCATTAAGCCATCGGCGACCAGGTTCCATAGAAGTGGTGACAGCACACAACCTGAAGGACATCCGCAGATACTCAGTTACCTTATCTATACTTGTCCTAACGATGAGCACAGATGTCGGTTGCTAAGCATTGCGTGTATCCAGTTCGTGATATATGAGGGTACTGCATGACCTCGTGCTGCTTCCAAAATTGATTCAAAAGACACTTTTTCAAAAGCCCTTCAATATCGATAAAAACGCCTAAACTTGATTGCTTTTGTGAAAAAGCTTTTTCGGTGTTGTGGACAACATCGAGTAACAGGTTGATATGCATGTTGCATTGCATGCAACCTACGCTAACATCCCGAATGTAGTGATCGATTAAACGTTCTACTGCTTTGAGAAGGAAGAAGGTCTGACTGATCGATCCAAAATTCTTTGCCTCCTCATAGGTAACGCGGCCATCTTTGGAAATGAGTTTTACAGTTATTTCTCGCCACGCTAATGGAATGTATCCTGTTGCAAGACCACAAGTAAGAACATTTTTTCAGAATATGCTCGAAGTGTCCATATCTTATTTTGAGTAGAACTGAAACGATTTAATTTTTTCTCGGAGACTTAATCGGAGCAAAACTTTCAATCGCCCATTTGATCGATTCGGTTGTCACAACTCTACAAGCAAATGCTCAAGAGTCAGAGCTACCTGAAAACAACTCAGGGGTAGTCGTCAGTGATGGCTCCGTACAGCCTGGAAAGTGTGAGTCAAAAAGACAGTTGAGTATTACATCTTCGTCAGACAAGTATTCACCAGTAGCAGTTCTAATCGAACTGACATGAAAGTCTTTCGATTTCGAAAGTAACTTATTTAATCTACTAGTCTCGTTGAGACTTGAGACATTTGTGCAGAGGATTTTCCTACTATTTCGCTCAGAGGATCGAAGGGCATTTTTGCATGCTTAGCGAGCCAACTTAGAGGTATCCGATCCGTCCCTGCGTCTACGATTCTAACCTCTCCTACGTAACTTTTTGAGCCGAACAAGTTCGGTATTCCGCTAAGGTGTTCCTCTAGAAGCACGCATAACACGAAGCGGACATTCCTCTTGCTACTATAAGTGGATTTGTTCTATCCACGACCTCATCCCAGTCACGGCAAGATTCAATCGTCGGAAGATACCCCTGAAACCTAGTCGCCAAGCCCTCTTCATAGAGGTCCCAGTTCGTAGCTTTGGGATGACGATATGTGACGATATCTAGCGAGACGTTTAAATGATCAAAGACGATGTAGTTATGCTCAGATAACGATGGTTCGAGCTCATTTGGTTTGGCAATTCTTGCGTAATACTGTCAGAGCAGAGAGTTACATCTAACACCTCTTCTCTGTCAGCTCGTGCAAATGTTGGGCGATTTTTTTTGGCTGCGTTGCGTAAGTACGGTACACTTCTTCTCAGACTAGATGTGTTCTCTCAGACTAAACGTGGAACAATATTTGAGAATAACGGTTATTCCAGCCCAAGCGAAAACATTTTCTGAGGGCGCCGTGGCCCGGAACGTGACCATCTATAACGTAACTTGAAATATAAGAAATGATTTGTTGATGTAGTACATACTTAACAGAAGGTTTCGACTCAGTGACACTATTAAAAACAGGACCGTGAATAATATTTTATAATTGTGTTACGTAATGTTTGCATAACGTTCCTAGTTGTGGAGATATGTTTTTGTGAACTTCAATCACGGTTCCCGCCATGGCATTACCAAAACATTTTTCTGTCCGTGAACTAGTTTACATTCTTTTAGGGGACGGGCATAGCGTAGTTGGTAAATCGATTGCCTTGTACGCAGCTCACCTGGGTTCGATTCCCAACCCCGCACAAAAAGTTAGAAATTTTTCTGAAAGAGATCGATCTTAAAAAGAGGCGAATGGCCCTGAGGTTAAAACCTCTAATCAAAATGAAAACAATAGTTTACATTCTTATGAGCATTAAACCAAATGTTGATTTGTGATTTTATCCATAAATTTAGAAAAAATGTTCACGAGCCAACTATATGACGTGAACTGATTTATGATTTATTACATTTTGATCATGATCTAGTGTTCTTGGTTATGAACTAGTTCACAAAATCACTATTTTTCGTGAACTATTTCACTAAACTCGAAATATTATTCATGGAACTAATTCATGGTTTCTAGTGTAATCGTCATTATTCATGATTCTTAGTATACATTGAAGATCAGATTTTATCAGCACCGATATTGTCAGCTTTTTGACCTGATCACATAAGAACCCGCCTGATAGCTGGCGAACAAAGCAAATTCGATCAAATCCTATCCCAATCATTTGTAATTTTGTGATGGAACACTCCTAAGGGAAATTTATACTAACTATTAAGAAAGGGTACCTAGGCTATACCTAGGGACCAATTCAAATAATTTTCAATGTGTTTTCTATGAGCTGAAAGTAGACCACAAATTGACCAGCCGACCCATCCGGATCAGCTTTGACGTGAGCCTTAACAAGGGGTTTGCCACAGGGAACTGGGTGTCTTTGCAATTTATGAAATCATAGATGAGAATGATAATTAGAGAAGTATGTATGTCCATCATCACTGTCATATTTGACAGAAAAATGACTACGATTGGAAACATGGAACATAGAACTGCAAGTCGCTCAGCTTCTCCTGGTTCGACAGAATCTTGCAATCTATTGGCTTGGCGGGGTAACACGGCGTGTAAGAGCTTTATAATTGATGATCAAAGGCCGTTTCTTTAACAACAGCATCATCAACGTGCATTGTCCTCACGTAGCCAGACCCGAGGACGAGAAATATGCGTTTTACGCGCAGCTGGAGTATGTCTACGTATGAACGGTTAGGAGACAATGTATAACCCCGCGATCGGACCGGACAGTCTGCACACCGTTACAAATGACAACGGCCAACCGTGGGTGAGCTACGAAGCCTCCTGAGGAATGGAACCTTCTTCCTTCGAAACGGTATTCACAAGGCCATCTGAAGATCAACAAACTGATAAATAATTCGACATAGATTCGGACCACTATCTGGTAACGGTCTGCATGCGCTCAAAGATGTCGACGGTGTACAACACTTGTTGATTACGGACGTCGAGGTTCAACATCGAGAAGCTACAAGATGGTCGTGCTGTCGAGGAATGCGTGTTATTTAGCGAATAACTTAAAGGGCGAACACGAAATTATTGCGAAACATTCAACAGGGCATAACATTTTTACCATTGGGTAAAAATCAACCAAATTTTGCACACTTTCTCATTGATGTGTATTGTTTACATGCTGTCAAACTCGAAGTCGTGTTTTTCGATTCAACGAAAATGGAGGTGAACCAACGCGAGTCGAGAGAACAAATTCTTTCCAAACACCTGGAATTTCCTGACCTGTCGCACCGGCAGTTGGGGAAAATGTTGAACATTCACCATTCAACCGTCTCCAGAGTGTTGAAGCGGTTCCAGGAGCGGTTGACGTTGGACCATGGCAAAGGAGCTGGAAGAAAACCGGGACCGGAGAACAAAAAGACGGAGGGAAAGGTGAAGCGGATGATTAAAGCAAATCCCAACGTCTCAAGCCGTGATTTGGCTAAAAAGATCGGCATGTGGCAGAGCTACGTCCAGAATGCAAAGAAGAGAGCTGGACTACATACATACAAGGTACAGAACTTCCCAAACCGCGATGAGCGGCAACAATCGACGGCTAAAACTCGGGCACGGAAGCTCTACGAGAAGATGCTGACAAAATATGGCTGCTGTGTCATGGACGACGAAACGTATATAAAAGCCGATTTTAAGCAAATTCCTGGGTTGGAGTTTTTCACTGGCAAGAGCAAGTTCTATGTGGACGATAAATTTAAGAAGAAGAAAATGTCGAAGTTCGCCTCCAAATATCTCATTTGGCAGGCCATCTGCTCTTGCTGACTGAGGAGTGAGCCTTTCGTGACAAAGGGCACAGTAAATGGCGAGATCTACAAATCTGAGTGCCTCGAGAAGCGCCTTTTGCCGTTCTTGCAGCAGCACGACGAAGCTCCGCTATTTTGGCCAGATTTGGCATTATTCCACTATTCTAAAAGTGTCCTGGAGTGGTATGAGGCCAATTCTGTCCATTTTGTTCCAAAGGACATGAATCCGCCAAACTGTCCGGAGCTGCGCCCGGTGGAGCAGTACTGGGCAATAATGAAGCGGGAACTTCAGAAGAGCAAGAAGACAGTCAAAGACGAGAAGGACATGTTAAGAAAATGGAAAAAAAAACTGAGAAACTGGTACCGGATGACACTGTAAAGACTTTGATGGAGGGCATCAAGCGAAAATGCGTTTAATTTTACACTCAAGGCTCCATCGATTAACTTTTCTTTTGATTTTTGAAGTAAATATATGTATATAACTACCCTAAAATTTTGGTTTGATTTTAAACATTATAAGAAAATTGGCATGACATTTTCGGTGTCGCAAGAATTTCGTGTTCGGCCTTTATGAAAAAGTTATATTTTTATGAATTATTTTTTAAAACTAGTTTTTAAATATTTTGTAAACGACTGTATTTACATATTTCCGCGTGAAGGGCACAAAATTTATATCTAAATTAGTTGTTGTTTCGACTTTGTCTCATCAGAATTCGACATTAACTTAGTAACAGGATTCACGCCAGATCGAGGTGAACTCTTTACGCTAGAGTACCGTGTATATGTACCTTCACGTAGTGTGGAGATTGACGGTGTGGTCTCATAATCGAGTCTCACAGTAGATGACTTGCTAAACCACGCAGATGGTAGCTTCAGGTATACCGCGATTCAACCAGTAAATCATTCGAAAGAGATTAATAGTTTCTTCCCCCCATCAGAATCCTTTCAGGCGCTTTTCACTGGATCCGTCCAGTCTGTCCAATTTTGTTCATTTCTTCGAGAAAAAAACTAGAGATACTGCCTAACACTTTCAATATTAACCTGTAGCTGATCAGTCGCTTGCTGTTTATCAATGTAGACGAGAAAATTAACGTAACACCATGAAAAAAATTCCAAGGGCGTCAAATCGCAAGAACTAAGCACCCAATGTAGATAGTTCGATAACATTATTAAAACACAATGTTTAGCCATATAAACCATTTTTTTGTAATTTTATCACAACTTTGTTTGTGAAGAAATTGGAAACGTCACGTATCTCAGTAGGCTTTTTCGGATAATCGCTCAATAAGAGCTCGGAATTAGAATAAGAATGATGGTTGGTGCGAATTTTTAAAAAGTATCCAAATTAATCTGTGCGTGTGGCAACACTGCGATGGAAAAGTTTTTTTTACGGTAGACTTTTCCTAATTTATGATTGTGGAACATTAATGTTGTCGATATGGTGATTGATAAATTGAAATTAATGGTAATTCGTATAGTATTATAAAAATGTTGACACAATTTGTGTTTCCAGCGTATACCATAGTTAGTAAATCGATAAAAAAGCAAATTGCTTTCAATTGAAAGTAGCGCCAATTCGCAAACCTTCCCAGTGCTCGGATCGATACTGTCCACTTCGACTAAACCCGAAATGGCTAGAGAATGCTTCTACTAGAATGCATTCCCAGATTAATATTTATACTGTTCCGCATTGTACGCTCCCAAACTTCTCGCTACTCCTCTACCCACTTCCATCCTTCCATCACACATAAGTAAGCAAAAACGCAACCCGTTTGAAAACCAAAAACTACATCCGTCCGGTTCATACACACTCATACAGCACCAAAACAGCTCCTCTGCACTCGAACGAACAGTGTCGTGCACCATTAAAAAGCATTAATCTTTATTATTTTGATCTAGACGACTCACCAACACTGGCATCGACTAAATCCGTTTGCCGCAAAATCAGTGTTGTTGCTGGTACTACTTCCATCCATGTATGTGTACTACTCCGCCACAGTGCCCAAAAGGTTTCAGAAACTCGAAACTGTGCGCTCTCTATAATGTCGTAGTTTCTCGTCCCGGGCGTCCCTCTCCTAGCCGCGCACCGAGCTGCAATTTCATAGAAACAATAAAAACAACCGCCCGATCGGCTTCCCCCCACATCACAACACATTCAATCATAGCGCCTGCGTTTTCCTGACTAGAAGTCTAAAAAGTCTCACCCCGTCCGCCGCTCCAGCTCCCTTCCAGGCATCTTGCTCCGTAGACGGACACAATTCTCGACCCGAAAAATGCACCACTACTGCACCAAATCGCTCACTTGCAAAGCGCAACATACTTCGTACCGCAGTTGCACTAGTGTTTGTCTGGAATATTAATCAAGTTTTCCCTTTCCGTTCTTTTTGCAGATTCCGTCCTTTGTTTGGAATATATTTGACACTACCACCTCGCGGGCGACTACTGCACCAGTAAAGGCAGAGTGCAGCAGGAAAATGGATTTCCGACGAAAGCTTAAATGATCTCAAACCAAATAAAAACCTAGCAAACCAAGTCTAGCAGGAAAACTACTACCTCTGAAATAACTGAAAACCAAGTGAAACAAAAACACACAAAAAGAAACAGTTACAAGCGTAAGAAAAGCCCACCTCACCGACGACCCCCTTTTCAAGTACACGTCCTCCGCCTCCCGCACCCCGGAAGGAGTTCTCGATGTCTTGAATGACGACAGCAACCGTCGCAATCCAACAGAGTGAGAAACAGAGACGCTTTCCGGTCATTCCGGCGCCCCGGACCAGCGAACCCATCGGCAGCAGCAGCAGTACACGGATAAGAATGAATGAAACGCAGCAGATGCACACGACGGACACCGCCAGCCAGCCGAACAGCGTAAGCAACCTGAGCATACACAACAACAACAACAACAATAACAACAACAGCAGTAGTGCCAGCAAAAACCGAAGTGGCAATAGCAACGATGCCAAAATGGACCACCACCTCCAGCTACTGCAGAGGGAACGGGAACGCGAACGTGAGCATCACCATCAGCAGCAACAGCAGCAGCTACAGCAGCACCAACAACAGCAACAGCAACAACAACAGCAGCAGCAGCAACAGCGGGAGCATCAACAGTCGTCTCAGAGCCAGACCCAGCTACATCGGCCACTATCGCCGACACCCTCGGAGCAGCAGTATGCACTCAAATGGAATGACTTCCAATCGTCCATCCTTTCGTCCTTTCGGCATCTGCGCGACGAAGAGGACTTTGTCGATGTGACGATTGCCTGCGAGCAGCGATCGTTCACCGCACACAAGGTATGTACGCGGGTAGAGGTGAGGGTGAGGGGGGGGGGGGGGATTGTGGTTTGGATGACCGCAAAGTCGGTGATTTGTTTTTTTTTTCTTTGATACAGATGTTGAAGCTTGATTTCTAGCGGATTTCTTGGCCCATTAAACAGGGTTGGATATTTGATCCAACAGCGTCAGACTACATAGTTTTAAACTCTTTGGGTTGCATGACTGCCTTTGAACAAGGGGTGCTTGTCGGATGACGCACATTTTAGGTGTGCAGGTTGTGGACTAGCATCTCAGTTCCCATTTTTTAATCGCTTAATCCGACTTCACACGTTTCGTGTGTTAGCTGATATCAATGATTCGTAATATTTCGTTTTTTTCGATTGATGGGTGCTTACTAGAAGATTTTTTTATTTTTTGAAAATCTGAAGTATTTTTCCTTCTTTAAAACATGAGGTGTTTTTTGAATATTTATCAATCTGTATTGTTAGTAGGTGAACCTACAGAATCCAACGATGCATGAAAGCTATAATAATCAGAAATGTGACATTTACAAATACCGTCTTTCTTTCAATCGAAAAGCTTGCTAAGCTTTTTTATTTCATGGAAATAACTGAAACAAATCATTGACCGTTGCTTTGAAAAATTTTTTGCACTTTTCTGTTGATGTGGCTCAACCGGCATACACCTATTTCAGTCATGGTCTTGATTTCTTCTATTGTACATTTGATCAGTGTCGCTGGCGATTGCTCCTATTGGGCAAAACTGGGGACAATTGGTTTGCTCTAGCTCTTTTGGAACATACTGGACTCCATTGTTGTACCAATGTAGCATGTTCTTGCTGTAATTGCAACCGGTTAGATTTGGCCAAAACGTAACTAGACCATCGTGAGACTTATTGAAGGATAGAATCCATTTGTCAAAGTACTCCCTTCTGTAAACTTCCGACTTCATGGTCCTATTCATCACAAAATCGCAGGATTTCCAACCACATGAACAGTTAGGGTGGGACAAAAAATAGATTCCGGCTCCGAGCAACTTTTTAGGTACCATTTGGGTCCTAGAACAACTGTGCAAATTCTTAGCTCGATCGGTGAAACTATATTTTTGCGCCCACTGTTTAAAGTTTACATGGGATTTTGTATGGGAAACTTAACTTTTACAAAATAATTCCTCCAGGAGTCGCCCATTACTTCCTAAAAATAAATCGTTATGTGGCTTGTATAGGAAATTTAATAAAGAAAAAAAGTCTCGAAAACCACGAAACGATGTGATGCTTGAGAGAAAAGTTATTAAGCAGAAACCGATTGATGCTCTGACGATTGATAAAATATTCATTTTTTCTAGCACCACTGCTGTTGGTTGTCCAACTATACTCAATTTTGTTTTAATCCTCTCTTAACGTATCTAAATCGTTTATCTATATTATTTGGCCACTTCGCAAGGTTTTGAGGGATAAATTGAGGCTTATTTTGTACATAATAAGAGAAAGTTAAACATTTTGTATATAATAAAACCGTCAGAAGCAGTGATGCTATGAAAAGTGAAATTTTCATCAATTTTGCAGGGCATCAATCGGTTTTTGCTTAATAACTTTTTTCACAAGCATCAGATCGTTTTGCAGTCTTCTAGACTTTGTTTCCTTGACAAATTTCCTATAAAAATCAGACATCTGTTTATTTTTAGGAGATAACGGGTGACTCTTGGAAGAATTAATTTTCAAAAGACAATTTTCCCATACGAAATCCCATGTAAACTTTAAACCGTGGGCGCAAAAATATAGTTTCACCGATCGAGCTAAAAATTTGCAGAGTTGTTCTGGGAGCTAAATGGGACCCAAAAAGTTACTCGGAGCCAAATTTTATTTTTTTCATATAACCATGTCCCACATCCCTTGCCAAATCATAATTTTTTTCATGAAGTTGATAAAACGACTTGATGAAGATTTACTGGATTTTTGGCTTTTGTGGTCTGTTTGATTAGAACGGCTGATTTATACTGCCCGACGTTTCGGCCATTGATCATGGCCTTTTTCAAGGGAACTCAATACTGTGGCGAACCTTCATGAACCTATCCGTGAAAATAAACTTTAATCTGCCAGGAACTTTACCGCGAACAGGAGCCTTACAGAATTTGAGCCCCTGGTTTTTGACAATTGCATAGATTTTATTATCGATTATCGAATTCCTGTTCGTTCAGTTTGTTTGTTTATTGTTCAAGGTTTCGCTTGTGTTGTTTACTTGCTCGGTAACTTTCGTAGCCTTCTCGGAGACGAATTCGCCGCCACAGTACAGCGTTTAGCATTCAGTTTTTTCGCCACATCTTCATCCGTGATATTGAGATCATCCTTGATTTTCGGAATAACCTTCAACCGAAATTGACAATGAACTGCTCCACATCGAAACTCTCTTTGTGTTTTTTTCGTAATTTGTGGGAAATCCAGTGAGGAAGTGTTGGAGCAATTTGTCTGACAAATTTTGTATCAGCAGATCGATATGACTCTTGGAACCTTGATTTTCAATTTCCAGTAAGTTTTTCATCTGCTTAAAATGTTCGCTGAAGGCTGCTTGCGCATTTACTCGTTCTTTTCGAAGAGTATCTACAATTTCATTAACGTACTTTACTACTGATGTCAAATTTCGTGATTTTCTTGGAGTGGGATAGTCAGCGGGAGCGTGAAATCGAATAATCTGTCTGTATCCGATAGACCAAAACGAATTCCTAGAATGCTTGATGCAAGGTTTCTATCACGGAGACAAATGGGAAATGCTGAAGAAAAAATGGATTTAAATGTTTCATCATTCACTCGTCAGTAAATGACACCAACTTGCTGTCAGTTAAACACTAAATCCTAACAGTTTATACAACATATGTCAACGCCTAAAGCACCTGGCTGGTACTGAGTGATATCTCGGTTAGCCAAGCACAGAAACTCTGGGTCGCTGACAAGTTTAGGGAAACGAACTCTGTCTTTTGACATGACAACCAAACGCCTGTAGGTATGCAACATCTATTTTTTTTAAGGAAAAAAGTGGATGAGCAAATTTGTACATGAAGGCTTAACCTAAGTTTAAAAAGTTGGATTTATACAGGGTGTTTGGTTCATTTTTTTTTTTTTTTCAATTCGTTTATTTGATAAGGCAGGTTTGCGTTAGCTTAAAGGTGCCAATTTTGTTTTGTTTCACATTTTAAATTACTTAAAACTAGGGGCTTACATATTGATTTTTGAAATTAAACTAAGGCTAATTTATAGCTATACATATACACAAGGGGGTAGTATAATTTTCGTAAGATTAGAGGGGTCATTTAGTTTTTATGGCAATATGGTTTGACATTTTTAGCAATGAGATTATTGGAGCAAATAATGTTTAACTAAGGGGGAAAATTTTTACGACTATCTTAAAAGTAGAAATAATTAGAGGGCGTGATTAAATTTTGTAAAGATTCGGAGACATTAATTAGAGTTATTTTACGTGGTAGTAGAGTTGGGCATTTTAAACGAGATCATATAATATAATAGTTAAAACTAGAAAAGGCAAGAAGAGCTAAATGCTTCATGAAGATATTTGGGGGGGGGGGGGAAGAGGTGTTACTTCTGTGTATAAGAGTCAGGGGAAGTAGGGTGGACAAACATGGCAGGGGGAGAACATTGTTTCAGTTTCAGACTTCGGGAGATCAACGGATGGATTACAGAATCAGGGTGGTCTTCATCAGGAAGAATCATGTACTGGGACGCCGGGTGGTCGTTCTCGAGATGGCAGGGGTTTCTCCAGACGATTTCGTAGTGCGGCTCAGATGTTGATCGGCTACATTTCGAATTGTGCGTGTGATGTTCGTGCTTTAGGTCCCGTGTTTGTTGGCTCATTCGACAGGGATGTTTTGTGTCGCCTTGGAGTCGCATCAAACCATCGTGGGTGTATGGTACAGGTGGAAGAGAGCGTTTCTGAGAATGATAAGGAAAAAGGGGCAGTTAAAGTTGGATATTGATGGTTTTTATGAAGGTGTATATAAGGGACATATAGAGGACATCGCGGCTTGCCAACACATCTCGAACCGGGACGTTGGGTGGTCTTCCTCGGGCCCGGAGGGTGTCCATAAGCCGAGACCTGGCGGAACTGTACTCGGTGCACGCCCAGACAATGTGCTCTATATCGTGATAACCGTCGCCACAAGCGCAGATACCACTCTCCACGAGCCCAATACGTCGGAGATGTGCATCCAGCGTGTAATGGTTCGCCATGAGTCGGGACATCACACGAATGAAGTCACGACCCACATCCATCCCCTTGAACCAAGGTTTCGTCGATACCTTAGGGACTATCGAATGTAGCCACCTTCCTAGCTCCCCATTGCTCCACGAGGTTTGCCAACTTTCGAGAGTTCTCTGATGAGTAATACTGAAAAATTCGTGGAAGCAAATTGGTCTTTCAAAAACGTCACCTTCAATGGCACCCACCTTAGCTAAGGAGTCCGCCTTCTCATTGCCCGGAATGGAGCAATGAGAAGGGACCCACACCAAGGTAATCTGGAAAGATTTGTCAGATAAAGCACTCAGTAGCTCCCGTATTTTCCCCAAAAAATACGAGGAATGCTTTCCATGTTTCATCGAGCGAATAGCGTCAATAGAACTCAGACTATCCGAGACGATGAAGTAATGGTCTGCGGGTAATGTGTCAATGACTCCAAGGGTATACTGAATAGCAGCTAGTTCTGCGGCGTAAACTGAAGCAGGGTCACTGAGTTTGTAGGAGGCGGTGAACTTTTGATTGAAAATACCGAAGCCAGTGGACCCTTCGAGGTTTGATCCGTCAGTATAAAACATCTTAGAACAGTCGATTTCTCGGAATTTATTATAAAAAATATTTGGAACCACTTGTGGGCGTATATGGTCCGGAATTCCAATGATCTCATCTTTCATGGATGTGTCGAAGAAAACAGTAGATTCAGAAGTATTTATGAAATGCACACGGTTGGGATTGTAAGAAGAAGGATTAATATTTTGCGCCATGTAGTCAAAGTACAGGGACATAAAACGGGTCTGAGAATTGAGCTCAACAAGCCTTTCGAAATTTTCAATCACCAACGGGTTCAAGATATCGCATCGAATGAGCAATCGATATGAGAGTTCCCAAAATCGATTTTTCAGCGGGAGAACGCCCGACAGGACTTCGAGACTCATCGTATGGGTCGACTGCATGCACCCTAAGGCGATACGCAAACAACGATACTGAATTCTTTCGAGTTTGATGAAATGTATGTTCGCGGCGGATCGAAAGCAGAAGCATCCGTATTCCAGTACCGACAGTATCGTTGTTTGATACAACCTAATTAGGTCTCCTGGGTGGGCACCCCACCACGTTCCGGTTATTGTACGAAGAAAGTTGATCCTTTGCTGGCATTTCTGTTTCAGATACCGAATATGGCATCCCCAAGTACCTTTCGAGTCGAACCAGACCCCTAGATATTTTACTGTGAAGACCTGAGCTATAGTTTGACCCATTAATAGAAGCTGTAGTTGTGCTGGTTCACGCTTCCTAGAAAATACAACTAGCTCAGTTTTCTCCGTGGAGAATTCGATACCCAGCTTAATAGCCCATGCAGACAAATTGTCCAAGGTATTCTGTAATGGTCCTTGTAGATCGACAGCTTTGGGTCCCGTAACAGACACCACGCCATCGTCTGCAAGTTGTCTTAACGTGCAGGAATTGTCAAGACATTCATCAATGTCGTTGACGTAGAAATTGTATAACAGGGGGCTTAGACATGAGCCCTGGGGAAGGCCCATGTAGCTAAATCGTGATGTCGATAAGTCACCATGCGAAAAATGCATGTGCTTTTCCGACAACAAGTTTAGTAAAAAGTTGTTTAAAGTCGCTGAAAGACCATGCTGGTGCAGCTTCTCTGAAAGAATGTTGATAGAAACTGAATCAAAAGCCCCCTTTATATCTAGGAACACTGATGCCATCTGCTCTTTACTAGCATAGGCCATTTGAATTTCGGTTGAGAGCAACGCAAGACAATCGTTCGTCCCTTTGCCTTTGCGAAAGCCAAATTGTGTATCTGACAGTAAGCCATTTGCTTCGACCCAATTGTCGAGGCGGGATAGGATCATTTTCTCGAACAACTTCCGAATACAGGATAACATTGCGATCGGTCGATACGAATTGTGGTCGGAGGCTGGTTTTCCTGGTTTTTGGATGGCGATGACCTTCACTTGTCTCCAATCGTGTGGGACAATGTTAGCCTCAAGAAACTTATTAAATAAGTTCAACAAGCGTCTCTTGGCAGAGTCTGGCAGATTCTTCAACAAGTTGAATTTGATTCTGTCTGGCCCTGGAGCTTTATTGTTACACGACAAGAGAGCAAGTGAGAACTCCACCATCGAAAAAGGTGTTTCGTTCGCGTTATCGTGAGGAGACGCGGCGCGGTAAATCTTCTGTGCCGGGGCGGAATCCGGACAAACCTTCTTGGCGAAATCGAATATCCAACGGTTTGAATATTCCACGCTCTCATTAGTACTGTTTCGATTTCGCATACGTCGGGCTGTTCCCCAAAGAGTGCTCATCGATGTTTCTCTCGTTAATCCGTCGACGAACCGGCGCCAATAACCGCGTTTTTTGGCTTTCATCAAACTCTTCATTCGCTTGTCTAACGTCGCGTACTGTCGAAAACTAGCGGGTAACCCGTCGTTCCGGAAGGTCTTAAACGCGGCGGCCTTCTCTGCGTACACGTCTGAGCACTCTTTATCCCACCAGGGATTGGGAGAACGTTTTTGTATGTTCGCGCCGGGTACTGGCTTAGTCTGAGCTTGATTCGCGCTGTCGAGAATCAAGCCAGCCAAAAAGCTGTACTCTTCCTCCGGAGGAAGTTCTTGAGTAGATTCGATGTTGTCGGATATCGCGGCAGCATAGCTCTTCCAATCGATATTTCGTGTGAGGTCATACGAAATATTGATTGTTTCCAATGGCCTTGAGCCGTTATTGATTGAGACTACGATCGGCAGATGGTCGCTACCGTGGGGATCAGGGATTACCTTCCACGCGCATTCTAACTTTAGCGAGGTCGAGCAAAGGGATAAATCTAATGCGCTTGGGCGCGCTGGTGGGGGAGGAATCCGTGTCATTTCACCCGTGTTTAGAATTGTCATGTTGAAGTTGTCGCAAATATTGTGAATTAAAGAGGAACGGTTATCATCATAAAGGCAACCCCATTCCGCACCGTGAGAGTTAAAGTCGCCTAAAACTAGTCGCGGTGCAGGCAGGGATTCTATGATGTCATGTAGCCGGCGATGCCCAATCGCGGTGTTGGGGGGAATATATATGGAAGCTATGCAAAGATCTTTGCCTTTGGTTGTTACTTGACAAGCGACAACTTCAATACCTGTTATCGAGGGAAGGTTAATTCTGTAGAAGGAATAGCGCTTTTTGATCCCCAAAAGCACTCCTCCATAGGGGGTGTCTCGATCCAGGCGAATAATATTAAAGTCGTGGAAGTTGAGATCTATGTCGGAAGTTAACCAAGTTTCACATAATGCAAATGCATCGCAACTCAAATTATTTATTAAAATTTTGAAGGAATCGATTTTCGAGATGATACTTCTGCAATTCCACTGTAGAACAGTGATCAAATCCGTGACCTCGTTCGATGAGTTAGCCATCGAAGGATACAATCGCTGAAAGGAGGGGCCATTTAGCAGTCAACTGCTTCAAAAATGTTCTTACTGTAGGGAGAAAAGCTAACATAAGACTTTTAATAGGATCAGTAATATTGAAAGTTTTTATTATCCAGTCCACTATGTCCGAGAGTTTTATAATTCCAGTGCTGTGATTACTCTCGAACTGAAACAAAGGAACACTTGGGATTTTTGATGTTCCTGGAAGTGCTGGGAACTCCTTCTCTGAGTTTATTCCTCCGAGACCAGGAGCTAATTGCTTCGGTTTGGTTGCAACACTTCCAATAGATGTGACTTTCTGAGTCCCGTCAAGGGATACCTTCTGGCCTTTACAACGAACTTTAGGAGAGGAAATGTTCCTCCTCTTCCTATAACTTCTAGGCGCCCTAGTAGATGTTCCCTCTTGTGGGTCATCAGCCTCGCCCTCGATAGGAGGCAAGTGAGCATAGATGTTTGTTGAGGTTGGTGGTGTAGCTTTCTTTAGCATTTCTGCGAAAGAACGTTCGGATCGTCCAGCAAGGGAACGTTTTAGTTTATCCCCGCGTAGTTTGTACGCGGGACATGCCGAGATATCATGCAGATTCTCTGCACAGTAAGGACACTTCTCAGCATTTTTACTGCACGAATCATCTAGATGATTCTCCCCGCATTTTCCACAGCGGGCCTTATTGCTACAATGGGTGGCTGTGTGACCCAATTGTTTACACTTTGTGCAATTCATGACCCGCGGCACAAACAGACGCACAGGCAGACGAACCTTGTGCAAGAGGACGTAATTTGGCAAAGCGGTACCAGCGAAGGTCAACCGATAAGAGTTTGATTGGGGGTACGTTTTTGAACCATCCCCCGCGACTACTACTGAGTGCAAACGCTTGCACTCGAGTATTTTCACTGGCTGAAGTAAGCGGTCTCTGAAACGGCCAACCCCGTACTGCAGCAGATCCTCGCATGTCAAACTGTCATCGGTGACAACGCCTTCAGACTGTACTTTCACAGCTGGAATATACACGTGATAGTCCTTCGTAAAGTGCTCGCAGCAAGCAATATCGTTTGCCTGCTTTGAGTTAGTCAGCACGACCCTCAGCCTGTCTGAGCGGACCTTTTTTATTTCGATCACAGCCGAGAACCGTTCCGTCAGGTCTTTTGAAATCTGTAATAGATTCAGCGATTTTGTTTTGGGCCGAAAGAAGACCACAAAGGGACCGGTCGAGAGCTCTGGATATTGTTTGGGTCGGGGGAGAGCCTTAGGAGTCGATTCGATCTCCATTTGGCCATCCGGGGAGGAAGCCATCGACACCGTCAACGCACGGGGTCAGCACCCGCGCAGACGGGAAAAAGCCGTAAATGTATCAAAAAGGTAGATTTCACTTATCTGTATACTCGTTTCCCACGACGCACCAGTCCAGCTTAAATAGCTGGTTATTGTTCAATCCTCGCTTTACGAACAAAAGGTTGAGGAATGTGGCCTAACGGTTAACACACGCACAAAAGAAAATAAAAGTCCAAACCTCGAAGAGGCAGAGAATGGCAAAATAACCTTGAACGCGGATTACTGCACTGTTCTTTTTCCAACAGACCGAAAACAAAACACTTCTATCTCGATCGAGCGATGCGTAGAGACTGTGTTTGGTTCATTGTTAAGAACCTCTCGAGGGATGATTGACTGTCATATTTAGAGAAAAAAATCGTTCTACACATATCATGAAATCTCAACCGTTACTAAGTTATTGAACTTTTTGTGTTGAAAACTTATTTGTCTTAAAATAGCTCTAACTCAAAAAATATACTTTGTATTTCAAATCTTTTAGATCCATTGGGTAGATGAGAAAATTTTCCACTGAAAAATGTCCTCAAATGTTTCAGCTAATGAGGTTAAGTAATCTTTTCACAGAAATTTATTTAAAATTTAACAATTTTGATCGATTTTTCGTTCACTTCGCGAAAATCTTAATAGTTAACATCACTATTTTAATAATTCAAATTGTTAGTCTTGAAAAGTTGTATAATTTGTTCTTTGGCATGATACACTTATCTTGTCTTGTTTTCATGTGTTTGGGTTATTGAACTTGGATATTTTTATCTCATATTCATTAATACTAGCTCTTATTGAAAAAGTATGGCACTTATTGTACCTTTTCTTATTTTTATTCGAAAGCCAGGAAAATTTTGCAGAGAAAAATGTATTAATACCTTTCAGTTAAGTGAATTTAGTGTTCTTTAAAGAAGTTAATTAGTTTAAAGTTAGTATTATTATTAGCATTTTCGTTATTTTCTTAAAATAGTAAATAATAAACTTCACCATTATTATCATGGAATTAATGCATCTCAGCAAGTTCTACAATTCTTCCTTTGACTCCATTCAATTATCTCTTTTAGTTTCGAAGCAAAATCATTTTTATCTTCTCGTTTCATATCATTCATCATTTCATCGAACCCACTGCATTTGTGATGAGGTCATGCTGTGTTAACTATCAAATTGCAGCAAAATGAAAAGCGATAGGGATAAAGGGTCAAATAACAAGTTGTAGAGAATATTAAGGGGCACCAAATGAACAATAGTTACGATAAATTTAATTGATTAATAATTAGAATAATTACAAAAATCATCAAAAACGCAAATTTTGAGTTATTTTATTAGTAAAAAGTAATGTAGTACACTTAACTAAAAGATATCTGTACATACACCGAAAGGAAATTTTCTCAGCTTTCCAATTAAACCCTGGTAATAGTGATATGAAGCATATTTTTTAGATTAGAGTCTTTTAAGAACCTGCAAGTCAATTACAGGAAAAGTTTAGAAGTGAAATTACAAGGAAACGAGAAGAGATAGGAATATTGTGTTCAAGAACAAATTATGGATCGTACTCAAACCCAACTTTTGGATAATAGATATTACTATAATCATCATTCATTATTTTGAGAAAATTAACAAAAACTTCATCAAAAACACTAACTTTTAACTACTTTACAACTAAAAGGTAATTAAAACTAATTATCTGAAAGATATGAGAACATTATTCAATAGAAAATTTTCTCACCTTTTCAATGGCACCAAAAGATTTAAAATACGAAATATACTTTTTGAGTTAGAAGTGTTAGAGGATAAACAAGTTTTTTTACACAATAACTCTGTAACGGTTGAGATTTGATGGTATGTGTAGAACGATTTTTTTCTCCAAATATGACTGTAAATTACCCCTCGAGAGATTCTTACTCATGAACCAAACACCCTGTATGTTTCGTGTTCCACTCGTCAGTATCGTAATGCTGTTGCGGCCCATTTTGAGATAATATTGCATCTTAGTTGCAATTTTTTTCACTGAAAAGATACATTAAATATTATCGGCCCGATCATCGATTAATTCAACAGATTATTCTATTCGAAAAAGTTGAAATAGTATTACAGACTACTGTAGTCCCGCTGCCTACGGATGAGTACAAAGCTTTTTCCATACATATTGCTGATACCCCCTGTTGCTCTGTACGGACATCAGGCACGGTCGTCGAAGGAGATAGATTATCATCCATGTCGCAAGGCTCGTACAGCACGGTAGACTACAGTTGGTCGGATGTGTAGCTAGTATGTCGGAAGAGGAAACAACCACGGTTTTACTCAGCTGCGAACCTGGATGAGGTTGATGACGTTGGTTCAAATCCCGCACTTGAGGAGTAGGCATGTGCGAATCTTTTCGTTTAAAATTGACCATTGGTCTACGGGAATGGAGACAAGTAACAGAGATTTGTTATGCATAAACCGGAATAACCAGTATTTGATCACAATTCGTATCGGCCGATTGCAATGCTATACTACTACGTCTAGATAGATCGGTTAAGGCAAACGACTTGATATCAAAACTCAATTTGCCTTTCGCAGTGGAAAACGGTAACGAACGATTGTCTTGTGCTGCTTTCAACAAAAAAATCAACTATCATACGATCGAAAGAGCAAATGGCTTCTGTATTCTTGGCAAATGTTGCAATTGTTATCTCGGATAAACTTCACCGTTAATTCTAAGCAAATTTTCGTACAACTTACTGACAAGCACATTAACTTTTCTCATTGCGATACGACAACTTCTAGAAGCGGCTACATGGGTTTTCCACAAGGTTCTTGTTCAAGCCCTTCTCTTTACAATTTCTACCTGAATGGCATTGATAAATATCTTGTCAAATCATGAACGCCAATATAAATGATAAAAAATGGCGTTGTTTCTATCACAAAGCTACAGATTTGCAAAAAAACCATTGCAAAGTATCTTTGAATATTTTTGCATTCTGCCTGTAAATTCGGGTATCGTGGTCTCCAAGCAGGCAATCTAGCTGAACAAATTATTCATTGTTTGCTTATTGACATAGGTGCTAATACCTTATTTAAGACTCTTTGTTGATATCCAACGAGAAAAACAGATCGAAATTGTGAGTTAACCCATTCATGCCCATGTTGTTTGTGGACAACAACGTTTTTAAACAGCTATGACTTTTGATTGAGGTGAGATTTGCTCACAAAAATAAGTAAGGCTCATTAATGTGATTATTGCCTTTCATTTGAGTATTAAGTTACAAGGATCAGCTCTTGAACTGAAGTTATTGCAATTAGTCTGATTGGATTCCGATGGAGCAGTGCTGCCAGGGACAGTTTACGTTGACGTCGGAAAATGATTTTTTCATATATCTTCGTTATGGTGCAATATTATTGAAAACTGATAAAACTTATCAATTTAGACTGCCGTTCGCTACGTTTTCCACGTAATTGGACTATTGTAATTATTCTAGCAGAATTGTATTGAGCATTTGAAGGTAAAAATTGACCAGCTTCTAGCACTGCCATGGAAGCACCTATCTTTATGAAAATAGGCTTTTCGTGTTTCTTGACCCCACTGTTTTCAAGGAAAAATAGTTTTGAAACCCTACTATGCACTAGAAAAAAGTTGGGCATGAAAGGGTTAAGCGAAAGCAATTATATGGAAAAAATCCCCCCAGAGGCAGAGTTCGATCCTGAAACTCTTGGAACTTTGTCCCAATGCTTAAACTCTTACGCTATCCCTGGGATATGATGACGTCCCAGAAAGAACACATGATGGTCGCATTGGCGACAGTGATCATAGTGATAGTCCCAAGGGTTGCAGGTTCGAATTCTGTCTCTAGGGGGATTCTTCTTCACATAATTGCTTTCGCTTAACTCACATTTTATATCTGTTTTCCCCGCTGGATACCACCTAAATAATCTTAAATAAGGTATTGGCACTTTCGTTCAAACCCAAAAAAAAATAATTGAATTGTTTAATGTGAACGGGGACGGGACCAGAAATCGACAGTCTTCATAAGCTCTGTCACCCACCGAAGTACGATGGGTAATGTGTTCTTCCTGGGACGTATATCATAAGGGTTTGAGGATTGGGCCAGAATCCCAAGGGTTGTAGGTTCGAATCCTGCCTCTGTGTTGATTTTTTTCGGATAGTTTCCTTCAATTTAACTCACAATTTCGATCTATTTTCCCCATTGGATACCAACAAAAAATCTTCACTCTTTCCTGCGACTACCTTTTGTGAGAACCAGCTACGGCACGGTTGCCACAACAGCGTAGCTCTTCTTTCACTTGACAAAAAATAGATTTTTTTAATGTATAAACGACATTCAATTAGCAAGGGACTAAAAGTATGAAGTATTTTTAATATTAAGAATCATAGTACTGAAGGAAGAAAGTTCAGAAAAGCGTGGAATATGGTCATATGAGCAAGCTTAGAGTTTTCCGATGACTTAATCCTTTATCTGTATCTTTTACCGCATGAGTCAATATATTTTGGCATTTTTACCTTCAAAAATGGCAAAAGACGTTATTCGTGGTATTTAGTTTCCGATCGTTGAATATTTTATGAGAAGATTGAATTTAGAATTTTCTGCATTTCCTTTATAAGCACAATGTAGACACTTCTGAATATTCATTTTAATGAACCTTTTTTTCGCGCGGCTTCTATTGAATAAATCACAGTAAAGTAAAGTAAACAACAACTACCAGTCTCTAGACATAGTGGACATTGTCTCTAGAACAAAGGAAACATTGTTTTTATTGATTAAAGTTGACGAAAAATCGTCGTTCACCTAACATTTTGTTCTACACGCCCAGCGGTGGACTATTTTCCGAAGGTGGAAATGGAGTTTAGACTTACGGATGTAGCCTATATTCAGTTTCATCACCTGTGCCATTCAGTACCGGCAGATGTGAAGACATGCCTTTATTTGAAAACCATTTCATTTACACAAAGTTAATTGTCTGTCATTTACTTCGTGAAGACATTTAGAAGGCTTTCCAAAATATGTGAAGAGTTTGAGCTATTTGTGACTAAAAAAATAGTTCCCAATTAAACCGGATAGCACTTGTGCCCTACTAATTTTTTGCCTTGAAACATGGGAAAATGAATTTCTATCTAACTTGAAAGAAGTCCACTTCATTTCTATTTACTTGTTTCAACTTCAACTAGAACGCAATGATGAAATATATTGATTGTCCATTTAGAAGGGTTATCACTCACTTATCGTTATCTGCTACAGTTAGTTTCGTTTCACTGAATGGTACGCCGCCTTGAACGCCTCGATGAGTCTGATGTATTCACCGTATATGTTCTAAATTTGTCGTAGGATAAACATTTGATCCGTCGTTGATCGGCTTAGGAAAGCTGTTCTGTATTCACCGACAAAGAATTCAACCAATGGGTGCAGTCTGCTGAACCGAACACGAGAGAGTGCTTTGTAGGCTGTAGTTATTACACTCGAGTTTATGGTCCTGTATGAAGATAAAGCATATGAAACCATCCAACCAACCCGAAGGCATTTCTTCTTCCAACCAGGTTATTCCGATTGCTTCATATAGGCGGCCATTCCCGACTTTTAGAGGTACGGCTGGGAGTACATTCTTCTTGGTTTATCATTTTCCAGCCTTTCGCACTTCGTCTAGTGTGGGTGAATCCGCCACTTGTCCATCTTCATCAGCTGCCGAACAGTATTCATGCTAAATGTAATTGATTTAATTTGTTTCTATAAAATAAAGTAAAATCAAATCAATACATTAAAAGCAACGAACATGAAAAATGTTGAAATTCTCACGCATTTTGAAGCCAGTGCATACAGTTACAAAATTTCATAGAAAACCAGTAGCCAAAATAAACCGAACAGCAGAAAAACCTTCGCCGAAATGAACTCACTCCCAGAAAATTATGTCCCAGAAGAATACCTTCAGAATATCAGAAATATCGAAATAAAAGTTTTCTGAGGCAATATTATTCATTTATTTCATCACAATGTAAGCGAGATAAAAAATTTAAATTTTGGATGATTTCGCATTAAAATTCAGCTCATGTTAAAAAGAAGGGGAAACTCCAAATGATGTGCATTAATACCTGAAATTGATCATTGAACGAGTGATTACATTATATCAGAGATTTTGCTTGTTTCTAAACATGAGCTATTCTCTTGAGTTTTTTTAATTCTTTTGTAAATTAACTCTCAAAATTAGGATTTTTCTTCAATGACGTCAAAATGGATTTAAAAATGGCATCGATCAATTTCTGGCACCCACTCGTCAAGATCATTCCGAAAATACCCACATTAATTGGGTTATAGAAAATTTTGCTAAACCGGAAGTCGTCATCTTGGATTTCAAAATGGCGTCAAGAATCCATGATGAATTTTGCTAATCCGGACGTCGGATTTCTAAATGGCGTCGAAAATCAATTTCTGGCACCCACTGGTCAAGACCATTCCAAAAATACCCATATCGTTGACGTGCGGGTCATAAGGAGTCATCCGCACAAAAAACACAAAAATTTCATACCGCAGAAGGTGTGCAATCAAATATATCCCCGCATCGAAAGAAGGTCTCCATGCGCAATATCAAGTTGCGTGCTTGACGGGCACTTCATAGTATACATTATTCACATACGCCTACTGCGCTGCTAAGTTACCACAGTAAGCTGTGCCAAACAAACGAATTAAAACGGCGTCAAAAAAGAGAAACTGGGTAAAGTATGGTTAGTTTCTGTCAAGAAGTTACACCCGGGTCTAAGTGTTTCAAAAATTTCGTGTTCACCCTTTGGTTCAGACTAATTCTTAACTTCTTTTAAATAATGTTTATCATTATCTATTAAACTTGTGAATTTTGATCAAAGAACAATGCTTATCGAGCTTCTAATCTAAACATCGAAGATTCCCTATTTAGTATTTCTATACGAAACAATTAATTTGTTATTATAAAACGGCGACCAGCGGTAATATTAAATTACCATCAAAGTCGCCAAATTAATTCGCATTATGATGTAAATATTTCTTAGCCTCGCGGCATTTGCCTAGATAATAAAGATCCGAACAAAATATAAACTACTGAATCGCATTCATAGCAACCCATAGAAAAAGAGCCCTCCAGCAAAATAACAATTCAACTACCAAAATCTCCGCAAAACGCCAGAGATTCGTTTCATTTTCAGCTGTTTTACTTTCAATTATCTCATTCCCCCTCTTTCCTCCCCATTCCACAGGTTGTCCTGAGCGCGTGTAGTCCCTACTTCCGCAAGCTGCTGAAGGCGAATCCCTGCGAGCATCCGATTGTTATCCTGCGCGACGTCCGCTCCGAGGACATCGAGAGTCTGCTGAGGTAATGTCCCGCTCGTTTATCACCGGAAAACTAAACTAATTAATCCTTCATCCGATTCTTCTCCTCCCCCCCCCCCCCCGGTTGTTCTCGCTTTCTTCCATCAAAACATCAACGCAGATTTATGTACAACGGCGAGGTGCACATCGGACAGGATCAATTAAGCGATTTTCTCAAAACGGCACAATTGCTCCAAGTGCGGGGGCTGGCAGATGTGACGAATCCGGGCCGAACGTCCAACAACTCCTCGGCGCTGCTAAATTCCTCCTCGTTATCGACACCTGCTGTTCAGGAGCTGAAAGCATCCCCCGTAATAAAATTCAAATTAAAACTGGCTCACGATAATTAATCCTCTGTTTTTCAAAATCCTCTTTTCCCTTTTTCCGGGCCGTACAATGCAGACTTCAACATCGTTACCATGGGAACTGCCGGATGACAGTCAGTCAGCGCCACCACCCCAGAAGCGTACCAAAAGTTCGGAACTGTACCGCAAACAACATGGTCTCAGCGTGGACGATCCGATTCCGGTGGATCTGCTACCCGTCGGACAGCATGCACTAACACGCGAACGGGACCGCTCCAAGGATAAGAGCAAGGAGCTGCGAGATTTTGAACATCGTGACCGCGATCGTAGCATGGAGCTGCGAGAATCACTGCTCGGTCAAGCTCTGGAAGGTGGACCCACGTTGTCCGTGCCATCGGCAAGTTCTCAATTTTTGATCATCGTTAAGTTATGATAACATTTTTGTTTCACATTCAACAGAAACATCCCGACCTACTATCGCTGCAGGCTGTCGCTAGCGGTGAAGATTCCAACAGTAGTGATACAGCTGCCTCCGACCACGGTGATGACATTGAAGGCATAAATGGAAATGTCGAGCATACGCGACCCTCGTTCCCGTTCCTGGGGCTGCAAGGTATTCCCGGGTTGATACCCGGCCCATCCGGCATGCACGGAGATAACTTCGGTAAGTCCAACTGTGCTCTGAGTTTTTGATATCCCCATTCTCTTTGGCCTCCCTTAGTTCTTGGACCCTTTTTACCAAATACTAATACCAGTAGATAGTTTGAGTTCTTGTTTTGATTTCTCCCGTTTTTTAGTTCATCTTGAAACTAATCTAATCAGAGTTGTTTGCCTTTGTTTGGTTTCCTATGAGAATTAAATTTTGAACAAACGAAATTAGAGCCCGTCGACGCGTTTGAAATATTGGTAAATTTAGGTTTCCGATAGATTAATACGATTTGAATAACCACACCATGTGACGAACAGGAACGAGTTGATCCGAAAATAAGTGCTGTTGACAAATGACAAATGAGAAACATCGACATATCCCACCCATTTCAGTTCGACGACCTTGTTGCGATGATTTACTAAACCCCAAAAAAACGGTACTCCCTTCCAAAGATATGACCGTAAATTACCGGAATTCCTACCTCCCGCCATTCCATTTTCTCCCCCTGACAAATGAAAAAAGCCACTGAAGGCAGTACTCAGTTTTAAGAATACCGCATATAATCCCTCATTAGGCGTTGAACTTAATTTGGCACTCGTAAAAAACGGCCTGGCCCTAAGTAAGACGAAAAATAACTTAATTCAACCGGCACCCTTCGCCTCGTCCATCCGGACGGGATGGAAAAGAGCGGAACCAACAAAAGAAAAAAGGGGCAAAAGTGCGAACGAATCCTCGCTTCCCGCTCCGCGCTCGGCGTAACAAAGTGGAAAGAAAAATAAACATCACTTCCTATGTTCGACCGTCCCAGCAAACGACGACGACGACGACTGACTTGGGAACTGGCCACTCGTTATTTTAAAGAAAAATCATCGCCTGTCCGTTCATCACCCCACTTTCATCAGCCTATGGCAAGCCTTCGCAAGGAACCAGGACACTTCGATGCCTCATTTTTCTTACGTGTTATGATCGCTGCTTTTTTTCTTTCTTTCTGAGAAGCATGAAAGCATAAAAAATGTGGCCTCTTCCTTCACCGCTCCCACCCCGTACGCCTTTCGAATCAAGCCGGAAGAATGCGTTGAGAGTGTTTTTCCAAGCATTTTCCACCCTTCGCCACCCTCTATCTCTCTGTCTCGAGCGAAAAAAAAATGTTAGCAGATTCAGCTTAACCGTATGGTAGGAAGGATAGCTAGCAGAGAATAAGAAAAAATCTTCATAGATTTAGGTCCATCGATGATGATAATGATGATGCGTCCCCATCACCAGAGTTCTCGCAATTTCTCACAGTTAAACCCGGTGATGGTGGTGGCGGTGGTGAAGCCAGAACCGAAAAGATGGCATTGTTTGTTGATGCTTTCTTTTATTCGGTATAACCGAGTGAGAGAGTTCGGCCGTCTTTTCAAAGAACTGGACCAGAATTGAAAATCGGTTTGATTTGACGTGTCCCTCTTTCCAGTGGGCCTCCTCGGAATAGCCTAACTCGCTTCCGGGAAAGAAAAAGTCGGCCGAAAGGAGTGTTATATAAACAACGTACATTTAATTTTATGTGAAGATTTTTTTTACGTCCATTTGGGGCGCTTTTTTTTTTGGTTAAAATGGGTGGTAAGATTGGGCCGAAAAGGGATCCGAAATTGAGAGCAGAATAGAATAGAAAAAATCCGGAAAGGATTTGAACGTGTATGAAGGCCGCGTCTTTTGCTTTCTGGAACATCTTGTGTACAGTTACAAGGATGAGACTTTTTTTGTGAGGGGCTATCTGAATTTCCATTTCGGACCAAGATTGAATGTGTCCATTCTTATCTGTGATTTTATCTTTCGCCGATGCGAGAAAGATGCTGGAATGGTACGCGGAATCAAATCTTTAAATTTCGATAGTTAAATAATTACTACCAACCATCCTCTGTTACGGAGCCAGTATGCTTAAGAAAGTGCGTGTTATGATGTTAAATTTATGTTAATTTTTTTATATGCAGTGTTCCTTAAGGATGATGCATACCCTGCATCGAAACGTCGGAGTGAACGTAAATTAATTCCACTGATCAGACGAAATTGAAACATTTTTAGGTAATTAATATTCAGTTACGCTTTGCTAAGAGTACAGAATTTTTTGTGAAGCAACGTATGTCACTGGCGTAGTTTGAACTTACGAGTTAGTAAAAATATCACTCATTTAAAAAGCGTGCAAATTTTTGGAAAACTCCAAGGAACGAACGATATATCCAGTATATTTTGGTATTATTGTAAATTAGATATCTTTGCAGTTTCATTGTTTTCAATCAAAACTATGAGCAGTACTTTTTCCGCCAATTAGGTACTATATAAACGAGTTGCTTTCTTAAATAGCCCATAGCTTTGTCATTTCGTGAAGTCTTTTAAATAGAATTTCTACTTGAGATTTTCAATTGTTTGTGCAAATATGTACCACCCCTTTAAAGCAAATGACAAGGGTTAGTTGTGACAATTGTATTCTCTATGGCTCCGAAATTATTGCACAAGCTAGGCATCGATATTGTACTGTTTTTGCAGTGTATAAGTAACAAAGCGGCAGTTAAAATTGATTGCCTACTTGTTTCATTGACAGCAGTCTAAATCAAACATTTTCTAGTTTAATTCTTGAAAATTAAAATTTTAAGATGCGAATAATTTTAGTTTTCAATATTCTAAAATTCGAATTTAAAGAAATAACAATTCCAGTGAAAATAAAAATTGAAAAAATACACCATACACAAAAAAATTTAAAAAAAAAGCGAAAAGAAAATAATCAAACGAACATTAAAAAAATTAAACCAAAAAGTTAAAGAAAAATGTTTTTAAACAAATAACAAAACTAAAGCAGTAAAATATTAAAGAATTGATGAATTTAAAAATTGGTAAAATAAAAATATTACAGTATTCAAAAATCGAGAAGCTAAAAAATAGATAATACCACGTAAAAGAATTAAAAAATTGGAATATCACGAAAGTAAAAAATCAGAAAATTGCTAGATAAAAATTTTTAATATTAGAACAACTAAAAAATCAAAAAAAAACAAAAATCATGGAACCAAAAACTCATAAAATAAGGAAATTATAAAATTAAAAAATTGAGAAATAGGAAAAAAATAAAAATAAAATATTCAAAAAATGCGTTGCACAACATAGACAACGAAACTATACTCTGTGTGCAGTGTATAAGTAACAAAGCAGCATGTATAATTGATTGCCTGATTTCTTTACCGACAACAATAAAAATATAAAAACCTAGAATTTAACATTTTTTAATTTTTGAAAATTCAAATTTTTAGATCTTAGAATTCTTAAACTCGAGTCCAAACAAATCACGATTCTAATTAAAATAAAAACAAAAAAACACCACCAAAAATGAAAAAATAAAACGAGAATTAAGAAAATTTAAATTAAAAAATCGAGAAACTAAAAAATATCAAATGAGAATATTAAAAAATTGTTGAATGATGAAACTAAAACATCATTCTATTTCAATTGAGGAACTAAAAAATTTAAAATTAGTGCAATAAAGAATTATAAAACTAAAAAATTCAAGGTATCAAAAAATCATGGAATCAAAAAATAAGAATTTTTAAAAATAAAGGACTGAGAAATTGGAAAATTTGCAAAGCAAAAAATTAAAACACCAAAAAAACTCAAAAAACTAAAAAACTAGAAAATTGTAAAATTAAACTCGGAAATTCAAAATGGAAAAATGATATAAAAAACTACTAGAATAAGCATTAAAAAATTGAACTTTAAGATGAAAATTAAAAAATTCGGTCGTAAAAAATCAGAAAATGGAGCGATGAGAAAAATTAAAAAATGCATTCCGAAATATTCAAAATATAATAATTAAAAAAATATTGCATTAAACAATTCAAAGAAAAGATCAAATCACTAATGCAAATCGGCAAATTTGCAAAAATACGAATTATAGAATTAAAAAATCGGAATATCATGAATTTACAAAGTTCGGATATCAAAAAATCAAAAGATTTAAAAGATCAAGAATCGCAAAATTAAAGTAGTGAGAAATTTGAAAAGATGCAACTAAAAAATTTAAAATATATAAGAATTAACAAATTAAGAAATGATTAAAAAATAAAAAATTAACGATTCAAGAATTCAAAAATGAAAAAAACTATTAAAGTAGGGAATCGAAAAATTTCGTAACGAAAACAATTAGAAAATCTAAAAATTAACAAAATTGAAAAACTAAGAATAAAGATCCAAAAAATGTGAGACTCAAAATAAAATATAAAAAATAAGTTCTTTTTAAGTCAGAAAATTCCAAAATTAGGAAAATTAAACACAATTGCCAATAATAGAAAGAAAAATGAAAAAGTCAAAATATCAAAATTAAATTAAAAAGAAAAGAACGTGAAAACTAATTAATCATAATTTAGGATGCAACAAAATAACAAATTATAAAAATTAAGGAAATAACAAATAGGAAAAAAAGAGGAATAAGAAATTGAAAAACGATTTTAAAAAGTTTCAAATTAGGAACAAATTAAAAAATAAAAAGCAGTTTTAAAATTAAAACATGTTAAAATTTTAGAATAAAAAAATTAAGAAATAAAAATTTAGTAACTCTAAAATAAAGAGATTGTAAAATTAAAAAAATAAAAATAAAGAATTAACGAATTAAAAACACAAACATCAAATATTCACAATTTTGAGAATTAAACAAGTTAAAAAAATCAAAAATTGAATATTTGAGAATTAGAAAAATTAATGAATTAAAAATTAAAAATCAGGAAACTTTAAAGATAAGGAGTTAAAAAATTCAACGATGAAAAAACAGAAAGAAAAGATAAAACGAAAACTTACTAAAATTATGAAATATAAGGTAGGAAATTAAAAAATTAAGGAGCAAGAAAATAACAAGATATAAAAATTAACAAATCGACGAAATGAAACAAGTAAAAATTAGGATGTAAACAGTAAAGCAATTTTAAAATTAAAAAATTATGAACCAAAAACTTAAAAAATCGAAACTTTAAAAATTTAAGATATCAAGAATAAAAATGAAAAATGGAATGAAAAATTATAAAATAAGGGATACAAAATTAACGAACTCGAAAACTAAAAGAATGAAAAATAATAATTAAAGAATCAAGACATTCAAAATTTAAGACATTTAGAAATTAAAGGAACTCTAAAAAAATTACTAAATTACAAAATAAATTAAGAAGTCCGAAACATAAGAAAGTATTTAAAAATTTCAAAGTTGAGATAAACTTATGATTGTAAAATCAAAACAAATTTAAAAATATTGGGAACCAAAAAATAAATGAATTGAAAATTTTAAAAAATATGATTTAAAAATTGATAATTACAAATCCAAAATTTAAAATTCGGGATTCAAACTTCTAAATTCAAAATTCAAACGTCTAAACTAAATTTACAATTCAGACTACACATTGAAAATTCGATTCGCAAAATTCAAAATTTTTAATTTTAATTCCAAATTTACAATTTGAAATTCAGAATTAAAGATTCAAAATTCCAAATTTCAAATTCGAAATTCGTAATTCTAAATTCTAAATTCTAAATTCTAAATTCTAAATTCTAAATTCTATATTCTACATTCTACATTCTACATTCTACATTCTACATTCTACATTCTACATTCTACATTCTACATTCTACATTCTACATTCTACATTCTACATTCTACATTCTACATTCTACATTCTACATTCTACATTCTACATTCTACATTCTACATTCTACATTCTACATTCTACATTCTAAATTCTAAATGCTAAATTCGAAATTCTGAATTCTAAATTATAAATTCTAGGTTCTAAATTACAAATTACATAGTCTTAATTCTAAATTCTGAATTCTAAATTCTGAATTCCAAATTCTAAATTCTAGATTCTAAAATCCATATTCCAAATTCTAAATTCTAGATTCTAAAATCCATATTCCAAATAACAAATTCTAAATTCAACATTCAAAGTTCCAAATTCAGATTTCAAAATTCAAGATTAAATCATCAAAATTAAGAATTTAAATCCAAAATCCAAATTATATTTTAAATTTTGAAAAAAAGGCTAAAAAACTAGAAAATTCCATTTTCTTAAGAAATGTGAAATTCGGAACTCAAAAAATTAAAACATTAAAAAATCGAAAAAATTAATAGTTCAGAATCAGAAAATTAAAAACATTTAAAAAAATAACCAAACAGTTAGAAAATCTGAAATTTGAAATTAAAAACTTCACAAATTAAATATGAAGAAAATACAAATTCAAGATTGAATTTGTTGTGCTGAATTATTAAATTATAAATAATGTTATGCAATATTGAAAAATAAAAAAGTAAAAATCAAGAAATTTAAAAATCAATAAGTTAAAAAATCACCGGAAGTGTCTATAAAACGCCGGAATGTACTAAAAAAATTTTAGTTTAAAAAAAATGAATAAATATGAAAAATAACTTTAAAAAATTTGCTTTTATTGGTAAGCTTTCAAATGCTTCAGTCTATCCTTTCATCTCGCCCAGAGCAGAAGCGAAAATGAACTCTATCATAGGCAATAAATTTCTGCTGCTTTGTTTCTTATTCACTGCACAAACAGTACAGTATCTCTCCCTGGGACTGCGCAGTCAAATGAGAGAGTCTCAAAAGTGAAATCTACTGCGATGATTACCATAGCGGTTCACATTATACAAACTATTATTAGACCAAAAGCACGTTAGACGAAACAGCTAATAAAGGTGAAAAGGAAGTGGCACCATCACGTGCACTGATAAATTTCAGAACTTTGACCTAAGCAGGAAGTATTATTTTTACAGAAGAAAACTATGTAACACAACATCGAATACGACAACGTTTGAGACAAGTTTCCCGTATACATATGAGGAAGATGATGGGATCGAGGTTCGTCTACTCGATTGGGCACCGCATACTAACTCGGAGTTCCTTAATGGAATGATGCCGAAATACGGAGAAGTGACATTTGAAGAATCTGTTTTCTATGTATTTCCAACAGCGTTCGTGTTGTGAGAAAAGAGATATACCCATTAAACAACTGAAATAATCCAACCAGACATTCGAGTGTATATTTTTGGCGTGAACTAGTTTTTTAGAAACAGGAAATAATTCCGCGAATACGGGGTTTATTATAATTAATTATAATAATTCATCATCTCTGGAGCTTGGTCAAGTTTCTCGTAAACGGTTCAGTTTACGAAATCTGGTTATTTCATGTATTTCTAAACAGATTTTTTTACGTGTAGCTTTACCTGAAATTATAGGGAAGTGCCGAATTTTAAGAAAGGTGGGATGGAATTGACGAAAACAATAACACACCAGAAACCAAAAATTCAATACTTCCATACTTCTGACAAACCAACTTATTACAAAAGTGCTAGACTTTTTGAAAAAGCTTTCAAAAAACAAGAACACTACAAAGGCCCTGCTTAGTGAACAAAAAAAATCTCATGAAAGAAAAAAAATTCAGTATTCAACATTATACATTTTGCTTGTTGTGGTGGGTTCCGTTTGTTTGCGTCGCATCAGTTTCCTACCCTCGCTTCAACCCGATGGATAAATGCTCGAACCATGAAGGGTTTGCCTGCCGTTTAGTCATTACAGTGAAAGCGGTTTGTCAGAAGAAGCAACATCCAACAATATGTTACCAGAGCAGAACCAAAAAAAAGAAAAATCAGAACCCGAACGGGGCCATTACCAGTGACTATGTTGCGATAAAATTTAAAATGCTGGTTGTAACAGTAGGCCAGGACTGTACGCAAGCACTCATCCGGTAGGAAAATGGATGGGTTGTGTGCTTCTAGATTTCGAAAATCAAATCATTTTCGATTGAAATTTTTCTGTTTGTTGATAGCAAAGAAAATAAATTATTTACAATACTTAAAACATTAACCCTACTGAGACCGCTCCTAGAGATAACCAACATTCCTATCTCAATTGTCCCGAGTTAGGTACTCTATTTGCGTCATGTGGTACGGCACCCCACAGCAACCATCCCTTGGCTATCTGTTTCGTCCAGTACTGGTTGGTACAATCGTTGCCTTTCCTAAGAACCGAGCATTTCTTCAGACGTGTATTTCTTCCTCTTTGCCTGAATATGTTCATATCCGTCGAGAGAAACGGTTTCACACTACACCCACGCCAGTTCAAGATTCCCATTCGGACCCGTTTGAATGTGTTTGTGTGCAGAAAAGGATCCAGTTTTTTCTTCTTTTCGTGCCAGACCAGAGACGCGGGTGGTAAATAGGCTCCGGTCATCCCGGTAATACAGATAAATCGAACTTTCGCATTTGTTTGGAAAGGGCGAGACACCACGAGTGTGTCCCGGCCGGAGGCTATCTTCGGAACGGAACGTGTCAGAAAGGGCTTTTGAAGCAGGAAATGCTACCCCTTTCACTGGACGACATTTGTGCAGAAGGGGGTTCATCTCCGGCCCCGATTCCCGATTAGAAGGGATGCTGCGCCAGTAGAGATGGCAAATATCACATATCAGGCAATCTACTTTATTGTGTCGCCTTTCCCTATCGGATGAAAACTGCAAGAAAAACGAATCTTATTTTTCTTCCTGCTGACACTCGTGTGTGCGTGCGTGTGATGATGATGACACAATAGCTACGCTTACCGAGAGTCGGAATTGTTATTTTGTCGACTGATAATGTATCTGTAATGTTTGAGAAATGGTCATACGGATTGTTTGCTGGGATTAGATGGTAGACCAATTCGCAGTTGGTAATGCTGCCACTACACTGATTGTTCTGTATACTGATAAATTGGATGAAGAAAACGAAACAATTTCGATGGGTAATTTTTCTCAATAATGTCTATTTCCTACCGACATTTGCACTTTTTTGAGATATTTTTCACTAATAACCACCAATCAGTACATGCATTCTGATGTCCCGTTAGAAAAAAAAAACATTTTTTTTTCGAAACAAGGTTCAAACCATATCAAGAGCTATAATGATTTTCAATGCAAACCGTATCCGTGATTCGCGAACCTTTTTCTTCCGGGCACCATATGTTCCCTAATCCGTCACGTTCCAGCATACCCGACCGGAAAGACTAACTTCAAGACGACCTGGCGATCCGAAGGGAGAAAGAAATGAAGATGGACAGCCGAAGTAAATTTTCCTGTACACGTACCGAGCTTATTTATATCTCGCTCCACCCAACCCAACCGTGTGTGATAAGGTGGGCAAATTTTGCATACAAAATCAATCTGATTTTTGATGGCTATTCGCCAAGGGGCGACGGTTGGCAAACGAGAAACCCCGGGAAAAAAGGGTTTCTTCCCACCTGCAACAACAGAAGCCCTATATGCCGAAAACCCTCGGGGTTTTCTTAGCTTGTGGCGCCATCTTTTCTACCATCGATTCCAAAGTACGATATGTGAAAGGATGATTGTGTTAGTGGACATGCCAAGACTGGCTCGCCTAGGTACCGGAGGAGAGGTGCGCTAGATACGGATATGAGGAAAATAAAACTTTCTTTCCCTTTTTTCCAGCTTTTCAATCACGATGGCCCGGTTCGGTTTATGTGGAGACGGTTTGGTGGGTCCTCGCCCACCTTCCGGTCGGTGGCGTAAGAAGATTGTGTAATAAAGCTATTTTACTTGCGTAACTTGGATTCATTCTCGGGAAAACAAATTTAGACCGAATCGGTGGCACCGGTGTGGTCTTGTTTTTAATTGTTGCCATGGTTACTGGGTTATTTATTGCATTGGAAACTTCCGCACAGTCACAATCGGTGACAGGCGAGAAAGGAAAAAGTCATGGTGCAACATAATTGCTACACTCTGCCTCGCTTCCCCCAATCACGCTGCAAATCATAAAATGTACCCTTATTACATTCACCCAGCCTGGAAGCGCTGGAAATTAACTAGAAAGCGATATTAAAATGTGAGTTTTAATAATAACACTAATAACAGTACGACATGTTTTGCGCTGTTCAGTTTTTAGTCATGACTATAATGTGTGCCTTCGACCTCATCCACCCCCTCGGAAAATTGAACCAAAACAGCCTTTCCGCAATGTACAGGAACCCCCATTTGCACACCCACAGAGTGCTCAAATTTCCTCCCTATGGGATCGTGGCGTTCGAACCTCCACGTCGACAGTGTCAAATGGTACTTTGATTGACCCGGATTGCCCCAAGCTCCCTTAGAAATGTGCGGTCGAAATAATGTAATAATGCAATGAAATATTCTTCACCCTCCACCTTTCACCATATGCTGCTAATAATGCTATTTTCGCGCAGTATAGTTTAATATTTGCACAGCATTTACATAATTAAAATTATTATTCTGATTAGGAAATTTCAGTTCGCTTTTTTTTACTCGACATGAGTGTCACACACATACACACTTTTTCGTTGCTCATATCCTGCCGGCTGACACCTAATTTAGTCTCCATATCGACCCCATTTCGAATCTCGCTGGCATCCGGGAAATTCATTCCAGCTCCGCGCAATAATAATTACGCTAATGGCAATCGCAACACATTGCGTCGGTAATGATACAATATTGACAGTAGTGTTTTTCGGATTTTTCCGACCCCCACCCGCCTAACCAACACCCCCAACCGTAACCGAAACCGGCACACACGGAATATAATCATCAATAGTTGACACTAATGGAATCGGTGATTCAAAATTATTGTCACCTATCTGGCAGGCGGAACATGTTCTAAAAACAGGTCGGTTCCAGCCTCCCACCTCTCACCTACCACATAAATGATAATAATGCACTCGAGCGAAGGAGAAAAAAATCGGGCAGTGCAATTACATGCACTCTTGTTCGTAATTAGCTCTGACACCCGGAGCGATGAAAATGGCGCTAACCAAATCAAACTAACCGCTCCCCACCCCCGCCTGAAACGTTCTGCGTCACCTCACTAAACACTTACTAACCGACTGAATATGTCATCCGCGCGGGAGCCGGAATGTTGATTGTGGCTGGCGAATTGGTTACTGTTTGTAGATTAAAAGATAACAACTTTGGTTGCGAGTTAGAACAATATTATGAATAATTAGAGCTAGAGTTTCTTTATTCGAAACCCATTTCGAATTAGAATAAAAAATGGTTTGTCATCATCTAGGGGTCAACGGAAGGATCGTCGATAAAGTAGTTTTGCACCAAACTGCTTAACCGCGTAAACACTTTTGAGCAAAAATCCAGAATTTCAAAACATTTAAAGCAGAAGAAATTGAAGATGAAAATATGTAGATTTAAACTTTTCTACTTTATCGACATATTTTTTTACGTTACATTTTTGGTGGGCTGAATTTTGTTACTTGTCTGTATGATTATTACATGTTAAAACATGTAAAAATCATACAGACATGTAACAAAATTCAGAACAATTTAAATTTTTGTTAACAAAAAATCGTCGGTAAAGTAGAAACGTTTAAATCTATTAATTCATTGTTGCCTGTAGAATACAAGTAGCCTTCCAAAAAAAATTTTAAAATTTCAGTGGTTGGTCCTTATCCCGTTTTTTTTTTGATGAAAATGTTGCGTGAGAAAACTACTTCCGCTCTACTGAATCGTATGACTTGGGTTAAGTACTGTTATGTTGTAAATAGTTACGACAATCTTGTTGAAAAATTTTAAACTAGAGGCTTGCCCTTGCTATGTCAAGCGTATCTGTGATACAATGGGCGTTTGTTTCTTTGCCAATCGTGGTATTCAAATGATGGTCATGTTCCTAATACCCAAAATTGTGTCATGTAGTTACTGTACAGTGAAAACTGGCAGTGAAATGTTTAGTTCTCTGATAGAAAATGAGAATAATAGTACAACCTTATCTTCTGCAGGACGCAAAACTTGCCATAGCTTTAGTTCAAGAACCATATTTCTATAAAGGAAAATTCTTGGTCAAAAAGTTACTTCCTAATCTTAGTACCTTCCAGCAATGGGCATGGGAAATCCACGTGAAATGCCTCGTGCGCGCATATTTTCGAATTTAGTGCTATTTACTGTATATCTTATAGCCGCTCAACAAGATCGTGATTTCAATTAATTAAAAAAAACTTACTCTATTTTCGCAATCTTTCCTATCTACACAATACGTCATTTCTCTAACAGTGATCTTGTTCAGAAGTAGTCGAATTGCCATGAGGAACAGCCTTTAGAGAATATGCGTTCAGTTTCCGCCAACCGATTAGAAGCTATCCTTTCGTATTTATACCCTCGTTACTAAGGAACACTTACAAAATTGATCAAATATTCATTTATCGTTCACTAGCCGAATGACACATGCACAGCATGTTGACACGCAGTCAATTTTCGTTACTCACATAATGATGCGCGTGTATTTTTTCCTCATTCATCGTTCGCTAGTCGAATGAGGAGTATGTTGATACGAGATCAGATGATACGCTAAGAAGAAGGCATTCTGAATTTTTGTCGCTTATATAGCCTGCGTTAAGCCAAACCGAGCTGAGTGCCAACATTTTTTCTCAAATTTTCCTTGTCACAAACAATTTTTCGATCACTTGCCATGGTTGGAGCAGAGAGTCACATCTAATACCTCTTCATTCCCACACCGTGCAAATGATGATGATTTTCTGCAAGGAAGAACACGCCTGGGAAGATTCGTTTACTTAAATATATCATCAATTTGGAACCCAGCATCAAATTTAAATTCTAGGTTACCCAGAACGATGTTATGACCATTTGCAGAAGATGACAATTTCACAAAGAAATTGTAGTGTCAAAGGTGCAAAAGCGAAAAAAAAAACAAAATTGTGCATATCAGTCTAGTAAATTGTATGCATTTCCTGAGGAATTCCGGTCGCAAGTGGCAAGTACGGGAATAAATCTTCCCAACATCGAAAGAGTTAATAAATTTTGCAACAACTAAGGATTACGTAGGGCAATTTGAACCGCTGGCCAATTCGGACCCCCAGCTGTTTCTCAGCTACGGTAATATTATGAAAAGCGTATATATCATTTTCATGGCTGTAATGTAGCTCTGTTCTGTCTCACAAAACATTGCGGTTCTCAGTTTTCGTGTGCGTGCGCTAGGAGCGAATGTTGCTTCGGAGCGCTTTTTTTAAATGTGTAAGCCGAAAAACAAGATTTTTGTTGGCAACAACAATTAATTAAATCAAGTGCATTATCGTGATTTTGGATCTGTCGGATAATATCTTTTATTTATATCCTGTTTTGGGCGAGACTATCAAGCTACTTAGACCGAAATAGGAATTCATTTTTTTTGCAAGAAATCGAAAAGAAATGCGTGGTCCGAATTGGAACAGGGTTGTGGTAATTCGGACCTTTCATGTACTTTTACGCAGAACCGTTCATACGCAATACGGTAAAAGATCGGAAAAAGTCGCCTTAGAAAAAAATGTGCGCGATTGATCAGACTTTTAGGAAAAAATATTTATTTGTGATTCGGTTGACACGTTTCAGTTCTATCGCTCATGAACCCCTGCTAGGTCCGAATTGGCCCAGTTCCCCTTACCCTTGAAAGATACTCAACCACCATGCGATAAGTAACAACATCTAAATTAACGTGTAAAAATCGAAAAAGACGACGGTTCTAGTGCGTTAGGCAAATCTTACCAGTTTGTCATTTTTTACGTAATTCGGTCGGAGCACAGAGTCACATCAAGCACCACGGTTTCCTGTATTTAATAGCTATGTGAAAGTTTGTGCCATTCCGTAAATTTGGAGCCACTTAATTTAGCATCCAATTTGCCCAAAATGATGTGATAGGCTTTTTCATCACCGCCGATTATGAATTGAACAATTGGTAATTTTCCATAAACCTATATGCGCCAAAGACACTATTTGAAAATATGCATGCTAGAAATATTCCATGTAAATTCGTAGCTCCGTTCTTATTGTTAACAACCTGGACGTAACTTGATAAGGTTTTTGTCCCTTTTTTGAAATATGGTTCTGAGATAAAAACTTTGGAAACTTTTTACAGAACTCGCGATAGATTAATAGTTACTGAACGATTATGTTAGAGATGATTTCGTGCTTTTCTGACCACTGTCTATCAACTGACTTCTCAAGTCATGTCCAGCATTTTTCACTCAACAATTAGAACATAAATGAACATATAAGTTCATAACTGTTTGTAGTGGACCATGATTTAGATTTGGGGCATGACCTCCTAAAAATAAACCTTGAATTTTGGTTCGCCAATTTCTGGCGCATTTAACAAAGCGGGATCGGTAATCTAGTGGACGAATAAGATATTTCAAGCACCGAACGCCGCACCAAGATAAAATTTCATTTATAAGTTCTCAATTGGTGTATTTGATTTGCGGAATTTTTCGGAAAATTTCAAGTTGTGTTTTTGGCGAAAAACCTAGTTAACAATTTACAATATGTCAAGAAATAATACTGGCCCGCCATAGTGGAAAAATAACTAACTGAAAATCTATTGATAAAATTATAATGGGCGGCGAAATAAAACTTCTATTGTTTTATGTTGCATAGCAATATTTCCCCTAAACTCACAGTTCGTAGTTACAAATTGCTTGCCAAATATATTATTTTTTCAAAAATTTCTGCCATTGTATGTGATACTAGTTTATGAGATACTAATCAAATCAAGAACAGTTTGAAAGTCCTTTATATTGCCTTATGTTTCGTCAGTGCATAATAATTCAAAGATGATCTGACTTGTTTAAAAAATGCCATTCTACTTTTAATATATACTTTTACGGTGTTTATTCACTTTTGTTATTAATTCCTGATTAAGGAAACTAGTTACTAGCTTAAGATTGCTATTCTTATTTTGCAAAGATTCCAAATTCCCCGACTTTTCCCGGCCTGACCGCTTCGCAACCTGACATTGCAAAATTATTTTAATAAATTAAATTTCCGAACCAAATTCATTCGTCTTCCCCGTCCCACCCCAGGCTAATTGATCCGAAAGACAATTTAAATTAATTTTACCCACTTTTCTTAGGAAAAACTTTCCCTTAACCCTAATCGAGCTGGACCGATCGACCGTCCAAAACCGCAGTCCGAATCTCAGCGATCCCAAAACACACATCTGTGCGCAACCGAATCTGACGAAGGGTCATCTCCCCGCCCCCATCTCGAATTACCTAGTTTCTTATGTCCAGGGAGAGAGAGAGCCCGGTGTCTTGTTTTAATAAGACAAATTTTAATTTATTTTAATTTGCAAACATGTGCCCACTCAAATCCGAATACCCAGAAAACTGTAAGTAGTTGCCATTTCTCAAAGCGAAGATTCCGATTCGGAAGTCAACGGGGGGATCCCAACGAATAGATTAATTTCTATGAAATTTACTCAGGATAAAGAAACTGTGTATCCCGGGCAGCATTTGTTTGCCTTAGGACACGAGTAAAGTTCTATGTGTCTGTGGTCAATTCTGGTTGAGCGATTTTCTTGAAGTTGTTTCCAAAGATTTTTGCTGTGTTTCGGATGGGTTGCAGCTCTTCCAAAGGTCATCTGCTAAAAAGTGGAAAGGAAAATTAATCCTTTTCCGCCTTCAATCTAATAATAAGGTCCGATCCGATGCCGAGAAGCTGTACCACATACACTGCTAATGCTATCGGCAAGCAGAAGCCGGGTGTCCGGTTTTGGGATATCTTTTTTCGGGTTCCACCTCCTTCCGAAACTGTTACGCAGTACACAATTCTTGAAAGTTGTATAGAAATTTGACCAATCTGGGTTTGGGGTTAGTTGGAACGCACACGTTCAGCAAATGGAAACATATTTCCCATACTTTATCTTGGTGCTTTGAGTTGCTGGGCGGACACTTTGAAACATGCCTGCGCCGCTGCTACTGGGAGCGGTGGGGGTTGTCCGAAAAGTAAAGAACTCATAAATAAACCCGGATCCAAAAAACCGGAGCCGACCGAAGTGAGTGAACGAGAAAGGCGAGGGACATGGGTATGTGTTTTAAAATACACTTACTCATTTTCTCGGCCCCCGGGGGACTCCACATCGGTCGTGCTGCTTCCGTTCGCAGTGGGTTCTGAGACTGATGATGGTAAGAAAGGAGCTTGCTTTCATCAAAAACCCGTATCTGAACAAACAGAAAGGTCATATAACTTCTTTATGAGCGCCTGGGCCTTTACGACTGCCAAGAAGGGATAGTTTTAATGAAAAACCCTCAGTTGTCCGAAAATATAATTATAACGTAAGAAGAAATGTATGTAAATATACATATTTGCTTGCGTCGGCGAGGGGTCGTCCGATGCTGCTGCAGAGAGGGGAGAGGTGGAAATTATACAATGCTCTCTCGTTCTGACCCTCTCAGTTCAATGAACAGTACGCTCGAAGGAACAACAAGCAAAACTTTTCAACACACGTCCATTATTTAGCATGTCAAAATGTGAACTATTTGTGCGCTTTGGGGGTGATAGGAGCAAGATATTTCTCCTAAAGTTGACCCCCGTCCCACTGGGTCGAGAACATTCCCGTACTGATATCAACACTTGCCAGTCTTTTTCTTACGAGTCATCAAACAATACTTCAGCCGGTCCCACTCGAACAAACTGAAACCGGTTGGGTGGGTGATTTTCTCCATGCAAGTCGTTTTCCATTCCATATTAAATTAATACAAATTTCATCGAGGAAAACTGCTCCGATGTGCTATAATTTAAATAATCTTTCCTCATCATAAATGTATTAATAACCCCATTTGAGTCAACGCTCACCCCACACTGAGCTTGTGTATGTGTGGCTGAGGGCATTATTATTCTATGGAAATTTGTCTCCGCACAAGTGTTAGTTCGTTTGGTTCGTTCAACTAGACATAAAACATATTACATATTTTACTTTCGTGCAATTTCACCCCTTTTCTTTCGCACGTGAAACTACTCCTTGGTCGACCCGTCCCTCCCTATCCGTCCGATTGCTGCACCCCACATTCAGAGCCTATTGTTATGATTATCATCAATGCTTTATGTAATACGGATCGTTTTCATAAATTTGCCCCTCTGCTTCATATACCCGACCCGACCCGATCCCAGTCCATCGGCTCCGTCAGTGCAGCAGCGCAGCAGTGGGGGTAGTTTCTGAACTATCCCCATCAGTGCTTTGTGCTTTTTCTTCCAGTAGGAGACGACCCGGGGAGATCGATGGCGTTTCATAATATTAGTTTAGTTTAGTATCTTAAACGCGTTGCCGTTTGTCCGTTTCCGTTTGCACGACATTAGTGTGTAGTTTGTTGTCGAGGGCAGGAGAGGAACTCAGACGGGTGACATTTTCCGTCCGAGGCGCAATCACAGCCCCCTTTTGTATGAATTGGATGTGTTTGTGGGGAATGTCTTTACTGCTAAATAATCATATGTAATGTAATAATAATCTCTGAAATAGGTTGAACGCCTCTCGGCGAGGAAACCGAAGGGAAAGGCTGCAAGCTCAATTGGCTGATTTTACTAATGTGATCAATAATTGAGCGATTGGTTTTGCAAGGGCAGTCAGGAAATTGTTTCTGCGAACAAATGCTAAACGACTTAAAACTATGAGGATGGGTCAATCACATCGATGGTCTGGTAGATGGAAGATTCTACGAAGCAATTCTCGTTTAGATTGTTTGATTAGATTCTAGAGGCAATTTTCTAGAGCATATAATTTATTACAAATTTCTGTTTTGATTTGCAGGTTAGTTACATGTCACATATTTTGTTTTCCAAGAACCCAGTAATTTTCTTCTATGTCTGCTCAAACAGACAATGTCAATCATTGTTGTACTGTAATGTCCTTAGAGCGTTTCCAATATGATGATGAAAAAAATTATGTTCAATTTCACTTGTCTGTTGGTATATTCAGAACTTCAGGATGCTTGATGAATTTAATGGATTCAAATCATTTGCTACGAAATTACGAAAGTACTTTTCTACTTTCGTACCACTCGTCCACGTTTCGTAACTTGATTAGCTTTTAGAAAAAAGCAAGAGCCACTTTTGAAGACTGATTTGTAACATTTTTCGTTTTTAGAACTATTTTCACTGCATTTACAAATTGCTTGCCACATCAGAACATTTACATACTATATCTGTAAACGAAATTTCAAGTTGTGATGATATTTCATTACAACAATAATCTAAACCTTAAAACTTATTTAGGATCTAATTTTTCAATTTTAACAAATTTAGGGCCCGATCGTAATCGAAAAACTAGAAATTAGTGAAGTTTAAGACCCACTAATATCTGCATTATATCACGCATTTTCGTCACTACCCGTTCGGAGCACCCAAAATCTATCACAATTACCATTCGACTATATCATGATCTAAAAATCGCGAAAAGACTTAGAAGACTTCTTCAATTTCTGTACGATTTTCTTAATTATGGGTCCCTAAGATTTTAGTAACCCCCGGTTGCGGAGGGCCACCCGCCATTTTGACGTGTGCGTTTTGCTAGTTGGATTTGAATGTTTCATGTTCCACTCGTCAGTAACTAACACCAACTTGCTGCCAGTTAGACGATATATCCACCAAAATTGACGCCATCTGGAAACAAAATCCAAACAGTTCACACAACATTTGTGAACGCCTAAAGCAACTGGCTAGTGTCGAGTGATGTCTCGAATAGCCAAGCACAGAAGCTCTGGATCGCTGACCAGTAACCTTGCCTAAGCTCGACTACTACTCTCAGAAGAAACTAGAAAACATAATAAATCTTTAGAGGGTTCGTCCAATTTGCATCAACACAATATCAATTGATTTCAAGGATTGCAAGATTCGGCCATCTGTTACAAAGTGAAATACTTATAGAAAGAGAAACTGTGGATTTTGCCGATGTTGGAATTCGGTTGTATCCAGTTCCACCACATCAGAATATCGATAAAATATCAACAAAATTCAACTAAGAACATTATTGAATATCCGTCGGTCCCTGTGCATGCAATTTGTTCGTATTCCCTTGAGTTATAATATTTGGTCATTATGTCCGATAAAGATATCTGCCTCATCTAAACTATTGAACTTTATCAGAATTTCAAATATGATGGAACTGTATAAAGGTGATTTCCGTAAGCTTAAGCTCCTTTTTTATCTCACGAGCAGAAAGTGCGTTTAAATGCTTTTTAGAAGAAGCTCTTTCTATGATGAGGTGAGCAACAAACCATTCTCCACTGGTAAAATTGTCGTGGTCAAAATCTATGAAGGTACAATTGATTTTGTATTGATACCGTAATCAATCTTAACAATGTGGTAAAGTGGAGCACGCAATTCAAGAACTCTGCGTTTATGCGACATATGCAGGTTTACCTTGCGAGCCATTACCATAGGTTGGCAGTACCGTCTTTACCTATAGCCACAATGGGCTAGTGCCCGCCCGATCAGAAATACATAACAGAAATATTTCAAAAATATATCTCACGTTGTTACTTGTTATAAATTTCTGTTATTTTAACTACTAACGAGACCAAATTTATAACACAATATGTTATCTAAATTGTGTTCTGTTATAATCCTGTTATTTCATTCTGATCGGGCGGGGGCCCCGGGATTTTATAAATACGAATCACCTGAGTATGCGACATGTCCGGACGAACGTAAAGTAACTTTGCACTTAACGCTGTCGGAACCGACTGTCTTTTCCAAGACATGAAACGAAACAAAATAATGGCCATAACAGTAATTTCAGTATCCCGAGCAAACGAAGAACAAATTACACCCCCATGTTCATGGTGTTTGACATGGAGGTTTTATAAATGGGTTCAGCCCATGAAAACACCATCACTATAGTCCGGTAGATTCCATCCAAAAACCATATTTTGGTATATTTGTGGTTTATTGAGACCATTTAATGGTGTTTTGATGGTTTGATGGTTTTTTCAAGGCTGCATGGTGTTTGAACTCGTGAGAATTTCCTCGGGATACCTGTTTCGATGAACAGTCCTGAAACAGAAGCTTCTGTGAATTCACTCAGCTAACTACGACGGGTGCTTGTTATTGAAGGCTCTGCCCGAGAAAGGCATACGAATTTTAGGTACACTTTCCGCGCCGTTTTGAGAAGATTTTATGATTTTTTCCTTATGTAGGACATACTAAGTTATAAAGTTTCTAAATCGTATACTATGTGTTGATCGCTTAGAAGTACCCTATGTTATAATAATTTTATAAACATTCTTACGAAATAACCTACAACACATCATGAAGTACGCAGAATTCTTTGCTGGTTTGAACAACGAGATTCGAATTATGAATCTGCTTTCAACCCTCCATACTCCATAATTTCTCAATCTTAATCGAGGCACACCACATTCTCAAACCACGATATGTAACTATGACGACAGAGCCTAGAGTGGACTTATGACGGCCCTGTCTGCAATCCCATTCCGAACGCACCTTATCTATGTCGACCATAAAATAAAACTGATTGGATGGAAACCGTCATCTTCGGTAATGATCATATTCGCCGATAAGATGGGGAAATTGTGACATGGTACTTACTGAATGGAAGGTCACAGACTTAGCTTGGATCCAACTGAAGCTTCCATAAGCACCCGTTGGATCCACTAGTAGGTATTGATCCAAGGTTTGCCACAAGCCATGCGACGTTGGAAGTATATCTTCATGCCGTGATTGAGCTAATCTTCTAGCAACGCAAAATTTTTTTGGAGTATTCAAACTCTGGGCTACCAGCTACCGACGGTTTCATACATATTTTCTAAACAATGGTAATTTGAGCTCCAAACGGCAGGCCATGTTTGTTGTGACCGGAATAAATTTCCAGTCATAATCAGCGGTGTTTTAAATAAGTATTACATAATTCGGGGAGATTTGATGAAAATTTGAATAACATTAAATAGATGGAATAGCTCAAATTTTCGCTAAAGAATTCAGTGCTGGAAATGGTCAACATTAATACGATGTGTTAGATGCGACTCTCTGCTCCAACCGAATTACGTATGAGTTAGCGAACTGGTTTATACCTGATGAACTCGAACTGGTGTTATATTTTCATTGATTTTTAAAACGTTTTTGTAGCTATCGATACATATCGTAATCTCAAACCTCCGAACTGGATCTGCAGAACAACGAAGGCATCTTCGTTTTAAGGCATAATTTCTAAACCAAAATTTCTCTCTGCTCCTTGGAAGTAGGGAATCGTTCGGTCTATCCTCAGGTGTTATGAAATTTCTAAGCTCTTTCGAGGATTGGAAGTTTTATTCTTGTTTCATAAGCAGGAATCCCTTTGGAAATGCAAACAATTTTGTTTATTGTAACTTTGCTATTTCTCACCTTCGACACTATAGTTTGCGGAATATTCGTCCACTGCAAATGCCCATTACATCATTCTAGACAGTTTAGATATGAATTTGACAGGTTTTGAATTGATGGAATATTTGAGTAAAATGCAGGAAATCGTCAACATTGGCACCAGCTGGATGAGTAGTTATATGTGACTCTCTGCTCCGACCGAATTATGTGTGAGTTGGCGAACTCGTTTGTGATTAACATAACTTCCGATGAAGTAAATTGTTCAAGGAATCTAAAAAAATACTAGTTTTTAGCAGAAGTGCTGCTAAATATGAAATATTTACAATTAAAAATTATAAGTCCATTTGAGGCGCCATTACAAAAATTATGGCCAGTCCCAAAATTCTTCAATAATTATCTATAAAAATAGAATTTTATGTGTTTTTTCCCTTCAAGGCATTGTATCTCGGGATCGAATTAAATTATATTGGGATTCAAAGTGTTTTTGTGTAAAAAATGTCTGAGAAACACAATGGAATTAGAATTTTCGAAATTGAAATTGCTCGAAGCATTTAAACCGATTGACTTGTCAGTAGAAAGTCGCCTCAAGTGCGACTGTTCCTTCACTCGACTAAGTAATGGCAACTTAAATTTCAAACCCGATTCTTCAAGCACCGCCCAAACCAATAGCAATTTATAAAACAACCGATAAGATCGACCAGTACGCGTCTCCATCCTTTCATCTTCATTAACCCGAAACCGGGTCTTATCAAAACGAACCACTACTACTGGTCAGCAGCAGTTATAACAACTTTCATACCTTTCATCCCAGTGCTCCAATCGCTTCCCCGTTTCGGAACAAGCCGCTAGCTGGGTAAGAATATAAAACTACCCCGGTCAACCCTCGACGCAACCATTCGAACTGATCCCCCTTCAATCATTTTGCTAGAACTGACTGGTCTCTTCCCACCTAAGGTTCACCGTGCCATCTTAGATCCGGGTCAGCTTTTAACCGGACCATCAAAAATCGGACCAAGCAGGATTTGGTTTTTATCAGTCCGGATTGAATGGAAGATGTTGACCAGCATGTGTTCTTCTGTTAAGACACGAAACGGGCTGATTAATGCACGGTTGTTCCGGATGGAGAGGGGGAGAGGATGTTAGCAGCAAAAGAGTCGTAACTTTATCATATTTCTACCGAAACTCGCCTCAGAAGGCGATAGTTTTCCGTTGAATAATTAATTAGAAGAAAATTGTCTTACCTCAGGGGTCGTTCGTCCGGTTACTAACCAGGCGTTGGCTTTCTTTCTGGGGTGACTTTGCATGTGATAAACATCTGAGATTGTTTGTTCAGGGAATGGATCAAAGTTTACAACCGGACCCAGGGTGTGTGTGTGTCCGAAAGACGTAGTCTTCGAATTATAAATTACTAATTTTAGGGATAAGGACGTTTGAAGAAGAAAAGAAGAATTAATCTCATTTGGTTTGTCGGGATGGGGAACACATGGTCGCTGTCCGGTAGGAAACCAAAATTCTATAATTAAAAAGATGCCTTAAGAAAAGAAGTTTCCGGGGAAGAAACTTTTGCGTTGCCACGTAATCACCAGAATGAGTAAGTGGGTGCGCAAATAAGGCCCGGATAAATTAAATATTCGGAAAACCTCTAGTTTATTTGTATTTATTTTATTTTTCTATGAAGGGTTTAACGTGTGTAGGAAAGATTCAGAGTCCAATTTTGAATCAAACCGATTTCATTTCGACCGAACCCTGGTTTGGTTATTTCCTTCTGCTCACAGATGGACACGTTTCGTTTTCCTATGCGGTTGCCTAGCAGCAACTAGATCAAAAATCATTACTTTTCTCTCCACATCGATGCAAAGACTATCCCTTGGTGGGGGAAGGCTTCCGTCCGCTGCCACCGCCACCACCTGCGTATAACCCAATCGGTACACACTGATATATCTTCATTTGATAAAATATGTGCGTCTAACTAGAAATAAGAACGGACGAGTCAAGGATATACACAACATGTGCAACCGACCAGCTGGCGTTCCAGGCTCGAAAGGTTCCGCAAGAGAAAGGTTTTTATCAAATCGCAAAAAAAAATAAGAAGTCCTTTTGAAAGTTTGCCTTCTCGTCCGGTATGACGCAACGGAAAAGCTCTACCCCCATCGGTGGGGGGGGCGGGTGATAGGACCGGGTTGGGGACTCGGGGGGTTGAAGAATCAAATTGATAGAAAATAAATTTCCAAGGAACCGGACAAGGAGAAAAACGAAACAGTTTTGTGTGGTCTTCCCTTGGGTTTGCCAAGACTCTTGAGAATGAGGATGCATCATCTGGGAATAGCATTATTTTTAATGGTCAGCAGTCCCCGAGATTCGACGGTGGGATAGGGGTGGAGCGGTAACGAGGAAACACATATTGAAATGCGGAATATAGCAGATAGAGATTGGAATAACAATGGTAGCTTCTTGCTACCGAAAGCAGCTCGAGTATGGCGAAAAGAATACGAAAATCGGTGTATATATACATGTGGGATATGAAGACAGGGTTGTGCGTTAATGTTATTGAGATGGACAGCTGGTAGGGTGGTATTTTTTGTCATCATAATGGATTAAAAATCCGTTGGCTAAAATTCAACTTTGCGAAATGTTACAAGTACCTACTCGAAAACATCAAATATGATGTCTGTGTTGGTAAAGTAATCATCGTTTTCTTAGCAAATCGTCCAACGTTATCCCGTAACCACCCTATCTGCTAATACACACATATAATCAGACACACAATAACTCATGTCCATATTTCATACATTATATTTCATCTTTCATTCCCATCTTCAACACCGGACAAACATCTTCCCGCTTTTCCGACTCCCCCGCACTCGGTTAAACAACCCGAAGTGGTAAAAGTTCTTCATTGAAAATATAAAAATACGTACACATTGTTATTCTTTTCGCCCATCCCATCCCGCTCTCTCGGATTCTCCTTTTTCATATCAATAACGTGTTTTTCGTTTTATTTCCTCACATGCCGCCTGCCCGGACATCCACCCCGGGACCACTTTTTTACGTAATCCGCACATGCAATATTCATATTTGACTGTGCGAGCGTATGACATAAACCTCTTCCCCCCGTGATCGGTCGTTCACATCCCTCCCGGTTCAAAACAAGCTGGACATTCGAATGAGCGAAGAAAAACAGCTTTTTTCCACTTTTTCCATAACGGACAACGACGACGACAGGCAAGCAAACTCCGAAGAAAACTGAAACTCACGCATATTTTTTCCACCCCCTTTTGGGTTGGTCAATAATTGAACTCCTAGCCTGCTACGGTGGTAGAGCAGGGGGATGGTTTAAACTGTGTGTATATTTTGAAGCGTCCAGCCTGATTGCAAACCATTATCATATGAATGAACCGATCGAATGATTGATGGTCAGCTAGATCCCGCAATTGTCAATTTTTCGACAATTCACGCTGGTCTGTCTCTTTGTTGAATTTTTAATGTACACTTTCTACTGCTGCCCGGTCTCTAGGTTGTAAACAACTCCTTTCCGCTTGTGTGCGGAAATTAGATTCATAATTTAAGGGAACCGTGTATTTTCCCCCTCCTTCCAAGATGACAATCTGGAAGCCATTTACCACAAAATAATAAATCGATCGCCTCGTTTCCTCCCGAGTGATAACATCAAAGAAAAATCTATTTTTACCGTGAACAACGACGCGTCTCCATTGAATGCCTCACTGGCGCCATCTCCTACCCGGATACTGAGCCAGTGATAATTACCTTCACGTATCCTCCTTTCTACTTCTCGCACCCTTCTCGTAAACTGCCATAACACAAAAAAGACGATCAAAATTAATTAACCAAATTGTTTGTGCAAGCAAGTAAGCCAACCGACAATCAATATACATACATGTACTCCGTACACACGCTAATAAAATGACCCCCGTGACATCCTCCCTCAAACCGTGAACCACCTGCCGTGAGATGGAGGAAGGAAGGGAGGTAGGGTCGGTCCTTCCGGTGGCGTGCACTATTCCGCATGTATCACTTTGTAATTAAATTTTATTAACATCCGAGAGAGCCGCCTGCCTTCGACGATAACGAAGACGACGACGACGATGATGATGAAACGAGAAAGAATGGTTTATTTTCTTGAAACCAAACTGTCTCCTGTCACCGAAGACGACCGAACGGCGAACGGTAATGAAGATGGTGCCAGTCAGTCACGGTGTAGTCTTAATAAATAATGTCCCGCCTATTCTCTGGTGTTCAATAATGTGCGATTAGTGCAGTATAGCGTTGCTGCTGCTTCGGGGAAATTGTACTGAAAAGTGGCACCCAACTGAATACGTCGGTAGTCTCACATCTTGTTAGCTTCGTCGGCGTTTGTTTTTCCCGTTCAATTTTAATCTTTAATATCAGTTGAAGTTTCCCAATTTCCAGGTAGCTTCGTAGAAGATTTCTCCGGAGATTCTCACGCCACTATATATGTACTGTTGATACGGAATGAGCTTAGTTACGATTTATCGACTGGGAGAGGGAAGTGTTGCCAGCACGACTCGGTTTGTTTTCTGGCGAACAATGCAATTTGGCACATTGATGAGATACATAAGTTTGTCTCCTTCAGTAGACTATCAAATTTCAGTTTGAATGACATTATTAAGCTTGATCGTCCCAATTCGTTTTTTTCGCAGTTTACCTTATAAGATGATTTTAGACATTTTATTAATAGGATTTTCGATTGATTGACACCGGTGTAGTGGAGTGCACTGAAACTGCACCGTTTTTGCACTTTCTTGCAGAAAACTGGGTATGTTCCATTGACACTTCTGCTAGAAAGTGCACAACCAGTGCACTCCACTACACCGGTGTCAATCAATCGAAAACCCCATAAGTCTAGCATTCGATTTCCCCCTCGAAACCAACTCCATTCGGACTGCTTCGCTCTCTATCAGCTCCTATGTGCTTTGTCTCTTAGAGTTTATAACCAGACCGATTATCACTGCCTCCTTTTTAAAATGCTCAAGTTCCTCTTCCACTGCTCTGCGATCAACGCCAATGCTATCGATATCGTTCGCGAAGCTCAGAAGCATGTGGGAGAGATCTCGTTATGATGGTGTCTTTGCAAATCAAATCCTTTTCATCAGCTCTATGCTGAACAATATATTCAAGATTGCATCGCCCTGCTTCAATCCATCTAACGTCACTAACGAGTCAGATGTCTCGACATTCACCTTGAACATCATTCTGATTATGTGAACGAATGTTTGTTTGCAGCAGTTTTCTAAATGTTTTCGTTTTTTAACCATTTTATCTTTTAAACTAACCATTTTATATACCTTTTTATTGATTTATATGCGATCTCCTTTTTTCGTGCATCGTCATTACCTTCATAAATCGTTAATGAATCGGTTTTCATCGTTATGTACCATTTTAACTATTTTTAATATGTTCAGTATCCCAAAACGACCCAAACGCGATAAAAGCATTTTTAAATCAATGATATAGGCAATAAATGCATACTTATTAATAATGTAAAGTTTGCAATCTGCGTCATAAGCTAAAATAATTTGTTCTTCGAAACCTAGCGAAGAAATGTTCAACATTCCAAAATTACTCAAAACCGTCTCATTTGAACCGTCACAACAAAATTATCATTTTAAAAGCACCCTAATGATGTTGATATTAATTAATTTTTCTATCAAAAGCAAATTCAGCGTATCAAAATGACTTCAGTGAAGCCTGCATAGCCTCGCATAAAAATCCGTCTGATGCTCTCTAGCAGATGAGCCAAGCCACATTCGAGTAAGTTCTTTCATAGGCTTCTGTTTATTAAAATGAAAGAATGAAATATGTCACGATTCTGTCATTATCCTAATTTTATCAGCCTAGAATACATCAGTGGCTGATAAAAACTTTAATGAAAAAAATGATATTTTCACATAATTACTTTCGTTTAACTCACCATTTCGATCTGCTTTCTCCATTGGATATCACCAAAAAAGTGTCAAAAATGAATTCTGCGTTCAATAAGTACAATAAAGAACAATATGAACTTTTACCACAAAATAATTATTTTTGAATCACCCTATTGAAAAGTTAAGCGACCAGCGTTTTGTATTTTAATTTTTCAATATCGAAAACGAATTTAGCACACAAAAATTGCCATATGAAAGTTTTATGGACCGTTACGACAAAATAAATAGGTTTGAGCCACCCTAATGACCAATGAAATTATTTTTTCTAATATTTTTTTATTATCAAAACCTAATCCAATGAACGAAAAATGAATAAAGTGACAAAATGAATTCTGCGTTCAATAAGTACCATTAAGAATATTATGAACTTTCACCACAAAATAATTATTTTTGAGTCACCCTATTTAAAAGTTAAACGTCCAGCGTTTTTTATTTTAACTTTTCAATATCGAAAACGAATTTAGCACACAAAAATTACCATATGAAAGTTTTATGGACCGACAAAATAAATAGCTTTGAGCCACCCTAATGAGCAATGAAATTATGTTTTCTAATATTTTTTTATTATCAAAACCGATTCCAACGAACGAAAAATACTATTGAATAAATTGCATGAACCGCGCGATAAAATTATTATTTTTGAGCCACCCTAATGATCAGGAACTGATTATTTTTCATATCTACTAATATCCAAAATGAATGCCGTTTTCCAAAGTTACTCAAAACGTCTTATTTGAACAATTCGGACGAAATCATGATTTTGGAAGCACTCTAATAAGATATGTACGTCCCGCGAGTTTTTTTTTTGAAAAGGACCAATAAGCATACTGTCAAAGTTCACTTTGTGTGGAAATTCCGGACAAACTATTACTTGCCGATTATAAATCACAGGACGAAGGAGAATTTGTCTCTCTTTCATAAAATGTTAACATTCGTTCTCGGCGAGCTACGTTTTTTATCTGAAATTTTCTCTCAAATTTTGATTTTGAAAGTATGCTTATTGGCCGTTTAGAAAAAAACACGCGACATGTATTCATTTTTATCAACAATTCAGCATACCAGAATTATCATTGAAAAAAACATTTGAGCTGTTACCGCTAAATACTTATTTTTGAGCCATCCTAATGAGCGGTTAGGTAGTTTTCTAATGTTCTAGGATCAAAAATGAATTAAGGGTATAAAAATGCTAAAAAAAATTATATGAACTTTGACAACAAAATATTTATTTTTGAGTCACCGTAATGAATAGTAAGTTTGTATGTCGTTACGACAAAATAATTGTTTTTGAGCCACCCTAACAGCTTGAGCTTGAGCTTGTGCGACCACCCCTGGCTGCTACTCCATTATCGATCGGGACTAGCTGAAGTTGCACAGGGAATCAGTAGATAATTATGCTTGGGATTAGCGAAACATCTTTCAATGTGCAACTCCTGGTAATCCTAAAGTATTGATCGATACCGGCGCCGGCCAGGCCCGAACGTAGATCGCTGAAGGAAAGGGAAGGAATGGTTAGTCCGATACTTGCTTTTGCTAGAGGCCGTATATACTACAGCGCACTCCACAAGTATCACGGGAGGAGGATATTTTTGTTAGTAGAGTATAGAAGTTGGATATACTTCTTCTTTACCGACGCCAGAGAGGTGATTCCACTACCTGGACTAGATATCGATCCACCAATTTCACGGACCGGGGACCAACGGCTTTACTTCCCTTCCGAAGCAAGACGTGACCACAGATTTTTTCACCCCAGAAAAATCTCAACGACCTCGGCTGGAAATGAACCCAGGCCAACTGGAATGAGTGGCGGTCACGCTTACCACTCAACCACCGGCGCCGTCAATTGTTTTTGAGCCACCCTATTAGTATTTTTTCTGATATGTTTAATATCAAATATACAAGTACAGTGCAATAATATTTAAAATTCTATTAACGATACAACAAAACGAATATTTTTGAGCCACCCTGATGGTAATAATTTGGGTTCTAATTAAAAAAGTGAATTCGGTGTACCAAAATGACGCAAAAAACATCTTATTTGAACACATACGTCCAAATAATCACCCCGAAACACTTATTTTTGAACAACCCCAATAAGCGGTTAAGTGTATTTGAAATGTTTTAAGTATCAGCAATTAATTCTGCGTATAAAAATTAAAAATATAATGTGAACTTTTACAACAAAAGAATTATTTTTGGGTGTTTTTTGTGATATATGTTATCAACTGAAATGAATTCATCGGGAAAGAACTACTATATATATATATATATATATATATATATATATATATATATATATATATATATATATATATATATATATATATATATATATATATATATATATATATATATATATATATATATATATATATATATATATATATATATATATATATATATATATATATATATATATATATATATATATATATATATATATATATATAAATTTTGTGAACCGTTACAACATAATAATTATTTTAGAGCCACTCTAATGAGTAGTAATTTGTTTTTCTAATATATTTCATAACACAAAACGAGTCCAGTACACAAAAAAACAATATAGAAACATTCTATGAACTGTTCGACAAAATAAATATTTTTGAGCCACACTAATGAAAGGAAAATATTTAATTTTTTAATGATCTAATGTCAGATATGAATTCCGCGTACCAAAAATACATTTGACCAGCGACACAACCACGTTTTGACATTTTTGCACTGAGCTGAGCCACTGTACATTTGAATCAATGGTTATTAACAAATATTTGCCGATAGCAGACCCTTTTTAACAGATTGGTAATGGTGACCCTAGGAGTGATACTGGAATAGACAGATTCAAAACCTATATCATTGGCATTTAGAAGTTACAGACATCACAGATTTGATTGGAGTTGTTCTTATATACATCCGTGTTGCTATTAATGAAGAGAAAAATACTCATCCTTAAGCAGCTCATGAAGCAAAGAATGAAAAGTTAGTATGATTTTTCATTCTGTTTTTTGTATGATTTTTCATTCATTTTTTGTTGCCATGGAAGTAAAAATTAGCGGAACCGTTTTATTGATTCGTAGCTCTATACTTAGCGTGTCCAGAATGTTGTTAGTGTCCATTGGTTCGAAATAATATGACTTGTTCATTGTGAATTATTAATCAACATTCGATCACCAGTTTTTCGTCAACCGATTTCGAATTTTTTATAGAACTTTTTTACTTTTATGCTTTATTCCTGTTTTCAATATTTTTACAGAACTTTAATATTGGCCTCTGCCATTTTATTTTTGCGCCGTTTTCTAGAAATATTTTTTTTTTCAATTTCAAGGGCTTTTTTTAAATTTTTCAGGGAAATGTTCGATCCTGTTTGTATGTTTTTATGGGTTTTAATGTTCAATTGCATCATTTTCAACTCAAGCTGGCTTACTTTTGTCGAACAGTATTCAGTATTCATCATGAAAACTTGTTAAAATGTTCAGTTTAATGGCGAGGCCAGTGCCAGATACTGATGAGAGAAGCTGATACACAAAAATCCACGCTCTGACTCTTTAGTCGAAACATACATTTTGATTTCACCGTGCTTCTCATCAGCAAACAAGTCCTGTACATGCTGAACGTCGCTTGTGACCATTGGTTTAATTACGAGCATAGGAGTGTCTCCTCTTTTGGATTTAGCGTCGTTCTAGCGCCAAGTTGATACCAGATGATACGCTGTGTGCGACGAACATGTCGAATTTGTGCTGTGATGACGTCAATTTCTTTTAACCTTCGCTTGATTCGAGAAATCAATTGCTACTCACTACGATCCGGAATTATCCAAAATGACAAATTTTCCATTCGCAGTGTTTACGGTGAAGTGTATGACAGCAAATTTGATTTTTTCGAATTTTCTAGTGCTCATTTAGGTTTATTTAAAATTGCGTTGTTTTTCTTTTAAATACAGTGGACCAAATTTTTGCACCAATTTGCATGTTGATTGTCCAACCTTGTTTTGGCACTTGACGACCCATCACAATAATCCTTCAAAACATTGAAAATAATTGCATTGGCTTGTCTTTTAACACTGAACGAATTTCTCTTGTACTGATAAGGTGAAGAGAAATTATGAATACCGTAATAAAACTGCTGATGTTATGAACATGAGTCACATCACTCCACGTGCCAAATTCGAAAGTAATCTCCAGAATAAAATATCAAGAAAACGTTCAAATAAATTATGAAAATCGTAACTAAGATCCTAAAATCAAGAACATAAATCACACTACTCGTGGCAAAAATATCAAAAATCATGACTAAGATCCTGAAATCATTAACATAAATCACTCTACTTGTGACTAAAATATTACGATAACGTGAATAGACATTACGGAAATCTTTACTAAGATGAAATCATGAATTTAAATCACGCTACTCTCACAGAAAAATTCGATAGTAAACTCATGAACGAGATACCACGGTAACGTGAAAAGAAATCACACAAATCGCGAATAATTTCCTGCAATCATTAATATCGTTTATCTGTCGGCTGTGTATTCCCAAATTATGAACAAGGATCGTGATTAAAAACTAATCCTGTCCAGATAACAACCATAGTACCCCCGCTAAGCATTCGAATGTAACATATTCGGCGTGACTACGAGGTTTATTATTCATAATTTCAGGAACTTGGTCACGGTTTCCGTAAATCGTTCAGTTCACTAAATCGTAATCTTTTTTTTCATTAATTTATGAACGGATTTTTTTCCGTGTAGCTCAGTTGTCAAACAAGTTGTATGCATCATCAATGCAAGGGAGTCCATCTCTCAAATATTGTTTTCAAACGGGTTGAGTTGTTGTGTGTACTGCAGAAGAAGTGTGCTCAAACTTCAAAAATGGATTGTCAATTTATAAATTGGGATCCCCGCAGGGGAGCGTTTTGAGCAGTTTGATGTTTTTAATTTACTTCAATGATACAATTACTAGCTCTGCGTTATGATTTGTTGGCGTATTCTAGCTATAATTGGTTTTCTGAATCAGTAACAACGTTTATTTCCCCAACTGGAGTCGCGGATTTCAAAGTGCTGTTTGCTTCATAATTCTCAGTCCTTTTGGCGTGTTCCAATTAGGTCGAACTTAACCCTTTCATACCCAACTATTTTCTAGTGCATGCAGGGTTCCAATCCAAATTTTTCCTCAAGACTGCTGGGGTCAAGAAACATTAACAGCTGTTTTGATCGAGATATGTGCTTCTTTCGCAGTGCTAGAATCTGCTCAATTTTTACGTTTTGATGCTCATTACTATTTTAGAATAGAGTAATATCAAGAGTAAAGAGTAAAAAACGCTTCAATTTTTACCAGACACCGTTTGTAAAATTATTTAGTAAGCCTTCAAGTTGGTAAAAAGGAGATATTTTGCAAGCATTGTTAAAAAGTCAAAGCAAAATAATAACGAAATTTGTATTATTTTTGTAGACATATTGTTATCTTGTGCTCGTAGGTTAGGAATGTTGTATTAGTGTGACGTGTGTGGATGGAAAAAATAGATAAAAAAAATCCGATGATTTAACGAGACTAAAACAGTGTCCGGTTGGAAAGTAAAAGAAAAAACTGGGAAAGAAAAATCCTGTGAAAAAATTGCCTACGCGTAGGATATTGTGTATCCAATTTTTTAATTTTTTTTACAAGCTTATGCATTTTGCTAAAATTATACTAGAACTGATTTTTTCACCAATACAGTCTCTACATCCATTTCAAAATAATGATCCCATAAACATTCAACTATTGTTTGAAAACGGGTTAAGTTCGAATTTCGGCTTGTTTGTGTTGCAGGATAAATATGCTAAAATTTCAAGACTGCATTATCAATCCATAATCAAGGGGCTCCACAAGGAAGTAAACTGAGTAGTATGTTGTTTTTAATTTACTTTAATGGCATATTTTCGATCAATTGTATCCGAGGTTGGTCTTCTGAAACAGTTTCCTTTCCCAAACTGGAGTAGACAATCCAGGATTTTAGTCCTATTGTAAAGTATGGTATGTTTCAAATAGGTTAAACTTGAAAAAAACATTCTACCCATTACGTAACAAACTGGCTACCCGGCCAGCGGAACGGCGGAAGTCTCACACATCTGATCCCGATCGAAGTGATGGAATGGGGACCCCAAACCATTTGGAAACGAAACAGCCCACGAAGGAAAAAGACAATTGTATTGATTACTTCACGGCTTTCGGAGAGTTTCTTTATTTTCGTTTCTTATTTCTCTATATATGTACGGTATTGCCCACGTCTTCGATGGATGGGGGGGGAGGTGTAACAGACCGAGAGATATTCTTTTTCGTACCACTCCTCCATCGAAACGCACATATCGTACTGACGGAAGCAGGGATGGGTCAGGATATCTATAGCCATAAATCGCTATATTGGCTTCATCGTATTGTTTTTCGCCACCTTGCGAACCACACCAAAAGGCAACAACAACAACATCAAAGACGATCTCCCGTGGGTGCCTTTGCTCTGTGCTACATCCGTTTTGGTTGTAACCGAGGGTAGGGTGCCACGCGTACAGTACAAGAATGATAATATTTTTCTTTCGATTTTCCTCCAACCAACTGCCATCGTTCTCAGTGCCATGTCCAGTCGGTTTGAGTTCCATCCGTATACATTGACAAACTTGGAAGCGATATGGTTCGGGGTCAGTTGCGTAACATCTCTTCCGAAACATGGGACAAAATGTTGAGGGGTATCTCGATTTAAAACCACCAGCAGAGACCGGGCAAAAAGTGGGTGAAGAAATTGAAAATCCTCACCGCGTTGGCGACTCCAGTCTAATGTGTTTTTGTCCGGTGAAAAATCGAAAATTTCGTCCTCACAAACACATACGTGCAGCACTTTCCGGTCGGATGTACTTTCCCGAATGGCGGAGTATGGAACGGGATGGCCCCGTGCTCTCCAGTAACAACAACGACAACAACAACAACAACAATACCAAGAAGACTCACTCGCCCGAAAAGGACGCAAGTTTAAGGATAATGGCGAGGAACGACAGAGAGTAATTGTGTTCATGTCCGATTATAAGAAAAGCGTACAGAAGAATGATATATACGAGATCCTCCGCTCTCCGCCACCAACGAGCGCAACGCTATATGTGTGCAATACTTCTTACTTTTGTGTGAGGGTAAGCGGCGAAGAAAAGGTCTTGGTAAACACGGACACGCATCCTTTTTTTCGTCTCTTTTTTTGGTGCGGTACTACGCTTGGAACCAGTACTCCACGCCCCGGTAAGCGAGGGTGGGGGCGATGAGGGGAGAGGTAGTATTTCCGCCAGATAACCGAGTTGAGCTGGCCCAGTAAAAGCAACAACAGCAAAACAATAAAAGTAAAAGCGGCTTCTATGAAGCCTTGACGCGGATGGGTGGCGAAGGGAGGGAAAAACTTTACATTATCCATCTTACATGTCCAATCGGAGGAAGCAAAATACATTTCGGCTCTCAATGGTCTAGCTCATGGGCGACCGGGGGCCGCCGGTGCGGAAACTCCTACACTACAACGTGATTCGAAGGAAGTTTATTACGCGGCCGACGAGTGGTTTCGGATTATTGAGCTGCTTACTGTGAAATAATGATTTGGAAATTGTGCGACAAAGTTCAAGGTGTTTTTTTCAGTAGACAGACTGAAGTTCGAAATACCGAAAACCATTCAATCATGTCTTAACATATTTGAGTAATGGTTCAGTAACTAACGTCAGTTCCACTACCCCTACCCAAATCGCTTCATTAAGGCCTACGAATTCCATCACTGTTCATTGCTTCGTTCGCTCACACCAGCATTACCGCGCGGGCGGGGTAAAAACAACCCGCTTCATTCCGGTATGTATTCACATTTTTATCGCCATTCGGACCAACGAAACACTGGTCGGTTACTTCCATTATTTTCGTACGAACACCCTGTCCCAACCCTACATCAACCAGCTTACCCCCATCCCCCCTAGCAAGCAAACCAAGACCGAAAAGACCTGACAGGCGAGAATCTTAGCACATATAAGCACACATTCGGCTCGGACACAGCTGAAGAAGAAGGATTGTATGTATTTACACCCCTTCCCCCGCGCTCGTCCTGGTCCTGGATCCTGGTCTCGCGAATAGCGGCCCGGTAAGTGAACGGGGGATGATGGGGTTGTGCTGTGCTGTGGCCTGTGTGTGTCCGAAAATGCGGAATGCGAGTAAAAGTACACGTTGAACGGAACGGGCACGTACACACACGTTGGCCTGGCTCAGCTCAGTTCAATAAGAAAGTGGTGGGAGAGAGAGAACGTTGGTCCCGAAATAATGCTTTATCTTCGCTTTCCCGTACTCGTACCGGTTGCCTTAAACCCGCATCTCCCTCCACCCACGTCAATCGATGGGAAAAGGCGGGGGGAGGGTGAAGTGGTCAGTTCGTGCTATCTCAGATGTGGGGGGAGGAAATGGGAGGGGGTAAGCAGTTGGTAAGAAGGTTTATATAAGAATCGAACTTTCACGTGGTGTTTTTCTTGTATTTTTCTCTCCCTCTGTGATGGGTGGTTCAAGGGGGAAGGTGTCACACACTGTAGCACATGTGTGATGTTTAATGTATTGCCGGGAGGATGGGTGGAAGAAGAAGATCCTTTAGATTTCAGGCAAAGGACCTGATAAGACGGGACTGTTGTAAGACTTTGGGTTCGGGTCAGGAAATAGGGGTTGTTTGTTAAAAAATAAAGTAATACTGAAAAGAAAGATATATCTGTTCGATAGATCTACTTCGGTAGGGTGTAGAACTGGGGTGGCGGTGGGGCAGCCATGATGTGTCTTTGTGTGCCGTCTGTCGGTACGTGTGGGTTCGAGTGAAAAACGATCGGTTTTTTTCTCTAACGGGCAAGATAGAAGGAGACTATTTACCATTTTAACCATCGTACTTGCCAAGTGTAAAAATGGACCCGTACCCGAAAGGACCACCGTTTGGCAGCGGACGAGAAAATAATGGTAAATAGTACAGAATAATAAGCACATAAGACGCGCCAAGCGCGCCAAAATCACCAACCAAACGATTTTATTTTATTTTTTCGCCTAGATCGGCATCCGCATATTGATTTATAGCTTTCTTCTGGGGCTATCTCTCACTTGTTGGGAATGGGACGCAAGTACATCTCACATGTGGGGGTGTGCACCTTTTGCGTTTCGTAAGCTTTCCAGAGATAGAGGGACAAAAACCGGTCAAATTTATTCCGTTCAAATTTATTCAATTTAAGCTCATTTCTCATGACCGTTATCGGTCTCGGTAGCAGAAGTTAGTCGACATCATTGCGAATGGGGAGGACAGGGACAAAGTGTGGGCGTGATAAATCGAAGCTCCGAAAGGTGAATAGTTCAAAATAGTTCGCCACCTTGGTTAAAAATTATTGTGCTTGCAGAAAGCAATCGGTGTCCTAAAAAATCTAGCCCTGGCGCATGTTGATTATTATCGGTAATTGACAGCGAGATTGATAGTGCGAAATTCGAGCTGACGGTGCACGGTATATGAAAGAATTTTTAAGGAAGCGTTTAGCGATAAATGGTAATTATTCACTTAGTTCAAGGTAGATGATTGGCATGCTTTCTGGTGGACGTTGGTGGTGGAATCTGCTAGTTAGCACATTCTGGAAGCTCAAATAAATTGAGTCTGTCAGCAGGTTCCAAGTTAATCAAAAAGTTTAGATGCATGGTTTTGATGATACATTAAATGTAAAATTGTCATTGATAAACAATAAAACCCTCAACAGTTGAAAGGCAGTAGATAAGCTCCTATCTAAAGCAAGCAAATGACGTTTCTGGCGACAAGTTTTGTATTAAGAACCACCGTGTCTACATGCCCGATCACAAAGTTGAGATCGACGGTGTTGTCACCGATTCGAGTTTATCTTGGGTGGATCTATTGAAGCAATGGGCTGACCTTTGGCTAAACTGCTTTGCCTGATTACGTCTTCTTCGATAAGGTTCGTCTGTGAGCTCGGTTGTTTGTCATGGAGATGATTCTTGTATGAAGACTGCTGAAAAATGTTCCTATTGAGGGGAGAGTCCACATGATATATTACCATTCTAGCGCTTTCGAGAACACTAAAAATACCGAGTGATATTTCGACCACAGATTAAACTTAATCAAGGGTTGGTTGAGCCTAAATTGGACACTGGCAACTTTGTGATATTTTAGAACTCCTCTCGGCACTCAGGATTACAGTATCATTACCACATTGATGCGCGCTCGAAGATATATTTCTCCTTAGTGGAGAACAATTTAAGTAAAAACTATTTTTTCTTCATTAGGGCGCAAATCATTTAAAACCATCTTTGCGCGTGAAGACCACAAAACCTATAACTTGATTAGTTATGAAATTCGCTTTTCGCCTTTCGTCTCGTCAGTATCCGACATTAACTTAATGACAGGACTGTTTCTGTTATAATCAGCCTTATTCTGCATTATGACTGAACGCTTTTCCGAACAAATGTACGTTGCTTTCGCAATAACAACAACACTTCCATATGGGTGTCATATTCGATCGTATCACATTCATTCGAAAACTTAAATAGCCGTAATGCAGAATGTGGCTGAATATTAATGAAATAATTAAATTCCAAAATTTTGTGTTTCGCGGGGAATTCGGTAACAAAATTGTTCGCACTTTCTATAGAGGGCCTTATTACTACAATGGATGGCTTCCTAATCCTTTGTAAGCCCGCTGTACAAACAGATGGACAAGCAAATAAAACATGTGCAACAGGATGTTACTTGAGCTTAGGTCACCCGAAAAGTATTTAATTTGGGATATGATTTCATTCCATACCCCGTTTTTAATACATGTGGAAATGTACATGACTTAATTTGGACATGATTAAGAGGTGTCAAAAATCATCTTTTGCTATATTCCCATAGTAAATTCACCTAAACTCAGGCTTGAACAGTCGTACATCTTAACATCAGGTTTTATCAGGTAAACTACAGGAACTCGCATTGGTAACTACACCATCGATCTCGACTTTGCGAGTACGGATGTAGACGTGGTAGTCGGTGAAGAACTCGCTGCTAGCGGTATCGTTTTCTTGCGTCCAATTTGCCACTACGACCCTAGGTATGTTCGAGTGTTTCTTTCGATCGCACCAAGAAGCATTCCGTCTGGTTTTTTTTTCAAAATCTTCAACAAAATCAAAGATTTGGTTTTGTCTTTGGGTTGAGAAAGGAGGCGGTTTCCATTCGACCTACAGATGAATGACCATGATAAAACTTCTGCTGTGTGCTGTGCTTAGACGGCATTTTGGAATAATTTTATGTTATCGATGATTCACCGCAGTCGTAAGCCTTTAGGGCAGACAAATCCATTAGAAGAAATCTGCTGGAACTTTTATTGTAAATTAAGGCTTTATTCGAATGTTCATATTTAGGAATATTATTTCTTTGAAGGAATATTTAAAAGAGATTTCCGATAACACTAACGTTGCAGTCATTGACGTATGTTGACGATAAACGATGGAATATATCGCTGAAATCGACACCATGAAAATTAGCGGTAAAATTATCAATTCAACGATATCGTGTCGAAACGATAAACACCTTGGTTAAGGTCTTCAACAAAATTGTTCAGATAACATTTCAACAACTTTACTGAAGACATTACCTCTCTATTTTTAGTAGGAAATTCTCCATAAATCTAGGACGATTAAGCACCAGAATTGTTGTATCGGAAGATGCGCTGTATCATGAAACGATAACGTTGAATTCATAGTATTGACAACCCTAATTCATATCTTCATCAAAGTTGCTTCAGATGCCATTTTCGACAGCTGTACTGTAGACACTAAGACTATAATTATTTAAAAATATAACTGGAATACGAGACCTTCTATACAAAATCCAATTACGTCAACAAATTCAGCACCCCAATGTGCCCTAGAGATAGCCACCTACTTTACGTACCACTCCTGATGTACCAGAGATAAGCGGAAAACGCTATTTTGCATCATTTTTCGTCAAACAGTGTTAACCAATTGTAGAAATAGCCCGGATATCTACCGAATACCACCTTTCAAACGACACCCATGATGATAATGGCTTCCACCGAGGATGTCAAACTGGCGTCAATCATTAATTTCCGTCATCCTCTGAATTTCCTGACCCTTTCAAACGATACCCATATCGATGGTGGTTTTCAGTGTTATGTGGTAACCGGAACCCAAAATATTCCACAATATGGTCGAAAAGCCCAGCAAATCATTATTTTATTTTAACCTCTTCTCACAGATTAAAATAAATATTTTTATGCAAACATGAATTTCACATCAAGTTATATCCAAATGCATTCCAAATGTTCATTTTGAGCGGAAGATTTCCTCAAGAATGGATCTCAAAAACAACTAATAAATATAAATAACCGAAAGCCGCCATCTTGCATTTCAAAATAGCATCAACTAATAATTTCGGTCTGATCTAATAATCTTCTGACTACCACCTTTCAAACGGCACACTTAATGACGATAGTTGAACACCCATGTTGATGATGGTTTCCATCGAGGATTTCAAAATGGTGTCAGTCATCAATTTCAGTCAACTACTGATCACCCCTTTTCAAACACCACTAACATCAACGGTGATTTCCGGTGTTTCGTGGGAAGTGGAAGCCTTCATCTTGGCTTTCAAAATTACGCCACTCATCAATTGTTGTTATCTACTGAAAACACTCTTTCAAATGACGCCGTCTTTATGTTGGTTTTTTGTATTTTGTGCTTACCGGAAACGCCATGAATTTTAAAGTTGCATGAATCATCAATGTTCGATATTTGTGTCGCCTGTTAAGAATTAAGAGTGGGCTGATATTCTATACCTTTTTTACCTTTTGTTGAACAATTTTTGCGCTAATTCTCATTCGACTTACTTAGAATCCGACACTAACTTAGTTACAGGACTAAGCTAGTGCCGGATTGACGCTAGCTCCAAAAAAACGGAGACACTAATTGTGTTCCTGATCAAACTCCTAATCAAGCGTGATGTCCCGCAAGAAAAGGAATTCATTGTTCACGGGACACTGCCAAGCTTGTTTACAGAACTAAATTTGGATATTCCCCATTTGTTTCTCGATGGAAACGGGTGGTACATTGTGAAAAGACAATTCTCAACTTATGCTCCCATCCTATAGCCAAAACTATCCGTATCAGTCGTAACCATTGTCACCTAGCAGACAATCGAACGGATACAAACACTCTATTGTACGACATTGAAACATGGTAAACAACTAAGCGTCTCCACGCGACCCAGCCTACCTAGATATACACTAGCTAAATTACACAACTACAAGTCTCCACACACGACTAAATCCTTCGCATGATCTGATTAGCTTTAAAGGTGAAAAGCATTACTCAATTATCCGCAGTGCATATGTTATTTTCTGACAGCAGCGCACCGCTCGTTCCTCCCCCCACCGACCCTACACTAAACCCAGTCTGACATCGTGCAATATATCCTCATCATTCCTCCGAGTGAGTGAGTTAGTGTGTGCCTTTTAGAACCAAACCTCACGTATGTAGATATAGGCCCTAAACGACTAAAGCAGCAGCAGCAGCACCAGCTAGTTTATTGGCGTGAATGAGCCATTTCAGTCAGCAGTTGTTATTGTTGTTGTTGTTGTTGCTATCGGGCTGGGGCTCTGATCCGGCGAAGGGGGTGGACAGCTGGATCGGTACTGGAAAGTGGAACAACGCTCGTTAAGAGTAGTTGCCTTGGCGTACATACATACTTTCATTTTAATGCCTCAACTACACCGGTCTTTTCGCTAGTGGGTGTATATGTGTGTGTGTATGTTCCCATTTTCAGCCCTGGCATTGCAAACTACTAGCACTAGATAACACGAACTTGGCGTTTCCATTATTTGCGGCATTATCATTCACATTTTACGATTGCGTTAACCCCGTGCCGCCTGTGTAAACGCGTGCACCTGAAACGGAACAAAAAAACTGCAGTCCGCTCTTGTGTTATGCAGCGAAGGGAATGTAGGAAACCTTAAAACTACTGGGCATTACCACTTTGGAGCGGCCTCATTAAACGTGGGTTTTACGTAAGCGATAGGAAATTTTCCGTCAGCTGTATACTGCGGCGGTGGAGAGCTCGGGAAGGCATACTGGAATTTTTGCAGCTAGTGTCAGTATAAGGAATGTAGAACTTTTGATTTTTCAATTAAAAAAAGTTTTCGTAGTTTGTGATTTGCTTCATAAACTCAAAACAAAAATAAACACTTGAGGAAAAACTATATGTTGACGGTTTGAGCTGAACTATCAACAGCAAAGTAGGTTGGCCAACTAGATTGGATACATACATCAAACGTAACACCACGCGTCTCCTTCCGCTAGTTGTTGGGTGAATGTATCGAGCTTTACTCTCACGGCTCGAGATCAGTTTGGTTAAACAAATCAAACGTCGTTTATCTTAAACCGAATCAAATGGCTAGGAAAGGTTCAAGAGTTGTTGTTTTCTTGCCTGACGACCATAAACAGAACAAAAAAAAACTGGAAATAAATAACGCAGCAAACGCAACTTCAATAACGCACCAGCGTAAAAATATGGAAGACCCGTGCCGAAGGCACCCCCTTCCATCAGCGGGGTCTCCAAAAGGCACAGCAACAGCGAGAACACAAAAAAGAGCTGAAAAGCGATTGTAGGTTCGCAAAGCCCAGGGATGGATGAATACCGGGACAGTGGATGAAACAGCAGTGGAAACACCAGCAGCAACAGAGGAGAGAAAAAAAAACTTTTGCAATAAATAAAATCGTAAAAATTTGTAATAATTTTTCCTGCTCTTCGTCGAACCGCGCTGAATGTGTAGTGAAGCAGCTGTGGAAGGGGTTGTTGGCGGCAACCCGAAATTTATCAACAGTTGTAATAGCAATAGAAAAGCAATTTGAGTTGTAAGGTGAAAAGTCTTACGATAGTCACTTTGATTTTTTGCCTCGGCTTTTCGCAATTCGCTTGCAAATGGCGAGGCGAATGGGAAATAAATTGTAATGAGTCTCTGTGCGCGGGAACGAGAGGGAACGAAAGAGCAACACTAGGAATTTTGGCACCCGTTGTCGGAGGCTGGTCTTTGAGGAAATAAATCGAAATATATGCCGGTGGTAACTGATCCTGGTAGTTTTTCGTTTTGAATCAACCATATTTGATATGGTATTCCTCAATGCTGATTCCAATGATTCAAGGCGACTGTTTTTAATGCTAATAGTCCGACCGAAATAGCTTATTTTCTATGATCACGCAAGTTCCGACTTTTCAAAAAAAAAGCAGCAAAACGATGCGAAAGCTACGTAATAGTCTCCGTAATCGAACCAATCAATCAAATTCAGCATTTTACGCGAGTGTTAATAATTCAGCGGCTTCATAGATCCATAACCGCAATGTGCGTATTGCGAGGATTCGCTCAATACCTAATTCATCCCCAAACCTTCCTCCGACCGAAAATGTTTCGCTGGCTTCCAACAAGTTCTAGTACAAAAACGAAACAAAATCAGGTTAATGGCGACCGGTAATAAGTTCAAAGCATTTATTTTGAAACGACGACGAAAAAGAAAAAAAAAAGAAACCTCCAAATGTCAACAAGGCGCGTAAGACCGGGAAGGGTGATCGGTGTTTAACAGATAGCTACATTAGTTTTATCGTTTATTAGATTTTTTCCAGTCCGATTCTTTTACTCAAACTTTTTTCTTTTGCTCGACTAGATGGCCCTTTTAAACTGCCATGAATCACGTACATTTTCAATTTAATTTGTGCTTTGCTAGCCCCATCTCGGGCTCGGACAGCCAACCAATCGGTGCTTTTTAAAGCTCTTCGCCGACGGCGGTAAGAAAATGAAAAAGCTTTACACAATAATTTCTGATTTATTGATTTAGGAATTAAAAGAAATCCCCAACAATTGATTTAACTGAAATTTATTCAAGCCCACGGCGTCGGGCTCTTTCTCGAAGAGGAACTGGCTTGCAAATTTTTGAGCTTACCTAACGGCAGGCTGACGTTATTTGACCATCAATTCTCCCCATCATCGAGGAAGAAAAACACTCTTTCACAGCTCGCGCCGAAAGGAATCGATAATAGCTGGAACAACGGTTAAAGGGGTAATTACCTTATAAAATAATGAGTTTTCCGCGGCCTCCTACCTACTCACAGCCGATGGCTGTGGATAATAAGGCAGCCAGCAAAAAGGGCGGAAAAGGAGTGCCATATACCGGAATCGGCATTATGCGGCCCCGATGCGAAATATACAAGGGGGTTGGAAAATTTCCAATCATCGTCGTGAAGTCGTCGGTGGGCGCGAGCAGCGATTTGCTGTTGCGTGCAATAAATCATGAAATTCGAAATAATGTACCCGGGTGTGCGGACGAAGACAGGAGGGGGAGGGGAGAGGAAATGGTTCGGCTAAGTAGGTGGCAGAGCGATGGGGCAGAACTGTTTACCATGAATTGTGTATAAAATTAATCAAAAATATAAATAATCGGGACGATTGCGGAAGACGGAAAACTATCACTGATGGGTGGTGCTGGGCAAGTCTGGAAAATTTTCCGAACAGAGGAGGAAAAACATTAAGAGTCGCAGGGAAAGAAAGGCAGGTCTTCTGCCGGCCGTGGTTGATTGGACTGGTTTTGATTAGCCTTAGTCAGTTGGAGCCGAGTTATTCCGTTTGTTAGTGCTCGGTGATTTGTTTCATATGACGCTGTAGTTAATTTTGTGATAATTACGCCTCATGAAACTGTTCTAGCTGTTTTGATTGCATTGGTCCAGAGATTGTTCGTTAAAACAGTCAGGAGTTTCTTTTAGAATACAACTACATGAAATAGGAATACAATTGATACAGATAGGCGTCAATTGAAAAAGACCGATCAATAAATATTACTTAAAAATTTATCTACAGAAATGTGACCAATGACTGACTGTTCTGAATTTGTCTGAATTCCAATAAAAAAAATATGAGAAGATCACAATACCTTGACGGCGATAAACGGATTTGTTGAAAGTCAGTTCGAACTACAGGTAGAAGCCATATACTCCGACTCCCTCGTGGCCTACGACAAAATTGATTATCAGATAATAGTTTCCAAGCTGTACAGACTTGCATTCAATGGCTATTTCTTGAATTGGCTTCTCTCATACCTGACTGAACGAGAAATGACAGTCAAAATTGGAGTCTGCATGATATCTCCATTTTCGGTTAACACGGAAGTTCCTCAGGGTAGTCAACTTGGACCGTTTATATTTCTACTCTACCTAAACGACGTAAACCTTTTGTTGAATTATATGAAACTTTCCTTTGCGGACGACTTTAAACTATTTAAACTATTAGTTTTGCTAATTAGTGTCAAGTTTTTGGGAAAAAAAAATGTTTTGAAATTTGTAATATATGACACTAACCATTTGATTGAAAAGTTTTTAGGCTAAATCCAGGCGTTCATACTGCATATGCAAGTACAAAAATTCCAACCAATGCACTTATCATACTTAACTACTTCCTCCTGCTCTGTTAATCTCAACACGCATAGTGGTTTACGAATAAAATGTCGTACGAGCTGGATTTACGTAAACCTAAGTGTTTTGGACGGCTCAGTGCTGAAGAAATTCTTAAGGCGTTAATAGACAAGCCAATTTTAATCAGCACTCAAATTGGCACAAAAATTTCGTGTTTTAAGCTTAACTGTCCACTTATTTTGAAGGAAACCCAAGCACCAAAATATACAGGCAAACCACTCGAAAATATACCAATTTGCTGACGTACACTTCACCGTAAACACTTTGCGATTGAAATTTTTTGGTTGAAAAACTGTACTTTCGCACCATACATTGAGTGGAAACGATGGCGATTTCACTGACAACATTGAAGCAACGCCAGACGATGCCGGTAAACGAAATCCGAGCCGAAGATGTTGCTGTGTAAAAAACTTATCTCAGAAAATCTCAACGAGCTCAGCTGGGATTGAACTCAGACCCACCGGACTAATAAGCGGTCACGCTTACCACTGAACCAACGGGGCCACCAAACCGCAAACCTCTACGATACTTAGAGCATTAGAGGATTAGTTCGGCGATACATGTAGTACCACCCACCCACATTGGGCACCGAGGTTGACATAAGTTTTGCAGTTTTCGTGGGAAACGAATATATTTTTAGAAATCTAAAAGAAATTTGCCTCGGTTTTCTCGAAGCCATAACACACGAAATAAAAAAAGGAAAATTTTGCATTGAAATACAAAATTCAAAATACATACGCAACATAACAGCGATGCCCTGTAGCTGCAGTAAAAATCTAGCAACATTTTTAATTCAACCCACTCGCAATCTCCGAACTTTTTTTTTTCTTCCGCTCTGCCAGTCTACTAAGGATATTACCTTCGTAAAAAAAAGATTTTTCCCTGCGTACATGATCGACCGAAAATAAAAGTCGCACAGACAGAATAAGCTTCGTAAAACCCGTTTTAAATATATTAGAATGTAAAAATCGGAAATAAACTTGAAGCGTAAAAAATCGGACTGAGATTCTTCGCTCTAAAAGCTTTAAACCGCAAAAACTTTGCAAGCATGAACCCGCAGTTCTATAGATTAAAAGTTGGCTAAACAAAATTACTTTATAAGAATCGGATATATTTTTTATACTGAACGCTATTTTATACGACTCTTACACCAAAGCACCAATTCGATTTTTATTTGCTTGATGTTTATATCATATTTTTACAATCTATTTTTTTTACATTTTAACGACATTCAATTAGCTAGAGATTACTGGGTAGGGAAAGTTATGAAATTTAGAGCCATAGTACTCAAGTGAGAGCAAGGATGTGAAGTAAACAGATCGGAAAACTAGAAGTGACAGGGTCATTAAAACAGACTTAATATCGTACGGGCTTAACTTTTGTCTTCTGCTGATGAGGGTCGAGCTTAGGAAGCATAACTACGAATCATCCGAGTTCACCAGCATGTGTCTTGGCATAGACAGAATCTAATATATTTGAAGCGGGTTTTACGAGGTATGTTATGCCCATACGACTTGTATTTTCGGTCGTTCTATATGATAAACACAACTGTCAATTCGCTTCATACCCTAAAACAAAGCGTAGAGAATATTTTAGAATGAATATAATATCGAAATAGTAATTCCATCCAAAGCTATCCTGCTCGGACTAGAGATCTGGAACAAGTTGGCACTGTAAGACGTTATCGTGCACAGAAGTTTTCTTTTGCGGTATTTGTCTTCACTAGTGCTCAATGGATAGCACTTAACTCACCTTTACCACCTCTTCGTGACACCCAAAAAGAGAATTCTTTACACTTTTTCTCGATCATGCTTTTATGCGTCTGTACACTCTAAATTTATTACTAATGATGTACAAAGCCGATTGATAAAACATCCGTTCCAAGTTTCACACTTCACTGTCTAAACGTACATCTACATGCTACTCATTCGACTAGCGAGCGACGAATAAAGCACAACAATACATGCGGGAGTTATATAACTTTCCAATTCATATTCGATTAGCTCTTAGATGTTCCATATTGAAGGTACTGTTTGTAATAGACTGGGTAATTTCAGTTTTTTCTTTTTTCTGCTTATCTGAAAATCAGTTTTAGTGGTATTTATAGAAGTCATGCATGCTTTAAAGTTCAATACAGGATTGGTGAACAATTTTACAATTGCCAAATGCGCAAATGATGTAATTCGTTCAGTATAATGAAAGTTACTAACGTTCAAAAGCTTACACTCATGCTTTCATTTTTAAATTACTTTATAAACAACTTGTCAAAAATTATAAGAAATCAGTCATGAAAAATTTTCTATTGATTGATACTTGATACTTTTATGGGTGAGAGGAGTCTAGCCCAATTTTACAATCGGTAAAAAAAATTTTTCGTCGTCGAAACACAGACATTAGACCGCACAAAACAAAACGAACGTAGAATATGCCGGAGAACTCCGAAGTTTATGATTTGGCAAGGCATCTGCAGTCGTGCGATTGCGCACTGACATCACCTTGTTTGACTGCTGATTATCAAACAAGAGTTGCTTAGGAAATGGTACACAGGAATTCATACCAATCTGACCCATACTAAAACCTCAACCATTGCCGGCCGTTCTCGTCTCCATCGTTCACTGGGAGGGATGAAGTAGGCGGAAGTGTTGATGCTTCAACTACTTAACAGAAGGACGATGATTTATCAGACTCTTCCATAGGGGTCGGCTTGGAAAGGTATTGCGCACTTTCCACCCACGCACTTTAAAGTGCGAGTGATCTCGAAACTGCGAGCTGTCAAAACCAGTCGAACTAACTAGTCTATGTGAAGAATTCACAAAAAGAATGGTAAGTGCGCAGTGCGGGTAGAATCCAGTTTTTAGTGCCACAAGCTATATAAGGTCTAGGATTCGCTCCAAACAAGCGATGCGACCTGTAAAGCATAGTTTATTATGTTGTTATTGAGATAGACTTCGAGAACACGATCACTCGAAAAAGAAAAGATCTTGTTTGGTTTTTGAGTTTTTTTTTAAATTTTGGGTAGCCGGCTACCGAGAGTATTTTCTCTGCAATTATGCACTGAGTCTGACTGAGTTACTATTGCAATAGTATTCAAGCAGGTTTCGTTATTTCTTCTCTGCGATATTTTTATTATGTTGAAAACAACCGAGTGACAACACCTAATATAGACAAATAGTTATGATAGAGCGAAATATTATAAATGAAGGATTTTTTTTCTCTCCTTCATATCGGATTGTTTATAAACTACTCTTATACGACCATTGAAGGGAACTACAAGTTGATGATAATCTGATGCAGGGACTTGTTATCAATAACGAAACTCGGCTTAGAATCATATATGCATAAGAGGCGAGTTTTCAAATCTTCAATCAACTATTCATTCTAACGGTAGTGACACCTAGATTCGTTCGAAGTCTCTCATTCTCCTACTATCTGCAGAAGGCTGATAACACCCAGTCGTTGTTGATCTATTTACCCCTTGGATTAAGCGTTGCGCTCAACCGTGAGGTAGATATTGGTTGACATATTAATACAAAAGGTTACCAAGAAATCCGCCTGTAGTGAGATAATAGATTTCTCATGTTGGCAAGGCATTTGTAGTCGTGGAAGGTAAAACTAGATTTTTATCACTTTGACACAGCGACAATGGTAGAATTGTCTTCTTATGTGCCTCCGAAAGAGAATTTGGCCATTCGTTCAATCCCACGAAGATTCCCTGTCACATTTTTTAGAACATTTTTGTTTTTTTTTTATTTTATCGAACTGCGTCAAATTCTTTGAGTGGATTAGTAGGTCGAATTAATGTATTTTACCAAAATTCGGCCATCAGTGCGTTTTTGGAAAGTTTACAGGTACATTTAAAGAAAATTTCGTAAATAGTTAATTTAATGAAGTCGGTATTTTACAATACCGCAATGATGATGATGTCACATACGCTTCACTGAGCTCTGTCCCATTCATCATTGCGTTAACTTAAACATCTCGAATCATCATGCCCCAAACATTGAATAATTAATGTCGATGATTTATTTCTCAACATAATCGGTAATTAGACAACAGTTCAGTAAAATAAACCGGTCAGGTTTGAAAAATTGCAGTTTAAAGCACGGCACGGTCGCCATGTGGTATTAATATTTATACAGATTTTTGAAAAAAGTTTATTGCTCACGGCATCGCTTCGTGGTTTAAATGTGCAAATTTTTGTCTTTAATTATTCTGCGACTAAACCGTAAGGTTTTGAGATTCAGTGACTTTAGAAAGATTGTTGGAGTTGTTAAGGCGTATTTTTAGAAGTAGTTTGATTCATTCATATAGGATACTAACCATTGCTTCAGAACTTTGTAGGACTATTTCATCTACATATTTTTACAACTTGTTGAGAAATTTGTTCAGGAAGTATGATATTTTTAATCGAAGAACGGTCGCAACATTTTCATAAAAATACATCGTGGTGTCTTAAAATGTTCAACAATATTGTGGTTTTTTATAACATGTACAACATTGCAGAGAACATTTTCGTAGAGACATACGACTCATAAGAAAGGAACCGATGCAGTTACAGATTTGATACCTTCAAATGAATTGCTAAAAACAATATTTTATACAACTTTACTGAAGACTCAAACTGTGTGTCTACTTCCAGTAAAAAGTTATATTTTATGAATGCTATTACATTTCATTTTGGAACCGTCTACATTTGAATGTCCATACTGACGATGCTAAAAATATTTCTGAAGTTACCAAACACAAAACCATGTGATTTTGCCTCAAAATAATTAAAGGTCGCATATTTCCACACTAGATAATCGAAAATTTCAGAGAATCTAGTATGAGTGATAACGGACAAAAAGACGATTACTGTGAAATGTTAAATATGAATGTAATGTGGCTCATCTAAGTGTAATTCATATCTTATTTCGGCGGAAACTTTTCATTTAATCTTCTGTTCCTCAAGGAGGCATCCTAGCACTTCTAGTATTCTACTTTTACATTAATGATTCATACGACTTTGGTAATTCAAATTTGTTATATATTTAAAACATTCATATGGACTCGTCTCGAATTATTCAGAGGCTGAACACAACCCTCATAGTTTCAATTTATTCAGTTAAATTTTTATGTTGAACATTTATTTTTCAAATTGTACTACCGGGCAAATTCTTCACTAACCGAGTGGTACAATTTAGCCGCCTCGAAAATTCCAAACATTCGTCGCACTTTACTTCAATTACGACCGTCTCATCCCTATCAGCTGCAAAGTAGCACTCCGTCATACCTATAATTTCGGTAAACAATAAAGCAATACTTGTAGGAACCTGATTTTAATGGGGGTTTCCGTCTAACGGTAAGTTTCAGTGCTTTCCACCCATCACTAACCGCCCCAGCCAGGCGACATTTCAAGGTAAATGGGCTAAAAGTTAGTCTACCAACTGATACCAGCAATGGCTCCGACTAAAATAATAACTCTTCGCTTCTAATGGTTCCACCCGAACCCTCCGCTCCGGACGTAAAGAAATAAAAAAAAACTAAAATAAATAGTAATAAAAAGCTCCAGTAAAACACACAACCGGCTATGTCTCGCTCGGTAATTTCCAACCTCAAAATCAATTTCAACGGGTTTCGGTTAATTATTTTTTATTACCACCACCAACCTGCCGTGCAGCATTGATCCTCCGAAACTACCCGTTCGTCAAAAAAAGAAACGCAGACGTAATGAAAATGGCTTACCTGAAACTTTCAGGAAAGACATTAATGTACCAGTTCTTGATCACGAAAACCCGGCACCCAACACAGCACCACCCACCACCACCCGTCGTCGTCACTCTTTGTTCTGACGATGTAGTTAGAATCGCGGATCTAGATTTTGGCTTTTCTTTCCGTCGTAAATCACGCACCGACTCTTATGCTCGCTGGCACCTACCCACCCACGCCACATCAGGCATACATTAGACTTTGACAAGCCGCAATTTAGATTAAAATTCAATGCCCACTTCCCTGTCCCAGCAGCAGCAGCAGCACAGCTAGCGGCCGTCGCCATCGGGGTTTGCTTGTTCGGTTGGATGATTGCATTTGCGTTACAAGTAAATTAACCCCCTAGTGTTGCCCACTACTGCTCAAGGACCGAAGTTCATAAATTAACATTGAAATTACGCTTTCCCCTTCCCCCTTTCCTTGCATCACACGAGCTCGTGGTAAGGCTGCTACTGCTACATCCCGGTCGGAATAGTAATTAGTGCTTAAGTAAAGTCACTTTCACTCAGTATGCTACTGCTACTGCTATTGCTACCCATCACATTTGCAAATAAATCATTCCCAGGCCTGCTGGTGCTGGTACTAATCAGGATCACCACCGCCAGCTGCGACCATGGAAAGAAAATGCGGCAATCCATCGTGAGATGGCGCTTTTAATCCTTCTTTGTGATTCATTGGCATTCGTTTTGCACCCCGTCCATCGGTTGCTGATCTATGGTGTAGCCTTTTCATTTGTTGTTTTTTCTTTGCCCCTTTGGACATGGTCAAAGATCACAGTCAGTACCAGTCTGGTGAGATGTGGCAAGTGAGTATTAGAATAGGGTTCCTAAACAACGTCTAAGTTCGGATGGGAGCGGTTAGAAAAGTAGGTTAACAACTGCAAACCCTATTCCGATAAAGAAAAATCTCAGTCAAACAAATCTTCCTTTGATCTGTGAAGCAACTAACTTCCTTCCGACACTCCGTTGTTTATTTAATTTATTATTTATGTATGTAGATATCAGAATTATGTAAATCTTTTTGTTTTCGTTCAGGCTCAATTTGTATACTTTTGTTTTTTTTTTTGTTATCCTGTTCCGTTCGAGTCATTGTTTCTATCCGTCTAGTTGCCCTGTGTGATTGTTTTTCACCCTCCTTCACATGCACACTAACGTGCCCCAGTTCACCCGGCGAGTTAGACTAACGATCGAACACGCCACGGAATAAAATATTTGCCGTCAATAATGTGATGAAAGCGCACCCTTTTCTCGACCTGAACTCTCTAGCCTTATCCTGGCGCGCTATCACTACATTCGTATTTTCCAACGCTGTTTCCTAAATTTATTTTTCCGGGCACTCCGCTCTACTTCCAGTTTCTTTTTCTGACAACATTCCACCCCCTTGTCTATGTCCTGAGTTTTTTTTTTTGGCAATTCATTGCCCGAAGAGTGATAGAACTCAGCGCTGAAGAAAGACTGGTCGCCCAATTCCGTCCAAATTTAGCGATGGCTCCTTCTTCAGTTATGGTTATTTATGTATATAAATATACCTAAATTAAATTAATTGAAGCCGGAGAGTTTGACCACTGCCGGATGCGCACGGCCAGCGCAGTGACAAAGAACCTGCCGAGAAGTAGTACTAAAAGGCTAACGCAATTTGACGGAGCAAAATTTTAATCAGTGTAAATTATGACTCCTCTTGTGCCTCTTCATCCTTGCTGGTCACAGTTTACAATGTTTGGCTCAACAACAAAGCACAGTTGAAAGCAGAGCGAACAAAAAAAAACCACCACCAGAAACGCAAATTAGAAGCTCTATACGAGTATCACAGAGTCGACAGTTAAAAAAATAAACAAATTTACATTCTAATTGTTCCCAAAAAGAAGAAAAAATCCGGTGTGCTCTAGTTAGTGAAACTAGGTGGTTACCTAAATCGGCCGAAATGACATGGCTCTTTGACGTGTTTGAGTAAAATGTAAAAATCCCCGCGCACTTGTGGCGAACAGGCAGTAAAACTTCCAATAATCGGTTGAATACTTTTCCGTAGGATAATTACAAAATTATTCAAATTATTTGTTTGCTTGAGAAAACTTTCTCGGAAAGCTTCGCAATGGGATTCAGCACGAAACGAAGACTTGTGTCAATTTGTGGGCAAACCGACAGAGCGAACATCATCGCTTGCTGTTTCCCAGCTGCCTATCTTGCAGGCGCAATAGGATTTTAATTCAAATGTAAATAATTAAATCATATCGTTCCCGATGAGTTTCACCCGCTCTTCGATCATAGGAAAAATACAGTTTGTGTTTCTATAGGCAAAACCCCCCGGTACATTTTATCATATAGCTTAAACCGCTCGGGCTCGGGCTGCCTCCGTCGCATGTCTCATCTCTATTATTTTTAACATTAACAAACAATGTGCCTTGTGATGCCGTGTTTCCAGCTTGCGAGAGGATGTGATGTTGTCGAGCGTATAACAATCAATTTTCTGGTTTTCAGTTTCTGTGTGTATTAAATGTTTCCTGTCTTCGTTACCAAGGTACTGCACGGAGAAAATAAAATGTTTAAATAGAGTGAAAATCGAAAGTCGATGAACGAATTATAGAGCCGTTTTCTGCAAAAAATGCGGTTGCTTTTTGTCCTTGCAACGATTTCTGTTCATACTTCTACGAATCTGTTTTTCGGAGATTTTCGTTTTTTTACAGTAGCAGTATTTCGTCCAAAGTGATCTATTTCAGTCACTGCAACTAAATGTTTCATATTTTAAAAAATTGTATGGTAATTTTTCCTGTTCCACTCATCAGTAACTGACACCAACTTGATGCCAGATAGACGATGTATCCAAACTAAAGTACATTTAACGAAATGTTTAGTATTTCTACTAAATTTGTTCGTTTATTGAATAAATTAATTTTTTTTTTTCGATCATGCCTCGAAAAATTTCGAATATTTAAGTATTATTACATGCTCATTGGGCGGTAGGGCATTGCAAAAAAAATTTTTTTTGACTTCTCAAAGGCCCCTCCCCCTCATATTGTGACAAATGTCAAAGTAAGCTTAGATGCCAAATTTCACATCATTTGGACAATTCTAGACCCCCGCCCACTTTGCTTGAAATTTTTTAAATTGGTGCTATGGGAAAATGTGGAGGAAAAATATATTAAATGCTATACCTTTTGAAGTAACAATTAGAAAATTAAAATTTATACCTCTTTTTAGGGGAAATAACCTTAGTATTTGAATGGAGATATTCCTGTTTCTATAAAAATACGGGAAAGTGGGGTACTAGGTCATTTTGACCCCAAAATCCCCTGTTTTTTTAATTTTTCTGCTCCGTTGTGCAAACCATACATATTTTGCAGTTTTTCTTATGTGAAAAAATCTCAGAAATCGAACGGAACCTTTTAGACCTTTGTCCGAATACGAGAAGTTGGGGTTATAGGGCCTTTTGTCATTTATATTAAATTTTATCATTTTCTCATGCATATATCTCAATTATTCTTCATTCAATTTTCCTTTACACTTTCGGAGTTGTTACAGTTTGTTATGGCATTTCTTCTTCAGCCGCCCATTCTGGGACAGACGCTGCTTAGAGCCGCTCCTAACACGGAAAACGGACGGTTCTTCGGTTTTCCCCCATTTCCTTTCAGGTTACCTAATATCTTCGATAAGGTTTCTCGTACCCTAGCTGGCACTGCGGGAAGGTAGGGATAGGATTTCTGTATCAGGGGCGGAAAGGCTTCATGTTGCACATGGTGCAGCTTTGTCGTCCAAAAATAGTCTTGTACAAAATATAGTTGAGAATCTGATCTTCAAAAGAAATTTATTGCTGCGAGTTGTACGAAGAGGTTCCAAAACATAATACGAGCTGTTCGTCATATTTACAAATAATTCGTACAATTTGCGAAGAAATGTTGTACGAAAAATCTAGTTCGTGGCTAAAAAACGAAATAATGTATTGATTATATTACGAATCTGAAATTATGATCAAGCTTGATTTTGCGAGCCATATACGTACAAAACAATTTACTGATTCGGGAGCGACTTTGTACGATTGATTTATGTATTTTACGAAATATTCTCGGTTAAAAAATCGTATCAAAATAACGAATAAAATACCTCTGGTTTTTATCAGCTCAGTGCAGCTTGATCTTCTGCGACGTTTTTCGAGCTTGAAGTAAGCCCTTTCCACTCTCCAGGGAAGACCAAAAGAGCTATAGAAACATTCTACGAATTTCAGAAAAATCTTACAAACTTCTGGAGATTTTTGAGAGTTGCAGTAAAAGTCTACGAACTTCAAACAAGCCCTCCAAACTGCAGACAATTTTTCTGAAACCCAGGAAAACCATACTGTGAGATTCCATGGAAAATCTGACCGAATTAGTATAAATTAGGCATAACCCTTTTTATTAAGAATGAAATTTGGTACATGTCTTTGACAAGAAAGTGGTCTAGAGATCTTTTTGACTGAAAAGGACGTATGTGTTTTTCTAAAAAACGCTTTTCAAAAAATCGTTACTCGAAACACGTGGGTTGCATCGAAATCTTTCTGAGAAAAATTTTCGTTCATTCTGAACAATTCATCGCTGTATATGAAGAATCACGATTAACTTTTGAAAATGGCGAATTTTTCAAAAATAATAGGTTTTCCATAATTTGTTATAAAATGACCTAGAAAGCGGCTTCAGCTAGGAAATTGATTACTATGAGCATACTGATTACAAAAAAACTTGAATAATTTGTAACTTAAATTCACTCATTTACACGAAAACACTGAACTTCGAAAATAAACAAAGCTTCTATTTGGGATGTCTTTTGTTCGATGTTTTATTTATTCTCTACAACTTCTTCTCAGACATGATTTCAATGCGATCAACGGATTTTAAGTAATGATTTTTTTTTGGAAACATTTCAAGATATATACGCCCTTTTTAAAGGTCAGTCTTGAGCCAAGCGGATCTGTAGACCGGTAAAAAATAATCTTTTCTATCGAAGACATGTACCAAATTTCCAGCTCGTTTACAGATTTGGCATGGAATTGTCCAATATCACCAGATTTCTGTAAAAAAACTTTTGGTGAAAATTAAATTGAAATTCTGTAATTGGTCAGAAATCTTTAAGTATAGTTCGATTTCTAGTTGGTCAATCGAGCACTCAAAGCTTGAAAAGTTTGCTTCGACTCTCGGATAGACCTTTCTGAGGTTAACATTGCAATTCAAATTATATAAATTTTAATGAATTGTGATAGACATTTTTTTGTGATATATGATGTCAAAAATCGTCGTATAATTCTCAAAAAAATCGTGTAACCCGTTCCTCCTTTTTTATGTTTATAACGAATCGGATGTCTTTCCGGATATTTCAGCGCTTGATTTTGACCCATCCAGCGGCATATGAATCAGCTTAATCAGTTTTGTCGGAAAGCCGCTGCTTAATTCGTTTAATTGAATCGTGCGCTGCCTTAAAATCCACAAGATCCAGATGATGAATCCACAAGTTGTATTCTTGAAATTCATCCCGTATTTGTCTCAGTGCAAACTTCTGGACCGTCATTGGTCGTTCCTCTCGAAACCCGCTTTGGTATTCATCGACAAGCGATTGAATACCAACGGGCGCAATTCTGCTAAACAGAACATGGGAGGGTACTAAATTAAAAAAGTTACCAAAAACTATAAATTTTTCGCTTTATGACAAAGTTATGATTTTGTCAGAGAAAAACTGAAAGATTTTTTTATGAAACCAGAGCCCTAAAATGCCATTTTTGACATGTATGTTTTGTTAGCGCTTTGAAATTCGGCAAATCGTCACATCTCATCATAATCTAGTTTTCGAGTGAAATCATCGAAAGATGTCTAAAAATATATTATAGTCAGTTTATCGTACAAATAAGATGTTTATTGAAATTGAGGGGAAGAAAGTGTGATGTAGGCCACTTTTTGTACCCGGTAGTGGGCCACCTTTAAACAGCATTACATATGACATTTGCACCATTGCCTTTGGTTAGATTTGTTGCATTCAAATGTATTTTTACGCAGTTCATATTTGTGGATTTCTCGATGCTAGCAGAATTTTTATTTTCACCACGTCAAGTAGCACAAAAGCAGCTGGAAAATAATTCAGTCCCGATTCTTTCCCGATTTTCAGAAGTCTTCTAAGCGTTATTTCTGGACTGCTCTGGGCAGCCGGCTACCGAGAGTTTTTGAGGGAATTGTTGTTTGTTGTAATAATCTCCAAAATTCCTTGATTGTAAAATACATAACCCAAACGTTTTGTTTTTTGTTAGTTGCGGGATTTAAAAAAAGAAAAATAGTGTGTTCTGTGGCCGTCTGAATTATGGTGAAACTTTTGTCGACAGCTGATACCGAATGAAATTTTTCTTACCAATATTAATGTACGTAAGCTCTTCGAACCTCCGCAATTCTAGGGAAACCTAACTAACTTCAAAGAACTATAAAAAAAATTCAGTAATGTATTTTTTCTCGTCTTTTGCGACGATTTTGGAAGATGTTAGCTACACTAATGATCTACACGCTTAGAAAAAAATATGTAAATTTATGTCTCGAAAAGCTGACATACACGTGCATCAAAATTGGTTTAGTTTCACGTTAGTGTTTAGTTTTAGAACCACACGATTTTATTACATGTTTTTATAATTCGTTTATTTGACGTGATTTAATGCGTTAGTTTCACGCAGCCGTGCGGCTTTTGTATATTTATGAAAAACAAAAAAAAATAATTACAAAAAAAAATTTACTCTGCCATCATTGAATTCTACGCTTGTAATCCACTATTGCACGATGATGCTTCAATATTTGTTGATGCTGTTCAACAGGATTGACATTTCATTCATCATAGGTGCACAGCGTGATCTGTGCATAGGGGGTACCAGGCTCCAGGGTTAAGCAGAAAGGAATAATACGATTTAGCCGCATTCTTCCTCGAACACCATTGGCAATGGCGGGGAAGAAATTCTCCCAAGAGTCATTTTTTAATGGAAACCACTTCACCGTATTGCGACATGAATCTGCGGATTGTGCTAATAGGTGTACCCGGATACAGATCATGTAGCCGTACGTCGACTGTATTGTAAACATGTCAGTTGGATCAAAAATTTAGCGTAGACTTTTCCATACTACACACTGCCCCTTTGATAAAATCAATACTTACACATTCCAATGGCATACGGGGCCATTGGTTTTAGTATTCATTATATTCATTGTGTTGCAAGTTGCTCTTCACAATGAAGTTTTCTGTCTCGACTAAACTTCTGAACGTTATCAGTACACAATTACGTACATGATGTAACTGTATAAAGGTCATTTTCGTGAGGCTGAGTTTAATTTTCACCTTCAATAACAGATCAACCTCGTGCACTATGAGTTTGTTTAAAATTAATCGCAATGGAATTTAACCGTAGTAGTGGCACTTTCATCTTTTGTGACCTGTTTAGTTTACTGTGCAGCCGAAACTATACTGCGTGTGCAGTGGATAAAAAACAAAGCGCTAAGTTGAATTGGCTGCTTGCTTTATTGATAGGTATAGTGGAGTGATTTTTTACTTTTGCTGTTGGCAAGATGAGAAGGTAGACTCGTCATATTTGTTACAAATCGTCAGCAAAGCCAGTCGTAATAGAAGGTCAAGTTTAGAATAACTTTGGTAAAAAAAACTTTTGATTTTTGGATAACCTACATCATATTTCACGCAAATTATTTGAAAGAAACACAATTCCTGCTATAATTACGGACATGTTCTCTCAGTGCAAATAGAAACTATGCTCCACAAATCTCTCCGCCCACCCCCTCTTGTAAACCCTCCTTCTAATCCACTCTTCGCTTCAACCTCAACCCATTCCTTCAAGATGAAACAGCTTCTCTACACACCGGAGTAGACATCATTTCATGCATATCGCACAAAAGGAAGGAGCTTTCCATCTGTTTCCACGCAAAGCCACTTATCCACTCGAAACCCTGCCACCCTCCCATCTCCCTGTGATTGAACGCATGAGCCACCCCAATCAAGAGCAATAGCACCGAACCGGCACCAGTCTCATATAAATAACAGTAGAGTCAATATTTAAAATTGAATATTTTCCAATATTAATAAAACTATTCATGCAATATGAGAAAAAGCATCCTTTTAGTGCTAATCATCGTCATTCGTCGTTTGTCTTCCTGCGAACTTCCGTTCTCCACGCGCTCTCTGTCTGAATCACTAAAGCTAATCTAATATCGGCAATGATCATACACACATGTGACCGTTTCGCTGGCCAGACAGCACTCTTCCGGCAGACGGGAGGATTTACTGCGGAAGATGACACTGATTGCTAGCAAACTCAGCTTTGCGCCATAGGCGCCGCCTGCTACAGCTGGTCGGTTTGACTGCTGAGTGCAAATCGAGTCGAACTTTCGATTTTTAATATTATTAAAAATATTCTTCCACTTCAGTTGAAATCGAAGTGGGCTAGTCGGAACATGTGAGCAGAGTAAAGCTGCTTCCAATGTACTATAGAAGGTAGTTAAAATAATTGCTTTGTTTCCTCAAGGATCACCATGCGTTTCCTTCGAGCTATATATTAACGAGAGGCCGCATGGTGATTAGTAACCGACTAGCACTAATTACTCACCCCACAAACGCAAGTTTCAATTTTCGTCGGTCCAAACCCAAATTTATTCGCGTCTGTTATGATTACAAACAATGGGCTTGTTCGACTAACACCCTCACACTCTTCCCCACCCACCCACACTCATTGCATGTGTACCTAAACGGGGAAGGCGCGAAAAAAATGTATGTCTGGCATGAATTTTTTCCCCCTATTCAGTTTCCTTCCTTCCGGGAAAGCGCAGAACTGGCCGGCGGGAAGGTAAACCTCACCAGCGAGCGAGGAGAGATTAATTAAAACCATTACACATGGACTGCATACCCGCGCCCGCACCATTCCCAATATAATCGGGGACACGTTCCGTTCGGTCGGTTACACACTGTGGTTTGGTTAGCCCTGACGTAATCCCGCGGGATTTTTTTTTCTCCTACGTTAGACCCCCCAAAGACCACCCACCATTTGCGCTGCTAGCACAGCTAGCGTATTTGACTAGTAATTACCTAACGGTCGGCAGTAGCCGCCGCCGTTAAGAACGCAAACCGCGATTGGAGAATCAATTACTTGATTGTTTTTTTCCTGTGGCACCCGCGCAGCACACCTTCACCTGCGACGGGTGACGGTGATGATTATTGACCCCCCTCTCTCTCTCTGTCGCTCCTCCAATTATGACAAGCGCGAAAGAAAACGCACAAGTTCGCTTTCTTTTTCCCCCGTACAGTCTAAGTAAAACCAGCCGCCTCCATCGATGATAAACCGAAGGCTTGCTCGAAATCACAAGAATAAACACAACTCTGCCCCGGGGCGGAACACACCCATATCCTTCGTGTAGGTTTTGTCAGGTTCCGAACGGGTCCGAAACACCAAAATAATTAGAGCTCGATGGAAATGACCGATTGGGTTTGGTAGGGGAAGGGGGGAGGGCGAAAATTAGACTCATGCACGCAGTTTTTCTATTATGGGGACCGAAAAGCCGTGCCCGTCCGATAATAATGATTCGTCTTCGCCGATAATAATAGATCAGATAACGGCCGCCGGTTGATTCGATACGGTGCCAAAGCTTTCTTTTTTTTTGGTTGTTTCGTTCTCCATATCATTGCTATTGGAAGCAGCGTAAAACTATTTGCGAACTTATCGGTGGTTGTGTTTTGTAGGGTGGCGCATTCTAGCTTTGGTCCGGGTGACGAAGAGCATCTATCGATCAGCAGACCACACGAGGTAGGGAGAAAGTTGATTATGAAATTGAATTAATTCACTCTTTCTCCGAGTTATTCGATCCTGAGCTCTTCTGGCGAAAATTTTGACGAACAAATGTTTATCTCAGTAGAAGTTAATTGAAGGCTACTAGCTGCATGGGAAGATTGCGATTGTTCCTTTCGTTTCATAGTGGTAATTATTTGCGCACAGCATTCTTCCTCGGGTCAGTTTTGCCAAGAGGCTCCTTCAACGGTAGTGATGGTGATGGTGATGATGATTGGAAAAGTTTCCAGAACAGGTTCCGTTCGCTACATACTCAGCTTCATTGCAATGGTCTAATGGGTTCGATTGAATTGGGACGTGTTTGTTGGTGAAAGGAAAAATGAGGAAGCTTGTTTGTTCATGGAACCGAGTACAAGATGAAATAAATGTAGGGCATTGTTGCAAAAATTATCGAGTGGATTAGGTTCCAAAAATGTAGAAGTTAGACTAGAATATCCGATCCGATTGCTTTTAATGATTCATGGTGACTATTTAAGCAATTAAAACAATCGACTACTTGAATCACCCCCTATCATATTTCTGACTACGCCACTGAATAGTCTAAAATATAGTGCTTTTTTCAAACCAAAATTTACTTTGAAAACTCATTCAAAAGAAAAAAAATCGAAATTTGAAAAGAAATTTCTGATCTGGCAGGCGATTTGCTGACGTGGTGATGTTAGTACTTCCTACATTACTTCTGGATCAATAGACAGTGTGATATACAAGAACACGCTGCGCCAACGCTGTCATTTTACCAATACACACGGAACGTGCTGAAATGTGGCGAGATTAGGTTCTGGAGTGGAAAGCGGATTCTGAATCGTGACGACTATGGTCTCAGAGCTCAATTCGGATCTCGTTGGATAGAAGGTTTGCAGCGTCTCAGTCTGTGTTTAAAATTACCGTTGACTGGAACTAGCTGAATATAATATTGCCCTATGATCCCCACACACAATATACTGTTTACAAATGACAGTAACAGTTGTTGCTTTTTGACTCATCAGTATATAAGACCAACTTGTATGTAAGACCTAACAGGCACCTGATCCAAAATCGTAACGCTACATGGGTTAGCGAAGCAATTAGTAACTCGTGATTGCGTTTCTGCTTCATCTCATCAGTATCTGTCACCAACCTGGCGTTTAGTTGTACAAAATTTAATATGTGGAGCCATTCGGATCGAGAAAAGCTGTTGAATAAAATAAAAGCATATGCAAATCATAGTTATTCTTCATTTTATGATAGTTTTTGGGATGTTACGATAACAGGCGAAATTTTAATGAGCAACTATGTGTCGACCTACAATGATCAAAAACTAATAGTCTCGTTATAGTATTCTCTATAGAGGAAATTGGCTAAACGTCTTATTTGCACTTGGGTAGTCATGGATTTCGTTTCTACTTCGTATCATCAGTATCTTTCACCGACTTGGCATTGACTTGTACAAATTTCAATCTGTAGAGCGAAAAGAAAGTTCATATTCAACGAAGTAAATTACGCAAATAAGAACTAATTAGTAATTCTTGATTTCATGAAAGTTTTTAAGTTGCTCCGATAACAGGTGAAATTTTGATGAATAATTTCAAGTCAAATTGATCAAGTCTAACTACCGAACATAAAAAAATCATCAGTCTCTCGTTTGCGATCCACAGCTTTCTCCCACCTAAACCTCCGAAAAAGATGCAAAGAACAATATTTTTTTTCTACCTCTGCCTAATCCAGTGCTATTAGCGCCTTTCTGCCCCCGAGAAGTGGAACATTGATTGGAGGAGAATATGAAACTTTTGGAAGTCACCTTTATACAGTTCCATCATACACGAAATTCTGCACTGATAACACTCAATGGTTTAGGCCAAGTTGAAGGCTCTTTTGTGACCCTCCCGTTTATATGGACGAAAACAAAGTCACTACACGATTTGCCACCGCGTGCTTCTGATAAGTTCATTACAAACATTTTGTCAAAATGTTGACAGGTCGAGTTCGTTGCGTTTGAAATTTCGCAGCAAAGTGAGCACAGGCTTCGATTCAACACAGTGAATGCGGTTTAAAACATATTTTCAAATTCATCCTTCAGCCCGCGAGAAGTGTAACATTTGTTGAAAGATGATATGGAATTTTTCCGCTGTTTGATGATCGAGAGGAGTGAGATTTCAACATACTTTGGTTCAACAAAGCGAATATGGGTTTAAACATATTCTCGAATCTCTCCTTCTGGAGATCAATTTTCTCCTTCAATAAATATTCCACTTCTCGCGGAATATTTATTGAAGGAGAAAATGGATCTTTAGCTTTCTGAAGTCTCCTTTATACAGCTGCACCATATACGAAATTCTGCACTGAAAATGCTCTATAGTTTAGCCGAAGGCCTAATTGTGCCGTTTCCCTGTATATTGGAAGATAACAAAATTAGGGTACTACTACGCACTTTGATTGAAAAAAAAAATAATGTGAATCTAAACATATTTTCGAATCCGCCCTTTTTTCCGCTAGAAGTGGAATATTTATTGAATGAGATAATGGAACTTTAGCTTTCGGAAGCCGCCTTTATACAGTTCCATCATACACGAAATTCTGCAGTTCAATAGTTTAGCAAAGGTTGAAGGCTTTATTGTATTGTTCCCGTGTATATAAGGATGGCAAAGTCAATCGTGTGGTAGTGATTTGAAACCTGGAGAAACTTCCTCCCAAGTGTTTCCACCATATAGTGAGTACCGAACCCAAATAAATTGATGTACAAATTACTGTCACCGTTTCGTATATTCTTGCGGTCGTTCCTCTGCTGTTTGATGATCTATATAATCGAGTATTCACAAAAAAGGACCCAGGCGAATGCGGAATAAAACATATTTTCTATTCCACTCTTCTGTACGCTAGAAGTGGAACATTTATTGAAGGAGGAAATGGATCTTTAGTTTTCTGAAGTCACCTTTATACAGCTGCATCATACACGACATTCTGCACTAAAAGCGGTCTATAGTTTAGCCGAAGGCCTAATTGTGCCGTTTCCCTGTATATTGGAAGATGACAAAGTTAAAGGTGCTTCTAGACGATATTTCACCGTGATATTTCACGCATTTTATCGAAATGTGGAGAGGTAGAGTTTGTTACGTTTGAAAGCTGGAGTGACTTCTTCCCTGCTATTTTAACAATACAGGCAGTACCATTGAATTAAATGAAATAAATCTACGAATAACAGTCACCGTTACTTATATTCTTGTGGTCGTTCGTCGGAAGTTTGATGATCGAGTCGAGTGAGATTTCGGAGCAAATCGGAAACACAACAAAGTGAATGTGAATTTAAACATATTTTCGAATACACCCTTCTGTGTGCAAGAAGTGGAACATTTATTGAAGGAGAAAATGGAAATTTGGCTTTCGGAATTCACCTCTATACAGTTCCATCATACACGAAATCCTGCAATATTTTAACCGAAGGCTTAATTGTGCCGTTTCGATAAAAATTGGAAGATGGCAACATCAAGGTACTACTGCACGATCTGTCACCGTATACTTCCGCTAAATTAATTTCAAGCACTTTATCAAAATCTGGAGAAGCGGGGTCCGATACGATTGCAACCAGGAGGTATTTTCACCATACAGTGAGTACCAAACTCAAAATATATTAATAGGGCAAACTAGAAGTAACAGGCGCCGTTACATACAATCTTGCGGTCGTTTGTCTGCTGTTTGACGAACGAGAGGAGTAAGATTTCGCAGCAAGGCAGAAACACACTTTGGTTCAACAAAGTGAATGTAGATTTTAACATATTCTCGAATCTATCATTCTGTCCGCAGGAAGTGGAACAGTTGCTGAAAATGAAAATGGAACCTTCGGACGTCACTTTTATACAGTTTCATCATACACGAAATTCTGCACTAATGACATTCAAGGGTTAAGTCAAGGTTGAAGACTTCACTGTATCGTTCCTACACGATCTGTCACCGTGGACTTCCGATAAGTTTATTACTAGCATTTTATCGAAATGTGGAGAGTTGTTGGTTTGTTACATTTGAAACTTGGACTTTACTGCCTTTTTATGATATTTTCGTGATTGGGTGTTTTCAGTAAGTCTCATGAGACTTGATTACGCATCCAAGTCGGTTAGCACCTTGACTTTGCTTAAGAGGGAATTCAAACCCTATTTTTAGAAAACTTTTTTTTTCATCAAAAACTGTTTTTTGTATCTTTGTTAAACCGTTAATTTGGAGTAAGTTTACTGCATATATCGTCATATTATTATGTGGCTCGTTAAACGCCAATTTTATTATGTTATTTTCCTACGATGAGTTTCTACCACTTTATCATCTAAACATTCTACAGAAAGTCAAATTCCAGCAGATTACACATTTTTTCTGAAAACTCTGAATTATTTGGATGTCATATTTATTAACCCATTCATGCCCATGTTGTTTGTGGACAACAACGTTTTTAAACAGCTATAACTTTCGATTGAGGCAAGATTTGCTCACAAAAACAAGTAAGGCTAATAAATGTGACTATTGGCTTTCATTTGAGTATTAACGGTTACAAGGATCAGCTCTAGAACTGAAGTTATTACAATTAGTCTGATTGAACTCCAATGGAGCAGTGCTGCCAGGGACCGTTTACGTTGACGACGGAAAATGAATTTTTCATATAACTTCGTTATGTTGCAATATTATTGAAAACTGATAAAACTTATCAATTTAGACTATTTTTGGCTACGTTTTCCACTCAATTGGACTATTGTAAATATTCCAGGAGAATTGTAGTGAGCATTGGAAGGTAAAAATTGAGCAGCTTCTAGCACTGCTAGGAAAGCACCTACCTTTATGAAAAAAGGTTTTTCGAGTTTCTTGAACTCACCGTTTTCAAGGAAAAATAGTTTTGAAACCCTACATGCACTAGAAAAAAGTCGGGCATGAAAGGGTTAACTTTTCAAACTGATTCACTGCGGTTAAATTTGTTGGAGTGTGTTGCATAAGCAGAATAAAAATCTTTGTATTATGCATTTCTCAATAGATCACATAAAATATTCGTTTACATCCTATAATTAACATCGTATGCATATAATTTGTGATTTATGAAAAGTTACGCCACTGCCCAAGTAACAATTGAAGTGTTATAGCACGCTACAAGTGCAATCTAGTTTTTCTGAGTGGCTGTAAAACTACCTTAAAACATCTATTGTTACTAGGATGGTATCTGAAACTTTCTGGAATAAACTCAAAAGATACAAATTCGAAAGTAAAAAGCGTCCTTCCTAGAAGAAATTTAACGGTAACCACTTAATCAAAGTTGTTAAAAATGCGTTTATAAACAACTTTGTTGAAGACATGGTGCATCATAGATTCAGGGTATCGAGATATATTATATTACTTGCGGAAAAAAAAACTTCGAAACGAGTTGTTCCAATACTACTGTTTATTATTATTCTTAAATTTGTTGGACCTTCTGCAAAGTTGTATAGAACAATGAAATACACATTTTGATCCAAGCTAAGTGCGCTATGAATAAATTATATTGAAAAAAAAACTATTTAAAAACGTTTCGTCAATATCGTTTTATATTTCAATTTGTTGTATGCATAGAGCTTTCAAGTCCTCAACAAAGTTATTTCAAATGACATTCTCAACAACTTCGCTGAAGACTACAAGTTTTTAAGTAATTTTTATATCGTTAATTATCATTAAAATTTGTCTTTTCACATTTTTACTCAAACAAACAATACCACACTTCGCATTTAAAGCCAGCAACCTCTTCTGCAGCTACTGAGGTCGATAGATTTTCGCATTTAAAAATGGTTATCTTTAAACCACAGGAACATATTGCTTGCCATATCGGCACTTTTGGACTTGTCCGCATCGCTCACATTCTCCGCTATGCCAGCAGTATAATATGGTGGGCATGGAAGCATTTTTGAGTTCTGTTCCATATAGCTCTCGTAGTCTATCAAAATTATTGTAATCGGTTGTTGCAAAGCTCGAGGGGCCCTTGTTGCAGTACGTTGCCTTAGTTCTGCATTTTTTCACGGTTTTATGCTTTTTATAGACCTTTCCATTTTTTGTCACGTTGATTCATTCCAACGCTCGTTCACGTTTTATTGGTCGAATCACGTATTGGCGTTGATGTATTCTTCCTAATTAGACTATCTACTCCAGTTACGAGTTGGAAAATCAAGGTTTCCTGGTTGTTCCTGGTAGTTCATCCAAAGAATAGTGTGCCTCAAACTTGTTTATGATGGATTTTACACTTGCGTGGTGTAACTATTATTTTCTCTGTTCCTTGTGTCCGAAACCTTATTTTCACTTCATTTTTAATGCGCAACATTTCAAAAAGTAAACAAATAAAAGATGACAATCAAACACACAGCATGCTGTGATGAGCACATTGAAACCATCACAAATACGTGCGTGCAACGCAAATGTATGTGGGTAGCTTAATTCCGATACAGCGCTTATGTATGACTTAAACTGCCCATAAAAGCATAAGAGTCCCATATTAAAAAAAAACAGCAAGCCGAGAAAAACACTGTTGAAGATTTACATTCTCATTGAGCCTTATGGATGGGATAACCCTGTGTTGGTATTTTTTCGGTATTTTCATAACAAACCTGGTAATCTTATTTGTTCATTGTGATTCAGTGGTGATACAGAATACAATCCAACAGATAACTCATTTTCGTTAAAAATCCATATGGGACTCTTATGCTTTTATGGGCAGTAAATGTATGATAACAAAAAAACAGAATGTCAGAAAATCTTTCAGAATATTTAACTACAATATCATTTGTATTTGACCGTTTAAAGGCAACGGAGCCTCCAACTAAATATATATTTTTAAATCTGCGTTTTACGACAGTACCATAGAGCCGTCCAACTTCTAATAATTAACCAAAAATATGAGCAACCATGAGTCCAGAAACCTGTCAAATCGAAAGCTTTGCTCCAAATCCGGGCTCAATCCCGCAGTCACCCCGACAGCCATCCGATGATTGATTAAATCTTCTCCCCGCCCCACCCGCTCCTACACTTAACCGCCCCATTGCTCGTTTGCCCAGCTGGCATCAATGTCACGTGTGACAAAAGTGCATGTGTATTGTCACTGCCAGGGGCACCGATAGGTAATCAACCGACCGCGATGCACGTTCGGTCGTCGTCGTCATCGTCGCGATGGTCAGGGTGGTGGGTGGCATGCGGCAAGCTAGAATATGTATACATTCTAATTGATTGCGCCTATTGTTGTCAGTCACTGTAACTGGCCAGTGCAGTGTCGTCACAGCATTTCGCTCTTTCGAACCCGAGCGAGCTGACTGACTGACTGAGGAGGCTCTGTTTTGATTGATGTTTGCTAAAACACGAACACAACCGCACACATATTCTTTTGCAGATGCACGTTCGCCGGCGGTTTTCATTCGCTTATCCATAGATGAAACTTGCCGCTGCCACCGCCGTCGCCGCTTGCTGAGAGTCGAAATTTATTCATATTCTGTTCCAACTGTCGTTTTTCTAATTAATGGTTATGCAAATCGTGGCACAGATCCTAATCCGACAGACGGGAAACTTGGCATGATCTATACACTTAAACAAATTGAACCTATGGAACAGAACCGGGAGATGTCGCCGTTCGTACGGGTAATCTAAAAAGGGCGATCGGTTTGCTGTAATGAAATTTCCACGTATTTTCTACATTCGGTGGTTCGGGACGCCACCGTCATCATCCGTCTCGGTAACCCACATGATTGTGTTTACCACTAATCGCGATCCCGGTTGTTGGTCTTGCCTCGCGAGAGAGAGAGAGAGAGAGAGAGAGATAGAGAGAGAGGGAGAGAGAGACAGAAAGAGAAAGGGACTACATGCAATTTCATTAACCCCCAGCGAGAAGGTCTAAGTGCAGGGTAAAATTTTTAATTGAATTTCCTGCTTTCCGGCGATCGACAGCGACGGACGTCGCTAAATTCCAATAGAACCACCACCGACCAATAATTGATATTTTGCGTGGGACAGATGGAACACAAAAGTTGACCTTTACCCCTTTTGTTTTGCTGCCGAAAATTTAACATTCATTGCGACAAAGTTTGCGCTGCTACGGGGGGAAATTGCTCTGTTTGAAAAATAGAAACATTAACGAGGTAAATAGACCGCTGGCTTCAATAATTTTTATCACTTGAATTGGGTACTTGTTGTTCTGTTCGACCCGGTCCCAGTTGAGTGTTCATTTGCAATTAAAAGAGGAAGGATTTTAATTAGAAAATCGATTTAAAACTCCCCCGTCGCTGAGCCCCGTTCCGTTGTAATGGGGCGATAGGCGTTGGTAGGTTGTTGGTAGGATGGTCGGCCACCCCGAAAGAGCCGAACCTTCTCCATTCTTGTGGATAGGAAATTATAGCGATGATTATAAACCCTGATCGGTTCGTTGTAATTGTGTATTGTTCTTCCACTGTCTCTGTGTGTGCCATTACAATCTACTTCACAATGTGCCCCCATCTCTGAAATTACCCCAACCCCCAAAAGTACGTTAATGAAAGCGATTGATTGAGTTCCTAATGGGATTACTACAGTCGGCCGACAGCAGCAGCAGAATTTTGCGACAGAAGAGCCACGTGGTACGGGTTACTAAATTTAAATTTAGGTTAGCCTATCATTTTTTCGTTCACCGACAGCCCTGATTTTGGGGCTAAGGTGCCCCCAACGACCGTCTCGGCTCACAGGCACCGAGCTTTCTATCTATCTTCGGGCGTTACGGAGGGTGGCAAGGCCACCCTCTCCCGACAAGGGGTTTTATAATCACATTCAATGGATAATTATGCCTTAACTATCATTAAAATATTCCATTCTGAGGATTATAATTATCATTATTTCGACATTAAGAATTTTAATGTCGCTCACTCTCGGCACTTTCGGGCGTTTTCTGTTCTCCGGTGCGAGATGGTTGTTTTTCCTAGCCCAAACATGGCAGGCGACGGGCGGGCAAAGGAAGAGCAAACGGCGCCGGGGGTATCAGCTGCTGCAAGGGAAATTGTTTTTGTTTTTCAGCACTTCAGCCCAATGGGAATGGGGGTAAGCGTCGAAGCTCTGGGGGGGAGTACTATCACGACGGCTGCAATAAATTTTAATTCTTTCTCAGCTTCTGATTTTGTGAGTTGTTTAATGGTTGAAAGTAGGAGGAAGGAGTGGGTTAAGCACTGTTCGAGTGTATGCCATTCGTTGATGGGGACAGCTTTTCGGTGCTGTGTAATCTTCTACTGTTTCTTCTGTCCCCGAATGTATGCAATTGCTGCTTGTTTTCGACGACTGACGGTCGAATGGCACGGCATCGGTCCCTTTGACGGGTGAGGAGCTTATAATTTTGGTTAATTGAAAATGTTTGTTGCTGTCAAGATATGTTGCATGTTTGGTATCAGTTTTCCGGGAGCTGCCTAAGCAATACTGCCCCGTGTCTGTGAGGTAAGATAATTTTTTTTGCTGAGCAACTTCTTATCTTCTTGAAAGTGGGGTGTGCGTGATCAATTAGTATTCGGCAAAAAAACCTCTAAAAATATTCAGTTTCTTTTTTCCTAACTTTATTGAGCGCTTGGATAAAAAATCATGTGGATTCATTTGACTGAGCTGTGTGTCTTTTCCATAGAAACAAAAGGTGGAAAATATTAAATACAAATAGTTGTATAGACTATGCTAATGGCGCAGTTCAAAAATGTTCATATATTCCAGCTGTAATGCTAAAAATCTGAAACTGACTTCTATATTTTAAAATACTTCTTTAGAGAATTTGCTGATTCTGAAAAGGACAGTCTGTTTAGAAGAGTTGGAGTTTAATGTTTTGTGTTCCTCTCGTCAGTAACTGACACCAGCCGATATATTCAAACTAACACCAAATGGCGCCAGTTAGCCACTAAATCCAAACAGTTCACACAACATGTGTGAACGCCTAAAGCAACTGACTGGTAACAAATAATGTCTCGGTTAGCCAGGCACAGAAGTTCTTGGTCGCTTACGAGTATAGTGAAACGGACTGTTATTTTTGTTTTCACGTTCAATGTTCATACTGTTCTATCTGGCAAAATGACCGAAAATGCGATAAGCCAAAAGTTGGTCCGAGCACCGTCAGGCAGAATGTTTAAGAAAACAATCCAGTCAACTTTGAAAGATCTCAAGGCTTTTCTGGGATTATGAGATAAAAGATATAAATTATTTAATAGTGTAAAGAATAATAGCTCATGTTTCAAAAAAGGTAAAAAAAACATTGATTTATTTCAGAGTTTAATCTATAGCATGCATTTTGTGATAAACACTACGATATATTACGTCTCATGTTCTAGTCCAAATAAAAATCTTGCCCTTGAATAACCCAAAAAAAAACTAAACGTTCGACATTGATATGCCAACGTTGGATTACAAGCAACGTTGTCAAGTATTTAAAATCTAAATATAGCACTTTCCAAAAAAAGATTGCGGGGAAATTGAGCATACAATAGCTTGCAATAAAACTACTTCTATGCTTATAATTTTTATTTTATTATTGGTGATTTTGTCGACTTTTATCGAGGTGGTCGTTGAATCCAAGAGACAGTTGTTTTGCCTGAGAAAGCGATATCTTCACACAACCAGCGCATGACAACCCTACCTTAATCAGTTGCTCACATTAAATCGTGTTACATCGTGATGCATGACGAAAATCACACCTGTATCAAAATATGCTGCGGTTTCAGAGCAGGCCCAAAATAGGAAAAAAATAGAAATTAACCAAAAAAATTCTGATCTGGCAGGCGATTTGTGAATGTGGCGAAATTGGCGCTCCCTGAATAACTTCTGGAACAAAAAGCGGCGAAACACACCACGCTCCGAACTTGTTTATATAGTAGGATGCCAACGAAGTGAATTTAATGCCGAATGAAATGGACCAAACTAATTCACTGGAGCTTCGCCTAAGTAAAAAATTTCCGCTACTAAGCATATAACATCTCAAAATCATTAAACGTTAGCTGGTTTTCCAAGACAATTCGTCTGCGGATTTCAAAAAATAGCGAATACAATTTTAAATATGATGTTCTGTTGTTAGATCGTAATTTATGACCCAGGAAACACTAACCGTTTTTCAATTGAATTATCGTCCCACAAATGCAGTGCGTAATGGCAAGATGTCAAATCCAACCAAAACAGCACGAAGAAATTGTGCTATTTCAGGAAAGGAAACAGACTTTTCCAGACACTCGTTTACGTAAATCTTCTTGTTTGACAGCTCTAGTCGTACTGACTATCGCTTTTCTAGCTACAGGTACAGCAAACCTGCCAAACTAGATATATCTTAGCGAACTTTGGCAATTTCGTATGCTTGAAAATATCTGCCCACTTTCCCCTTCCGGTTACCGTATGAATCACCAGAACAGTCTTCACGCATGGGGTCACTGGGCTAGGGTCAGAGAGGTATGGGATTTTCAGGACCCGCACTTAGGATTGATGTAAAGTTTTACTAGCTACACTTTTAGAAAAAATGAAAATTAAATTTAACGTAAACAACGCAGCAACGTATTTTTCTGTCCGATAATAGGATTTTACATGCTATGATATGTAAAATTGAATATTGTGACTCTTTTGATGTAAAACTCAGATTGAATGACCAGGAAAAGCCGAACATCTCACTATTTTACATGTAATAAAATGTAAATTTATGTGAACTGGGACGCTCCTTTTATGTGCATCTGGCAAGACGTAAAGTTACATGATTTTTTTTTGCTGTATATGAGCATTAGAAGAGCAAAGAAAACTGCAGGACATTGAACACCCCTTTTATTTCTTCTCTCCTTCCAATGAGTTCGAATGCAGCATGTGTGCTTCTAGAAGATTGTATTTATATCACTCTTTCGGTATTGATGGAACTTCTATTGTCTGAATAGGAATTATTTGCTCCATATGAGAAACGCTGCATTCTATAGGCACTCAAAATGTTGTTAGTTATCGACGAATTTATTGAATGCTGCATAACATTAAACAATTCCATCAGATCGGAGCCAAAAAAAGGCCGATGGTGTTAGAGAGCACCTTACAGAATTAACCAGACTTCCCATGAACTTCGACAATTTTGTACCTGTGTACCAAATTTCGTGCATGCATTCAACCTCAAACATACTTCGTCTCGATGTACAGGCTCGCCTCGAACATGGAACCCAAGCGAACTCTAGTTCAAACATCCGTGTACGTACACCGGGTGCGTACACGAGAACGATGTGCACAAGGCAAAAAGAGTCAACGATAGTGATGATGAGAGTGAGAAAGAGAAAATTAGTGCTTCGAACCTACGTGTACGCACACCGTGTACATACATGGGGTTCGGTTGTGCAGGCGAACATGTGCACGTGTTTAGGTACGAAATAGCGTATTTTAGTTCGTACACGAAGTGTGGGTTTAATATGAGCACAGAACCAGAGCGCACATTGTTTTCGATGTGCATATGGGAAGACTGGTATTAACTGTCTCGTAAGCCACACCCGTATTCGATTTGGTACTAATAAGGTGCCTGTCATTCGACTTCTCGTTAGGATCGAAACAATACCAATACCAAACGTGCTAAAAAACAAATTTTGGACGCATTGTTAGGAAGGAATCTAATCTCTGGTATGACAAATGGAATCAGTTACATTTCTTGAAATCATCAGCCTAACAGCAAACAATCCAACCTGGTCAGGCTTCCCAACATGCTTTACTTGGTAGCAGCTTTATCGCATTGTTAGTGCCGGGAAATATTCAGCTGGATTATATTATAAATTAACCAAATTTTGGATTTCTCAGCATGCTCTACTCGAAACAAACAGAGAACTTATACTTTTTCCGTGCTGTTTTCGAGATTTCATTTCTGTTATTGATGCAAAACATACATATTTCGAAATTTAATGCAAAATTTGTGACCATTTTTCTGGCTGTATAGTGCAAACATTGAGTAATTTCAATTAGCACAGAAATGTTCGCAATCGTACACTCTTTTCATCCTTTAAATCGGAGTAAGCTTTGGAAGTTTTCCACTTGAGTGTGTTTGCAATTCTTGATTTAAATGAAATTTACCATGACAAACACCAGCAGAATATATTCTTGATCTGTGAAATAAAATAATTTAAGAAATACAATAGAGTTTTTCCAAGTTGAATTCAAAATCGCGATATGTAGAAAAACGACAATCGCCAAGGCAAGTTATGGCTTACGGCGTTTAAGACATGAGATTTCCTATTCCGGCTATCAGACGCGATTGACCTTGAAATGAGTTGTACCGCTTATATTTATTGATTCGAGTAATTTCTATGCATGAAAACGATTTTAAAGCAACTTCAGCAATGCAGGACATTCTTCCATCGTTTGGTGATTTCGTAAAATAGTTAAGTATGGATTATTTGTTTTAAGTGTACGCGGTTCAGTTCGATTTATACATCTTCCTTAACTGGAAACAATCAACATTTAGCGTAACCTATAACAATGAATAAGGAACATTTCTGCCACAAGAAAAACGCGACGATCGAACATTTATTTATTTTTCACGGAGCAACAGAATATCTATTGATTTCAAGGGCTGCAAAATTCGACCATCTGTTAGCGTAGCGGAATAGTTGATAAAGCTGCAAACAGGACAACAATATTTCAAATTTCTGCTCTTGAATTGTTAGGCCAAAACTTCACGGAAGGAATATTCCTTGAAAAATTGTATATTCATAGACGCTTTAGTGATGAAATTTTTCTTCCATAACTGAAGACGGCTTGCCAAATCATCAACTTATGAGAAAATTTGTCTGCATCGCTTAGTGAGGTAAAATATTTGACTCGAGTTTTGTTCACAATCTACTTTAACGTAAGTTTAATCGACCATCGAAATACGTCTTGTATTTACCCAGAACATGCTTTTATTTACTACCTCCTTGCACAAACAAACAAATTTTGCTTCAGCGTCCTGTGGGCATGCTTGATGGTGTCCTACTCGCGCTCAGATTCGCTGAACTCTACTGTGTACTGCAGTGAACCTTTTGACCAAATCAATTCCAGAGAGCCCTTGCAAAGTTTTTAACGTATAAATTATTCACCGTATCATTACATAGGAGATTTCTCAATGTTTAATGCCACATGCCCCCAAATAGACATATTTTATACCAAACAACAAGAAGGCATGTTCCACTAAGTGTTCCATCATCGAATGGTATCGTCGCTCTCTAAGCCTATTTCCAGTCGAGCAATATTTTACCCGCTGATCACCGATGACCTATTGACTTTTGTATTCGTTTATTAAACGAATGCTAGTTAGTATCCGACAGATCACACTCAAGTTGCTATTGCGCGTGGAGACCTTATTTCGCCTTGCCTCTGGTATCTTGGGGGGTCATTCACTTCACTTCACTCATAACTTATGGGTCGCAAGTGCGAGCTCGGCATCTTTGATATTAGCTTTCTCGTTAATGGTACTGGCTGTTGGTTTGGAGATCCCGGACGCAGATGTTCTTCCGTGTCTTTTTAACTTTTGGGTAACAAGTGTCAACTCACGCTCTTTGGTATTAGCTTACTCGTTAATGATGTTGGCTGTTTATTTGGAGATGCCGGACGCAGCTTTTGCTGTTGTTATTATTGCCTGAACCACAGTAACAAATTTGTCAACCATATTTTGGTTAGCTGATGGTATTATTGACTGTGTGTCATATTGGATAGTTTTTGGCGGTTCTTGAGCATGGTTTCCAGTAATGTGCAGTCGGGTCACAGAACAGTCACGTGTTAACTCAATCCCAGCATGTGATGCCATATGACGATTGAATCATGATAGCTTGCTTGATCATATTCGTACAGCGTAGCATCCCGATTAGAAACACATAACAAAAATATTTCAAGACTATATCTCGAGCTGTTACTTGTTATAATTTTCTGTTATTTTAACTACTAACGAGACCAGATTTATAACACAGCTTATTAAGAAAATTGCATTCTGTTATAATCTTGTTATTGTATTCTGATCGAGATATATTAAGCTGTTTTTAATTATTAAAGCACCACAATTCGTTCAACCGTCATGAAATCAGAAGAATGTTACGAAAAACCATGCTTTTTTCGTTTAGCTGTCGAGGTGAATGGGTTAATGTGTCCTGAATATGTGCCTCGGTGGCTTTAGTTGTTGGAAGCAGACTGATTAGTATCTGATGGCTCTCTATTGTTTCATCGCAGACCCCACCTGCATGTTCGTAACCAATCGTGCGAGGCGACTAAAATGTTGCTACTGATTGCTACATTAAACTCCTCGTGACCATATTGAGAGCGCTTGGGAGCGAAAAATAGTGGCAAATATTGATTTATACTTATGTGATTGATTGACCGATATATGATCGACATCTGACCGAAAGAGAGGAAAAAATCACGTAGCTGAATCTAAACATTTATTCCTAAATTGTTGGGCAACTTAATTTTTATTAAGCATCTGAATATCCGTTGTTTATGGCCGTGGCAATTAGAGTTCCTAGTACAGACCCTTTTGGAATAGAACCGGTCCCTTGGTACTGACAACGGGAAAATACCGTTACTCGATTTTCTTTTCAAAAAGAAAAGCGAGAAGCACTTAACAAGTATTCTGATCAAAAAGCATGTTTGATGTGTCACTTGCTTTGGAACAGTATCTCTTTTTATTAGACAGATTTGATTTACTTATGCGGAACATTCGTTGATTCCGAAGTTTTGCACTCTTTTAGATTAAATTACATTTTTGCTGTGCTACTTTCTTCGAAGAAGGAAGATACTAGAAATCCAAGATAAAATTAATCGTCTAGAGCAGAAGTCAGCACAATTCACTGCATTACTTCCTCTTATGTACACCACGTCTTCTTGCAGGCCTTTTCCAATCGCCAGCAAATCACAATCCTCGCCATTAGAAGCGTTTAGTGTGGATGTCAAATCTGGAATAATTATGTACTAAATCGGAGTTCTTTCTTTTAAGGACTCCAGTCGCAATGAAAATGCCGCTTTTCTAGCTACAGCTACAGAAAACCTGCCAAATCGGATATTTCTTAGCGAACTTTGCCACTTGAAAATGTCATCCATCTTTCCCCTTCCGATTGCCATATAAATAACGAGTAGCGTGTTTATGGATGGGTTGGCGCAAGAGGCTCTGGCATTTTTGGGACCTCGCACTTAGGATTGATATAAAGCTATGTGCTATGCTATGTGTAAAGCAAAAAAAACTACAGAAAAATAGCGCTACTATTCTTTCTGTCACAAGATAAAGATATCTGGGTATAATCGGAAGCAAAGTGGAATGCACTTAAGATTGTTAGTTCGAATGCAGAAATTTATATGTGCTTCTGAAAAATTGTATTCAATTAATTGTTTTGGTATTAATGCAGGAAAACATAATAAACATCGATTTTTAGTAACATTTTTACAATTAAAAATCGCATTCCACGGACACGGACATTACACGGACAAATTGATTGAACTCTCAATGACATCAAATAATCTGACCAGATCGGAACTCCAAAGCACCATAGTTCAAGCAGTAAATAGTGTTGTGCAACAGACATATAATCATTTAGTCCAAGATAAGACTGACGGTTTAGAGTACTTAACGGAATTAACTATCTCGTAAGCCAAACCCATATTCGAATTGTTGCTTATTAGGTGTCTGCCATTCGATTTTCTTTAGCACCTCTTTTGAGATCGAAACATAAGTAAATCGACGCTTTTTTCCAAGCCGTTTTTTTAACACGGCTCATTATAGCGGTAGTTTAAAGGAGCCGTGGAAATGTGGTTTCGGACGCCTTGTTAGCAACGAATCGAATATGGGTGCGACTTGCGCTATGAGACAATTTTAACTTCAAGACGTAAAGTGCTCTAAATTGTCGGCATTGTTATGTACCAACAACTCGTTCGCTGAAATGAAAATACCCAACCACGTCTTACTCATACTCTAACTCTAAAAAAATCTAATGTCGTTAAAAAAAATTCTGAGCTTCTGTGTTTGCTTTCCGGGACATCACTGGGGACAAGCTAGTTGCTTTAGGCGTTCACATGTGACGTGTGACTGTTTGGATTATTGCATTTAACTAGTGCTTATTTGGGTACTAGATTAGATAGATCGTCTAACTTTGCTCCAAGTTGGTGTTAGTTACTGACGAGATGAATTCGAAACACAGAAATCAGACTTAATTTGAGTTGCGTCTTGTGCTGTTAATGCACAAATTGGTTAAATCCAATGTTTTCTTTTGGGAATTAATATTGTATAAGAAAATGGGTGCAGAGGGAAATTACTGGCTTATGTTTAAAAAACACACAACATTTTGATCGAATCTCTTAAGTGATTTATAAGGCTCTGTTCGAAAAATGAACATTTTTTTCAGTAAAACTTCTCCTTCGTCGTGTTTTCTGATGAATATCTGCCTTGAATTCTTGCACTGAATTACTGTCTACTTTGTTGGGTATCTTTTCCATCGTTTCTGTAAATCAAACTGAAAGTTCGTGGTACATTTATTCAATTTACACTCGATAATTGTTTAATAATTTTCGATGGAACGGAAATCTGGCCAATTTGGTGTATTAATAATAAATTTAAAAATGAGTTCGATATTGTACATTCTTTAATAATCTGATTGAAATGTTAGTTGTCTAAATTAAGGTAGAAATTCACGGAAGCACTATTCCTTGAAAAGTTGTACATTTATAGTCGCTCCAGTGATGGAACTACTAGTTTTACTTCCATAACTGCAGGTGGCTTGCCAAATCATCAATTTATAAGTAAATTTATCTGCGCCGTTTAGCGAAGTAAGATTTTTGACCGTCCAAAATCCACTTCAATGGATTGAAATACATAACTTGTATTTAGTCAAAACTTGTTCGTATTTATCACTTCCTTGTACGGGCTTCTAGCTATAAAACATCACAATTCCTTCAACTGTCACGGAATCACAAAAAACCATGCTTTTTTCGCTGTGCATCGCTGACTTGACTCGTTGGAATTTGGACTGATTACCTTTTTTGATGTCTCTCTGCTGTTTCATCGCACATACCACCTGCATGTTCATAACCAATCATTTAAAGCGACTAAAATATTGCTTCTGGTAGCAATATTAAGCTCATCGCACAATATTATTGCTAAGATTAAAAATTTTCATATTCTCTTCTCACTGGAATCGCACGTCACATAACTTTTATTGAGCATCTGAACAAGTATTTTATCTTATTTTATGCTCGTGTCAACTAGGATTCCTAGTACCCATCCTTTTTGAAGAGAACAGGGTCTACAGTACTGACACTAGCACTACTACTCGATATTTTTTTTATAAAAAAACGAGAAGAATTTTACAAATATTTTCATCAAAAAAGCCTGTTTAATGTGTCACTTACTTTGGAACAGTATGTCACATTATTTAACAGATTTTTTCTAATGCGACATATCTTTGATTCCGAGGTTTGGTACGCTTTTAGATTAACTTACATTTTAGCGGAGCTACTTGCTGTGTTCTCTGTTTACTTTATTGTATTCTATCTTCCACATCTCGAGCAGAATTCAGCATTCCTTCCTCCTATGTACACCACGTCTTCTTGCTGGCTTCTGCCTTTTCCAATCCCAGCAAATCACAATTCAACCCCCTTTCAACCGATTCTTGCAGATGACAAATCTGGAAAAAAATATTTACTACTTTCTTTTATGGATAAACATTAAAAGACTTAAACTAATTATGTCGGCACACAGAGAAAAATGGGAACTAGTCGAAGATAGACTAATTGGTTTCAGAGAGTTTTATTGCAAAGGCTTCTATACAATATCTTCTACAGCATTTTCACATTAAATTTTCCGAATTTTTATTTGTTTACTAATTGCAGTATTTTGATTTAATGATACCTACTTCCTAGCTGTCCAAACGTCTCCCATACACAGTGGGTGAATAAATGTAACACGTAATACTATTCCCGTTTGCACTAGGCAAGGCCTACTATGCGTCTAATCATAAACAAGATTCTTTGAGCGAATAAACTGTTGCACAGATGAGTAATTATGGATTCAAATCCGGATTAGAAATGGAAATTTATTTATCCAATGAAGGACTATTTTTCACGTATAAATAACATAAAACATGAAAGTTTTAAATAGCAGTTGAATCATTAAAGTTTCGAAAGTTTTTAGCTAAACACCCGCTCACAGATTCCTATTTTAAACCTGGTGTTTTTTCATAGCTCACTGGAAAATTCCACTGAGCCATTCCTCCATGAGTAGACATCATTTTCCTGAAAAAAATCAATTATTAGCAGTAAATAATCAACCAACAAATCTTCCACAATTTTACCTATTTACAATTTTACGACAATCAATCCTATTAGATTAACAATAGATGTTGTTGTTGGTCTACGCCATTTTTCATTTCCATTATTCCATTCCACTAATCACGGATTACTATGATCCGTTCCCATCTCCCTTTCCCACCATCAACATCGATCAAACTAACGGTGAACATAACTAATGCCTAATGACGGAGTGTGGACTATCGACGACACGACACTGCGACAGATGCACATTCCCGCATCAAACATGGAGGTTATTCAAATCGAATCGCAAACCACAGTGACATATGCGACCGCGCGAGAGCAGTGGTAATGCTGATTGTTATTACATACATGTAGCCCGGGTGAAAATATCTAGATTCTAGAATACATAAAAAAAACAACGGTGTGTTAGTTTTCTATTGATTGCGTTTGCGAACTATATTTGTTCGGTCCTGCTCGTTCAGTGAGTTCCTAGATTAGTGTTGCTGTATTTCAACTAGTTTGTTAACGATCGGCAGATTTGTGCTCGTTTTTTTGCTGCTCTTAATTTTTTTTCTTTCCATCTAAAAATAGCGACGGATAAAGCTAACGTTCTTCTTCTACTGCTGCCAGTTTACTGAAAAAAAAAAATCTTCTTTTAGCGAATAACCAAGTCTCTTAACCATCAGTGTTAATAATGATTTCTGATTGTTCAAAATAATAATTATTAATATTTACTTAACGGAAAGGTTTAGTCTCATTTATTTTATGATTTCATTTTTTTATTCTTTCTTTCGTCCACTTCACTCACCCACCTGATATTTTTGAGTTTTCCACCTCCTCACATCAAAAGTTCAATAGAAAACAGTCAGTCAGATTTGCCAGTTGAAATGTCCTAATCTGGAAGAAAAAAAGGTCGAAGAAAAATTACCTCACTCAGACATGCAAAACTAAATTTTACTATTGCTACAGTGTAGACAACCCGATTGGTGAAAAGCAAACTAACCTCAAAATTTTAGTTATATTATTTTAATCTAATCGGTAGCTTTTAGTTTTTCCATACATAACCAAAAACAAATGGGATTGGATTAGGTTTGACCATAGTATTAATAACTTTTAACGAACAAATTGTCCAACTTTTGCCGTTTATTTTTTTTTCCTTCGATGAGTTTTTCTTCTCTCTGTTTTTTGTTTCATTATTATAAGCATTATTATCCATAAGTTATCGCTTCAGTTTATGCCATCTTTAGTTTAGAAACATGCTATCGTCTGCCAATATAGATTAAATATTAATAATTGAACACGACCGTGATCTCTATCGATGTGTAATGATTTTTATAAATGGATCAAAGCAACCGAATCGATGTTACAATAAAACTAATTGGTACTACACATGATGAAAAGCAAATGAAAAAAATGCAAAAACAAAACCAGAGTGTCCAAATTTTTAACTTCTTTCAGACTCGGGAACTGATAAGCAAATTGTAACAGAGCGTACGATAAAAAAAAGCGCTTTAACATAATTAGGTTTCCAAGAATGCCAAAAAAAATGAGAGCAATATTCCAAATTCTCGCGAATCAGTTGCGCTCTTGATCGATGATAGAGCCAACCAAACATGAATGAATGAACCAAAAAAAATCGCTTATAAAAATAATTAACCAATATTGATCAGGGTCGGACTTTTGGGCGATCAGAAATCATCTAACACTGCAATCCCTAATCACGATTGCAGATGCACGCCAACATTGCGATACACTGATAAAGGAGGAAGCGAACGACGACGACGATGATGATGACGATATGCAGCAGCACCATCAACAACAGCACCATCAGCAGCAACAGCAGCAGCAGCAACAACATCAGCATCAGCAGCAGCAACAGCGGAAACAGTTGATTCATCAACAGAAACAACAGCAACAGCGGAATTGTTTAAGTGCCTCGGTTGACGGTGAGAATGCAGGGTTGAGGGAGCCGGACGAGAACGACAGTCGTTACCTGGACGATGATGAAGAAGAGGAGGACGAGGATGGGATCGACGACGATGAGATGAAGGCAGATATTATGTCGATCGATAGCGACTACCATAAGCAATTAGCTGCGGCCGGAGTCCTGGCGGCAGCTGCTGTGGCCGCCAGTGGCAACGGTGGTAACCCACTGGGTGACGGCAGTGAGCCGAATGATTTTTTTAGCGCCCACAAGTCCGGCTCTCGTGATCTAGCGCTCAAGCAACACATCCTGAACGAGAAAGCTCGCCTACATGCTCACCTTCAACGGCACCAGCAACAGTTGGCTGGCTTTCTACTGTCGACGTCTGCAGCGGCCGCTACAACGCCTCCTACGTCCACTCCTCAAAACTGTATCAACCAATCCACCAATTCGACAACCTCGCCATTCGCCTCGGGCACCGGTAGTCTAAGCAGGAGCGTCACTGGCAACACTGTAAATAGTAATTCTGTAAACAACAGCTTCTCGCACGACAGCAAACCCCAGAAGCAGTCGCAAACGCCGGGCGATCGTCTCAACCCCTTTGCCTACAACAACAACAGTAGCAACTCCGGCCAGGTCTACCTGTTACCGTGTCCTTTATGCGAAGTCCCCCTAGAACCACGTGTCTTTAGACAGCACCTCGATCGTCACTATCCACGTGACAGTCCGGTCTGTCCGGTCATCCAGTGTGGCCGTCGCTTTGCTCACCCGAACTCGGTTCGGAACCACATGCGCCTGAAACACACCAGCCAATGGGCGAAGATGAAGGCGATGCGCTCATCCGGTGGTCCCTTCACCGGGATTCCTTGAACCGGCGACGAAGCTACACCGCCGCGGCTGCTGCAACACCGGAGTAGTTCCGAAGCCGGCAACGACGACAACGACAACGACGACGGCGGCGGCGGCAGCAGCAGCCATAGCAGCAGCTAGTGATTAGACCGTGCGAAACTGAACATTCCTCACAAGTGACTGGTGGTGTGTCCGTGGGTCTCCACTATTAGTTTTTGTTTTTTTTGTTTGTTTTTGCCGATGGTCCATCGATCCATACGGTTATACACTAAAGTTCCTAACTATTCAAAAAAAAAAACAGTGTAAGTGAGTAGGCGTAAAGAAGGGCTGCTGCTACTAGGAGGGGGAAGGGGGCGGGAACCTGGTATGACGTGATTATTGTGGCGGACGGTTTCGTTCTGATGACAAGGATATATCTATAAGTTACTAATCAATTATAGGTGTTTTGGTTTGAAATTTAAGAACGTATTAGACCCTAGAAAAACGTAGCGGCAATGGATCAGTAAACATTTAACAATCTTGAAAATGACTTAAAAATCTGGCATCATGGTTGATCGCAGTAGCTTTGGATGGACATTAGACTGTCCAGAAAAGGCACATCCCTGAACCAATTCCTAGTCCGACCAGGAGCGTCTGGTCCAAATTTGAACCAAATTGGACAAGTCTAGCTACCGGAACAATGAGCTTAAAATTTCAATGGATTTTTTACAATTTACACGATGAAAACACATGAATTCGCATTTTCACCGCTAAGTGGCACTGTATGCATTAGATCTTCACTTTAAGTGAGAAAAGGGAAGATAATTGTATCCCGAACAACTTTATTGAAGACTGCACATCAATCCAGCTTCTTTGGGAGAAGTTATTAAATATTTAACTAAGTGCTATCTGAATCAATTTTGCAAGAGGCCTAACAGCGCACGTCGACGAATTACGAATTTGATGCCAACGATTTTTTTTGTGGATTAAATAATGTGCTTGGAAGAATTTTAGTGCAATAGTATGCGTCAAATTTTGACTGAAAAGTTTTAGTTACACATTTGACCGAACAGAGGGCGGAAACACTAACTTTACAACTAAGAGAGATAGAACATGGGTACGTTCAGTGAAATTACTGAAAAGTATCTTTTTTACAACTTTGCAGAAGACACCAAATTTCTATCTCACTCCGTTGAAAAAATAAAGATGGCGCCCTCTATACGGTGAAATGTGAAACGCAAATTTTCTAACCGAAAGATGACTCATATTATGTACTAAAATTATTCTGTTAGGCCTCGTGCAAAACAGATTCAAACATCACTTCGTTAAATGTTTAATAACTTCTCCTATTAAAGTTGGATTTGAGTCTTCTACTAAGTTGTAAGCAATAAAATTATCTTTCCTATTCTCACTTACAGTGCGAGTTCCGTTTTTCCGTGTAAATTGTCGAAAATCCCAGACAAACTTCAAGCACGTCTGTCCGGTAGCTAGACTTGTCCAAATTGGTAAAACTTTAAAGAAGACACTTCTGATGAAACTAGGAATCGACTCAGGAGTGGGCCAAAGGAATCATGCTTTCTTGTCACTTAATGGACATCCTCTCTACTTATTCTCACCAAACCGCCATATTTATTTGGCTGCACTCAAAGTGTCTGTATTTTCGGACAATTTGTTAGGTAACAGCCGAATTAAAGATTGATTCAGTCAGAAACCGGGCGCAAAGAATCAACTCTATGGCATAGAGAAATTGTGGTGGTCAAAATATAAAAAAAAAATATTCTGATGATTGTATGATCAAATACCGAACCTTCCTTTAAATTACTCGCATTGGCGGGTTAACATCTTGCTGGTCTCCGTTAACTGCCTTAGACCAGGAGCGGATCCAGAAAAAACCTCATGAATGAAATCACTTTTGGTGTTCAACCTTGGCTTGAAATGATTTTGAGTTTGAAGCTAATTTAAAATTGAAACTAATTTACAATTTCTCAACAAGTTAAAAATTTGCGGAGGGGGTCTGGACCCCCAGGACCCTCCCCTCTAGATCCTCCACTGCCTTAGACCCTTAATAAACCTATAAGACGGGCACCGCTGTACCACTTTCTGTACCACCGTAGTTTGTTTGTAACAAAAACTTGAATTTTTGTTCGCAACTGCAATTCTCTTGTCAGATCTGGAGTTTTTGAGCAAATGTATGCATGGAAACGACCTTGAACTTCCTGATAACATTTCGTTTAGCCGCGGTCGGATAAAATTCAAACGTCGATACATGTTATTCATATATTTTTATGCAAATCATTTAAAAGTGATGTATTATTCAAGCAAATATTTGATCCTTTATTTTAGGAAATTGAACTTAAACATTTGAAGATCCCCGCATTAATAGTTCCGGTAGTGTAAAAAATGACAGACTGCAATTCGCAGGAACATATTGCTTGCCATACCAGCACTTTTCGACCACATTTCTACACTCCACGAATTTTCGAACTTATTATCGAACTCTTTTAATCAACTTCCGGACAAGTGTTTCATCACACCCAACCAGCTGCTTTACCAGATTTTTTAAACTCCCTTTTCATAATCGGCTTGTAACGTTCGATGTACCGAAGCTGACGGCAATCTGGTAAATTCCCTTTCCCGTGAATCAACTGATAGTTGTTCTGAGGTTTTAAGCCAACGCTAAATCCGACCCAAACAGTGCACTATGGTCCCAAAGCCTTATTTAGGAAGACAAAATTATTAGCGTCCAAACCGTTAGTCTCGTCGCCAAACTTGTTTATTATTTTTCGTCGATTAGTTAAACTAGGATGGTTCAAAGTGTCAACGTTTTAGATATGTAAAGTTTTGTGCTACGCAATGTTTTACTAAGTTATAAAACAATGTTCTTTCAAAAAGTATCACATACTCAATTGAATGACGGTAACTTTCAGTATTATCGCACCAATTGACTATTTCTTAGATGATTTTAAGAAAAGAGATTGAACGATCAAAACGCAACCCCTTAAAATCGCTATTTTTCATGTGTAGTTTCATTCATTTATTTATCTTAAATATGCTCACGACCCTTTTAGAACTGCATATGGCGTATATTATTGTTGACGAAACAAAGATTTATATTGTCGATATGAAGAGTTGAAAAAATTTTGGTTGAAAAACATTTTTTTAGAAGTAACGGTTCAAAAACATTTTTTACGTGATATACCTAAAACAGTTTTATCTTCCTAAATACGGCTTTGGAACCATAGCGCAATGGAAGAGGGCATTGCTTGTCATATAAAGGCAGTTCTGCTCGATAGATTTCTGCATCTATAGTTACAGTAATGTAAAAAATTGTAGACATCAAACCGCAGGAACATATTGCTTGCCAAATCAGCACTTTCGACCAAGTTTCTCCACTGGAATGGACCTATCGGAATCACCTACAACGGCCATATACTATTATGCACCTGGTAGGCTTTTGAGCCCTTTTTCACATGTGTCACTTTGGCGATTTTCTACGTTTTATAAGCCTTTTCACTGTTCCATTTCTTGATACGTTGGATAATTCCAGCACTAGTTTCCGCTCTATTGGTCACATATTCACGTATCAGTGTCGATTTATTTTCCCTAATTGAAGATGCCACTTTCTAGACCAGTTTCTCGCGTTCGAAGGTACGGCTTTGCTGTTTCTTCCTGGCTGGTTCATCCAAAGAATAGTGTTCCCTAACCTTGCTTATGGAGGATTTTACACTCGCGTGACGGATTCCGAAGCGCTTCAACAAATTTTCGTAGAATTACACCCTCTTAATTTAACCATGTGTACAAGACCTTAATTTTCACTTCATTTTCAATGCACGACATTTTGGAAACAAAGAATTTAAGCCGCAGAAAAAGTCAATAAACAAAAAATGACAGTCAAACGCACAGCATGCTGTGATGAGCACAACAAAAGCATCACAGATACGTGCGCATAAGGCAATTGTATATATTTCAGATGAAGTTCTTCTCTCCGCAGAAACTCACTTCACCTTCGACAAATGTTCTGGCAAATTTGTTCCTTTCTCAATGATTTGACACAGTGTTCATCAAGTGATAAGGCCACATTATGCAACAATTGAGATATCTGACGTTTAAAATATGCACACTAATGGTTCGCATCTTTATATTACCGCCCTCCCTTTTAAGCCCAGAAGCGGTTTGATTGTCTCCAAATTCGCGCGTGTAAACGATTTATTGCCTCCCAATTCAAACGTCAAAACGGCACAATACCAACGCAACCTGATAAGTCTATGTCGAAAAAAGTTTTGCATACAAGTTTGTACACAATTAATCTTTTGTTTCGAGCTATGTCACCGCTGACTTTTCTGTAATTGATTTCAATCAGGGAGGTGTCACTCCTGTCATCCACTATGGAGATATACGGACTTTGACAGTAATCAACATATGATGGGCCCATGTAGCCCGTGCAATAGCATGGGGTTGTTTTGATTTTACCAAAGGCAGATGTTGGCTAGGACAAAATGGCTGCCTAGCAGGGGCCTGATTTCAATACCTTCCAGCAAAGGTCAAACGATAGTATTCCGTTGACAGAAATGTTTCAGGACATATCATATGGAATTTGCGAATTTATATGATTTTGCGATTTTTGGAAATTATTCTAAAAACCTAATACAATTATCGTAGAATATGTAGAGTAGTCTAAATTCATGGAAAAGGTTGTCGAAGACATTCTAATTTGATTTTAAAAAATATTTCATGACGACAAAGGTATACTATAATATTTTTCATCGTTAAATGAAACTGGCAGCACTGCTTCAGCATAAGCATGCCATAATGTAACTCAAAAACTTTCGATATTGAAACCCAAGTAACCAATAGGCATTTATAGAGAAACATTGTCTTGTATCTGCTTTAGATCTGCATACAAAGCACCCCTTAAAAGCCGATAAGCCCTATATACTGATTTAATGCTCATATAATGCCAGAAAATGCGAAATATTGGCAATTGAATATCGATGTTAGATCACCGTGAACTTATTTTGGCGGATTTTAATTGATATTTTTCGGTGAAAATGAGCGGAAAGAGGTTAATTGGTTTACGTTTCGGCCTACTGTTACTTTTCAGCCATCATCAGAAATTTACTATATAAAAAAGTATAAAAAATAAGCATTATTACAATTTTCATCACAATAGTTTACAGTCACTTAAAACACCTAGCTATTCTACCCTCTATTCCCCATTGGGTTGCTTTTCTGACTACTCTAAATCTGTTGCCTCTCCCTGAACAGCTGTTGTGAGACGTGAGTGTTTCCCTATCGAGTTTAATTTTTTGAGCAAGCCGTTGTATGTAGTAGAGAACCCCATCGCATCCCGTTGTAGATTAACCGCAGTTTTCTCTCTCAATTTGATGTGGAGAACTTCTGCGTTTAGTCTGTTGCGCTCATTGTTGATTCTTTCGAGAATTTTGGTGCGAGATTACAATTACATTGGCAATTACATGCAAAGTTTGAAAACCCGTTTTTTGCATTATTGATTCAATTAAGCAGCAACAATGTAAAACTCTCAAATTTGAATGTTTGTTATTGGCACTATTCATGCTATTGTACAGTTGCAGTTGGGTGTTATTTTTGCCAACGTTTGCAACACTGTCGTATTTTCGTGTCGTCGTAATTCTTAAAATACCTTATCATCGACACCAGAGAGGTAACTTCACCATCCACCAGACTAGAGAGATTTTTCAGCTCAGAAAATCACATTGACCTCGGCTGGGATTGAACCTACACCCACTGGGGCTGGAAGTAGTCATGCTTGCCACTGAATCACTGGCGCAGTCATCTGCTTAAAAGTATAATTGACCCTCTTCTAATTATAGGTGATAAGTATTTTGATCTTATCGGAGTTTGAACATGAAAGATAATCATGTGTTCTTCCTGGGACATCATCATAGCCCCTGGGATAGCATAAGGGTTTGTGCATTGGGCCGGAGTCCCAAGGGTTGCAGATTCGAATGCTCCCTCGATGGATATTTTTTCTCAAAATTGCGTTCATTTAACTTACCATTTTCGATCTGTCTTCCCCGTAGGGTACCACCAAAAAAAATCTTAAATATGTATGAGCAATACTTTTTGAAAATTATCTATACTACTACCTCGTCATTTACGGCAAATACGCTTCTTTGTTCTGTTTCTGCCTTGACTATGTATATTGAACATATTCGGTTGCAGTGAAACATGCCGAATATAAATCTCAATAAGAGATGCATAAGAAACAAAAATGATTTTATCGGTATATTGGCTTTATATTTGCTCTGTAATAGCCGCAAATGCGTGTGAGCTTTGTTAAGCCAAAGACAGCCTTGCGTTCTTCTAAGATATATATATATATATATATTTAAAAAGCGCTATGGTATCCAATCAAGCTCTGGAAACACCCGCATCAATTTATTTTTGACTAGTTTTTAACATAGTGATCGAGGGCTACTATGTGTCCCTCACCTTTTTATGCTAAAGGTATGTTATTGCAAAATGAATTTTGGCTCGAAAAATACCATAAAATGCCATATGTAAAGCATAAATGCTATAAAGATCCTTAAGGCTTGTATGCATTATATAAACTTTATATACGTTCTCGGTAATCAACAAGCATTGGTACAAGCAGTAGAGTAGCATATAATTTGCATTTGAGATGCTTGTTGCAGCATTCAAGCAACTATTTTGAGGCCAATAAACAGCATTTTAAATGCACAACAGCAGTGTAAAAAAAACTTTTTCATGGCACAGCAGTAATGTAGCCGTGTATTTTGCCAAAATCAGCTTTTAAATGGCATTTAAAGAACTTTAGTGCTTACCAGGTAGCCGTTAATACGCATTTTACAAGCTTATTGGTTACCTGACCTAATATATAGTATATAGTGCCGGCGATAAGGTTACATTTTGACTGTGCCAATATATCAGCAGGTCTATTATTTGGATTATTTTTGAATGTGGGTCTTTCCCAACAACAATCGAGTTCTCTCGGTGTTATCGTTGACTGCTCCTGTAACGGTCCTTAACTGTTGGGTGTTTCGCCTTTCTTGTAACTAACCTGGCGACTGTTGTGATAAATCATTGGATTCTTTGCTCTCCCAGAAAATCCCACTGTGTGCCCAGGCGATATTACTGTCCTGATCGCTACATTCAGCTTGGTTGTTAGCTACGTGCAAGAGCAATACTCATACGGTTTTACCTCCACAGCGAGAGTGGCTGGTGATTTTGGATTTTTTGCGATTTCCCGGGGAAGAGAAATTCTACACCTAGCTAAACTTAGACAATCTTTCACCAACGGCACATAATAGTTATGACCAATACACTTTGTCGAAATTCTGTTTGTTGTCAGCGCATACTGGTGTTTCTTTTGATGCCTACCCTTTGGTTAGTAAAAATCTTCAGGTCCATTTTTCACCAGAAGTCGAAACCCTAGTTAGATAACTAAGGTTGCTGTTAGTAGAAACACTCAGTGCCGTTAATCATCAGGAAAGGACCTTTTTCGTTTCGGTTTTTTGATCCAAAATGGTGTCCAACCAAAATGTTATCTTATAAATGTGTTTTTTTTCTAGCTTTTTTTTTCTTGAAACTGTACTATGTTAGTTCCAAACTATAACACATATCAAAACGAATTTTTTAACTGCAGTTAGTGGTCAGCCAGTCCACAAACAACGACAGCAATAAACTCGCGAGAGATTGAACTGCTTGTAACTGTTGTCCAGCGCTGAACTTCTATTTATTATCGTTACAGTTGAAACCAGGAAAATCCAACCAGCGACAATCGTTTCTTCTCTTGTTTAGTGGTAATCCATGATGTCGGAAGTAGTGCGCTGTGTAGCGCATCATTGTACGAATACAGCGCACTACTTCCGACGTAATTCCATTGTTTAGAACCAGAGAAAATACGATTGTCGCTCGTTGGATTTTGCAGTTTTCAACTGCAACCAGAATATTTTCCGGTTGCTGCGTAGCAACCAACACTCATTCGACCTCCACAGGCTTGCTTTGTGATGCTATCATATATTGATAGAGTATTGTTCCTCCTTCGAAAGATCAGCTCATAATAAACTGCCTTCAAATATTTTCATTGTCATGAACCGCTATCCGGGTTGGACGATATTTTGAAATTTTGTAATCCGACCGTCCGTACATAACCGTCATAGAACGTTTACCCGCCCTCGTCTCCATTCACGTGGGCACTCTCACCTGGAAGAAACTTCTTTGTGAAAAAACCCTTCGTACTAAATAACAAAATATAAGAAAAAAAGTAAAACAAACGTCGCTATCGTGTAATAATGCACGACGCACGCCCGCGCCCGTAAAGCAGTTGTTCAAAACAGTTGAAGTTGTGTGATTCTTAGCATTCTTTTCCTTCTTATTTCTAGTCTCGGTATCATTATTATAACATAATTAATTATAAATAAAAACAAAAGCACTGGCAACACTTGCTACCGATTTTGGGGAAACCCCCACCCGCCGTGCATCGTTACAAATATAGTTAGAGTAAAGGCTTTCCATTTTTTTTCTCGATAGGTTACTAGATTGTTGTTTGTATCGACCCGAGCAAAAGAAAAAAAAAAACGATAAACAAAATAAATCATTTCTCAATCAGTATTATTTTGCCCCTTGTGTAAGCCGCCTGCACGCAGCCAAAAAAGGTTAGATTTATTTATTGCAGATTAGTTATCGAACTAAGATTAACGTAGAAAAAAGGGGGGCCTCGTGCCATCCGGTTCCTAAACGCATTGGAGTTGTAAACAGTACGATTCGTTTTATTCCTTCACTATAGATAAGTTGTATTCCTTCTAACGTAACAGCAAAACTACAAAGTCCTAGTGATTATGATTCCTTCACTTTTAAGTGTAACGCCGTTCAGTTTGAATCGCTGCGAAAAGCAAACTAAACGAACTAGAGAAAAAAAAAGTTGAATAATTTTCTATTTTTAGACATTCTAAAATGGTTCCTATAATGTAATTGACTATATATTGAGCAGAAGAACTAACTGTATATTTATGCAAATACACATATAAATAATATGAAAAAAGCAAAACAAATGCGTAGAGTTATATATAAAATAACTTTAAAAAAGCAAGTAGATAAGACGCTGTGAGCAGTACACTAAAGAGTAACAACAATTAAATAAACAAACCAGCCCAAAACTTGCGTTTTCCCCTTTCTACCCAACTCAATACACACAGTCAGGCAAACAAAATTTTCCATCACCAGCCGCAAACCGCACCTTCGTTAATGCCAACGTCCACTTGTAGTACCCCACCCTATTCTAACTATACCGATTATTATCGTCATATTTTCTCATACTGGAGACAGTTATTAGTGTGGCAAAATAGTTTATTTCCTAACCGTTCCGTTGTCCTTCATCGCCGGTGGCAAGCAATTCAAGTTCTCCCACCTCGCAATATTGTGTCCGTAATTCCTGCTGAAACAATACTAAAAGGAGAACGTATGCAAACCGATTAGTTTTAGGTTAGGATATAACACGATACTAAAACGCTAGCAGGCGTATTAATATTAGATTTCAATTTAGTTAGCCCACCACCCCCCACTTTGATTTCAAATTGATGGAAACAAAACTCGCCATAATGAAACATATTTTAGGGCCAATGTAAGTTCAGTTGTGGCTTTACGTTTGCTGGTTTTGACAGAGGAAAAAAACGATTCAACGGCAATAGAAAAACAATAAAAAAAAAACAAGTAAACAACTGCTTTGATACGAAAAATAAAAAAAAACGTTTGAACAATTAAAAACAACAACAGCATATACTAAACGCCATATTATACGATACCAACCAAAACAGTCAGCAGCAAAACAAAACAAACAAACAATATTAACAGAAGCTGTAAAGTTTAGTTTTGTATTGGAAGCTGAAAAGAGAGAGAAGGAGATATGAAGTAACTCACGTTTCTGAGAGGGAAAGAAAAAATAAACAAATTTACAAAAAGGAAATACAACTTTTACTCCTTCTTTTAATCCCCTTTTCAACTAACCTAACACGAGTGCCACCACATTAGCACATTAGCGAGCGCACAAATACATTCATAAACACAAAAATACACACGCACACACCAAAACACCTCGCCACCACTGTTGCCCTTCAGTTCGATTATGTTTATCATTTGCCACCATCTCTCTTTTTTCTCTTGCCACCCCTCTCTGATTGCAGTCTCTCGCCGTTCTTTAGAAATGCGAGTACGCGCCACAGATCCCCGACCGTGCCCCAAGTGCGGTAAGATCTACCGTTCGGCACACACCCTGCGCACCCATCTGGAGGATAAGCACACGGTTTGCCCCGGCTATCGGTGCGTACTGTGCGGAACCGTTGCCAAATCGCGCAACTCATTGCACTCGCACATGTCCCGCCAGCATCGTGGAATCTCGACCAAGGATCTACCGGTACTGCCGATGCCTAGTCCGTTCGATCCGGAACTTGCATCCCGTCTGCTGGCCAAGGCCGGTGTGAAGATTTCAGCGGCGGAACTGCGAGCACGCGCTTCCCCAACCGGTACCCGACGGAACGATGGTATGAAGCTGGAGCTGCGATCCGGAGGCGAGGGTGACGAGTTTGACGATCCCGAAGATCTGACCATGTCCCAGCAGAGCAGTCACAGCGAAAGCCAGCGGCGGTTCCACGAGAGTATGATGGGCATGTCGCCATCATGTAAGTATTTTTAGATCTGTTATACGCGGACTGGGTCGTTTTAATTTAGCGAAGTTCCTTTCGGTGACGTTTCAGCTTTTAACCACCCGAGCACGACGATAACGCGTGTTCGGCAGGGTGATAATGGTAAGGGCGGAATTGACGGCCGGGACGGCAATGGCGGAAGCGGAAACAGCAACAACAACAACAACAGTGGTAACGGATCGGGAATGTCTCTGTCGCTGGGCGATCGGCACGGAGGCAGTGGAAGCGGTAGCGGAATGAACCACATGCAACCGAACACACCCACCGGATCGGCGATTTTGGACACGTACTTGCAGTTTATAACGGAGAGCGCTTTCGGTAAGTGTTGTGTTTTCTTATTTCAATGTTGGTTGGAAACTAGTTGAAATGTTCCCGTGAGAGAGTTTTTGTTTCGGGTATATTGTATGGCTTCAACGACCTGGGGTCCCCATCCAAATATTTAAGGCAATTATTTTGATTATTTAAATGCTACGAAATTGGAAATCGGTTAAGTAGTTGACTTTCCGTGAAGTAAAATCACAGTTTGTTAAATTAAAACTAAGATAGCTCAAATATTTTAAGAAAATGTATTTTACGAATAACGTTTGTAAACAACTTTTTCACCGTGAGGCGACAGCTGCTATATTCCGTTGCTGAGCTTGACTTTCCATTTCGATAGACTTTTCAGCTTTTTCAGCGCACCGGTCAAATAATTTCAATTTTTTTTTTTTTCGTAACATTTGCATTATATCCACATGTTCATTTGCGATTTTATAAATGCGGAAGTGAAACTGTGGAGCTTTTAATATCATTGTAAGTTTACTTTAGTTTTTATATGGTTCTGGAATGCCACAGTTTAGTTTAGTTTTTATATAGTTCTAGAATGCCACAGCTCAAACCATCTTACCTTATGTTATATAGTCTAGACATTGGAAAAAGTATGACCGTGCATTTTGGTGTGCATATTTTGTATGCGTGGATGAAGTTAGCGTAAAAAAGTAAAACATTGTTTACATGAAAAGTTACAATGAACAAAATTATTATTGTAAATACCAAGTGTACCGGTGATGCCACAGAAAACACTTTATAAATCGATAATCTTTAGTCCTATAAATGCAAGTTCTTAGGCAAAGCTCTCTAAAACTATGTCGAAGAAATCAGAATCCTCTCTTTTCAGGACCAAAAGTTAATTTTTTGAGTCCGATCTTAGCAAGCCATTCTGAATTTTATTTTTTGTTAAATTTTGGGGAATATTCATACGAACAATTTCGGTTGGTTTGAACTAGTGAATAGTTTATTATATTCCCGATTTTGAAATTTCCGACAACTGTGCAGTAGGATCACTAGTATTTTTTCCTTTATGTTTAGTGCCAGAGCATATCCGTTCGTTCACCAGTTTTATTATAAACATCAACCTTACTCTTACTTAACGGCAGCAAGCGAAGAAACCCAAATGTTGCGACATTTTTGTTGGGGTGATTCTGAGGACGCTAGATAGAAGAGAGGGGCTAGATTAGGAGATTTATCTTTTCAATGAAAAGATAGATGAGGGACAAATAGGAAAGATCGCGACTTGCCAGGATATTCCGAACCGGAACACCGGGCGGTCTACCTCTGGCCCGGAGGGAATACTTTCACTGTGATCTGGCGCCACAATACCCGGTGCATGCCCAGACAACGTGATCGATGTCGTGATAACCTTCAAATAGTCGCTCGGATCGAGAGATACGATAATTTTCTGTCAATGTTATATCTGAAAAAAATGCATGAGAAATGGTAAAACTTGTTCGCGTTTGAGTTGCACTGATAGGTTCTGTTTATTTTGAACAATCTGTGGTTCCGGTGAAGTTCTCATTCCTAGAATCATTCAGCTGGATTTATCGGAAGAGATTGTTCTCCCTGAAGAATCAAACCTTTTTATGTGAATGCGGTCGAGTAGTTATTGGAGCCGATAGTTTTGCTGGCTGGTTACCACTAATCAGGAATCAGAATATATTGGCTCAAATGGCACGTTCCCCGTACATAGTCGGGGATTTGTGCCACTAATCAGGGTAATTTGGAGAGAGATGCCGCACATTTCTTAAAATCGATCCTGCATCAAAGTAAACCATTCAATATTTGATAAAATCATTGTTATCAATGGCGACAAGTTTCGAAAATACTGTGAAATGGTTTTTGTCATGAAGAAAAATTCATCAAATTTCCGTGAACATTTTTTAAAAAAAAGGTCATTGCGGGAAGATGCCGCATGTGCGGGTTGGATGCCGCACCATGGTCACAAACTGAAAAATGGCGAACAAAAATATTTTTAGCTATTGTTGATGTATTTGTGATTAGGGGTCTTCAGCTGAGATTACACCTATAAATCGGCCAGCACCTTCATTTAATTTTAAGGGGGTAATACCATTTCTAGAAACATTTTTTTATTCAACATTTAAAAAAATATTTTTCTTTTGCAACCTTGTGTAACGGTTAAGTTGGAGTAACTTAATTAAGGGTACTATTTATTTGTATGTTTGTACGAACGATATATTGGTAGAGGTTCCTTAAAAGCAGTTTTGGTCGTTTATTCCAACAGTGTATTTATATAACTTTGGTTTGTTCTTGAAAGATTCATTTTAAAAAGCATCAGTTCGTCGAAATTTTTATTTTTATCCCAAGATTGCCATCACTACAAATCAATGCGTTTACTAAAATTAGTGCCTGAAACTTTAAAGAATAAACCGAAGTAACTAATACTTAGATAAATGTCGCCCGTTTAAATATATAGATAAATAGACTCGTATTCCTATATGTCACTGTGTTAGGTCCGTTAGTTTGTGGATATACCTTATTAATAATCTATATCTGACGCAAATGATCATTTAATGACATTCCGAGGTGAAAAAAATATATTTCTGCCACGTATCCTCCATCGCCATCGAGTGCGGCATCTCACCCGCAAATTTGATGCGGCATCTCTCCCGAAATTACCCTACAGCCTATGGTACAACTCTGAATAGCAATGTATCGAAAAGCAACAGTAAATTAAGTTATCCTATACGAGCCGCGAAATGACGCCTCTTCTATTGAACGGAACAGATACTTGGTTAGTGGTTACGGGATCATGTACAATGTCGATGTGCTTATCATTGCTCAAATCCGATTGGATGTTCCTGCACTGGTAGTACTCATAGCCATTGATAAGCTGAATTTCTGCGGCACCGTTGTGATTTCCGTTGACGGACGAAACGTCAAGACTAGACTGGCATCACAGGAAGTCAACGGGGAATCATGAGAATAGGCCTTCTGAAACCGTTACAATATTTTTATCGAACTTAAAAAAGACAACTTTCTTTTCCGTTCGCATCGATTTTCGTGTCAATGTGAATTTCGATGAGAATAAAAATCTATTCTTAAGGACATTATACATGCGAGCCACAACATAGCTCTTACGCCGCACACACCCCTCTCCCCTGCCTAACCATGTATCTGACATGAGCAAATATAAAAATACGTTTTTCAATACACTATCCTTGCCGGTGTACCACGAAACTGCTACTTGAGGAAGCTAGAACATTTTCCTATACAATCAACCCGATTTTTTGACGGAATTCCATATGTAGCTCTTATTTTGTGCGAAAATATCACCCCTCTTCACTTGGGGTTTTCTTTTCAAAACACTTATTTTTCTTCTTCCCATTTTCAGAACACTTTTTCGAATGCACTTTAATCACACACCACTGAAAAAACAACCGCGAAACTTTAATCGTTTACTAACTAAACTTCAAATTTTCTTCCAATGTACAGATGACCGAAGGGAAATGTCCGAAAACTCTCGTTTGTGCGTTTGAATTTTCAATTCGAATTCCATTTTTTCTCGATGTAAACAAGCGCGTCGGTGCCTAGCAACAAGCGTGCGTTCCTGGCTTCCACATATCTTCACCTTAAAGGAAGGGTGGAGCTCGGCTCACAGAAACGAGCCTTGCTACTCCGTGAATTGACAGTTTTCGGTGACATCAGACAAATCGTTGAAATAAACAAAACGGATTTCTCGAAAGATGATAATTAACAATATTTAAGCTTTTACGGTGGAAAAAATAATGTGAAACGGGTTCTTGACGTAAATTACGTCATAATTATGCTAGACACAGTGGATAATCAGTGCATCTATGTTATTATGACCGAAAATTGGGAGTTTGGCTGCATGCCATAGAAAACATATCTAACCGTAATTTTCTATTCCTAGCAAAGGTTTAGACACCGGCATACATTCCTTGTGATCTATCATGTGTTGATCATTCGTTAACAGCAAACATTATATGAATTTCATCTAATTGTTTTCGCCGACGATTATATGTAAGCCGTGAGTGAGAGCACTCCAGGTAGAGTCTGGCCAAGATGAATTTGACGTATCCAAACGAGCAGAAATTTGATGTATCGAATGTATCCTAACAAGTAAAGCTCTTTGTTTTGGAATTAAATGAGTGTAAAATTGTAAGGTTTGTAAATTACAATTCAATAATAAGTCTTCAAAAGGGCTAAAGAGTTTGTTGTACACAAACTTATTTTGCTCATTATTCTGCTGCTGAGTTGAATTACATGAAAAATACACATGAATCAACATCTTGACCCTTGGTAGAATCCATTTCAATTGTTTTCTGGGTTTGAAATTATAACAGATTAAGAAAAAATCATCAAAACAAAAGTTTGTTTACAAATCTTATTAGCCCTATTCAAAAGTTGATATGAAATCTTACTTTTAAATTAGCAAACAACTTTATTTGCTGGACAGGATAATATCCAAAAATGTGTTTATTCTTATAAATTTAGAACATATTTCGTCGCTGTTGTGCTATCTTATGACAAACGCCATTTTGGGGTAAACTGAGTTAGATATGCTACATTACTTGTTTGAAAAATCTCTACAAAGTGGCGTTTTCAGAATTTTGAAATTCTACTTAGTTACTTAGATATAGCGAGAAACATGATGAGAAATTGTGAGTTTTTTGCTTCAAATCACTGTATCTAGAGATTTGCTCAAGTTATATTGAAGTTTTAGATGTTTTTATGTGTGAAAATGTCTGAGGAACGCAATGACATAAACATTTTCAAATGAAAATTACACGAGTTGTGAGAAAAACACAGTTTTAGTTTTAAACTGGAAATAAAGCATATTTGGCAACACTGTAATCAAAAATAACAATTTTTTCTAGATTCCCTGACTCATTTCCTTCAAAATGCATTTCACCGATTATTTTTAGACCATATGAACGCAAAGATATGAATAAAAGTTAAAAATTGATGATTTTTTTCTATGGAAAATTTTCCATGCACGATTATGACACGTCTTATAAATTTTGTCATCAATACACGCCTATGACACGTATGAGTGCGACTTTTGTTTACATTCATAGTAAAAACTCGCAACATAGTCAACCGATCTTCATAAAATTTGAGAGATTAATGCAGAATAGATAGAAGCATCAATTGTCTTCTTTGAATTGTTTACACCATTTATAAGTTTCAAGATATTCAATCTCAAACTTTAAAAATCGTTTTTCTCGAAATGTGCTAAATGGTGCTTGTCATAAGATAACACAACAGCGACGATTTATAACCATAGCAGCCTAGGCAAAAGTTGCGTCGAATGTGCGAACGTACGGAATTCGTTAATAGTTCTAAACACTGGCTCAAGTAAAATGTTAAAGCAGCTCCTCTGAAAAATTGTTCTCTGGCCAAAACAGAAAACGGTACATTCTTATACTAACAGCGAAAGTATCACATGTCGACCCTTTAAACGAACTCGAACAACATAGCCAGTCGCATCAAATGCTGACACAATCCAAAGTTTGTGTGAGTACAGATCCTTTATTCTGTTTCAGGTTAGATTTTTGCGTAGAATTTGTTTCACTATGTTATAATCTCAACTGATTTGAGGGCAAAATCAAAACATTTCTATTTAAAATCATTAGCGTAATCTTTACTAGGTGTTTTATTCTAGTTCGCGAGGACCCTTGAGTGCATGTACATTTTAAACCCCCTTTCATGTAAATGATTTGTTGTGGACACCGGTGGTCATTTCATCTGCAAATGAGCAAATTTGCTGTTCAAATATTACTCAAAATTTCTAGTTCATATGCTTATTGTATCCCGATTTATTTTGAAAATATCATATGAACGAAGTTCAAGCGACTTTTTTCACAGCAAGGGAACGGGTGCAAGTTGTACATGGTTTGATACTGTGTGCGGGTTTCAGAAATGCCATAGTGCTTACCGCTCATTGTGCTGCCCGAACGATATAGCCACGATGTTGCTCTTTTGGAATGCAAGGATCGACTGACTCAAACAGTCACACGACACCTCTATTTATAATCTCGTGGGATTTGATTGAGTAGCTAGGCGCTTCCTATTGACGGCTCTGTCCGGAATAAACTAACTAATGTATGGGAGTTTTCACGTTTTCCGATATCTATATATTTGTACGGATTTTCCAATAGTGTACTATTGAAATACATAAACTATATAGCAATAGAACATAAATTCAATAAATTCCGTATTGTTCAAAATAGTAACGCAAAAAAAGTGATCTCGTTCGATTTGAGATTTTGGAATGACACCCACCCCAGATAGTGCAGTAATACATTTTCAATGTCAAAGAATCATTCAATGAATTTGAAATCCTGATTACACGAGCCTCAATTAGTAGGGTAGAATGGGTTATGGTTTTTGGCTCATTCCTCGGGCTGCAATTGATACAGGTTTGTCAAACTTTGATAGTGTAGGTTTACTGCGACGGACTTCCGGCTCATGTTTCATATCTTTAGGTAACTTTTGATAAAAGCATTTTGCTCCGGGGGTCCGTTTGACCCTATCTTCCTCTAAATGTAAAAAGTAAAAGTTCAAAAACTGCCCAAACTAAAAAAGTAATAAAATTTCGTGATTCTATCATACGACCTAACATTAAAAAAAGGCACGGTAGCCCACCGAGTGCATCATACAAATATAGTTGAGACACCATTTGTGTATATAACAAGAAAAATAACAAATTTCAGAATTCTAAAGCACTGCTCATGTGCATTAGAAGGAAACATCTCATAGAAATCATTATTCTAGAAAGATTCAGGTAAAATTACATTTGATTCAATCGTTAAATACATTTGTTTTACCGTGAGGATGTTTTTAAATGCTCCATCGCCTCCAACAAGTAAAAATGCTGCAGCAATTTGTTCAAGTTGTAGTGTACCTTTTAAAATTAACTGTGCTAAGACTTTGTAGTGGGAAGGCAAAGTCCTGGTACTACAATTCCTTTGCGGAATTTCGTCTTCCTACTGACACCGAGAATCCTATGTGGACGGGGTTCGAAAAGAGAGTGGGAAGAGAAGTAGATGTAGGATTGTAGACCTTCTCACTTTTTTTTAATCCAGAGCGTAAATCACGATTGTCTATTCGGTGGAACGACATTTAACAAAATGACAATAGGGGAAATGATTCACTCCCAGGCTTGTGGTAACATATTTGAATCAATGAACAGAGCGAAGCATTGTGATTGTTAATCTTCCACTGAAAATGTATGGAATAAAAGCATTGCGGAAACCATCGATGATTATCTTACCTTTTAACCCTTTGCATAATCTCAGTCGTTTTTTGATCGGTATAGAAAAATTAGCAGAAAATTGTAAATTGCTTTTTTTAATTCGTTTTTTAAACACTACTCTATGTGTTAGCTTAGAGGAGCCGTAGATCTTTTGTATATTTAAAAGTTCTTTTTTCGCGGCGGGAAAATATTCATTTTCTCGCCAACTATTTCTTTCGGGTGATCCATGACTCTCGCGTTGTCGTTTACGTCCGTAAGATCTTGTTTACTGCCTGTATACTCGCTATCAGGCGTTCTTCTTAGTTTCTTGCCCTTGCTGATCCGAAGTATGAACTCCCCATTCTTGGTAGTAGCTTCGTCACAAGTGGTATTGGTTGTTGAGGTCATCATTGCCTGAACAGCAGCCACAAATTAGGCAATCGTCTGTGGTTTATGTAAAGATATTAGAGCCAGATTTTAAAGTGCTGTCGTCATAATCGAAAAGAAGCTAAACAAAGACAGGTGACAATGTCACAATGTTACTTAGGTCCTATTTAAGACTCTCTACAGATTTCTACGCAATATATTTCGGCATCCCATTGCAGTTGCCCGAACCCATGCCGAGAACCGCAGGATGGAATCGTGAAGGTTTTTTAGGGGACAGATGACAGGTCAATACAATGTATTATGGGCTTATTCGTTTTCTTCTTATTTCTCCTGGCATAATGTTTCAACTCGAAGCGTTCAAACGGTGTTCATTATTCAGCTTTCATGTCACTCAGTAATTCCATATTAAATTTGCAAAAGGGCGAATAAGATTTGTAAACAAACTTTTATTTTGATGGTTTCTCTTAACTTACTATAATTTCAAAGCAGAAAACAATTGAAATTACTTCTACGAAGGGTAAAAATTTACATTAACGCATATTTTTCGTGAAATTCCACTCTGCAGCAGACTAATGAGCGAAACAAGTTTGTTTACAAAAAACACTTTCGCTCTTTTGACAAATTAATATTGAATTAACTAGAAAATTGAGTTTCAAAAATTGAACCCGCTCAAATAATTCAAAGCCCGCTGTGGAAGAGCACGGATGTTATGCACCTCAGAGCAAATAAAGAGAAGAATAACAAACGCTCTTTGCACTTTTCATGCGAACCACCGCTCTTCTCTTTTACTACACTACACTTATACTTGTATTCCACAAACAATCCGATATGGAAAATAAGAAATACTTTCCTTGATTTATAACATCTCGCGCTATTTTTGCCAGTATAATATGCTGTCACTTGGTAGTTTTCAAGCCAATAAATATATCGTAGAGAAGAAGTAGCGAGTTCTGTCCAAATACTGTTGCAATAAATAGTGATCCGGCCCATTACGCAGATAAGATTAGCTTTTCCAGGCAATACTCCCACGATCGGCTGTGTGGAGTTCAAATTGTTTTTGTTTAGGGAACATAGTATACTCTCGGTAGCCGGCTGCCCAGAGTTTAAAAATAACCAAAAACTAAACAAGATCATCTCTTTTTCGAGTGATCGTGCACTCGAAGACTAACTAAACAACTACCTAATAAAATATGCTTTACAGGTCGCATCGTTTGCTTGGAGCGAATCCTAGACCTGATACCCTTCCAAACCACCAACTCCGCGACACCTATGGAAGAGTCTGATGAATCGTCGTCCTTCCGTTAAGTAGGTGGAGCATCAACACTTCCTGTCTACCTTATCCTTTATCCTTCCCCGTGAACGATGGAGATGGGGGCGGCCGGCAATGATGGCTATCATGCTGTTGAGGTTTTAATATGGGTCGGATTGGTATGAATTCCTACTTACCACTTCCTAAGCAACTCTTATTAGATAATCAGCAGTCAAACATGATGAAGTCAGTGTGCAATCCGCCAAAATCATCGTCACAACGCAACGCAACGCAACGAACCACCGCTCTTCTCTTTCACAATAAACTTCTTCACTCCGATGCGTTGTGCTCCCACACATGTATTCTACTCCATGGCTGCACGCCACAAAGAGTAAAAATAAAGAGGCTCTTTATTGTGTATCTTGGTCCCACGCGCACGTGAGTAGAGAAGGTAACCAAAAAACATTTTTAAAACGTTCTTCTGATCAAACTTTATCTAAATTGTAGTTTGATTCGCCTTCTTACCTGCTTTCCAGTGAGGGGAGGCTCAAAAAGTGGCTTTTCAAGGTGACTCTTTCAACGAAATTGTGCAGCTCTTGGTGCACAGATCTTACTCTTTTTTGTTTTCAAGTTTCTCTTTGTGCGGTCGTTCTGCACATCGCAGTGTTTTTCTACTGCTCTATTTTTAATCGGTGTATTTCGCTCTTTGTGGCTCATTGTGTGAGCAAATAACAAGCCTGTGGAAGAGAAAATAATATCCAAACATTAGTTGACCAGATCATTTTTGTTGAAAGTTTTCTAATTTGCATCCACTCTGACATCCCGATGAGTTTCCTTCGTGAGAGCGATAACTGTTGGCGTTAGCAGGCCATGACATTTCGGAAAGTACCATTCTTTTGGTTAGGACTATAGAAAACTCGCTGACAGGTTTCACGAATAACATGAAATTCCGTTTCCAACTGGATCCCAAAGCATTCCAAACGTCATGATGATCCCGTTGGCGTCGCTGTCCTCGTAATTGAGCTGCTTCTTCTGAGCATCAATTGGCATTCCTTCTAGTAAAGCGTCATCATTCGCACAGCATTTATGGAGGTGTGATCAAGTCTTCCTGCAAATGCTTCTCTCACTGTGTCGACACCAGAACTTGCATGGAATCGTTCTAGGACAAATCAGAAGTACTTTTTGTCGAAGCGTCGAACACACCTCTCAATTTAGTGCGGTGGAACTGTAACTGTCTGGTTCCATCGCGCAATGGTGCGGAAGGTATTAGGTCATTCCCGGATTTTCGGGTTCTACACACGTCTTGGCTCTACTAGTAACTCTGAGACAAATATTCGTTGATGAATCCACGTTCGTTCACTTCATCTCCGGAAATCTTTCAATGCTACTTTGGTTCGACTATGAGTAGGTATCTATATAAAGTTCACCTCGCATGTATCGTCTTGTGGAAATGTCACGTCACCTCCAGTTCATCGATGGTCCAAAACTACTTCAGTACATAGTGCAGTCATAGTATATAGTGATAAACGCCATTTTGAGATAAGCTGCGTTAGATATGCCAAGTTACCTGCCTGAAAAATCTGCACAAAATGGCGTTTGATTTAACTTGGTTACTGAAATATAGCACAAGACGTGATGAGGAATTGTGTATTTTTGGTTCAAATTCCTGTATCTTGGGATAGGTTCAAGTTATATTGAAGTTTTAGATGTTTTTATTTGTACAAATATCTGAGAAATACAATGTCAGAAACATTTTCAAAATTAAAATACATGTATTTCGAAAAATGCAGTCTTTGCTTTAAACTGTATATATTACATATTTGGCAACACTGTAACCAAAAGTTACTATTTTGCGGAGATTCTGGGGCCAATTTCCTTCGAAATGCATCTCATCGATGGTTTCTAGACCGAATTAAGCTGAAAATATGCAAAAATTACAATGCAAAAATAGTTTTAAAAAATCATATAATATTATATACTGCAGTTTATACTGGGCGCACTGCTTTCAGCTTCTTGTTTTAATTTTTGTTTTTGATAGTGAGCAATGGTCAGGTTTACCCTCTGCTGCTTGCTGATCATTTTGTCTGCCTTTTCCCTCGCTCGTGTTTGGCACCCATGTCGTCGTCGCTAGAATAGCTTTGATTTTTGTTGGCAAATGCTTGGTGCATTTTCTGTTTCCAAGTGACGTTGATGTAGCGATCTTATTTCTTGTTCATTTCTCTAACTAGGTATGGTAACTTTTGGCATGGGGATACCAGGGAATATTGTTTGCTTGACAGTCTGTGGTATATCAGAAGATGTCGAAGGCTGTTTGGTGGTGTTGGTAGTAGTAGATGAGTTTTCTTTAGCTGTTTTGGCGCATGGCTTACCGTAGTGTGCCGTCTGCTTGCAGAACTAACACGTGGGCGTCTGCCCAATTAATGTGCATAGGGTTCTTTGTAGTCGCAAAATTCTTCGCGCGAGAATAATTTTCCGGATAAAATTTGATTTTTTCCTTCTCACCGGAGAACGTGATAATATTTCAATTTCGTGGAAATCAATTAAAGCGTCAAAATATTCAAAGAAAAGCGACAAAGAAGTACGATAGACTTGTTTTTCGCGTTTTGGAATAGCGACAGCCAGACAGCGAGCGCAAATAGGATACCGTGATAAACTCATTCGCTCATTCTCCGGCGGTTTTATTTATCCGAAGAAATAACACGTTGTATTTATCCGGAGAAGTTGTGTGAGTGCCAATAACTTTTCGTGTGAAAATGTGAATTTTTATTGTCGCAGTAGCAAATTATCCGGACGCATTTACTCATATGAGCGATAAATGCAATGCCTGCACGGGGGTGTTAGTTTTGACGTTTTCATATTCGACATCGTGTTGCATGTTATTCTTCGCTACGCAGCTTTCTGCCTCTGCTAAGGAATTTGTCTCGTATGGTGTAATTGTATGTGTGACTCTTTTGTGAGCTCAAGTTCTATTTTCACCTTGATCAACTGCTCCACCTAGTATTTTCAAGGATTAAATTATGCGCCGTTTTTGTGTACTTGAAGACAAGGTGTAAATGAGAATCTTGGAATACATTATTCTGTATTAATTCGTGGCTAGCTGTGATGTTCTTTTTTACTTTTTAACGACATTCAATTAGCTAGAAATGAATCGTGTGAATGGACGCTGAATAGGATGTGAAATACAGAGATCGAAAAACTAGAAGTGGCATTACAAACAGGCTCAAAATCTTACGGATTAATCTTTTGTCTTCTGCTGGCAGGAGTTGTGATTTTCGTGGAAAAGTAAATCATTAACACATCGTGATATTCAAGCATGCATTAGTGAACACAATAGTTTCTTCCCAATATCCAACGTTACTAAAAAATCGATTATCTTTTTTCCCTCCCAACAGGAATGGGCGGCATGACCCAAGAGCAAGCAGCCGCCGCCATCCATGCGGCCAAATATGCCCAACTGAAAGCAATGGGCCACAATCTCGACCAATTGCCACCTGGATTCTTGCCACCACAGCTGGACATCGCCAAGCTAAGCGGAAACAGCCAAAGTACGGACCTCTCGCTAAGTAAACTGCAATCCTCGCCGAACGTCACGATCGAGCCGGCTTCGAACCGTGACGATCGTCACCACCAAATCAGCGCCCAGCAAAAACTTCTCTCGCTAGCAGCTGGAAACGGAAACCACAACCTGAACAACAATTCCATCCTCAACAGTGACACGATTCGGCGGGGGGATTCCTCCGAACCGATGGATCTTGGACTGGATGGACCGCAGCATAATGTGCATGATGATGGAAACAGCTCCGGTGATGAGCGGAATTACTCCGACGATGAGGGTGTCGGTACGAACTAAAAACAGTTCGTTCACCCACCCTGATTCGTCACGATTTTTAGCAGAAATTAAGATCTGATACAGATGATGCCATTCGGTGCGCAGATCGACCTCTACATGCAAATATTTACTCTACCATAAGGGTTTAGTTTTTGGTTCGGTTTTTGCCGAACCGGCAAGAACAAACTGCGGACGAGAAAATGAGTAAATTCGTTGTGCCATCCTTAATTAAGTGAGTATGATAAATATTCTCGATATATTAGTACTGTATAAATCCATCCAAAACTGCAAACAGAGAATATTGTCGTCCTCCTGTGCGAAAGCGTGCAAAACTGATAGCTGTTGACTTGTATAAATGAACAAAACTGCAGCTCGTAAACGTTATACCTCAGGTTAATTTTGCCCCCTTAGTTCCGATGATAGGACTACCTAGTGTTAAACAATGCAACTATAAGGAATATACGAAGATAGACAAACTGCAATCCGTAATTAAAATACCTCATATTGAAGAAGAAGAAAACTTTTAATTTAAAAATTCCTTTTAAACGAGAAAAAATAAGATATTTCACGTTGTACTACTTACCTAGTGATGATAAGAGCATATTTACAAACAGAAACCAGTTGAGACATAATCCGTCAGTCTACCTCACAAGATAGTTAGAGAAAGTTACGATTTTAAAAAAACAACACTTATACGCAACTCCAGAATTACCATGAAGTGTAAATAACAGGCAACCAAAACCGAAAACAACGCCCAGTTCTTTAAAAACTTATCATAGAAGAAATTTACGTATACTAATCTCCTAAACAGAGAAACCCAAACCTCTGTATACGCGAACGCTATCCCGCTATTATACCTTTTTCTATTCTTAGAGTTTCAACTGAAGCACGACATACAAATTGCAAATCTTAGTGCACAAGATACGAAATTTTTATCAAAACTGATATACGAACATTACACCTTACAAATGTATACTGAAGGAAATTGAACACCTACCACACACATATGATTAGTTTTTCGAACGTTAAATCCGCACTTCTTTCCAATCAGTTGAAAACTAACCTATACGATACTTACTTGTAATATCAACCAGAAAACAAAAACGAAAATTCGCTAGTATACGGCCCAATAACAACAACAACAAGAACGTGAAGAGCAAATAATAAACATGTATACTGACAGATACGATGTCTATACGATTTACCCACAAGTAATACGATCAAAACGGAAACCGATACGATATCAATTCAAGTATACTGAAAAGAGAACTACAACTATGGTTGAACGCTCTTTTTTCAAAGCATTTATCGTTTCATTTTCTCCTTTTTCTCGAGTGCTTCCTCGAATCTCAGTTTAACTAATACTCGATACCATTAAAGCTACCTCTTATTACACATCCGTGCATATGCGGGATGAAAAAAAACCTATCTCAGGGCGAAGGAAATCCATAGATTCATTCACGTACGTAACAAACGAAAAAATAACACAAACAGTTGTTTATTAATTTATTAAGTTACTTTTTGTTGTTGAAAAAGTCTGTTTATTTTGTTACTCCGTGACATTCTCATGTGCTTGACGAGCAACAGTAAACAGATTACACATCCATACACACTAGTGCAACATAAAACGGGTATAATATTATGTTTAACTACTACTACTACTACTGTTTAAAATAGTCCTTGTTTACTCGAATGAAGGTAGTTTTTTAGTTAGGTTTCATAGCAACCGTAGATGAGCTTCGTTAACAACAAGGACACTCGTGCGAAGCGAAGTTCAAATAAGGGAATCGTGTGAGCGGACGCTGAATGAACTTCAACTAATTTCTCTCTTCGCCGTGAATTAGAAAAAAATACCGTAAAGTGATGTTTTTCTTGACCAAAGGTTTGTCGCTTGCAGCCTATTATGAATCTCACATTCTGCAGTTGGAAATTGATGCAAATGCATAAAGTGTGCAAGTAGGAGTTTCCTTGCTACTTGTGTTCTGATATGCCCGGCAGACCCCATTTGACAGGGCGGCCAAGGTGCTTCCAACTGAGTTTCGTATTTTCGAAACACAAACAAGAAAATTAAACAGCAAAATAAATTTTACCGCGTTTATTCATCTACTCTCTTCTACTGTACACGTTGGTGTGCTGCTACTGCTGGTGGCGGTAAATGGACGATTTCGTCCGACCAGACGACTTCTCCCGCCCTCCCGGTATGTCGTTGGCTGCTTAGGCAGTGGTCCTTGGCGTTTAGTTATGGAGGTGAGCTTGGCTATTTTGTTGGAACCTTCCTAGCGACGTTGGCGGCGAATCGCGGGATCATCTACTCGCCGTAAACGATCCCGGAAGTCACCGCGATGTACTTCCCAGGGTGAACCTTTATCCACCCTGCTTCCTTCTCCTTGACGGTTAACTGTGAAGGAAAACTTGGGTCATTCGACTAGGGTTGCCACCTCTCCGAGTTTGGCCCGGAGTCTCCAGGTTGTACATCAATTTCTCCGGGTCGACGATGAATTATTTTAACTGAAATTGCTTGTTTTAAACGAGTTCTTCTGGTGTAAAAGTTCTGCAGCGGTCATTAACTGTTGATCAGAGAGAAAAGCTTCGTTCCGCCCTAGTGAGAAATTTTGGTGTTTACCCAATTTTCCTCCTTAGGGTGAAATATAGCATAGTTGGAACCTCCCTAGCGACTGTAATGACGAATAACCGAATTTGCGCCCAGCAAAAATTCCGTTGCCCCTCTACTGACAGCTTCACTCTACTTCTCCTGTTAGCTGGGGCAATCCTTATCCGGCTTATCCTCCACAGCGAGAGTGGCCGGAGCTTTTGGATTTTTTGGCGTTAGCCGGGGAGTTGAAAGTTCATACATATATAAATCGACAAAATGGTTAACAAACGCGAAAAATTGATAGCTTAATGAGAAAAGCTTACAACAGTGGTGTGCATTAAGCTTTGCCAAAACAAAGCACTAAACGGTAAATATGAGTCAATTATGGTAATTGATACCTTGACGAGTTACAAAAAGACTGCAAGAGTATAAACTTGTCTCACTTAGATTCAGCAGATAGGTCTGGTTTCAACGTACACTCGTGCTTCTATACAAGCCTATCCCCGCTCAGTAAAAATCTTCGGGTGAAAGCCTCGCCGGAGGTGGCAACCCTACATTCGACTGATCCTGCACGGTGAGAACGATACTGATGTCACTTGGGTCCTTTTTATTTATCTGGGGAAGCGAACGGTTTCTTCACAATGAGCCCCGGACCACTAGCCGGCACTTTCGACGGAAGCTACCGTTGCACACGTGTAGCTAACGTTTGTTACTGTGGTGGAACTGTCCCGAAAAAACACAATTTTCTGGACGTCTGGTTGTTACCGTGGTCCGTCATTTTCTGTCTTAACTACCATGGCCGCCTTCCACCTCAACCAAAAACAACACAAACCTCCTCGTCGCATAGCTGTCATCGATAAACAGCATAATCAGCGCAAGAGGAGACCGGTGGCCTACCTGAACTCTGTGTTAATTATTTACAATTATACAACAAAAATTACTACACCTAACTGGACTGAAAAATCGAGCAAAAATATGAACAAAAATTTGCAACTAAACGTGAACGGTTCAAAACAGCGGCGAGCATAATGTTGCGTAAACACATAAGCGGACCCTACACGTGCAGAAATATTGTCAATAAATCGATTATTGATCAATATATTGATCGTGTAAGGGTATCTTGAAAATATTGATCATGAAGAAATCAAATGGGATTGACGTATTGAAGCAGTCTTGACAATATTTTTATTGACAATATTCTTGTCCCGTGTAGGGTCACTATACACTATATATAGGCTATACACTCTACCCCGGTCAAACCATTCGGAATTTGATTCGGAATCCTGAATGGAGTCAGTATGGATTCCAAATCAAATGCAACAACCGATCCTGAGTCGGAATCGGTTGTTGCATTTGATTTGGAATCCATAATGACACCATTCAAAAATCCGAACCGGTTCCGGTATGAGTTTAAGGACATTATACATGCGAGCCACAACATAGCTGCCACGCCGCACACACCCCTCTCCCCTGCCGAACCATGTATCTGACATGAGCAAATATAAAAATACGTTTTTCAACACACTAACCTTGCTGGTGTGCCACGAAACTGCTACTTAAGGAAGCTAGAACATTTTCCTATACAATCAATCCGAGTTTTTGACGGAATGCCATCTGTTGCTCCTATTTTGTGCGAAAATATTACCCCTCTTCACTTGGGGTTTCTTTTCGAAACACTCTTATTTTTCTTCTTCTCGTTTTCATTGCACTTTTTCAACTGCACTTTATTTACACACTACTGCAAAAACACTCGCGAAACATTAATCGTTTACTAACAAAACTTCAAATTTTCTGCCAATGTGCAGATGACCAAAGGAAAATGTTCGGAAACTCTCATTTGTGCGTTTGAATTTTCACTTCAGATTTCAGATTTTCTCAATGTAAACAAGCGAGTCGGTGCCTAGCAAAGGGGCTTCCACATATCTTCACCTTAACTGGGACGGAGTGCATAGACAAAAATAGGTATACTTCCACCCAGTGCTCGATTGTTACCCTGATGGGTTACTACAAGGGGCCATTCTTTAATGATGAACCGACTTTTTTCCGTTTCAACAAACTCAATATTACTGACACTTGAACACATTTGGTGTTGGATGAGGCAATTTGACAACATGTATGAAAATAACAACTGTCGAAACAAGGCATGGCCAACTTCGCACAGCGCTTCAAATGTTTTTTCATCATAAACAGTACAATATCTTAGCGGACGAACAGTGTATTGTTACTCCAATACTATGATTTTAATTTTTCTGGCCTATAAATTCTGTGCAATAGTCTCTTATCATTTGTTAAACAGAAGCCCACCAGATTGTTGATTATGATCTGCTAGCAATCACATTGTTCATTCCGTCGTCTCCACACGATTCCTCAAAAATAGAACGAATGCTTCGTTGTAAAGCGGCTTAAGAAAATCCGGTAAGTCATCTGTACAAATATCACGAATCTCGTGTAAACTCAGGTATATAAATATATAGGAAAGAGTATGAAAAAAAAACAGCAATAACAGTCGCACAATCATGCCGCAGTATTGAATCTCACATTTGGAATCTCACGGTATGTTTTTTTTTTTAAGTTAATAAACTGTACTTAAAATCGAATACTTCCTGTGTACAGCTTCCGGCTTATTGCTTCCCGATAAAAATTCTCAGATTCAAACAAAGAAACTGATCACCGTGTAAATAGTCAACACCCTTTACCCGTAGTAGACAAGTAGTAGCTGATTCTAGAGTCTAAATCGTTGTAAGTGAGCGTTAGATACAGATAAGCAGCATGAATGAATGAACTTGATCAAAAACTGATTAAAATAATACTATTATTAATAATGAAGATAAAAATTCTTGTAATTAAAATACGACACTAGGCGTTACTTATTCGATTGATGTTTTTTGGATTCGATGGAGTCAAACAAAACGGAGGTTTCCCAAAACCCGGCACCCGAATACAGAATAGCTAAATTTTAAATTTAAGGATTTAAAAAAGTGAATTCTTTCGAAGAGAGAAAAAATTCAAATGGTTTATGTTTTTCTTTATCCGCTCGGTTATTATTTAAATTTAATCAAAAAAATACACGCTTTTGGTTGAAGTTTATCGCTTAGACGGGGTTCAAATCAAAATTGTTTAGTAGACGGGAGGCAGAAAAATTCAGTGAATTTTTCGTTAGTTATGTTGTATGTTGTACTTAGGCGGGGACGGATTCCGCCCTGTCAGAATTAATTACTTTTCCAATTGTTTGAAGCAATTATATTTATGTTTGTAACAGAACTTTGCGACCCGCGGACAACCTGAACTCGTGAAACAGATACAAAATTCAAAAATGTAGATGATAGCACTACTAGCACTAGTAAGTGTAGCTGGGCCAGGTCGGAGAAGGTGAAAGAGTTGTTAAATATTAACTATGACTATTACAAAATATTTTATTGAATGTGTGATAGATTTACTCTAAAGCATGGGCATAAATGAAATGCTGTTTGCATTTAAAAAAACAAGTTAATAATAATGGACAGAGCGAAACAACCCTAGAATAAAATTATATTTAGTAAGTAGTAGCTAACGAAATGGATATAGAATGCGCAAAAAGTAAGAAACTATATTTAAACAAACACAAGAGTTCGATCAGTAAGTAAAGCTACAACTTCTCGTAGTTTGTAAGATACTTTTAATTTTCTAAGTTTTTTTTTATAGTTATAACAAAACCGTCATCGAGAATTATATATCATTTTTTCAGAGAAAAAATATATTTAAAAATTATATTTTCTTTTTCGTTCTTACTTTCCGTTTGTACCGAAATATCGCCCTGCCCTGTTGTTTGTTTATCCTCAATCTCCTATCTGTTGTTGTCTCACCATTTTTTATCCCATTATTTTTATCTAAACCAAATCGGTTGACAATTTCCGGGGTGTGCCTTTTTTGAAGTCGAACAAAAAAAGAAATCTATTGGAGTGCGAAAAATAGCATCAGCTTGATTCATAGATAAGAGAGAAGAAAAAAACAAGTTCCTAAAAAAGTAGACAAAAAAAAACATTTTTACAACCTCACGCAAACAACAAACTTCTGATTCGATCTATTTCCAAGCAGCTGTAGAATGCGCGTAGAGCTATGTAGTAGTAATTTTTTGCAAGCCTCTGAAACCGATTGCATTTGTATTATTACTTGTAGAAGCTAGATGAGGGAAACACGTTAAAGACAATAATAAAAGTTCCAGATCCAGAATTACCCTTGGAAAATGATGTAGGTCAGACGGCAGGATCTCTCCATCAGAACACGCGAGCCTGTTTAGTTTAAGACCAGGATGACATTTGTTCGTCACTCCGATGAAGCTGTAAATCATAACCTACTCGAATGAATGCGAGATTTATTTTGATCACAAATAATAAAATAATGAATAAGACAAATAGTGCAATAGGTTTTAAAACGCGGTGGCATCGCTTCGATTGGAAACAGTTGTACAACAATGTTATTTAGAAGAAGAAGAAAAAGCAAAAGTGAACAAAGTACTAAAAATGAGATAATGAAAATGGTATTCTCGCTGTACATTAGAAAAGCGAAACAAAACAAATCATTGTGTAATTGCTTTAGGTATGCATAACACTACTACTAAACCCATCTGCATTGAATATAAACTCGTATGGTAAGAGCATTTGAAATAAATTAATAAAATCGTATAACTGAGTGTTTTATTATCGAAGATTGTCCATATCGAAATTAGTTTGCCCTTCTTTCATTAGCTTTTGGCCATTTCTTTCTGAGACTTCTTGTTATCACTACTTGAATGCCGCTTAGGTTAGTCTTATTCGTCTGCTTCGATAATCAGTAGTACGGCTCAGATTCGCATCGGCTCCACACCGAGTTGCGCGTTCCGTGTTTGTTGGCTTGTACGACAGAGCCGTTTCGTGTCGCCTGGAAGTCATATCGAACCATTGATGGGACAATCTTCCTTGGGCCCGAAGGGAATCCAGTAGTTGAGATCTGGCAATGCAATACTCGGCACATGCCCAGACAATGTATTCGATATCGTGATAACCGTCGCCAAAAGTGCAGGTACCGCTTTTTGCGAGCCCAAAACGTGGTAGATGAGCGTCTAGCGTGAGGTGATTGGACATTACACGAATAAAATCCCGACCCACATCCATTCCTTTGAACCAAGGTTTCGTTGATACCTTCCGGATAATAAAATGTGGCCACAATCCTAACTCTCCATTACTCCACGATGTTTGGCAAATTTCTAGCGTCCTCTGACGAGATATAGTAAATGCTATATTACTCCCTAAGGAGAAAATTGGTTCAGACCCGTCTTTATGCATGTAGGGCACAATACCTAACTATAATTAGTCCACGCATTTGCGTTTCAACTTCGTCTCTTCAGAACCACGGCACTTGACCACTTGTGCCCTTCATGCCTAAAGACGGTTTTGAACCAATTTTCCTCTTAGGGAGTGATATAGCATTTGCTAGTGTTTGCCTGCTTAGCTGAAAACAAGGTTCGATTTCAGTAGGTCTCATCAGTAAACAGAACCTCTTCACCTACGGAACATGGTAAGGTAGAAGTCGTTCAGTACGTTCACTAGTAGTGTTTCCAATTTTGGACTTAGCGTCAGCCCGGTGCAGTGCTGCGAAATTTCAAAATCAGCTACTTATTTCTGCATGTATTTACCGAAACCAACATTCAGATTCACCGCCTCTTTCATTCATTAACTTTCCAACTGACTGAAACTTCATGCATGAAACGAATGCTTGAGTGCAGGAAATATAAATTCCTTCACCAACCAAAGCACATATTTGATTTTTTTGTGGGCAGTTTGAAGGCAGAAGCTTGCATCTTCTACATTTTCGAGCATAAGTGAACTGCATAATCTATATCTGGTGCACTTTTGCTCAATAATCGCTCTCATAGGTAGAATAGAAACAAAGTTCAGTTCGCTTCTGAAACCGAACATGTCCGAGCTTGAATGCGCTGTGTCGAGAGAACGAATGACGAAGGAAACGAACCAAACATTTCATTCATCGCGACGGGCATGAATTGAATTTTGTTTTCTTTCAAGTTCACGCAGGGATGTCAATTTTTTCAAGCTGTAAAGTGTAATGTGCCGTGGTTCTGAAGAGACGAAGTCGAAACGCAAACACCTGGTCTAATTGAGATATCGTAAAAAATTCGTTAAAGCAGATTGGGCTTTCGTAAATGTCACCTTCCAATGCGTTCGTCTTAGCTAAAGAGCCCGCTTCTTGATTACCCGGGATGCAGCAATGCGTGGGGACCCAAACTAAGGTAATCTTGTACGATTTTGCAGATAAAGCACGCAGACCATATTTTTCCAGGAAATACGGAATGTGCTTTCAAGGTTTCACCGAACGAAGAGGCTCTCTTTTGAGCTGAGGCAGCCCAATACGAAGTAGTAATGATCGGTGGGTAAAGTATCAATAATCCCAAGGGTATACTGAATTGCAGCAAGTTCTGCGACGTAAACTGAAGCAAGATCATTGAGTTTGAATGAGGCATTCGCCTGATTGAATGTACCGAAGCCAGTGGAGCCGTCGAGACTTGACCATCGGTGTAAAACATCTTATTGCAGTCAACTTCTCCAAATTTACTATAAAAATATTTGGGATCCCTTGCGGACATCTGTCATCCGGGATTCCAGGAATCTCACCTTTCATGGATGTGGCGAAAAATACAGTTGAATCAGAAGCATGAGAGAGATTAACACGATTTAAATACGAATGCCATGAAATCTAAGTACAAGGACATAAATCAGGTACGAGAATTGAATTCCACAAGCCTATTTGTAATTACTAACGGGTTCAAGATATCGCAACGAATGTATTTAGAAAACTTCTATTTCAGGTTCAATAAAAAATGGGAACAATTTCAATACCTTTCTGTAATTAAAGTAAAGAGCATAATTTGTTTTTTTTCTAAGAGAATTGCTTTCTGGACTCCCTAGAAATGGGTGGCATGTTTCTTTTCGCTCGAGTGCTGTCAGTTCGATCGAAGATGGCGTCGAAACAGCAAGCACTCCGCGAGCGTGTTGTACGGTTTTACGAAACGCATGGTCATTGTAACCTCTAGACTAGCTCAGTGGGTGGTTAGAGGGGAATTATGCTGGTACTCGTTTTATACGTACACATACTCACCACGGGACTCATTCACTTTGGGAACTACGGGAAAACGGACCATTCATAGCTGCTGGCAACCAAGGTAAAAGACCAAAAGGTATGCGCTATGTATCACGACACTCGCAAGTGAAACCTTGAATTTTCTTTCTCGTAGAACACCCGAAGACGAGGGCTGACGACTCCTTTCGAGTCCGGAGGACGATTTTAACCTTGTGGTAAATGTGCTGGTAATGTTCACTCTGTGACAAACTAAGCTATTACCCAAATTACATTCTTACTATTTATTGTTACCCTTGACAAAAACATAAATTTGTACAAAACTTAACTATGTGACGTCACATTTAATTTTCTACTTGCGCTTTAGAAATGGTCGTTTGTTGGTGCAGATCTGGTAGAAGATGACTGCTGGGATTAATGAACATTGCGGCTGCTGTAGACGAAGTTATGGTGGCTAGTCGATTTGTGACTGGTGCTTTGTAGCCGAGTCTGAACTGCTTTAGCTCGGTGTTCCAGTTCAGAATCCAAAATGGCGACGAAGCTTCCGACGCCTCCATATGTGCTGTTTTCTGGCATCGAACGTACCGTCGATTTTCGTACCTTCATAGCAGAGACTCACGGCTCTCCCGATCGTGCTCTGTCCACTGCGAGGCTTGTGGTTGAGAATGCGACTTATCGTCGACCTTCCTGCTGAAGAGATGTCCTTCGGACGAAGTCCGAGACCAGAGATAAAAAGGCCCGCTGGGGACCTGCTGTTTCGTGCTTTTCTATTTTTAGCTTTTCCTACTTAATAATTAGAATTAAGACAATACCTTTTAAATTCATGTTAATTACACTAACCGTACTAACATCTTTTATATATCCGATACGTTTTTAACATTCTCCTTACTTTATAACAAAAAAACATCATAAGCACACTGAACACCATTTAGGAAAAATACAAAAATACTTTATATTGACTATGTTAAAACCGCGCGCACTTCCTATTTCTTTGGGCGTTGGGAGCAAAAAGAACGTTCTTGGTCATTGCTGAGTCTGACTTGGCTCGGATGGTATCAAGAAAACCTCAATTTTCTCCATATCTGACACTTACATTGTTTAAACCTGGCAACCCTTCACATTGCTGCAGCGATGAATGACATGTTGCGCGACGTCATTCGCTCAAACCGTTGTGATTGAGTTACCCTAGTTGAGAGTGCTCCCGCGTGAGTGACTCCTCCGTCCCAGACGTAAACGTCAGACTTGAAGGACTACCACTCACACAGCTGACAATATACCTAGGGTAGGACTTAGGATTCTTGGAATTAATTGAGCTAATCTAGAGTATGTTTTCATTGTGGCGAAGCCGACAATCAACATTGTAACCAGCGGTTGATATCATCGTGGAAAATTTACAGACCACTTTCGAGACGAAAACGTGTCCGTGAGTACAGTTCACCGGATCCTGGCATCCCTGAGCGTAGAGCGTAACGTTGGAAGAAGAAGAAAACGTTGAAAAAGCTGTTCAACAACAAGAACGGAACGGATTTGCGTGACGCCGGCCGAAAATATCACTACTCCCATACCTTGATTTACCGAACCCTCAAAATGGAGGACATCATCTGTCGGAAGAAGACTAGGTCCCCCGAGTCGAAAGTTATTTTCAGCTCTCGAAGACCCACATTCCAGGAAATGACAGCTACTATTCCAGCGACAAGTCGGCCACACCCCCGAATTAAAATATAAGTTTAAGTATAAATTTGAAAAAAAAAGTTATGCTGTACATCGCCATATCGGACAGAGGGATTTCAAAGCCGTGGTTCAAGCCGAACGATCTAGCCATCAATCAACATTATCAGGAGGAGTGTCTTGAGAAAATTCTTCTGTCGTTCTTAAAGGAGTATCATGCGGATGGGAAGCACGTCTTCTGACCGGACAAGGCGTCTTCACATTACGCCAAGAAGACGCTGGAGTATTTTGAGTAGAAAATGATACCACACGTGCCGAAAGAAAGGAATCCGGCCAACTTACTCCAGTGCCGTCCCATTGAATACTTTTTTCATCTCCCTCAGTTCCCCAGTGTATAACAATAATTGGCGGGCCAAGGATACGAAGCAGTTGACCACCAGTATCCGGAATCGTATCGGGAAGATGGACGGCTTCATTGTCTTTTTAAGAATAACCATGTTTTTAATAAAAAATACTGAATACACTGATTATTTTTTTGTCTTTCAACTACATGACTGAAAAAATTCTCATTTTTTTATTGAACACTTGTTACCTGATGTGACATCCCAAGGTACCCTTAGAGTCGAACCGTAATACAAGATATTTGAATATTAAAACCTGAGTAAAAGTTTGACCCATTAACTGACTCCTTAATCTCCAAGAAAACTTGCCATCTACTCTTTGCTAGCATAGGCCATTTGAATTTCTGTAGAGATCAACCATCCAAATTCTGTAGAGATCAACAAAGCAATCCTTCGTCACTTTTCCTTTACGGAACCGAATTGTCGATGCGGAATAGGATCATTCTCTCGAATAGACTCCGGATACAGGACATAAGTGCAATCGGTCGATATGAACTGTGATCGGAGGCTGGTTTTCTTGGTTTTGAGAAGGGGATGACATTCACTTGCCTCCAGCCATGAGGGACAATATTACCCTCAAGAAACTTGTTGAATAAATTCAACAAACACCTCTTCGCAGAGTTTTGCAGATTTTGCAACAAACTGGATTTAACTCTGTTCAACGCCGGGGCATTATTGCTGTATGATAAGAGAGCAAGTGAGAACATCCAAAACTGTGATTCGTTCGCAATATCGCGGGAGAGACGCGAGGCGATAGATTTTCTGTGCCCAATTTTAATTTCGCCTAGACAGACTTTCTTGGCGAAATAGCACCCGACGTATGCGAAACCGAAACAGTTGCAACGAAACCGCAGAATATTGAAACGGCTGGATATTCGTTTCAATATTCTGCGGTTTCGTTGCAACTGTTTCGGTTTCGCATACGTCGGGTGCTCATCAGGCCCCAAAGAGGGCTCATCGATGATTCTCGCGCTTTCTCGTCGACGAACCGACGCTAATACCCGCGTTTTTTGGCTTTCATCAAGCGTTTGGTCTGAGCTTTTTTCGCAATGTCGAGAATCAAGCCAGTCAAAATCCTGGCAGGGCCGTATTAAGACTACGCGGAACCCCTGAGCATTCTTGAGCTAGGGGGCCCTATAATTGAACAGGTATAAACAACTGTAGTAGTAGGATGATAAAAAAAGATTCCCAGTATTAAGGAACCATTTCCGCTCCATGTCACTCTGAGAATCTTTTCCGAATTTGAGCCAAATCAGTCAACCGTGTTGAAATTATTTTAAAAAATAAAGTGGCATTATAAATATACGGAAAACAGACAATTTCCGATTTCCATAACCAGGTGTCATTGCCGATGTCCAAACATCGTCAAAACACAAGATGAATTATATCTTTAAAGGTTACTTATTTTTCTGACCGATCTGACCGATGGTGGCAAACGTGCTAACACACTATATGCGGTAGTACGAGTTCGAACTCAGGTGAGCTGCGCGCAGTGAAATGGACTTATCAACTACGCTATGCTATTCCAAGATTGTGTAATCTGACTTGCATAATTTCAAGACATTTTTTTGAGGATTAAGGATTCCTAGATCAAAAAGGAGGAATATTGGGGTAGGGTGTGATAAACGTCCATTATAGGAACGTTATCCAGTGTAACAAAAATTTCTTCGTGCACACTCCATAATTACCATAAACGAAGCGCACAGCTGTTTATAATTTCAGGAATATTTTATGTACTTTGCACATTTTCACTTACATTGATTCGTTTAGTCACTGAGAATTGACATACAAGTCAAGTTTTCAACTTGTGTAAGAAATAAAACTGTCGCTTTGAAATGACAACAGCAAGTAGCAACGTGCCACTGGTCGACGCTTCGATCGACCAGCAATCGCGATACGGGACTTGTATGCAAACTTGGATACAATAGAGATTCACGCATGCGAACCTGCATACGCTGGTGATTTTCAACGTATGTTCATTTAAATGTTTACACAGGTTTTTCGGGAAAGTTTGTTCTAGCTTATATGTCTGTTCTCTGAGGTTTAGTATTGTTCCTGGTATGATAGCTTCTTCATGTTCCTAATATGATGAAATTAAACGGAGTCGACTTCTGATTTTGGAAAAAGTCACATTTTTTTTCTTTCAATGAATTTTCCACTTCGCTTACTGATGCTCAAATTTGGGAACCTTTGAAATCAAACTATACTATTTTGAGTCCAAGCGCGCGAATCGTTTCGAGATTCAGTTTGTTCATTCGTTTCCGATAAAATAAAAATAACGGTTCTTTAAAATATTGTCCCTTTTTGCAAGAATTGTTGGTGAGGTAGATTTTTTTTTCATATTCCGATACATGTTTTGTGCATTGTGACCGGCTCATGGAGGCGTAAAAAACGGACTGGCAATAATAACAGTATCCCTATTTAATAAATTGGTGTATCGAAGACAGCCATTAACATGCTCACTATTGAATACCTGTCGTTGAATACCTTAGTCATTACGTAAAACTGTACTGTTTGAAATTGCTTTCAAAACGACACAAATAAAATTACCCAAATTTATCAATATGATCGGTACAGTTCGTTTCAATGGCAGGAATGTAAGGAATGTAATTTTCATCCTGAAGAAAACCCCATACCGTACCATGCGAATTAAAATTACCAAGGACTAGTTGCGGTCCTGGTAGAAATTCCGTGATAATACAAAGCGTTCGGTGCCCATCGAGGCTCTAGGAGGACTGTACATGGAAGCAATGCAAAGGTTTAGAGATTAGAGGTTGCAAAGTGACAACTTCAATACCTGATGTCCAAGGGTGGTTAATTCGATTGAAATAATAGCACTTATTAATCCCCACGGTGTCTTTTTTTAACAACTTTATGCAAAAAAATTCAGCATCTCTGAAACTTCAGGATATGAAAGAATGGGCTTTCCCCTTTCATTTGAAACCAAAATCAAAATAATCCGTCGGGGGGTCTAGAGCAACTTTTTTTTGAAGTTTTTTTTCGTGAAAACATAGATTTTACAATGGAACTAGTTCATATTTCTGCTCCTAGATGGTGCTTTAGACATTCGAACAACACTAAAAGTGAGAATCTGATAGATTATTTAATTGTCTACAACTTTGTTACCAACTAAAAACCGAGTTGAAATTATTCCGAAAAGTAGTTTAATATTTTAACGAATTCTAAGTCTAAGTTAATTTCATAGAAAACAAGCACAATTCACAAGCACTTTTTTTATTTGCCAAATAGTTGTATTTAGTTCAATAGTGAACTCAGCCGAATTTGAGAGCTTTGAAAGTCATCTTTTAGCTAAAAATTATAATTCCCTGATACAGGCCACCATTCATATTTTTGGGATGAGAAGTTTTAGATAAGTGTTGACCAAACTAGTATGATATTAATATTCTTTTTCATGATGGTAAGTGATTCCTCCCGCAGAAACAGCCTTTTCAATTATGTATGCTTTCTTTTTCATTTTTTCGATTGTTCTCAGGGATGACTGATAACTATTCTTACATGAATCTCCTACTCTGTTAGCATCTTCGTATAAAATTGACTTGTCCTGAACTTCAACCTTTATATTTGAACAAACTCAATGAAACTTTTAACGCACCATTGCAATATTTCGCGGATTTCATTGGTTAAAAACGCTGATTATCCGTTTTCAAAATTAACTCAATGTGACGAACAGTGAACAAAAAAAGTGAGTTTTTGGATGAAGATAATTTTTTTGGTATATATTAGAGGACTTCTATGTATATAAGGTTATTGTTGTACTCAAATCATATTTTGTTTTGAAAAGTAATACATATCGCATAATCTAGGATCAATTTAGTAACGATATCTCGCATAATTGATAGGAAATCGCCGTAAAATCCAACTGCCACAATATGCTTTGCAGAGAATATTTGAATAAATCATTTCACACTAACCACTAATTTGGACAGTTACTGCTGTGGTTTGCGTTAAATTAGAAACGGTGTGTCCCAACATTTCGTCTTGAACGGAATTATAATAGCTGACTTAAGCGATCATAACCTAAATTATACAACGTATGGTCCTTTCTAAAACACCCGTGTAACAAAACATAAATGTAAGCAAACCCTTGTAACCAAGCAATACCTTCCGATGAATGGTAGTCCCTTCGAGCCTATCGGGAAAGATTACAAACCAAAAGCACAAATAGTTTTCTGACTCTGTCAAACATCCCAATTTTCAGAAGTTCAATTAGAATTATCAACGTAATGAATCCCGTCTAATATTTTCATGCCACCAAACCCAATTTTTTTTTTTTTTTTGGTTATGTAATAAGTGTGAGAAAACATATTTCCAAACCACTAGGCCTTGTGTGAAGCTATCTTAGATATAACTTTGTTAAAATCTTAAACAACTTTTCCGGATGATTTCAGATCAGTTTTTAGTGGTCAACAAACTTGTAGACAATTAAATTTTCTATCAAATTCTCACTTTTAGTGTTGTCCGAATGTATAAAGCACCATCTAGGGACAGAAATATGAACTATCCCCAGTAGTAAAACCTATATTGTTACGAAAAAAACTTCAAAAAAAAAAGTTGCTCTGGACCCCCCGACGGATTATTTTGATCTTAGTTTCAAATGAAAGGGGAAAGCCCATTCTTTCATATTCCGAAGTTTCAGAGATGCTGAATTTTTTTGCATAAAATTGTTCTAATAAATACACCGTGATCCCCAAAACTACTCCTCCATAGATACAGACGAATTATATTAAAATCATGATATCTATAGCGGTAGTTAGTTTCATATAATGCGAAAGCTGTTTAGTAAATGTGATTGTGGGTTTCTCCAACTCTCAAGCAAAACACGCGATTTTATGTTGTAATGCTTCAAGCTACGAATATATTTGGATAACATTTTGGTTTATGACTAAAGAAATTGTTTACTTACAAATTTGGTGAAAACACGGAACGATAGGTTGGGTCATTTCAGACAACCAAATTTGCGGTGAAGTTCAGTCCCTATTAGTATAAATTTGGCGGTTAGGTTAAGTTCAAACATATTCTTAGTTTATGGTGTATTATAAGCTATACTCACAGTAGAGTAGAATACGTATAGAATTAGGTAGATCTAGATAGCAATACGTATAGATTAAGTTTCGTATGTAGGTAATATTATTTTTGTTTTCAAATTACTCACTCTCGATAAAGCACTTATTTATAATTATTAGGGAATATTTAAATTATAGAAATGGGGTATTTATATGGTAAGGTAAGGAGGCGCTTGTACCGATAATATTAGAATTGTAGATCAAGCACTGTGCACTAGCAACGTAACTGTCCGAGCAAACGTTCAATTTTGCTGTATCATTACCATTTGACGTTTCGGGTCTTTCGCTCAGCCATGACAGTGAAGGTCTCGCTAACGGGGGCACTCGATCCTCGCCGCGTCGCAGTGGCTGGAGGCTGGCCAAAACCTCAAAAAATTATTTTTGAAATATTGATATTTTATATTTTTCTTAAATTTCTCATGTATTGAATGACGTTTATTCAAAATTTTATGATCATTGGATAAGAACACGATTTTTAACATGAGTTTAAACGTAGCAAAGTCCGGACTTTTTAATGATTTTCATTTCCGAAACCACTATTGCTCTGTTCACTTCAAATGCATGTTGCTCTATTGATTTTGGTCCGATTTTAGCACAACTAATTTCATTATGAAGAGAAACAAAAAAACTTGGTTAGTGAATAAAATACATTTGGTAAATTTGCTTGGAACTATGACTTTTTCGTTTAAATATGTTTGAGGTGGTCAGATCAAAAATACTTTTTTCACTAATGTATTCTGTACAAATTTCGGAATCATTTCGGAACGGTCACATAGTATACATTCTATGGGAAATAACCTCTACTTTTCGAATATCATGGTCTCGTTCTGCGCCTAGGTGCGCAAAAAAGTTTAAGGAGATTTTGAAGCTTTGTTGCTGATATGGAGCCGCATGGTGCTTTGTGTAAAATAATTAGACAATCTACAGTAAACCAACACGTTATATAATGCATTTAAAGTAGAGTTATTCATTTTTTATGATATTGCTGACATTGGTGAACAGTAATGGAAAATCTATCATGAAAACGGGATCATAGTTATAAGAAAGGTTCAATGACACTGTATGGAAAAATGCATTTAATATTTTACGACTTTTGGCATCAAAAATGTGCTCAGCACCTCAAAATTAGCTTAAATTGTGATTTTCAGCCAAATTAGGTAACATTTGAGGTTTTGTCCGACTTCTGTTTGAAGACCTGCCACTGTGCGTCGTCTCAACAGGGAGTATCGTCGCAACAGTAAACATTTGAAGGAATCTACTTTCGGGAGGATACTTCTGCAGCTCTACTGTAAGCAGGCACCATTTAAGAGAGGGGGGGAGGGAGTAAGGGTTCTGGCGTGAATTTTTTTTTGTTTCGAAATTTTGGTGAAGCGAATTGATCAAAACTTTTGAACATTATAATGTAACATTTCAAAAACATTATGTAATTTTCACATGCAAAAATTTTGACAGTCGACTACACGAAGTAGTCATGTTGTATTTGTTGTTGTATGTTTCGAAAATATTTATTGAAGGTAGTAGACAAACCGAAGCTACAAAAGTAAACTCGATTTTATTAGTGATTTGAGTGATTTGAGCGGCCTAAAATGAGCTGTACCGAAAGCATTACTTTGTATGACGAATACATTAACAGTTAATATTGCTTTACTGGAAATGCTACAAGGTGCAAAACGTCCACTAGTTGGACCATTTACTTTGACAATCGATCTGACAAATATTAAGAGATGTGAACAGATTCGACTTCTCCTTCGAACAGTTTTTGACATTTGTCACTCAGTCTAACCTGGGACGGAACATGCGGATAGAAATGAAAACGATTGTCAATTGATCCAGGTCTGAAACGTCACTTTGAACCAGTGTGAGGCAGAATGAGAACGCATGAGAGCAAAATTGGAAACGAAGAACAAAAAATGGAAAAGAAAAGATCTATCCGCATGTCCCGTCCCAGAGCGAATTAAATTTGTTAGTTGGATAGAGGCTGTGGCCCAACCAGCGAATCACAACTGTATTTCTATTGGTTTGGGCTTGAGGGATTATGCAACGAAACATTTAAACCAAACAATAAATCAGTCTTGGAAAAAAGGAATGCTTTATTATGAGCGTCACACCAAATACGAATATCACGGCAGTGTGCGCACTCCCAAGAAGTGCGATAAAAGTGCACATAGTTCGTCATTGGTAGTTCCGTGCACTGGTTTTGCGCTTTTTTACACATTTGTGCAAAAGCTGGATTGTTCCATTTACATTTCCGCTCGATAGTTCACAACCCGGTGAACTCCGCTACAATCGTGATTCGCTGGTTGGTCACTTTTTCATTGGACCGCTTTTTGGTTGGACCTCCTCTAGTTGTCCGATTAAAAAGCATCGGATTGTCATGTCAAATTCGCTCTTTAACAATCGAACTGATATTAATTAGAGATGTGCACAGATGCATTTAAACTACTAACGACTCCTTTGTGGAGTTTTCGACATCTGTCAGACGGTTCTACTAGCGAATAAAATACATTAGTTGGACGTATGGTGTGGCCCAACCAGCGAATTACGACTATCGTTGCACGGTTGTCAAATATGGCAATCGAATCAACTAGAAGTATTCGATGCACTTATTTATTATAGCCAAAAGAACAGGTGCACCGAAGGCGTTAATGTGCACTTATATCACACTTTTAAAGCACTTGAACGATCCAATTTGGTGTTAAATTGGCAGTTTAACATTAATGAAACTTAGTCGCAACTATTTTTTATAAATTCTTTTGTTTATATTTACGCAGAGACTTATTCGAACAAAATATAAGCTATCAAATAAGTAAAAAAAGTTTGTGTCCACGTTTGAACGAATACTCATTAAAATACCTGCGCCGCGTACCCAGATTTTATTTATTTATTTATTCATTTATTTATTTACTCATTGATTTGTTTATTTATTTATTTATATGTTTATTTATTTTGGTATTCATTATCCCATGATTGCTAATTTGTATCAATTCGTTCATCATTTACTTATTTCCAAAGCGGCTTGAAGTTTAAATAGAAAAAAATATTACAATATTACCACGATTCCAGATTTCGCTACTAAAAGTCTGTCAATCCAAAAACTTTATAGAAAATGTTACACCCAACTATTTTGCCAAAAGAATGCTGTATGCTATTTGGCGGACAGTCTACTTAGTAGTTGTTAAATCGATTGCCTTATACGCAGCCCACCTGGGTTCGATTCTCAACCGCGTACATAGGGTTAGTGATTTTTCTAAAAAGATTTTTGTAACTCGAAAAAATGAAAATAACTCTAAGATCAAAACCTCTATAATCGAAATAAAGAAATCTGCTGAATTGATCCATAATCCGGAATTGTCACTACCCATTTTTGAGTAACACTTTATTCTCAGAGTGGACTAAAATTTGCGGAGTGTGTGAACTACATGAATCCATCAGGAAAAATCTCACGCACACTCGCATATCCACCCGGTTAGCAAACAGTTAAACGTCAAAACATTCAAAGCTGCAGCTGTTTACATCTGCTGTTTACAAAATTTTACAAGTCTAATAAAATAGTAATTAAATTATTCCTCTACAAACATCCGCCGAAATGCTGCGGAAACTTCACGCCAACCTGGTTAGTTCCCTTTCCCGACGAAGCTTCATATCCATTCACCACCCGCGAGTTAGCAGTGCCTGCCAGCAACCGGAAACACCAACTCCTACAGAACAGCGACAATATCACGACCAAAACAACAGCAGGGAACAATCATCCCAAAGCAGGAGAAGCTATCATCCGATTCCGGTCATCACAGCCAGCACGTTCCTGTCGTGGTTCAGCAAGAAAAATGACGAAGACACACCGGAAAGTAAACTAATTACCACTATAAAAATGTCGATTTTAAGCATCCAACGAGAGGAATACAAGAAGGCAGAACAGCTGTTGCACGTTGCTCTCAAAATGGCACAGGACTTGCAAAGTAAGGACGGTATCACCTACATCTTCGACATTATGGCAAATTTAGCAATGGAGGTAGGTGAGTTTGCCAAAGCGGAGAAACTGTTTGTCGAAGTTATGCAGCGATTGTTTGCCGATGGCTTCCTGGAAGATCACATGAAAATGCTACACATCAGTTCGAAAGTTGCCCACTTGGAACAGCTACAAGGTCATCTGGACAAGGCAGCCCAAGGATTCGAGTGGACGATCTCAAAGCTAGAAGAAAATCTCAAACGGATGGGTGATGATAAGGAGGTTCGGGAGTTGTGGGGGCTCACGAAGAACTGGTACGCGCAGCTGTTGATGGAGATGAAGCGCTTCGCGGAGGCGAAGCATTGTTTCCAGCAAGCTTACGATGCGTACACGGAAATTCATGGTAAACTGACGGAGGAAGGGCTGTCGATACTGAACAATATTAGCGTGGCTTGTTCGAATGTAAGTTTTTGTAGCAATTGAATTATTCCTAATTTAATTGATTCTGTTTTAGCTGGAAGACTACGCTACAGCTGAAAAATATCTCCAGGAAGCAATCGCTCTTGCAGTGCAGATACCGGATCTTGCGGAAGCGGGGGTGTACCGGGCAAATCTGGGTTTGCTATATCTGCAGCAGGGACTGCTCAAGCAGGCGAACGAGTTTTGCTCGTTCGCTTGGAAATACGGCAAGCAGCATAAACATGAGGAAACTGTGATACAGGCCGACTACTGTCTGCAGCAGATTAGGGCTGCACAAAAGTAGAACTGGCCGATCTAGAGAAGTTGGTTGACATTTTGGCAGAGAGAATTTCAACAGGGGTTATTATTGGAAAGTATTGTTTTGTCCAAACATACGTTGGTACACTTATTGTAAAAATATATTCGTTTACATTTGATAGACTGTTGCACAGCAAAGTAGTAATTGTGTTTTTTTCTTCTTAGCGCTACGTAGTTTATATGCTTTCCTCAACTTATTGTGAAAAATTCGAACTGATAGGACTCGATTTGATCACTCAACAATGTTTAAGAGGTTTTTTATTTGAGCACCTTCAAAACTTAAAAGGTTCTCACCCTTCGTAACGTTTCTACATTTACCAAAAGGCAGACCGCGTCATCACTTTTGAACGCTTTTTACCAGGTAGGTGTGATACAAAATCTTGGGTAAAGCAAATTTCAACGTCTGAAAACTCATTTTCGATCCATGGCAAAACTACTGATCGATCTTCACGCCATCCGGAATCAGAAAACAGAAGATTTTTACCATGTCTGCCACTGTAGCTCAAATCATAACCGAATGCGGGTTTCGCGCCCTGTATACACATCACTGGGATAATTGTAATCAAGATTTTTATCGAGTACCCTATCATTTTGATGGTTAAATTTGCGGCTTTTATCGACTAATTTCTCATCCGAATAGATAACGACGGTGTTAGGAAGCGAACCAGCTTCTTAGCATTTTGCATCTTTCCAGTCTTCTTTTTTCGTTGCCTCAGAAATAAGCTGGTGTTGTCAGAGTTTGTATGGTCCGAGGTCTTTTTTACCACAGTTCGGGTCATCTTACGCCACGCATTGTTGTTCTTAACAATTTAGTTGATGGATCTAACCGATTTGCAACGTATTTCGTTGACCACACCTTTAATCAATGACTTTGTCCTTACAGAATAAGGCTTTTTCGATCCTGGACGCCTAGATGCTTCATTTCTATCTTACAATAGTTTCTTGCATAGCCAGAATATTTTAGATTCACACCGAGCAGCTTCGTTATGTCTTCAACGGACGACTGTTTCCTTAATAGTTCCAAAACTGCACAGCGCTTAGATGCCCACTCCTTAGTTCTGAAATTTCACAATATCACTAAACAATTATTACATTAACTTTATCCCAGAAACAGCTTTTATTTGTTCCCAGCAGTTTGCAATTGGTTTTTTTATTATATTTATTGTCGTGACCGGAGCTTTTGCATCTGCTCTCATCTATTTCCTTCCAAAAACTAAAGCTAGATTGTCTGTCATAACAACCAAGGCCTGCTTACCTAAAATCATTCTACCGTTTGCTTTTAACGCATCAAGGTGAAAACAGAATAGATTGATAATTTGTACGAGTATTGAGATATCTGACGTTTAAAATACGCACACAGAGATTTCGCATTTTTATACTACCGCCCTTCCCTTAAGCCCACAAGCGGTTTGTTTTCCTCCCAATTCGCAGTGCAAATGATTTGTTTTCCTCCCAATTTAAACGTCAAAACGGCACAATACTAACGCAGCTGGATAAGTCTATAGAACATAATTATTTGTTACGTCAAACGTTCAATATTGATTTATTATATCCTACACTCAAAAAAATTAGCACATACTATCCATGTGAAATAGTATATTATTTTTTCCGTATAACATATCCAATGTATTTTATGTAATATCCAAGTGAAAGAAGAACGGTAACCATAATAAAAGTCAAGTGATCTATCACATAAATTCAATGCGGTACTTTACATGATTTTCCTATAAATTTAAATAAATTTTATATTGTTAAAATCATGTGGTCTCTTATAATTTTTAAATGTTTTGCTAAAAAGAAACATTATATAAGTTCAACCTGATATTCCGGTAAACATTATTGATGTAAACATCATCTGAATTCTCTCTAAATTAATTAAAAATCAGTATTCATGTTATATTTTTAATACAAAACATTTAAATGTCTACACTAAAATTATTCTTAGCACGGAAAAGAAAACGCTTATTTATACAATGAAGTGTTATCGGTGGGCTATCGAACAAAGTGATTTTAAGTATGTCAACCAGATTCTCGCTGTTTAAAGTTTCGTATGCTAAATAATGGATAATATAACGACCTATTTTCCACTGTTCTACAACTAGATAAACATTCGTTTCAAATATAAAAAATTCTAACATCTAACGATATAAAACTACCCACTTTGTAAGTAGTCCCTTTGTAGATCATATTGTTTGTTAATAAAAATTCAAAATTCGATCTTATATTCAAGGGTTGTAGTAGTTTCGAAAAATAACTTCGCAACCGTATATCGGCACAATAGCAATCGTTGTGGGCATCAGGCTGGAAAAAGCATTCTGTCAAAACATCTTGTGCAAATTGTAATACGGCTTTTATGCCAAGAGTGTAACAAATATTTTTGCGTGATGCCATGATATATGCGTACTGCTTGAATGACCGATGCTTAGCCTCATTTCTGAAGCACATCATCTTTTCTATTGGACCAGAATTCAAAATTACAGAAGGAACTAAAAAGTGGTGCTTCGGCTTGAGGTCTTTTCGAAACAGCTGTTGATACAATAAATGATATGTTTCAATGAGTTTCCGTAAAACGTGGATTTAGTCGAAAGAATAGCTTCTTTTTAGGCACATATCGACCAGTTTTATCAATGTAATGCAATATTGACATACGTCGTCATCCTCTGGGACATATTGTCCACAAACAAATGTGAAATAGTGATTGAAAATGCGCATCTCATTAGACGTCATCCGTAGGTGCACAGACTTGCGCCTCTCTTTACTAAAGTAAGATTCTGTAATATCTGGCATTCTTTCCAGATCACTATCCAAACAAGTTCTACTAACGTATTCCCTACGAGTATTAAATGCAGCAGGTGTGAAGTATTTCTTTTCATAAATACAATAGGTTAAGATTTCAACAAAGCCATGCTTGCAAATACCCGATGAGAACAAGTCATGCATACCGTCAACACTTTTATTGGTAATAACATGAAAGGATGGTAATTGATTAAAAATTGATTTTCCTGAAATTCCAGCATCACTTCGTCTGTTAATTTCTACATCTTCATTGTAGTCTTGAATTCGACGACAACAGTCTGCATGCTCTCAACAATCTTTAATTCTTTTGGACGTCGGCAAAACCGGCAATATGATGCAGAGAATCCACCAGAAAAGAGCAACATCGAGTGAACCCCCAAATTATCACCCTGGAATAAGCATAAAATTATCCTGATTTTTACTAATTCACCGTCGACAGTCAACTCTATTCCAAATTCTTCCATAGTTTTAAATTGATCAATAAGTGGTGCCATTAACTTGTTTATTCCGACAACTTTCATGTCGGCTTTTTTAACATTCCTGCTACAAAAATATTGTGCAGCTTGGCAGAGAATTCTTCTGGTATAGTTGGATCTGAATAATAAATACCGCATATTGAATGTCGGTTGTTGTGAGAGCTTTGGGTATCGTTGATTTCATACTCGTCGGCGTATAGCCATACTGGTATGCTTATCTCATTTTGATATTTGTTTTTAATATCTTTCCATATAGAACCATTTACAAAATTAATTATCTTAGATGATTTTTCCAGTCTTTGCATATTTTGCAGTGTACGTTTAAGAATATCTTTGCATTCAAAATACGATTTGATTTGTAATTCAATAGCCATTAATACTAGGAAGCTTTTGTCAGGATCGGAAATCAACTCATTATCGACATCCAGTATATCCCTACGGACGACTAGATTTTTCTCTATTGCAATGATCGAAGGTATTTGGAAACAATGTTGTTCTTTAAGATAATTAAAAAGTTTATGATCGGAGTTAATCGAGTTAAATAACTGTTTCATCTGAGCAACATAACTTTTGAATTTAAATAGACTGTCTATATCAGAGCATGTTATGTTTAGGCTATCAATTTTCTCTACTCTTTCATTCAACAATCGACTGATTTCAGCTTGAATATCATACACATTAGATCTAGTAATATTATTTCTTGCATGTAAATTTAAAGTTAATGCTGCAGCTGCTGGTTCAAATGCGTGAGTGTGGTGCAAGATTGGACTATTCTTTGTAATTTGACGACCTTCGCTAACGTTATCTACCCTCAACTTCTTTCTTCGCGCCTGGAACGATTCGCCAATAGTTTCGGAGATTTGGTTAATAATTTTAGTATACGGAACATGAACATTTGGACGGAATTCCGGATGGTTTGAAATGTGTTTTTAAAAGGATAAAATTTGGAAAATATTTGAGGACAACGTGGCATTGTACACACATATTTGTAAGATACTGGCGTTCGATGGAAATTCTTTAGATGGTCCAAATATGGCTCACAACCGGTAAAATTAGCGACGCAATCTGGTAACATACAGTGAATTAACATTTTGTCCCCAAATTATTCAAATATGCTGTTTATTTGCTGATGTTGGCATATGTTTCTCGTTTCTCTATTCCGTATACATAAGAACTCAAAAAATGCCAAAGAAGTTTTGAAAGTTTTGCATATGGCAGATCGAATACAGCTGTTAGCTTTACCAAAACATCCAGTGCTCTTGATGCTGAGGGTAGCTCATACAAAATAACGTCGTCGTAGCATACAAGTGACCTGTTTGTAGCTCGAACCTAAAAACACAAGTTTTGGTGCAACCGGTAAGTGGCGTTCCGCATAAGATGCATATACAGCTTGAATTTTCGAACGAATATCTTCAACTGACTCCACGAATAAAATAGTATCGTCTTGTGCAACTACCATGGTGGGTTTAAAATGCAATTCTGCCGCTATCGGTGACAGAACCGTGTGAAGTCCAAGCAAAAGCGCACATAATTTGGAATCTGCAAAAGAAAAGTTTGAATTAAATTATTTTGCATTTATTAGTTTTTAATTCTTTAGCGTTTTGCGCAATATTGACAATATTACTTTTTTCAATAGGATTACCGTCAGATGCGTTGCTGTCGATCAATAGAGATATCAATCCGTCTACCGATGGATCCAGACCTTTTTTTGAGATGTACGTAATTAAATCCGCCTTCAAGCTTTCCAATTTTTCCGACCCGTTCGATGAACCAATGCCTTTAAGATTAAAATCAATATCCAAAAGTTGATACCCATGTTTCGATTTATAGTGCTCGAACAATGTAAGAAGCTGCTTAATTTAGATTTTGTTCATGAGGTATTGTTTACGACAATTGAAGCTTTTTGACCACATTTCGAGTACCGTTGACCATGGTTCCGTATTTAATTTCAACCATGCATTTGCTGCTTGTGATTCTGGGTCTAGCAGCGAATCAATTTTTCCTGTGGCCTTAATTTTCTTCGAGTGTTCTTGTTCTTTCGCATCCGACTTTCGCTTTTTTTGCTTAAGGTTGCTAATTTTATTAGCATCTTTACCTCCAAAGTTTTTGCGAGCACCACCTCTAGGAATGTAATAGCTTCCTGAAAAATATAACCATAAAATTTTAATGATTTTTCTAAAGAGTTCAAATTTATAATTACAGTTTTTCGTGCGAAAAGAGTTGTAATTACACGACCGTAATTTTCCAAATGTTCTTTACGCGTGATCTTGCATCGGCTCAAATGAAAGCGAGCGATTACACCAGCAAGTTGTAACTGCTTAGGCTCGGAAAGCTCTCCGTCTTTAGCTCTTGCTACGATCTCTTTTCCTTCTTCAGTACTGTTTAAAAAAACAATAGCACTGAGGGAGTTAGTGGAACTGCTGGGTCTTCTGTGGTGTATTTATTCCTTTCTGGCTCATTGCAATCTTCTAAACCGATATCCTCCTCATCCTCTTCGGCGATTGGGAACTGTTCAAGTAGTGGCACGTCTTCAGTTGTATCTATCGAATCGGAATAATTATCCTGCGATAGGCTGCGATTGAATGGGGTTTCGACTTCTTGAATTTCCTCAGCGTCTAATTCGATCGGAACGTGCGCTTCCTCTTGAATCAACAGCGTCGATCGCGAGCTTCCGTGCTCCGTCGCATCCGTAATGACAAGCTCTTCTTTACAGACGGTTTTACCAACTTCTTTTGCAGCTAATGAAGCGTTCGACGACGAAATAGTTAATTGCTGAAAATAACCAAATAAATGTTAGCATGGATGTTTCTGTTAAATATTTCAATATTTACATTTCGCTCCCGCCAGGTATCGATCATATCGTAGAGAACTCCGTATTTCCACTTTGTTCCACCTGCCGCTGTCGGTTCTAAATGGTCCTTCAAATCCTCGAATGAAACTGTGCACAATCGTTGAAGATTAAGACCACATTCTGAAAAAATACATTAATGTATTTATTAATAGTAATAATGAATAGCTAAAATAGTTACGTGAAAATACATCCAGTAAGTTGTCCGAGAAACCTAAATCTGCCAACAACGCTCGACTTGCTTCCGCCATCTTAGTTCGTTTTTTGCACACTGGAAAATCACAACAAAAAATACTTGGCGAAAGTTAGTTTTCGAATGTATATGATAATCACGTAGAAGTTATGGTACACATTGATTAAATTCACAGTGTCTTCACTTCATTTTCAAGTGAATCACATAAATATAATGCGAGTACAACTCAGTATAAGTTAAAGGATTTATAATATGAATTGTATGTTCCTTTTTAGCTGAGTGTACAAATGGGACCATTTTAAAAAGCCACCCATTAACCATTAACAATATATAATATATTATTAACCCTTAACAATATATAATAAATTATGTTCGATCCTTCAAACTTTAGAACAATAATTTTTAATAAAATAAGAAACTAAAAACGTGTGATCGAGCCGAGGTTCGAAAAGTAACACTATGTAACGCTGCTTGTTTTACTCGATATTTTGATTTCGATCAATTTTCATAACGCTGGTAACGGTTATGGCGAACTGAACGCGAATCCCTTCATATTTTTATAGCATGCACTTTGACACTCCTTTTTGACGCTGCTAGATGAGCGAGACGGTTGCTATTCGCTATCCTTTCTCGCTACAGGGACCGCAACCAAAATCGCATTCTTTGACCGTCGTATTTTCGATTGTTCGAACCGGGTAGCAGTAGTGTAAAGATCAAACGTCGAAAATCTGTGCGCGTTGTTATCAGTGACGTGTAAATAATTTTTTGCTGCTTGACCACCATCGCGAAACGCCACCCGGAACCTCCAGCCTGTTGAGTCGGATGGAACACGCCAAAAGTCGGGGGCGAAAGCCCATTGTCCTTGTTAATTCGTCTGATGCGGTGAAACGACCGGGAGAATCAAAATCCTACCGAGTTCACATTGCACTGGGGCTGCTGCTCGTGATGCTGTGGATGTCATTTCCAACGCTGTGCGATGGTCACGGACATTTTGATGATCGTGACCATCATCACCACCACCACGGACACGATGAGAATCCAAGTTTTAAGGTATCTTAGAGCAACATTAAAGGGAGCATCCAGGGTAAACTTATATAATTTTGCGTATATTGTAGTATTCAAGACAGGCTAATGAGATGTACCAAGAAGATCACCATGATCACTTACATGGATCCGAACATCATATTCATCACCATGATCATAGTCACGATCATGGACATAAGCATCAGCATACGGACGATCATGATCATGAGCATAATCATCAACATACGGATGAAGTTAGAAGTAAGAATGTCAAGCCTCCAGTCGGTAAGTTCAATTTTATCTAATGTACCAACTAACTGCTGTTACCTTCGGAAAAGTTACTTCTAGTCGGTTACTGTTATGAGCCATTTCCAAATATACTGATTTCTCCTATTTTCAGACACATTCTACATCTGGGTTCACTCGCTGACGTCAACTCTGTTAATCAGTGCCGCTCCGTTCTTCATCCTATTCGCAATCCCACTGGAAAATACCGACGAAATGCAGCCACGCTTGAAAACGCTTCTGGCGTTCGCCTCCGGTGGATTGCTTGGTGATGCTTTCTTACATCTGATCCCGCATGCCATTCAACCGCACAGTCACGGTGAGGATGATGGACACGGTCACCATGGACATAGTCATGGCCACAGCCATGGTGGAGAGGAAGGCCACGGTCATGATATGCGCGTTGGCCTCTGGGTATTAGCCGGTATTATCGTATTCCTTGCCGTCGAGAAGGGTGTGCGACTAATCAAACGTGATACCGCCGGTGGTGGTCATGGTCACAGTCACAGTCACGCAACCACTGCTAAGAAGGCAAAGGTACGCAGGATCGCAGGTTTAGACTTTTTGTTAGATTTTCCAATATCTTGTTTTGATCTCTTCAGGCTTCTCCACCCGTGTCCCCTTCGAAGAAGAAGGATTCCAAGGCTACCGAAGGTAGTAACAAAAAGAAGGATGAATCCGAAGCGGCTAAAGCCAAAGGAAAAGCCGTCAAAAAAGAATCCAAAAAGAACCAGATTCAAATCGCCGGCTATCTTAATCTGGCAGCCGATTTTACACATAATTTTACGGACGGTCTCGCCATTGGCGCATCATATCTAGCCGGCAACAGTATTGGTATTGTAACCACGATCACCATTCTGCTACACGAAGTTCCTCACGAAATAGGCGACTTTGCGATCCTGGTGAAGTCAGGTTGCTCGAAAAAGAAGGCGATGCTGTTGCAGCTAACTACCGCCATTGGAGCGCTAGCCGGAACCGTTCTTGCCTTACTGGGAAGCGGCAGTGATGCCGCCGAATCCTGGGTGCTCCCGTTCACGGCGGGTGGCTTCATCTACATTGCGACGGTATCCGTGATCCCGGAATTGCTCGAGGGATCCACTAAGCTGTGGCAGTCGCTGAAGGAAATCACGGCACTGCTGGCCGGCGTCGGGATGATGGTAATTATTGCAAAGTTTGAGTAGAGAAAATCTTCCCACTCTTGTTCTATCTGTGAGCGTCAGTACTTTAACTTCATGAAATTTGACCCGTATGTTTGAGCAATGCGTAAAACAGGATAACCTACGATATGTGATCAAAGTAATTTAGCTTCAGGCTACAGAGAAGATTACCGATCGGCTCTTAATTAATGGAAATGCGCCCTTTTTGAGATACCCTTGAACGTTCTGTAATAAAAAGCAATAATCAGTTTGAAAATGCATAATCGTTCTGTTCGTTTTTTTTTTTTTTTCCATACGTTTATTTGACACGGCATTTGCAAAAGCTTTTTACGCCAGTTTCTTTTTTTACATAGCACGTTACAAAAATCCTTAAGACTAATTTTAACTATACTAGTACTTTGTCTAAAACTAACACTGAAATCACTTTATTGTTTGCTTTTTTCCTTACATTGTTGTATTTCATACTGATCTAGTATTTTCGGGTGTATTTATTTACTTTTTTTCTGTTATTGTCTAAATTTAAAAACTAAATATTCTAGGACACTTTAATTGGTGAATGATTAGCCTTGGATGAGAGTATGAGGAGACGAATTTAATTAAATTTTGACAGACGCTGTTTTTAGAAAATGATAGATAAGTTCCATGTATAGAGGATCGCGATACGCCAGGATGTCTCTAACAGGAACATGGATTGGTCTTCCTCGGACTTGTAAAGAATCTACTAATTGTGATCTGGCTTCACGATATTCAGTGCAGGACCAAACAACATGCTCAATGTCATGGTAACCTTCTCCACAAGCACAATGATTACCCTCAGCGAGCCCAATACGACGGAGATGCGCATCTAAAGTATAATGATTGGACATGAGCCTAGACATCACACGGATGAAGTCCCGACTTACATCCAATCCTTTGAACCATGCCTTCGTTGATACTTTAGGGATAATTGAGTGTAGCCATCGTCCCATATCTCCATTGTCCCAAGATGTTTGCCAACTAGTAAGTGTCCTCTGTCGAGAAGCGCTATAAAATTCATTGTAAGCGATGGGTCTTTCATATATTTCACCATCTAGTGCACCAATCTTGGCTAAATTATCAGCTTTCTCATTGCCCGCAATAGAGCAATGGGCGGGGAGCCACACTAGGGTAAATTTATAACATTTTCTTGTCAGGTTACTCAGAGATTCTCGTATCTTTCCCAAAAAGAATGGATCGTGATTATCAATCCTCTTTGAGCGTAGAGCTGCAATTGTGCTGAGACTATCAGTGAGGATAAAGTAATGGTTCGGGGGTAAAGTATTAATTATTTGCAAACTATAGTGAACTGCTGCTAGTTCCGCTATATAAACAGAGGCGGGTTCTGCAAGTTTGAGAGAAATTGAAAAATTATTGTTGAAAATACCGAAACCAGTGGCCTCACTGATTCGTGACCCATCAGTGTAAAACATTTTAAGGCAGTCTATGTGTTGATATTTACTTGTGAATATTTTAGGGATCTCCCGCGAGCGTAGATGATCCGGAATTCCACGAATCTCTGCTTGCATGGACGTGTCGAAGAATAAAGTGGATTCAGGAGTATCTAGTATATTCACGTATGTGGGAACATACCTAGCAGGCGTTATTTCTTGTGACATGTGATTGAAATACACTGTCATGAATCTGGTTTGGGGTTGAAGCTCGACAAGTCTTTCAAAATTTTCAATTACCAGTGGGTTCATAACCTCACATCGGATAAGTAAACGAGAAGAGAGATCCCAGAATCGGTCTTTTAAAGGAAGAACTCCCGCTAGTACTTCAAGACTCATCGTATGGGTCGACTGCATGCAACCTAAGGCAATTCGTAAACAGCGATACTGTATCCGTTCCAGTTTAATAATGTGAGTGTTCGCAGCTGAACGGAAACAGATGCACCCATATTCCATTACTGAAAGTATTGTTGTTTGATACAATCTTATCATGTCACTTGGATGAGAACCCCACCATGATCCAGTTATTGTTCGCAGAAAATTTATCCTTTGTTGGCATTTCGTTATTAGATACCTAATGTGGCCTCCCCATGTGCCTTTAGAATCGAACCAAATTCCAAGGTATTTAAAAGTCAGGACTTGGGCTATCGTTCTACCAACCAACTGAAGCTGAAGCTGAGCTGGATCACGCTTCCTTGAAAAAACAACCAACTCTGTTTTCTCCGTAGAGAAATCGATGCCTAACTTCAAAGCCCAACTTGATAAATTATCCAAACTATCTTGCAGTGGTTGTTGTAAATTTAAGGCTTTTGGTCCTGTAACAGAAACCACGCCATCATCTGCAAGTTGTCTTAGAGTGCATGGGCTGACAATACAATTATCAATATCATTCACGTAAAAATTGTAGAGAAGGGGGCTTAAACAAGAACCTTGTGGGAGGCCCATGTAACTTATTCTGAGTGTCGCCAAATCGCCATATGAAAAATGCATGTGCTTTTCTGACAATAAATTGTATAAATAATTATTTAATATTGGTGAAAGACCACATTGATGTAGCTTCTCCGAGAGAACATCAATGGAGACTGAGTCGAATGCTCCTTTTATGTCTAAGAACACAGACGCCATTTGTTCTTTTTTTGCGTAAGCAAGTTGGATTTCTGACGAAAGTAGCGCCAGACAATCATTCGTTCCCTTTCCCCTCCGAAAACCAAACTGGGTATCTGATAGCAAGCCGTTCGCCTCAACCCAATTGTCGAGACGTCGTAGGATAATTTTTTCCAACAATTTCCTGATGCAGGATAGCATTGCAATCGGTCGATACGAGTTATGATCGGAGGCTGGTTTTCCCGGTTTTGGAATAGCGATAACTCTCACTTGTCTCCAGTCGTGCGGGACAATGTTCTGCTCAAGAAGCTTATTGAATAAATTCAACAAGCGTCTTTTTGCTAGGTCAGGCAGATTCTTCACCAAGTTGAATTTAATTCTGTCTAGTCCCGGAGCATTATTGTTGCATGAGAGGAGTGCAATTGAGAATTCCATCATTGTCAAAGGCGAATCTATGAAATCGTTACTTGTGGGAGCATCGCGAGTGATTTTCTGCGCAGGAGCAGAATCGGGACAAATTTTCTTGGCAAAATTAAATATCCAACGATTCGAAAAATCTTCGCTTTCATTAGTCACGTTTCGATTCCTCATTCTTCTGGCTGTGCTCCAAAGAGTACTCATTGATGTTTCTCTTGACAAGCCATTAACGAAGTGTCTCCAATAACTAGATTTTTTGGCACGACGTATACTGTCAAATTTGTTTTGCAAAATGAAATAATTTTCAAAGTTCTCACGTATACCCCCTTTCTGTTTCATAATTTCTTTGTAGGCAACTTGTTTAGCTTCATATGCATCAGAGCACTCTTTGTCCCACCAAGGATTAGGGGGCCGTCTATTTATTGTCATTCCAGGATTGCATTTCGTTTGGGCTTGTTCTGCTGCTTCAATAATTAAACCCGCTAAGAATTCATATTCTTCGGTAGGGGGTAGCTCTTCTGTCGAAGCAAGAGAAGTGGAAATTAATGTTTCGTATGTTTTCCAATCAATATTTCGTGTTAAGTCATAAGGAACATTGATTGAATTCGTAAGGCCTAATTCACTGTTAATTGAAACAACGATTGGCAAATGATCGCTACCGTGAGGATCAGGTACAACCTTCCACGTGCAATCTAACCGAAGTGATGTCGAGCACAGAGATAGATCTAATGCACTTGGACGTGCAGGTGGTCTGGGGATGCGTGTTGATTCGCCAGTATTTAAAACTGTCATATTAAATTCGTCACAAACATTGTATATCAAAGAGGATCGATTATCATTGTAGAGGGAGCCCCACAATACACCGTGCGAGTTGAAGTCTCCCAGTATCAGACGCGGAGCAGCCATGGATTCCACTACCTCAAAAATTTGACGTTGTCCAATTTGAACTTTGGGCGGTATATATATAGAAGCGATAGACATGTCTTTGCCTTTAATGTTCGTTTGGACAGCTACAGCCTCAATGCCCGCAAACAAGGGGATGTTAATTCTATAGGAAGAATAGCACTTTTTAATTCCTAGAAGCACTCCTCCATACGGAGTGTCTCGGTCTAGGCGAATAATGTTGAAATCATTTAAGTTGAAATTAATGTTTGAGGTAAGCCATGTTTCACATAGAGCAAAAGCATCGCATTTTAAATTATGCAGTAAAATTTTTAAGGAATCAATTTTAGGTATGATACTTCTGCAATTCCACTGTAAAACAGTGATGGAATCTTTCATTGGAGGAGGTGAATTACCCATTGAAAGATACAATCGCTGCAAGGATGGGCCATTGAGCAATCAGCTGCTCTAAAAATGTTCTAATTGTTGGGAGGAAAGCTGAAAGTATACTCTTTAGTGGTTCAGAAATATTGAATGCTTTAAAAATCCAATCAACAATTTCAGAAAATTTTAATAATCCTACCCCCGGCTGAGGCTCAGAGGAAGTCGAAATTTTATTATTTCCAGTAATGGTGTTCTGTTTGGATTGTACGTTCCCAAAACCGGGCGGAATTGATTTCGGTTTTGAATCGGAATTTTTCGGTTTTGGGCGCAGTTTATCTATTGGTGGAGAAATTTTAAGGCCTTTTCTTGGCAGCTTGGGAAAAGAAGACTGTTTTCTTTTTCTGGAATTTCCGGGTAAAACAAATGATGTACCTTCGCACGCTCCGTCAGAGTCAGACTGTTCCGAAAATAGAGATGCGTAAGTGTTTTCTAAGAAGATGGGTTTAGGGGTAGCATTTTTCAACATTTCTGCATAGGAGCGCTTAGACCTCTCCTTCAAGGATCGTTTAATTTTATCCTCACGCAATTTATAAATGGGGCATGCAGGGAGCTCATGTGAGTTTTCTCCGCACATTAAGCATTTTTCTGAATTTTCATTGCATGTATCCTCTTGATGAGAACCCCCACATTTGCCACACCGTGCCTTATTGGAACAGTAAGTGGCTGTGTGGCCAAGCTGTTTGCAATTAAGGCAATTCATTACACGAGGGATAAAAAGGCGAACAGGGAGACGAATCTTATCGATAATGACATAGTTGGGCAGCGCAGACCCAGCGAAAGTCACTCGAAATGAATCAGACAGTCGATAAACTTTTTTATCTCCTTCGTGTGATACTGAATGCAATTGCTTGCATTCAAGTATTTTTACGTCTTTAAGTATGGTGTCTTTGAAACGACCAACCCCATGCTTAACTAAGTCATCAACAGTCAAACTCGATTCTGTGATGACCCCATCAATTTCAATTTCTTTTGAAGGAATATACGCTCTATATTCACGCGTAAAAAGCTCGCAAGAAGCAATTGCATTGGCTTGTTTGAAACTACCAACGACAATGCGTATTTTATCTTTATTAACTTTGACGATCTCTTTTACATCCGAGAATCGCGAAGTCAAATCTTTAGAAATTTGAATGATATTTAGCGCCTTTGCTTTACGCCTAATAAATACAATCCATGGTCCCGTTGACGACTCTGGGTAAATTTTAATTCTAGTCGGATTTACATTTTCACCATAAGGCTTAGGGGGAGGGTCTGTTACTCGTTCTCCCATCTCTTCATCCATTTTACCTAGCAAGAAAAACTATCACAAAAAGGAATGAAAAATATACCTGTTATCTGCTATCTATTAGGTGACGAAGACACCGGTAGAACACACCTCATGTGTTACGTTGTAAACTCGGTGCCCGTTGTTTGACAATGTGACACTTGCTGTCCTTCTTCGTCGCGTTGCTTCTTCAGTAGAGAAATAGTCCTACCTGCAACACTTCAAAACTCTCTCCGATTAAGCTGCTCGTATGTATCACCACCACAAGCGCGCTCTCTCCGTTTCCACCACCTCGGTAGACAAATGTGGCTACCTGTGGCTTGCTGCGAAAATCCCACTGTCGATGCGGCACTTCTCGGTGCCACTATTCGTCGTACCACTTCTGCGGTAGACAAATAGAGCAAATGGGTCTACCTGTGACGCTTCCCTCTCGTCGATTAGAATTGCCCGACGACACCAATACACTATATTTTTTTCTGTGTGTACAGGCACGATCACTGTCGATTTCTGCCACCGCGGTAGGCAAATTCGTCTACCCGCGGTTTGCTGTGAAAACACCACTTGTCGAGGATGCCGTTGACCACGCCTCCGACGTATCAACTGTCGACTCACACTTAACAAACTGGTCTCTCTCTCTCCCACAATAACGCATACAGCGTCTCGCACTCCGTCACTCTCTCGAGAACAAAACCTTCCACCTGGAGGCACAACCGTCTCGGTCGGTTGCAAAAACTGTTATGATCTGTTCGTTTTGTTTGATTTCATTTTTTGATGACACTATCGTAGGTAAATTAATGTTGATTGCTCAAACATGGGGTGCTAGGTATTGGTCTGTTATCTCCCCGATATACAATATACTCAGTGGCAATAAGCAGCTATCAGTTAAAACAGACTTGTGGATAATCTAAAAATTTCACTTGGTGGTTGAAACGTCAATGTTTCTAATTCATACAATACTGTTCAATTATGTTGGTTCAACTTATTCAAAAACCTATGATGCACATTGAGCCTCCTCAAGGCAGATAAAGGACAAAATGTTCTCAGACAAAAGATTTATTTCGAGAGGTTTTCCTTTCTAACATTAACCATTCTACATAATGACAATTTCAAGGATCCTTAGAATGCTTAAGTAAACTTATTTGCCAATGCGCAAGGAAATCAAAAGAGTCAGGTAACCTAAAGTGCAATGCGATGTGCCGCGAAACTCACTCTAGGGTCCTCGGCTCAGAATGTACTGCCGATACCCATGAAACATTGAATGTTGATCTCGCTTCTTCACTTATTGGTGTAATTTATAATTGATTGATCAAATTTTAGATAGAAAATATTCGTAGAACCGATAGGCCGCCTGAACTATATTTATAACACGCAAAAGTATTTCCCATAGACACTCATTACTTGGCTATAAGCAATAGCACACACACTAATTGTTTAATCATTACTTAACTCTCTAGGGAACATGTATGAAAGCCATAGAGGGCACGTATGAGCATTGATGGGAGCGCCAACGTGTGTTACTACAACGTTTTGATTGTTTTATTTCACATTACAATTGAGTGCGAATGTGTCGTGAAGTGTGATTTGTTTCATTTTACTATTGTTTGAATAATAAAAGTTTTTTGTACCCGTTACACTTTGTTACACTAAAACAACTTGGGACGAACTCCCAATCAAATTAATATTCGCAAAACAATCAATATATTCTGTTGTTCTAGCACATGGTGGAACAATTTTCATTAGAAAGTAGATTTCACGAGTCTAATAAAAATTATTAATAAAGATATTTACATTTAACTTGTCTATTATATGTATTCCGAAATAGTCACCCGTCTGTTGTCAGTTGGATACCCCTTTTTATTTAGTCTTGTTTTGGGTGTTTTCAATTCCATAACCCCGAACCAAAGAAAGCATTAGAAATTAATAATTATGTGAATAAGGAAGACACCCTCACAGTCCAACCCCTGAGTCGCTTAATACTCCCACACCGATCAAGTTTCAGTACTGGAGCATCACCCTTGAATCAACATGAACGAAACTCATTTGTTCACATGTTCGTCACTAAAGTTTATCTAAAACTATCCGGAAAAGTTATTGAACTTCTGACGGAGTACTTTTACACTTTTAATCATGCAGCACATGATTTTAGCACAGGAACACGAATTTATACGGCTTGCCAAAAAAAATGCTTTTAGCTAACTGGTGTGCTCCTGCGCCTAAGAAGCTTAGCGCATAAGATACGTGCTAAAAGTTCACTAATGAATTGATCATCCACTTTTTCGAATAGATTGTCTACTTTATAAATATCACCAAGCAATATTCCGTAACGAATACTACACCACATCAATTAGAGCAGTGAGTATAAGGCCAAGTCCCTCATGGTGGTACAAAACTGATACGTAACTGAGGAAACCCTATTTATGCTTTGCTTGTTCAAAGTTGGTATGGCAAGCTAGAAATATCTGGAGCAACATGCATTTTTTAACTGTGTAGGATGATAGCTGATGAAATTTGCTCGTGTTTGCAACACCGTCTTCACTATGGTATCGTTCGGAAAATGGATGATGTCTGTGCCGAACTAAAGGCCAATAACCAAGCAAATTTCGCGCCTTGCTAGAAAAGTGTCTACAGCTCCTGCCGTCCGGCCAAATCCTGACACTTCTCGACCACCTTAGAAACATCGTCGCTGGGATGGCCCTGATCAGAGCAATATATGATTCCATCAACCACGCCGTTGCTCTAGTTGTATCTTTCACGCTTTCATCCCACCGTTAGTCTCTATACCCAGCTACACCGCAAATGTGAACGAATGTCGAAGACGAGCGCATACTTGGGCGCCACGTAGTTGCTACAATGGAAGCTCTAGATCTCCCACTCCTTTGCTCATTATCTAACTCTCGTCGTAAGCTACTACCGTTCCGTTCCTGCTGTTTGCATCGCACCATCAGGGTTCAACGCATTCTGGTATGATGGAAGCCCTCGATTCCTCACCATAGTCGAGATGTCAAGCCGCAAGCGATCATTAGTTGTCCCGATCCTGTGATGGGCGAAAGGGTCTCCCAACACACCAAACACTACAAATCTGAGCCGACTTCATCGCCTTAACCTAGACGTGGCTCGATAACCGTATTCTGTCTCGCCAGGTGTTTGGTTCGGAATTTGATGTTGTAGGTTACTTCCTGCTAGCAAACAGCGGGAGAGTGCTCACCTGAGGAAGAAGGACCAAAATGTAGGTTACTTCCTGTTAGCAAACAGCGGGACCGTGGTCTCCTGCGGGAAACTGAAAAGATTCCCGATCAGTACATACACGTACCGGTGTAAAAAGTGTGAATTATTTCTCAACGAAAACTGAGTTGCAAAAATACTAACCCAATAAACAATTTAGCTGGATTTTGGCTTGAACAGTTATTGTGCAGCTTCTTCCCTCGCAATAACGGCTTGTTCAGCTTCCGTTGTTTGTTGGGAACTGCTACTTTTTATGAAATTATAAATATTCAACTTCGTTAAAACAAATTGACTTCTGGTTCAAATGAATTATTTCTCCAGAATGAAACAAAGGTCAAACTTTTAAGATTCGCCTCCTGTGATTTGTTATTTTATTATTTCCATAGAAACCTGGAGCACCTACGGTTCCCGAGCAAAATAAGTTGCTTGCAGTGTTGGCAACATTCTCTAACCCTGGAATCACTAAAACACTTACTGACAGGTCGCTGCGGAAGATGTAAAAAGGAGAAAAATTCAATATGGAGCCCAAAGGATACGACAGTTGACCTCATCGTTCTGACCAACAATGTTCTAACCTTCCCGTCCGGACCACGATAGACCTTTTCCATCACACCTTTTGGCCAGGTACTACAAGGCAAACTTTTATTTACTATCATGGCTGTTCGGCCATCTATGGAAGTTGTCCTTCAATGTCAGCTTCTTTCTCCAAACAGCCTAGATAAGCCGTGTAGTGTCGGTAGTGGTTGTTTCAACCGGCTAAGAATTACACTGTTCCAGTGGTAAAAATCCACCAAACAGGGAACCCCAATTCCATAGTGTCATGCGACCCGTGCTATGGGTAAAATTGTTGAGGGGGTTTAAAATATTCTCAATGCCAAACGGAGCCTGGGAAGAGTTGGGCGAACTCCCCAGTATGCTGCATTACGCAGCGGAACGTTCACTCTACGCACCGAAGTTTTTTCACCGACGATCCGCTTAATTTTGCCGAATTTTTATTGGCTGGGGGTTTGCTGAGACTCTCGGCTGATGGTAGTGTGGGGAATAAGCCTAGATATATTAGTCGTACCCAAAAAACGATAAGTGTTCGTGAGATTTTATTAAATTTCATGCTTGGTGAATATCGGCATTGCGTATCTCTTCTGTGTTTGTATTTGTCCTCTGGCTATATAATTATTGAATAAATCTCTCTGTTAACTGACCATACGAAGAAGTGAATGGATAAGCGAATAGAAACTAATACGTTCAAAGTTTCTGTATTAATGGTTTCCCTATATGCCGAATATTTTGTCGCTCACTTTTCTACCTGGTTATATAGGTAGGTAGGTGTTGGTAACAAGAATAAAATAAAGCGAACGAGCACGAAGATGTCCGCAGCATGCTTCGAATCTGTAGTCCAACCAATTTCGTACCTACGGGTGCTGCATCGCAGTTGATCGAGCGAGAGAACACGAATGAGTGGGAACAACTGCAAGCGCCCGAAGCTTGAATCGGTAGTGACGTACCCATGTATGTGTGGAAGGCTGGTCAATATGTACGGATCGATGAGCGAGCAATTTTAGATCGTGCTTCAGACACTTGATCACATTTGCCACGAAAGGAAGCCATTTTTATGGAGGGCTCGCACCGAACTTCTAAAATTCACGACAATGGCGCAGAAAACGCTCTCATGAGGTAAGAAAATCTTTTTATATCACAAACAAATTGTGCGGTTATGGTGTGATTTGAAGAAAGGCTAAACTGTTTTGAATGCGAAAATAGTGAAGATAAATGTTATAGTTTAAAGTGAACGCTTACCGACGGAAGGGCGGTTAAGCTTGAAATTGAAAAAGAAATATAAACGCTTGCCGACGGAAGGGCGGTTAAGCTTGGAATAAAAAAAAAATGCTTGCCGACGGAAGGGCGGTTAAGCTTGGAATTGAAAATGAATTAAAAACGCTTGCTGACGGAAGGGCAGTAAAGCTATGAATTAAAAAAATAAATGCTTGCCGACGGAAGGGCGGTTAAGCTTGGAATAAAACGCTTGCCGACGGAAGGGCGGTAATGCTAAGAATTATTTAAAAGTATCGCTTGCCGACGGAAGGGCGGTTTAGCATAAAAAAACTTGGAAGCTATGGAATTAAAAAATAAACGCTTGCCGACGGAAGAGCGGCAAAGCTTGGAATTTAAAAAAAATAGCCTGCGCTTGCTTTGAACTGACAAAAAATATTTGTTGACGGAAGCGCTTTTTTTCTTTGAATTTGAAAATGATGTAAAACACATAACGACGACTTTGAGTTATAAAAAATGACGAATTCAAAATGATTTGTTTGATAGATTTGTTTCTTTGAAATGAAATAGACGGAAATGAATAAAAGTAAATTCACTGGTTTGCCGGCAATTTAACAATATAGAATTTTTTCTACGGAGAGGAAATAAAGAAGTTTACTTGCAAAAATCAAACGAATCTAAACACTTGTCAATGGAAGGCCGGTTTAATGTTTTGAAAGGCCTCTAGACAAAAGGGTGTGGAGTTTAAATGAAAAATATGACAAATTCTAATGCTTGTCGACGGAAGGGCAATAGAGAAGCTGAATTGAAAAAATAAATAAAATGAGTTCAAAGCATGCCATAAGATGGGCGGTTTAGAAACGTTGGTGTAGTGATTTTAATGCTCCTTGATAGAAAACTTTAATTGTAAAATACGAGTTCTAATGCTTGTCGATGATAGGACAAGAGAAAATTCAGAAAGATAAAACGAATTCAAATGCTTACTAACGTAAGGGCGGTTTAGTTCAAAAGATAAATAATACTAATATTTGGAATGACAATTGTGGAATTGAATTGGAAATCTAATAAAACGAGATTTACTTTCTGAATAGCACGAATCCAAACGCTCACCGATGGAGAGATGGTTTGGATATTTTAATGCTATTTGACGAAAGGGCGATTAAAAAGTTTTGATGAAAAAGAACGACTTCGAATTCTTGTCATGCTCCGAAATGAGTACAACTATCAAGCAATGCTCATGAAATTATTATTTTTTAATTTTGTTTCGCTAGCTAACAATGAATTCGACCATACAACTGTTTTTAATTTCATCTGATGAAACGGAAGGGAAATTTTCAAATTAATAAAAACCCAATTAAATGTGATTTTTTTTTGTAATCAAAAACAATTTTTATTGAAGAAAAAATCTACGACTGGGAAAAACGGTGGATCAAGTCAAGTGAATATGAAACATTCAACTTAATCTCAGAATTAGAAAATTCTTCCGAATCTCAACATTATTTTTGAATTTCTATCGAATGTTTTCATATCAAATGAAACAGCGCGACTTTATTCATTAACTCTGTGCTGCATTTCCGTAAAACTATGTTTACTCTGTTGAATTAGAATGAGTATCGTCATAATTTTACTGGTACTATTAGAAAATCAATTACCGATGGTGAGGCCTGTTAACATGCACACAGATTATGCTTGAACAATTTAGCAGATTAGTAGCGTGATCACTACTCTATTACAACATCATTAAAAACATTCGATTCAATGATAAAATCATACACGTTATTTTCGTTAGGAGTAGAGAAGGGGAAGAATGTGGGGAATAAGCCTAGATATATTAGTCGTACCCAAAAAACGATAAGTGTTCGTGAGATTTTATTAAATTTCATGCTTGGTGAATATCGGCATTGCGTATCTCTTCTGTGTTTGTATTTGTCCTCTGGCTATATAATTATTGAATAAATCTCTCTGTTAACTGACCATACGAAGAAGTGAATGGATAAGCGAATAGAAACTAATACGTTCAAAGTTTCTGTATTAATGGTTTCCCTATATGCCGAATATTTTGTCGCTCACTTTTCTACCTGGTTATATAGGTAGGTAGGTGTTGGTAACAAGAATAAAATAAAGCGAACGAGCACGAAGATGTCCGCAGCATGCTTCGAATCTGTAGTCCAACCAATTTCGTACCTACGGGTGCTGCATCGCAGTTGATCGAGCGAGAGAACACGAATGAGTGGGAACAACTGCAAGCGCCCGAAGCTTGAATCGGTAGTGACGTACCCATGTATGTGTGGAAGGCTGGTCAATATGTACGGATCGATGAGCGAGCAATTTTAGATCGTGCTTCAGACACTTGATCACATTTGCCACGAAAGGAAGCCATTTTTATGGAGGGCTCGCACCGAACTTCTAAAATTCACGACAGGTAGTTCGGTGAACTTTTGTTGAGTTTCGATTATCAAATTTCGATGTGTACAGATGAACCTGCCCAGAGGCCGTGCGATATCCGGCCAAGAATTGAGCCACTGGGGTCCTGCTCCCATGTCGTAGGAGGCGACTGAAAGTAGGAGACCCTAGGTCAAGGTGTAGTTCCGTGCCGAGGACTTGATGACTGGAGGGTCTAAATATGCCAGTCGCGCACGGAGCATTTTAGGTTTTGCCCATAATGTGTTATGCGAATCTCTGACACAGTAGACCATTATTTTCTTCGCAAATCGTGGGAATCAAATGATCGTGTCCCATTTAAACCTGATATGGCTCGCTTTATGCGTTAACATCCCAACTTGCTTGGTGTCCTCTAGTTGTTGTGTAATTTGTGTTGAAAATGAAATGTACAGTTCTCTAATCAACAATGGTTAGAATAGCACAAATTAATCTCCTGCATAAACGTACACTGCCGTTCTACGCATAATTGTCCCATGTTGCTTTTTGGTCATTTTCACTTTTTTTAATCAAACAGTCCTTTTTGATGTATATTTTCAGAAAACACATCCAATTCATAAAGTTTGTTCGAAGACTTCGTGAAAAAATACCAAGTCTGTTTGTCCCATTGTTGATATTCTACGCATAATTGTCCCACTAACAAAAATCCCAAAAAAGTGCGCAATAAAAAAATAACTACGTAGCGTTTAGTTAAGAAGTTCATTACGCTAGATGTCGGGCACTGAAAAAATTGATGGAAAAATACAGGATCATTAAAAAAGAGATGGCAGTGGCAATATTAATCACAGTAGTGAGAACAATCCTGTAAAGCTCTTCATTACTATCGTCGCTTGCATAACATGGCGAACGCATCTAGGATAATGAGCCTATTTTCGCAATGTTTCTATTATTACGCTACCCATTTGAAGCCGTTGGTTAGTGCAGCGTTTGCTATCTTTGTTCAACAAATTGGATCAAATGGTAGGGCGACAATTGGAGCACTCGATTGGAACTTTAGTTGAGATCAAACACTAGCATTTCATCGTTTTTAGGCCATTTGTGTTATTAGATTAGTTCTTAAGAACGAAGCAAGGTTGTGAATGCCAAATTAATGCACTCCATCGAGTGTAGGCAGAGTAATTAATAATCTTGTGAGGTACCCTTCTAAATAGAGTAAAAATAGGTACTTTACCCTATTTCCAATTTTGATGAAGCAACAAATCTCCCGAGTAACAGAAAAACTCACGACATACACTTTTGTAAAAAAAATGAGGCATCATTTACATAGATCGTTATGGGACTGATATGCGTAGAACTTTCCGGTTTCCGCTCGATTTCTCGGCATAACAGTCCCACTTAACATTTTTCTTAAAAACTAACGTTAATTGAATCTCTATAATAAAAAACTGGGCTGATTATATTGAAAACGATTGCCATGAACGTAATGTTGGACAATAAAGCTTTATTTGTTACACCGTATCCCTCCAGATGGCTAATACAATTTTCATCTTCAATCGCGTTTTTCTCAATTGCCAGTTTTGCAACATGGGACAATTGGGCGTAGAACGGCAGTATAGTGGTATTTCAAGAATTTTTAACGTAACCCAGGGTCATTTTGAAGGGTTCCATGCTACTTAAGCGGTTGAGAACCGCTGTTCTACGGGATTCTCTATATACCTGGACTCGTGATTCATACGCCTGCGTCCTTCTATGATTTGCACTGTACCGAGCACTGAGCGCAGAAATATCTAAAACCCACCGAGTCTGCCACTTTTAATATCAATGTCACGCCGTCATACAGTGCCATAGAGAATATCAACGAATTTTACGGGGCTAGTTTTGTGCTCGTCTGTAGATTGCGGAGTTTTAGCTGACTTCGCAAACCGAAGAAAATTCTATTCGCGCCGCAACATTTCCAGCCCACTGTGATCTTCCGTGCAGCGTAATGTTTACACATATGGTACAGCTCGTAGTTCATGCGTTTGCACCATTATTCAATTTTCATTGTGCCGTCGAATATTGGGTACAGACTTCTTCTCTCAATCACACCGAACAAACGGTGCCTCCTTCAACAACCACGCTTCATGGCCCTACAGAGAACAGAGAGCATTAGCGATTTGTATAGAGCAAGTCGCGAGCTTCTGTAGGCGACTACGTAAAGCATAGAAAGTCCAATCGCAACACGCCTTTTCCATCGTGGTTAACATCGTTATAATATGTCACTAGTGTTACAAGATATCGTCAACAACCTCGTACTGATCCCACACCGTTCGTATTGCCACACTTTCTATCAGCTACCGAGTACTTTGCTTTGTAGTCAGTTCGAATTGTGCAATCTCTTTTAGAGCTGGATAGTCCCAGTTAGCCTAGGTAAGATTCACTGCTAGCCATATTTGACCCACCGGTCGTCGTTGATCACTCGGGCTTTTATAACATGTTAAACAGAGATAAGCACACCACCACCCAGGGCTTTGCGATCACAGCGGGACACATTTGTTGTCAACAGTGCAAGCAACTAATGTTGCTCGGGTACCGCAGGTGCTCCAGATTTCTATGTAAATAACAAAATTAACAAATCACAGGAGGCGAATCTGAAAAGTTTGACCTTTCATTCTGGAGAAATAATTCATTTGAACCAGAAGCCAATTTGATTTAAGGAAGATGAATGAATCTGTTGTTTCTGACGTATCGGAAAGAGATACGAAATCTGGATTGAAGTCAAATGAAAATCGATCATCGCGAAGCAGCATAACTGACAACCAAATCAAGCTCTTAGATCTAGAGGAGAAAAAGAAGGAGGCGGAACAGCGTGCTTCTACTGAACGAGACAGGATTGTAGCTGAACAGAAACTAGCCGAATTGCGGATTTCGCATGACCTTGTGCTGAAGGCGGAACACAGGAAAATTGCGTTTCTGGAGCGTAATTTGAGAAAAAATGAGCTGCTGTCTAGATCGAGTACCTCGAGCACTAATGCGTGTAAGCGTGTTGAAGAGCGGGTTGCTGAGTGAGAAAAGGTAGGAGCATATAACGAATATGAAGAATCATCCCACCAGATGGATCATGCGTTTTCACGAGAAACCGAAGTATGGAACGCCTCGACGCCTGGCCTAAGGAACGTGACAGCTCCCGAACCTGGGGTGAGTTAAAGTGACTAGACGTCCCGGATTAGGCGTAACAGCCCCTGATTTGAAGTGAACCTAGTGCTTCTTGTTTGAGGTGTATGTGTAATGGTTTGATATTTATAAGTGCCTCAAGAGCGGCAGTCGTGAAAGCACCAGTCAACGCCATGAGCGCCACTCTTTGCAAATGGTTTAGTTTTGACTGGACGGTCAACACCTCTCCCCTCTGCCACCACACAAGGCATCCGTATGGCAGTATTGGACGTCGTGTAAATCCAATAGATGTATTTAGGTTTGATACCCCAGGTCTTTCCAATTGTTTGTCTGCACTGCCCGAAGTAGCAGTAGCACGGGAAGTATTCTATCTTTTCCGGGTGATATGGAGCAAAGCTGTCAACTGCCCACTTGACCGATTCAGTGGAAACCAATGTGCGTGCTAACGCCCACGAGTCCGAATCACCAGAATGAGATCTGTGAACATTGTTCAGCTCCGGATCGATACAACCTGGAAAGTGTTTGTCGAAGAGACAATTAAGAACATCTTTTTCGTCCGTCACATAAACACCATCTCTGGTTTTTAAGGAGTTCATCTGAAAATCATTCGATTTGGAGAGAATTTTATTTAATCTGCTAGCCTCGTTCAGACTAGAGACATTAGTGCATAGGTTTTGCCAGCGAGCCCGCTTTGCAGATCTAAGACATTTCTTATATGCACTACGAGCTGACCTGAAAGCCCTTGAGTAATCACGCTGACGCCGGTTCCAAGCTCTTCTCATGACTTTCTTCATTCTTTCAAGCTCAGCCCACCACCAAGGGGTTCCCCTAGTCGATTTAACAGTACGAAGTGGACAAGCTTCTTCGTATGATGCTAACATGAATGAGTTTGTCGTATCCACGACGTCATCTAAGTCGTCCAGTTGACTAACTGTTGGAAAATATCCATGAAATTTAGTTGCCAAGTTTTCCAAAAAGAGGTCCCAGTTTGTAGATTTAGGATTCAATATATTACCACATTGAAGGTGACATCAAAATGATCGAAAAATATATATTTATGATCGGATAGAGACGGTTCAGTTTCATTTGGAACCTGCCAATTTCCCAGCTTATGGAAAATTCTATCAGAGCAAAGTGTTATGTCTAACACCTCCTCCCTCCCAGACCTCGCAAAAGTTGGTCGGTTTTCCACATTCAGAATATGAAGATTTGTACTACTTATATACTCCATCAGTTCAGAGCCTCTCAGATTGATGACTCGTATATATATATATATATATATATATATATATATATATATATATATATATATATATATATATATATATATATATATATATATATATATATATATATATATATATATATATATATATATATATATATATATATATATATATATATATATATATATATATATATATATATATATATATATATATATATATATATATATATATATATATATATATATATATATATATATATATATATATATATATATATATATATATATATATATATATATATATATATATATATATATATATATATATATATATATATATATATATATATATATATATATATATATATATATATATATATATATATATATATATATATATATATATATATATATATATATATATATATATATATATATATATATATATATATATATATATATATATATATATATATATATATATATATATATATATATATATATATATATATATATATATATATATATATATATATATATATATATATATATATATATATATATATATATATATATATATATATATATATATATATATATATATATATATATATATATATATATATATATATATATATATATATATATATATATATATATATATATATATATATATATATATATATATATATTGTTTCCGACAGTCAGTGTAACTGTGACAACACAGATATCGCGAGTTGTGAGCTCCGATATGAGACACGCGTCAATAGCCTTATTTGCAAGCACGAGGCATTTCACGTGGGTTAGTCATGCCTTTCTTGTTGTAAGCAATGAATTTCCAAAATAGAAGTTTGTTTTATGGAAATACGGTTCTTGAACCAATGCTATGGTAGCTTTACCATCCTGCATGAGTCGAGATAAATTCATAGTTGCTGTTACACCCGGAAAATAAATTATTTTTCGCCGGCCCCCAGCAACTACTTCACGGACCCCAGGTTGAGAATCGCTATCTAGAACTGACTTACGATTACGGGCAGTGTACTAAGTATACAAACATGCAGACGTCAGAAGGCTGACTAAACACGGTAAACTTCGGGCAAACCTCGCACTCCATGAATGCGTGCAATCGAGTAAGTTAAGCATGTCGAGAGCAACAAGGACACTAGGACAAGTGTGGCGGTCCAAGATCGAGTCCCTAAAAATTTGTTATATTCAGAACACTTAAGAGTGGACCCAAACAAACGACTTACTTATGAAAGCAGCGCATTACCTTCCCATCAGCCAAAAACTAGTCATCAATCAGAAGTTTTTTTTTTAATATATCGTTGGTGTTAATTCTTAGTGCAATATTTTTATCTCAATTTCAAATACAGACTAATCAAGCGAAATAAAACAAAACTTTATTTGTTAATTTGAGTTTACTCGACTCAACTATACCTAGAACGTACCATTTGCAAAATTCTAGTAAAACATTGTTGATGCACTTTATAAAAAAACGTTTGCAAAAATACAAGGATAATTCTTTATATGACGCCTGTCATATATGAACTGAATTTTCCGTGAGTTTCGTATTCGATCCAAATATTTACTGAAAATTTACCTTACATTCAAATCATACTAGCTTTATGTCCACTATTTTAACATTTGAATTCCACCTTCGCAAAATCTTTAAAGTAATCCCTCCATTTCTCTCATAAACTGCAAATAAGCATCATCCTTGCTGGGTTTGCTCGGATCATGAGCTCCAATACCAGGTCGACCCGGATGCATATGTTGATGCTGCTGTTGTGGATGTGACTGTTGGTGATGTCCCATGTCGGGCCGATTGGGATGTTGTCGCTTGACACCTTCGTCCTTTTTAGTCCGTAAGGCACTGGGAACGAAACGAGTAACATCGGCGCTAAGATTTCGGATCTGTGGTTTGGCCGAAATAGTTGCACTTTTTGGATCCTTGTGTTGCTGCTGTTGGTGCAGCATGTTACGCATATGTTGCTGCTGGATGTGCTTCGGTGGAGGACCAGCCGGAGGTCCCGGCGGCATCCGGATACCTAATCGTGGCGGAATACCTGGCGGTGGTCGGGGAGGCATTCGTAATCCAGGCATACCAGGCATTCCGGGTCGAAGTGGAGGTGGGCGTATCATGAGAGCAGGCTGGATGGGACCAGGCATTGGAATCGATGGCATTGGTACATATTTTACTGTTGGATCCGATGGGTGTGGTGCCGGATTCGGTAGAGCTAGGGGTGGCTTGGAAGGCATAGGTATTGCCCCAGCTGGATTGTCCAGTTGGTCCTTCTTCTTTTGTACATTTTCCATTTCCTTCATAAATTCATCCAAATTTTGACCAGATATTGCAAGCATTTTCTGTTGTACAGTACTTGGTTGTTTTGGTTTTTCCACATCCGAATCATCAGAGTTATCGCGAGAATCGGCATCATCAAAGAATTTAACGCTTTTCTGAGTTTCACTGTGAAATTCTTCCAACTCGAAATCAAGCTCCGGCATCATGAATATGTCAGGAGGTGGCCCTGGTGGACATCCAGGGATATCGTCATCGTCATCTACGGGTTCCATTGGTTCAATAGGATTTTCCACCGGTTTCTTCAAGACCGGAGGTGGCATAGGTTTCAGTGGCGGAATAATTGTAGGCAACGTCGGAGGTATCGGAATTCGGGGAATAGAGAGAGGAGTAGGTGTTTCATTTGCTGATGGTAATGGGATATCATCAACTTGAACTTGCTCGGCATGTCTAACACTCTCATAATATTGAATTCGCTTATTCCTACGCTTTTCGTAATCAACTTCCTTCCGCTTTAACTCACCCCACAAATCTGGATCATCGGCCTGGTACAGTCGCATAACCCGATCCAATGTCTCTTTAAGCTTTTTCCGTTTCTCTTTCAATACTTTTTCATTCAACGGCGAAGGTTGATATACATTAAATTCCATCTCGTCTATTTTTTCCATTTCCTCGATTAGCTGGGCCGGGTCTTTGCCTTTCAGAACAGCCGCACGGACCATTTGCCGTTGCTTTTTGTTTTTCTTCAGTTCCTTCTTACGTGCTTCCTTGCGGGCCTGATCCGTCGGATTCATGTACTTTCCACTCTTGGTGGTATTGATCGAACGTCGACCCATTTTGATAAAATTTTGTATTATAGGAATTCAATAAATGAATTTTCAAACTAAAATCCAATAATATTGTATAAACACTGAATATGGACACTATTTTATTTCGTATACAGCTGTCAAAACTGAACCAAAACACTCCAAACTGAAAAGGGAACTTTCATTAACATCGTATAAACTGTTGCTATAAAAATCCACAGGGTGAACACACATATACTATACGTATGTCACAGCAAAGAATCCATAATTACAAGCATGAACACAAAAATTTCAAGAATGAAACTCGAAAGAACTGCTCATAATTAAAAGAATGCAAAATCAGTTATAAAATGTTAAAAATTCACTCGAAATATGATCAATATTAGGTAATAGATAACAGCACATTATTATTATTGCTTAGTGCAGCTTTAACCATATGAGTCATTAACCTGATAAACTACACATTCGTATGTTATGTCGCATGACTTTCAGTGAGATTACTTACGGCCAATTTCTTCACTTGACTGAAAACCGGTTTTCGTTGAAAACTGGTTTTCGGCTAATTGGTCACCGGTTTTCGTCCAGTGAAGATATTGGCCGTTAGCAAAACTATGCAAATGTCCGTTATGTCAAATGTCCATTATGCCAAATGTCTGTTATGCCAAATGACCGTTATGCCAAATGTCCGTTATGCCAAATGACCTTCAGTGTAATCAATTCTCAAAATTACGCCAAATGACCATTATGCCAAATAACCATTATGCCAAATGTTCATTATACCAAATCACCTTATGCCAAATGGCCCGCTCCCCATATGTTTGTAGAGATTTGTAGTTTTTGGTCAGTCTCTTGACGTTGAACTCTAACGATTTCGCCACCTGGACGCTAGCTTGACGTTACAGAATGAACATTGTTTACTTTCGACAAGTTTTGATCCGACCCAACAACATCCAACCCAGCAAATGTCATTCCGGTCGAGCTGGGGCTCAAGGAGTACCGCTATCACTGAGAACTGACACACAAGTAAAGTTTTCAACTTGTGTAAGAAAATAAACAGTCGCTTTGAAATGACAACAGCAAGTAGCAACTTGCCACTGGTCGGCGCTTCGATCGGCCAGCAATCCCTATAAGGGACTTGTATGCAAACTTGGATACAATGGTGACTCACGCATGCGAACCTGTATGCGATGGTAATTTTCAACGTATTTTCATTTAAATGTTTACACAGGTTTTTCGGGAAAGTTTGTTCTAGCTTATATGTCTGTTCTCTGTGCCGCTATGTAACACAGCTTGTTTTGCTTGATTGCCTACAAAACCCTCTAATAACGGTTGGTTTCAAAATCGTCCAATTCGTTGGACCAATTTGGACAACGTCCAAATAACCATTCAACAAACGCCCATCGTTGGACCCGTGTTGAACGATTTTGAAACAATTTTTGGACGTATGTAAAAAAATCGACACAGATTTTTCATTATGGCCTAAGTCTCAATGTACTCAAATGGAGAGAAATCAGTTTGAATATTGTACGATGCTTTTCTAAATGTAGCTTTTATTGTAGTTATACATTATGTTTTTCCTAAAGCATCTGTGGTTAAACCTTATAACAATATGTTATATGAATTTGATTAATATATGTTTCTTGTTGTTAGAAATCAAAATAATGCATTCGCCCAATTTGCTTTCCAGTCGTGATTTCGTCTTTCAGAATTCACTGTTTGCGAAGAGGCGGCGAACACGATTTTCCGAAGGGGCGGTAAATGGGCTAAACTGACTCTGTCTTGCTAGGTAGGGCCTAGTAAATGGGCGAGCTCGACATTATATTTTTAATGGGGCTCAGCAAATGGGCGCATAGAAACCCATTACAAATAAAAGGGTGCATGTATCTCTTCTTCAAATTTCATGAAAATATCGAAATTTTCGAATGTTTGTGTGCAGCAATGATCGAGTGGACAGGATCAAGGTAAATATTATTTTTCATTTATATAATACAACCGTCGCATACCGGAAAATTTTGAGAATAATAGCCATTCCCTAATAAACATCGTATGATTCAAGAGCCTATAGGTTATAACGACCTGTTCATTGTATCATCCAAACAATAAGTGGAATCGTTGCATTATATGGGTTATAGTTCGCGTATAATTTTTTTATTAGGGTTCGTCCTAATTCTGCCCGAAACTGTAAATTTTACCTTTATATTCTAGTTTAGAAGAAGGGCATATATCGGATTCTCGAATAAAAATGCATGTTTTGCAGTATTGTTTTCTTTAATTATTAATCGAACGAAAACGAATTTTAATCAATTTTTACCACTACATCTTGTAGTATTTTTGTCGCATAATGTCATATTAACGATAACTCAATTTATTTACATTCGTGAATGAAAAATCTATATCGAAATATCTTCACACTACATTTGGCCTCCCTGCTCGTAACGCTTCGTAACGACATTCGCCAAACGCTCGTTATCGTCGTTTCGCAAAGAGAAAGAAAACCGGAGAAAACAATTTTTCAAAACGATTCTGTTTTGACAGTTTTTATCTGCAACGATTTTTGTGCATCGAGTGTGCTGGTTCGAAATTATTGTTTTATATCTTGAAATATTATAATTAATTCATAAAAATGACTCGCTAATAGTTCCAGAAAACTTAGAAAAAGATCCGTTGTAAACATCGCAAGTGCAAACAGAAATACCGAATTCAAAATGAACTCCCGCATGACGACACCAAAGATTACCAACCGTTTTGGATCTCCTTCAAGACTGGTCACTCCAGTACGGTCAAACCTGCCGAAATCGACGATGAGTAGTTCGTTGTTGTCCGGAAGTAATAGAGGTAAATTAAATGCCTCCAGCAGCGAGAGCTTGAGCTCTGCTCCATCATCGGCCATGAAGACCCCGAAGAATCCATCAGCTTTGTTTGCTAATGCCAAATCTAAATCATCAACAGCCCTGAACAGTTGCATGACACCATCGTCGTTATTCCGTGGTACCACATCGGCAACATCATTGAAACATTTTAGTGGAACCCCGAAATATGGAGTGAAACAGACACGGTCACATTTGGACGGATTTGTTCGAACGACTCCAGAATGTTTTTCAAAAGTGTCACTAGACAGTCCGCGTGTCGGTCGACATTCGGTCAAGTTAGACGATTCAGTAAAATCTTTGAAAGATAAAGACGGGATCAATGGTGAAATTAGTAATTTAAAAGTGGCGGTTCGAGTGCGTCCACTTTCTGTTAAAGAATGTGTCGAATCCGTGGCCAACATTGTTCGAGTGAAAGATAATGACGTGATAGTGAATACTGGAAATACAGCTGACAACTCGGCTGGAGTGGAACATTGCTTTCAGTATGACCATGCATTTTGGTCGTGTAATGCAGACGACCCTGCCTACGTCGGACAAAGTAGTGTATATAACGATCTTATGCAGCCACTGTTGGATAAGGCTTTTGAGGGATATAATACATGCCTTTTTGCATATGGTCAAACTGGTTCCGGTAAAAGCTATAGCATGATGGGATTGGACTCGGATGATCTGGAAATCAACTCTGAAGCGGGAATCATTCCCCGATTCTGCCAAGAGCTTTTCTCTCGAATCGAAGCTATCAAAGACCAAATTCACGTAGAGGTCGAAGTTAGCTATTTTGAAATCTATAACGAAAAGATTCACGATCTGCTAGCGGTTTCACACACGGAAGGAGTTTTCTCAGTAACTTCCTCTAGCGCTAAGAAGCCGCCGCTTAAAGTTCGCGAGCATCCAATATGGGGACCGTACGTGGTTGACTTAAGTACCCATCCAGTTGATTCCCATTCCGCACTACGAAACTGGCTCGCCGTTGGCAACAGTCAACGAGCCACCGCTGCCACTGGAATGAACGATAAAAGCTCGCGGTCCCATTCGATTTTTTCGGTTGTGCTGAATCTGTCAGAGACGGGAACAGCTCAGGACGATGGAGGCAAAAATATTCATCAAACCAAGCGAAGCAAAATTAGTTTAGTGGATTTGGCCGGCTCGGAGCGCGTTAGTCACACTTGTGCTAGTGGAGAAAGGTTGAAGGAGGGTGTTAGCATTAACAAAAGTTTATTAACGTTGGGAAAAGTGATTTCATCGTTGGCGGAGTCTAAGAAGATTCCGACGACCTACATTCCGTACCGAGATTCAGTGCTCACCTGGTTGCTAAGGGTAAGTGATAATAACGTTTTTTTAACTGCATCCATTCAAAGTAATTACATCATTCGCAATTTTTATTTGTTAAACTTTATTACATACTCATCAAACTATCATATTACGGTAAGATCCCATCCGTGAAGTGGTTGATAGGGACGGTTCGCAGAATACGTTTGTGGTGTTTGCACTTGCAGGCAAGAGCACATTTCCTGCAACATGGTTTCCGAAGAGGTGATTTCATAGCAACAGCTAAAAAATTGGTTTACCTAGAGAAATAGTTCTATTTTGTATCTTTATTTGACAAAGTACTCACGTTTATCGAATGATTTGGTTGATTTGAAAATACGACTCCACTTCATGTTGTTGCTTGAACAGTTTAATATTTTCTATATGAACTTCGCAATCTGATGCCAACCTTCACCAAATTCAGTTCTCTCTTTCACGATTCAATGCAAAGTGACTGCAATCGGTCGGGTAGTTGGTTCAACACGAGAGAAGTTTTTCGAAAAACCGCAACCAGCAATCTGTTGTACTTGGCGGTGCCGTCTTTGGGTAGTCGATATCTTAGAAGGGGCAAACATCTTTTCATATCAATGACCAAACATCCGGTGGCGGTGACTGATGAATATTGTACCGCACACAGCGACCCTTCGCTGTAAATAGAGGCATATTAGTTCTATTTGCGTGGTGCGTGGGGCTGATATGCGAATATCTAAAACAATTTTCGATAGCATTGACCCTGCGAATTTTACTGTGATGTTTTGCTGAAACAGTTATTATAATTTGAAAGGAGATGGATTCTAGAGATATCGAAGGTATAATAGTATTTTTTTGGACGTTATGACAACAATTTTCAGACGTTACAAACATTCGACAGGTGCCATTCTTGCTTTAAATTTCAGGACACGTCGGAATAAAGGGTTAATAAACATGTTTCGGAAATTTTTCTTTGCACCGTAACTATAGAGTTGAATCAAAATTTTGTAAAACGGTTAACGATTTTTTTAAATAATTTTAGTGTATGTGTGTTTGTGTGTGACACGAATTACACACTTTGGTATACCTTTGAATTAAACGGTGGAATAAATCGATCAGAAAGAAAAACGTTATTGGTAAAGTCTCGATCCTTGTAACAAACGAAAGTTGTCAATTATTTCAACAGATAACACAATTAGTCTGAAACGGAGAGCCTCCACTCAACCACTAACGGATTGAGGCTGTCGCAGCATCCAGAGGAATTGCTGCCTGTAGCACCTATTTTGCGCGAAATAATATTAGAAAGCTCATCTTCTGAATGACGAAACGTTCTCCTAAATCGACCATATTTTGTCAGACGATCGACATTTCTCCAATGTTATAAATGTCAGGAGCGAACGTCAACTTTGACCGGTTGCAAACGTGAGATCAATGGGCGTCTATGCTCAGGGTATTGCTGACTAATATGCCCAAAAGTTTGTCGAACAGTCCGAACTTGAATGTGCTGCGTCGGGAGAACGAATGACGAGGGAAACGAACCAAAATTATCATTCATCGCAGCGGGCATGAATTTTGTTTTCTTTCAAGTTCACGTAGGGATATCAATTTTTTAAGCTCTGGTCCTGAGTTCATTAAAGGTAGTCCCGATTCTTGATCTGTTGCTCATAGACATGACAACCGAATCGATCAAATGGGCGCTTGAATGTTTCACACCAAGTTCCTCTCCAGAAAGTTATAATTACTATTAAAGTACTCATATATAATCTTATTCCTTATGGAGCAGTGAAATGATTTTACGTGTTACTATGTTTTAATTGTCGCAAGGTTCTACTGTATCGATTTTGTTGGCTATTTTCGGCATATTTGAGACTAAGAGAAACGAAAGCAATGAAATTGAAAGACGGATAGGTATTCTAGAGCGAATCAATTATAAACTTAGAACGGAAAACTAGGACTAGGCAGGCTCATATGGACATAATCGAAAGGAAATGTGAAGAATCCTTTGCCTTCTGCTAAGTAGAAGTTGGGCGTTGCACCCAAGTCTACCGCATGGTCTATGGTAGAACATAACTCATCATCATGTTTTACCGCCGACGCCGGCAAAAAATTCATCACAAATTCTCGCCTAGAACGACCATGCGATCATTCATCTCCCTTTCTGCTAGCATCAATTTTACATAAATAGGAACATTGGAATAGTTGTTGCTAAAATTTGCACGATATTGAACGCAATAACCAAGTGGCAATAAGGTGAAGAAAGATACAAAATTCCTGATATTTATTATGCTTTGGTATCTACTGTTAATGTTAATCACGCCACAAAAAATCCCACCTCAAACATCAGCCTATATATTGTAGGGGAGCGGGCCATTTGGCATAAGGTCATTTGGCATAATGGACATTTGGCATAATGGTCATTTGGCATAATTTGGAGAATTGATCACACTGAAGGTCATATGGCATAATGCTTTTCATTCTTGCAATTATGGATTCTTTGCTATGACATACGTTTTAGTAAAGTATAGTGTAGAACTGCGATCCACCCGACGTATGTTTTGTTCTGGCTATTATTACTATGATCGCCAATGAGTTTTGACTTTCCATACAATGTTTCAATAATTAAAATTACCCTTATTATTTTTCTTTATATCATGAGCTGTTCCCTCGAATTATTTACTGTATCGTTTGTGGATTTCGTCATGCTTCTCAAACGATGATTTATTGAATGAACCTACATATATTCAACCGTCGGTTGTTACACTGGTCTAGCACTTGAGGCGAAACCATTGCAACCATAGCCGCATAACCGAAACCAAGGATCCGAAGCGGCGCAAAGCCGCTGAGGATCCGGTGGACAAGATGGCCGCCGTCGAAAGCGGCGGCCCCTCGCAAGCAAACCTGTGATCCACTCGTTTGCCCGGATTACTCAAACATAGGGGCTATAAATTAGTTTAAGTCCGACGGAGCGACAGCAATGTCGGACAGCACGCAACTTGAAGCGATGTGGCGCAGTCACATTAGTCGTAAATATTGTTTTATCAATTGGTAAAGAAGAATAATCTAATTAATTTTTGTTCAAGTTCAATTTAGTACTATTGGTGAACCAATTCATTTAAAGTCATTTAAATATTTAGGTAGTTGCCGTTATGCTCAAACATGTGATCAACTTATCAGCTGCTTACAACTGCATAACTAACTTTCCCTCGAACGATGAACGTTATTGTCAACATGCAATCAAAATACATAATACATACAAAAAAGGATATACTCAAAAAACATCCTGGTAATCAATAACTTTATCACTACATATACCTATGCCAAACGACCGTTATGCTGAATTACTGTTTTCCTTAACATAAAAATATTTGTACGGAAAGACCTTCAGCAGTAGCACGGCTTAAAATTATGCCGAATTACCTGCCTTCTCGAACAGTTTTAAATTATGTGTAGTTGAAAAAATGGCAGTGTGATCACTTCTCAAAATTATGCCAAATGACCGTTATGCCAAATAACCTTCAGTGTGATCAATTCTCAAAATCATGCCAAATGACCATTATTCCAAATGACCGTTATGCCTAATGTCCGTTATGTCAAATGACCTTCAGTGTAATCAATTCTCAAAATTATGCCAAATGACCATTACGCCAAATAACCGTTTTGCAAAATGACTTTATGCCAATTGACCCAGACCCATATTTTAATATTAGTCAACAAAGCTAGCAGTAATAGGACTGATTTCTTGAAGTGTGACCATGCAATGTGAGTAGTACAGTTAATCCTTAAAAAGTAATGTATTAAAAAATCGAAATTTATAAAATGCAACCCTTCTATATTTCTGCTGTTACCTAAGGATCTCGACAATATGGAAAAAAATAATTACAGTATGTTTTATGTAATTATTTTTTGTTCTGATTTTTCAAAATTCTCTTGGTCAAGTCTCCCCGTAGTGGGACGACTTGACTAAAAAAAAAGATTACAGAAAAACTTTTATAATTTTTGAAAAATTAAATTAATAATTCTACAAAAAATCATGAACACGCACAATAACTTTGCACATTATATCACAATGACTTTTGAGGAATTGAAGGGTTTTTTAGAGATTTATACAGGTTTAACTGAAAACCTGGTCAAGTCTCCCCATGTTCCGCTACTGATGGACTTTTCTTTCATTGCTGATAAATTAACTATTTGCACTACTAGCATAGATACGATAACTTACTTTTTTATTTATAAGTATATGCATCCAAAAGCTTGGTTTACTCCGAATATTGCACTTATAACTACAAAGACACAGTACAACAAAACTTTCCAGCTTTTCAAAGAGTATAATGTTAATATATAGTATTTGTATTGATTAGTTTAAATATTTCCTCGCAAAAAAGTAATAATGACCATCCATATTTCATAAACCGTTCGTAACAACTAATTATTGTTGAATAACGAGAAACACACTTGTAAAAAGTATGATTTTCATGTCGAATCAAATCATCAGGAAACTATTGTCCATACCTTTTTTTCGACACAATCCGTTCAGACAACTGCCTTTCCCATGCTCGCATTGCTATACTAATTTTGAACCAATTATTATTTTATTTCTCCCCGATGGATTTAAAAATCAGTCTTTTTCTCATACCACTATCGATCTCTACACAATACTCCGTGTATATTAAATTCTGGCTCTTGATATATACCAAAAAATGCATTCTTGTAAGACATCGATGAGGTATACTGGGTAGTGTTTCTCGTGTGATGCGCACAGGCAGATTACTATTTTCCAGAGTTGATTACATACAGTTAACTAAAATCAGTGTACTGTACTGTATGGTATATGTTATGAAATAAACTTAGGATGCTAGGAGACTGTTCAGCTTGAAGCCATCATAGTTGCATTTGAAATATGTATGTGAAATATGAGGCCACAAATCATATAAATATCTAGCCAAAAACGCTAGAACCGAAGAACTCATTTTCCATCGCTATCCTGTGAGTTCTGGCGAGACAAATTACGACGGCCGTGTACGTGATGATGATGATTGTGCGAAGCCAGTTCAGTGTTAGTTGGACTTCCGGCGGGTGACGTTTCAGGGCCGCATTCTCGCTCTTCTTGATCTTCCTCGACGTCCTCGGAAATGCTCTCGCTGGTTATGCGCTGACCTCGTTTGCGCATGTATGCTCCAAGGGGTCGTTTTTTCTGCTCCTTGCAGAACGGGCACGGTTCCTTCGAGGATTTGTTCTTGGATTTTTCTGTAAAGAAAGGAGAGGAGTCATGGGAATTATTAAAATTTGTTTTTGATAATTGATTTAAAAGGTTAGTCTCATCAAGACACTTTGTATCGTAGTGTTGGAAGCAACCCCGAAAATTTTAATCTAAGATATAGGCTACATTATGAGTGAAAAATTACATTCGGTATCATTAGTCCCTTGTCAAATCCGAATGAGAGATTAGTGAATAGAAGATTAACAGATGACGGTTCGAAATGATCTAAAATGTACTGGAAGTGGATTAAGCGTATGGACTGCACTTCAAACCTTAACCTGAATTGAGTATCAATTTTCTGGGCTTGCAGAAGTGATCAACTACGTGAGTTCGCATGTCAGGATTATTATATCCAAAAATCGTATTATACGCCTTTAAATTTCCTGTGCAATTTCTTGGGTTGTTACGGTCGCGCGGACTCTAACCGCTGGAAACACTAATCCCTTAATGGAACGAGCTATGATTATTAAAATTAATTTGAGACTCCGTTATGCCACTTTGTAACTATTTAGGGTTATTACGAATAACATGGACAAGGTTCTAGTTATGATTTTTGAGACAAAAATTCTATTAAAAGTGTTGAAAAATGGATGTAAGTATACGGGTGCATCCATCGTTCTGCATTTTCTTTTCATTTGGATTCAACTATTTAAAATTGATGCGCTGTTTTTTACGGGTGAAGTGACCGTAGTGGTCGGTTAGAAGCTTTCGACAGGCATCCGTACACAAAGCTTTTATTTTGAAATTCTGGGCAAAAATGTTTAACAAGATTGGTGTTTTCTCGAACTGTCACGTAACGGAGAAAGGAGCAAATTAATTCTTTAGTGAAGTTACGACATAGCCCGGTACAAGGATCGTAAAGTTGTCTGTTTCCCGGAAGGGGCACTCAAGGCGTCAGACGTTGTTGTGGTCAACAAACTCTGTGATGTACAGTTCGAAATATGCGCATTCGAAAAGGCTACAGAGTCGAATCGTAAAGCGAAAAGTACGGCTAAATGCGGATCAGATGCTGACCAAATCAAACGGACGCATTCTTATGGACGATGAAACGTGTGCCAAATTGGATTTCAAACAGCTTCTGGGACATGGTACCACTGTTGTTCTTGCCACAGGGACATATTCCTTGTCAAATCATATTTTTTCGCGAACCTATCCGCAAAAAGTTTAGGCCACGCTTTAAATCGGCTATCGCATAGGTTACATCGTAAATCAAAACACATCCATCGACTTCATCAGCACCTGGTCGAACAGCTTACGGGTCTGGATTCAGGCCACTGTTTGTTGCTCGACGTTTCAGATAGGGTCTTCATTTGCTCGATAAAATTCGCAATCTTCTCGAAAACTGATTCGCCACAGTATAACCTTCGAGGCTTTGCTAGGTACATATTTGAAAAAAAAAAAAATTTCATCAAAATCGGCGCACAATAACTTCAGTAACAGCTATTTATAACCTCTATAACATTCATAAGTGGAAGTTGATTAAGGCTGAATATGTAATCCACGTGTATGCACAATCCAAGCAACTGTAGTCAAGTTAGTTTACATTTAACCATGAATTTATTAAAAAGACTGCAATCATTACTAGTAACTTTTGTGGAATCTGATCCAAGTTTTTCATATTCATTGATCGGGATTTGGACTCACAATATGTTTAATATAGAGCCGCCTTTAAAATTTTTGGAAGAAATAGGAGGGAAAAATTTTGAACGTTAGTGGCTTTCATTGTATTGATCGAAATTATATTATATTTGCGCTAATCAGTTGACCAATTTTATATTAAAATTTCGAAGTACGACTTCTATGCGTAACGCTAAAACTGTGACACGAAAACCCTAAAATTTGATAATCTATTTTAGGCTGAACCGTCTATATGGTGCATCTAATCGAATTTGTAGAAGTTATAAAAGTTCCGCTCACATTTTTCTACTAAGTGCTTCATTCATCGTTTGTTAGTCGAATGAGAAGCACGTGGGTGGACGGTTTGACGTACCCATATATTGATGCGCTGTGCATATTATATTTGTTAATCAGCCTTATTCTGCATTATAACGGATGATGTGCTTTCTTAAATTACATTCGTTATTACATCAATTACAATGTTTTATCGGCAATATTTTGGATTGCAATATTTCAAAATAACTCTGAAAGTTTAGCAATATTTCTGAGTAATTTAGCAAGGTTTGTATAAATTAGTTATGGAACAACTTAGTGACACTAACTTAGTGACAGGACTAAGCTAGCGTCGGATTGACGCTAGCTCCAAAAAACGGAGACAATTTATGTTCCTGAGCAAACCTATAGTCAAGCGTTATGGCCCGCAAGAAAAGAAGATCATTTTAAGCTGATGAGAACTAATGAAATCGAAACATTTGGTTTAGCTTAACAAGCCAATGCAAGATAAACTATTCTATATTTCACCTTAGTGGAGACTAGGGTATTGCATTTTTTTTTTTGAATTCTCAAAGGCCCCCTCTCATATTGTGACAAATGTCAAAGTAAGCTCAGATGCCAAATTTCACATCATTTGGACAATTCTAAACCCCCGCCCACTTCGCTTGAAATTTTTTAAATTGGTGCTATGAGAAAATGTGGAGGAAAAATGTATTAAATGCTATAACTTTTGAAGTAACAATCAGAAAATTATATTTATACCATATTCCTGTTTCTGTAAAAATACGGAAAAGTGGGGTACTGGGTCATTTTGACCTCAAAATTCCCTATGTATTTAATTTTTCTGCTCTGTTGTGCAAACCATACATATTTTGCAGTTTTTCTAATGTGAAAAAATCTCAGAAATCGAACGGAACCTTTATCCGAATACGAGAAGTTGCGGTTATAGGGCCTTTTGTCATTTATATATAATTTTATCATTTTCTCGTGCATATATCTCTATTATTCTTCATACAATTTTAATAAATTGTACCTCGTTCATCGTGGAAAATTCTTAGAAATACAACAAAAATAGATTCACTTGCGTTAAAATTCAAAAACATCAAATTTTTTGACATTAACTCTACAAACCACATTTTTTTCATTAAATGTCTTAATACCTCAACTTCCCCTATTTTTCCAGGTATGAAACTTTTCTCATGTGATTTCTAAGCGCATTTTTCACTATAAATAGTAAATTAAATAAGCATTTTATTGTTAAATGGAGTTAATATGTGCGATTTTATGATAAAAATGTGAAATCGAGACTATATGTCAGATAATTTGATGTTTCTGAATTTTACCGGTAACGAAACTATTTTTATTTTGTTCCTAAGGATTTTACGCGTTGAACAAGGTACAATTTATGAAAATTGAATGAAGAATAATAGTGATATATGCACGAGAAAATGATAAAATTCAATATAAATGAAAAAGGCCCTATAACCCTCACTTCTCGTATTCGGAAAAAGCTCTAAAAGGTTCCGTTCGATTTCTGAGATTTTTTCACATTAGAAAAACTGCAAAATATGTATAGTTTGCACAACAGAACAGAAAAATTAAAAAATAGGGGATTTTGGGGTCAAAATGACGCAGTACCCCACTTTCCCGTATTTTTATATAAACAGGGATATACCCATTCCAATACTAAGGTTATTTCCTTTAAAAAGAGGTATAGATTGTAATTTTCTGATTGTTACTTCAAAAGTTATAGCACTTAATATATTTTTCCCATAGCACCAATTTCAAGAGGAGTGGGCGGGGGTCTAGAATTGTCCAAATGATGTGAAATTTGGCATCTGAGCTTACTTTGACATTTGACTCCACTAAGGAGAAATGTATATCATAGTGAAGGTTTGTACAGCCTATTAATAAAAGATGCAGGCGGACAATACATGACAATTTGCCCAGAATATTTGAATAAAAAACGCTGCAAGTTTTGAATATGTACAGGCAATATTTATTTACTTTGAGATCCACGCAAAACCTCGCGAGGATTTGGCGCGTTATTATTCTGTTGTTTTCCGTGATAATCCTGTATAATAGAAAAGATGGATTTGCGTTTCATCTTCCACTCGTCAGTAACTAACACCAACATGGGGGCAGTTAGACGATTAATCAATACGGACACCAAATTGGTTCCAGTTAGACACTACATCAGAAGTTTGCAGAATGTATGTGAACGTCCAAAGCAATACGCTGACGAGAAAGTGAAAACGAACTCTCGCTTTTTACGTGAGATCCAAACGTCTGAAACTATGCAAATATAATGATATGACATATTCATCTGACCAGGTTTGAGGAAACAGACATAATTACACCACTAAGTAGATTATAATTATAATTTTCGAATATCAGCATAATCAAGCACGTTACAAGTTTTTTTTTTGCACAACGCATGTCAAAGTTCATTCTGTCTTATCTAATCTAAACGTCTTGTTTCTGGGTGCCGATTCGCAAAACTGCTCAATAGTAAAAATAGACGTGCTTATTCAGATAAAGAATACGATTACTGCTCATTTTTATTACACTGTATGCAAGAGGGAAATGTGAACTTTCATCAAATATATTATTCTGGTGTGACACGATTACTATAGATATCATTCAGAAAATTGAGATATCCACAGGGCACATATATGAACGGCCCCTTAGTGTATACTAATATTTCCCGTAACCCCAACATCGTTTAGAATTATATTGAACAATTTTACTTAGTTAATATAGTGACAAACATTGAGGTATCCCGATCACATAATTTTAACAAAATAATTTATAAACAAGACCTGATATAAGGCATAATTATTTACATGTATAACATTCAGTTACTCGAAACATCTGATGTGTGCATACCATTCATTGCCAGAAGTTTGATACTAACCATTTGAATGGCATATATTGCCAAAGACATCAAATGTGTCTCATTCTATTATAAAATTAAGTTGATTACATAAAAAATCAAAGATTAATTTATTATAGGACATTTCGGAAAAGAAGCTTTCAAATAATTGATATTTCAGTGCATTTTTGAAATACGCATTTGAAGTCGAATATTTGTGGAAATTTTTCCACATGAATCTCACACATGATAATAATCAAAACTCAAAACAACCGGTAACAAGTAACGTATGATAACAGTATTTGGTCAGTTTCTTGAGGTGTTGTTAGATTCGTTATCACAAACCGTGTAACATAACACACCCGTAAAATTTATTTTGCCGCTATTGTACCAACTTTATCAGGTCCATACTTCAAGTACATGCGCTGTCGCATAAGCGTCACAAGAGGTAGTATTGCCTATTTATGGTGGACCTTGTAGGGGTTTGTACTGGTTGAAGTTTCCAATTTGCACCGAGCTTCACAACAAAAATTTTTGAGCAATATGGCTTTTCGATTTTATAAAACATTTAATTTGTCCCGAAATTAGACTTTCTAAAGGGGGTGGGCGTAGCGTAGTTGGTAAATCGATTGCCTTGTACGCAGCGCACCATTTTTCTAACCCGAAGAGGCGAATAACCTTAAGGTTAAAACCTCTATAATCGAAATAAAAAAAGGCTTTCTAAACTGCTCCAATTGTAAATGATTCCTCCCCCATATTTATGCGCAACGCTATACCCTTATCCCTTTTTTCCGTTCTTGACATACTGCGGTTTTGCGCAGACCCAGACAATTGTACAAATATTTTCACATACTTTTATTGTGTTGTTCTATTCGCATAAACTGATTAAAAGTGTCCCCTTATCAAATATCAGTTCGACGAAATAGCACCACCGTCTTCTATTTAGAGCCTGTTATACCAGCGGTGGTTGCGACTGAATAAAAGTTGGCCACATTCTGTCACACTACAAAGAAACGATCGGTCTGATTATTTTTATCTTATCGCTCAATTTAGCTAGAACCGTTTCAGTTTAAATTGCATTGTTCAGGTGGTGGGCTTTTCAGTGTAAGATAAGCAAGTAAGGTCGATTGCGTGGTTGGGACGTGTCACGTAGTCCTGCTGGGGTTGACCGCGGCGATAATCGATTACGATCATTGTTTGTTGGGTCCGAAGTCGGGTGGAATCTTTATTATTCGGTTAGATAGGGTCGAAGGTTTTGATGGATTGTTTTCTGGTCTGTTCGAAGAAGCTCACACTCAGAACCTCATTAGCCTTGTAGTCCCCGAACACCATGTCTATTAGAGTGGCTCGCGGTTGTATGGGAAAACTTTAAAATGATTTCAACTAGCGGGCACAGCACTTTTTGAGTTTCTTTTGTGGTCCCAAATGCCTGTGCAAAATTTGGTAGCGGTTGGTTGCTTCCCGGGTTTGCGCAAAGTTTGTATAGGATTTTATATGGGAAAAATCAATTATTTTGCATTTACGTTGATAAAGATCGCTATTTCACTGAATATGAAAACCCAGCTTTATCAAACTATAGTTCAAACCTTGTTTGACAACTTTGTCGCAGACGGTAACTAACTACGAGTTTTCAAAAAATAGTTATAACGGTTTTAAAACTTATGGTTCAATCCAAATGCAGAAATTTATTATTTTTTCCAACACTGCAGTGCACCACCGACATCGATATTTAAAACTTAAATAAATGAGAATATATTCATCGCAGAGACTTGTTACCTATGAATGAAATGTTCAGAACGCTTTGTGCGAAAAATGTCATGAAAGTTTGAATTTACGTAAAGACATAAAGTAATGATTTCGTTACATCAAACTTATAGTATTTTGGTAGTACATATTCAGTGAAATAAAGAAGTATGAGTTTATAAAAATATATTGATACTTGGCGGAGTTATGGCTTTTTCCCCGAAGCCCTTTTTTATTTAAGAGGTTTGCGGTGATCACGATTGAAGGCAAATAGATGATCTAAATCCCAAAACTCAACTAATTCCATTATTATATGAGTGTTCCTTGTACCTTAACGATTAGTTGAATTATTGTTTTAAGCTCTAAAAATTGTATTAAAAAATTCTCATCCTGCAAAATAAAAATTTATGCCTAAAAAATAAAACGTTAAGGTGCGAGAAAAATTAATTACGATCAATTGAAAAACAAATTGAAGAAAATCGGTTGAGTGGTGTTCGGCAATCGTGATCACGGAAAAACCATTTTTAATCGAGTTTAAAATTTCAAGTTACCACTGCTCCTAGTAGACGAAGCGCGCTTGAAAGCGCTGTAACTTTCTATCTATTTCTCGGATTTCTATAAAAATTTGGCAAAAAATATTCTCAAGGACTTTCAAAAAAAGAAATAAAAAAATCGATTTTTTGAAAAATAAAAAGGTATCCCGAGCAAACGAAAAGCCCATAAAAACCCCATGTCTAACAATTTTCTCGTATGCGTACGTACATACTGCATTTCATTGTAATATTATTTCGATGTTAATTGAAGTAAAATAATTGTCCAATTTGTACTCCTTAGTGTTAATAGAAATTAGGCATTTTCCTCACCACTATTTAATAAAACATTAACTTAAGCATAACATTATGTCGATATGAACGCAAAAACAGAATAGAAACGATATATCGTCTCGGAACAAGACTCGTATACAATGTAAGACGAAGTCAAAAGGCGCTGATGAAAGATAAACACAATACAAATAAAGACGGAGGTCGGGTTCGGAGCGAGTACGTGACTCAACGCACGTGGTACGGTCCGAAGAGATCTATTTCATTGCCAGCGAAGTGCAATCTCTTGCATGACATCTTTTTGGTATGTAGTTGCTTTTGCGTAACAAAGATTTTTTCCGATGCTCCGGATGATCGAATTGATAATGAGAAAATAGTTGCTTGCTATGTACGGATACATATTTAACCCTGTACTATCTGATTTATTGCTCTCGTGGAGAAGTTATTTTTGGTTGTTTTTGTCATACGAAACCCGAAAAACAATGGAAATTTATGAAAGTTGCTGATTTGTCATATCAGTATTCCACCTAAAAGCAGCCAACTTGCCGACCCTTTTTTCGGGGAAACCATCCTTTTTCGCAATTATTGTATTACCAAGGGGTATTTCATTGCTTAATACTCGAATACCTGGCGTTCGAAAAGGGGTGATCCACATTTTTTTCCGAAAACGATTTTTTTTGTATTTTTTATTACTGAAAGTAATCCAGCCATGACACTATTTGAATAATTTGAAAATTATTTTTAGATCGTTTTATTTGCGAATTAGCGCATCACGAAAATGTTGTACAATTGATTTGTAGATTGGTTCTTGAGATATCATTTTAAAGAATTGAATTTGTTGAAATCCCTTGTTGTTTATACTCTACATCAATGATATCAAGAACTGTCTAAGCACTAGAACGTTAAAATTATTGTTAGATGACTCCACATTATATTGGGCTGGCGATGAAATGAGTGTAACAAATGTGCTACATAACCTGTAGCTTGACTTTACACGTGATTTGAAATTAACACGATTTTCATTTAAATAAAACATAATTTTACATGCACCATCAAATGTCATGTAAATGAAAAAATCGTTCAGTAGTGCAAATTTCTATATCGCTTGGATAAGATTTAATCTTCTGCCATAATATTGACTGAGATATACTGTAGCTTCGTGCTATGAGTGACATGATTTTTATTTATGTTAATTTGAATGAAAATTGTATTAGATTAAGTTTTATGTCAACATTTATTGAATTAAAGTGTTTCTAAATATAACTTCGTGTTCTTAAATGACGGCTCGGTGCATACAACGTTATTAGCGAAAGCAATAAAGCAGATTGTACGCGTTGGGAAATAAAGTTCGTAATTGGATAAATCATCACAAATTCGTTAAGCGTTTGTATGTTTAATGACCATGCTACGTGCCTCATATGATGGAGGAGGTAATGTGGTCTAATTTATTTTACGAAGTACATATAAGAGAAATTATTTTTGGACTGATTCAATGCGTTCTTCATGCAGTATGATGCATGGACTGTATACTACGCTGCAATATCCCAGTATTGGTCTGACGTATGTTTTCAAAATTATAGCTGAAGCGTTTAATAAAGCCCTGCATACTATTAGCTTTATTTATTTCAATGTTCCCCAAATGTGAGCTTGGAGTCTAAGATTACGCTTAAATTTCGTATAATTTTACGTTTCTCTGCAAGTTGGTTTGCTAAATATATAGGAATCCGATTTTCTGGTGAACGATCGGGAATTCTCCCTATTATTTTGAAGAAAAGTGAGCGAATTTTATAGTAAAATATGAGATTTTTCGGTTTTCATGAAACCATTTTCCGAAACTCGCCGCGTCGCTTCTTGACGTGGAAACGGTTGAAAGTCTACTCTTGGAACGCTCGTATGTGTGGCTCTGCGTGACTGAAAATATTGTTCGCAAAACAAAATAACTTTTGGTTTGAGCTCTTTACACCAGACACCCTCCTATAAAGAAATATGTGAGGATAACGCCAGAAGTAACTTGAATTGGTTCAGAAAGTACAAATGGACAATTTGTTAGCGTTTCATTAAATATGATTTCAACCATTCTCTAAATCTTGGTTTCATTTCCGATTTTGAGCCAGATTTAGATTGGTACTAAATAGGAAGATTTCCATATTTTGCATCTGTCATTCTGCCGTGAATAGTGCTTTGCGAGATCGAGATAAATAAAGATATAGAATAATATGAGAATAATGTTAAAAACAATAGCGTTCAATTTTATATGCACAGTAAAAGTTGTCCTTATTCACGTGCATTTGATAATTTACTGAAGTAGAAAAATATATAGCCATATTGTGGAAAACATCAGTCGCATCATACACGGCATGCGGTAATAAAATCGTTCAATAAATTGGTCGACGCAGAATGTTACACCGCTTAAAACCAATATCAACAATCGAACATAAAAACGGCAAACATGAGATCACCACGTAGGCCACCGACGACGCAATTGAAAGGCAACTACATGAGCTTCCGAAGATTATAGTAATCATATTATGTCACAGATGAGGGATTTCATGATTTTCTCTGGCAAGTGCAATATTTTGATACAAAAGCAATTTTTCAAAAGGACGTTGACGTTTCTACGTGCATTACTTTTATTTTTTTTGTGCACGAGTGCTGTATTTTAAATAGTAAAACTATCTGAGAACGAGTTACAGTAAATGCATACTTCTGACCGAAAAATACATGCGCTGAAAAAGTTGTCATTTTTCACAAAACCAAAAATTATTTTTAAAATATAAATTGCAAAAAAACATATTTTCATATTTTGGCAACAAAAAACTAAAGAGGAAAAAATATTTTGAATGTGATTGTAAGATGGAGAACTTATCGGTATAAAATTTCTCTAACGATTACTTTACACATGTTTTCAAATTTCATACTAATTTACATACAAAACTGTAATTTGGTTGCAGAATAATCAAAATGCATTTGACGAAAATATGCCAAAATGCAATAGTTATCGGGATATTTGGAATTTTGCTCCAACAAAAACAATTAATTGGTGTAATTATGCACTTTTTGAAAGTTTTGCAAAGTACACAAATTTCCTGTAACTTTCCCTTTGACATCAAGGCGAATATTGCAAACTGTTTGAAAGCTACATGTTTTAAATGGTACCTGTTACCAAAATGTTGCTCAACCATAGGGTCTGATGATTAAACTATATAGTTGAATCATATTTTGGTTGTCTTCATGTAGCTTTCAAATATTTTACAATATCGCCTTGATGTCAAAGGAACAGTTACAAGAAATTTTATGGGCCTTTCGAAAAACCTATTGTTGTTGATGGAGAAAGGTAAATAACGTATGAAAAGGTCGTAATTAAACAGATTAATTGTGTTGTTAAAACATAAGTCAAAATATCTCGATAACTACTACATTTCAGACAATTTTTGTCATGAGCATTGTGATTTTCAATTGCATTTATAAAGGGCGAACACGAAATTATTGCGACACCGAAAATGTCATGCCAATTTTCTTATAATGTTTAAAATCAAACCAAATTTTTAGGGTAGTTTTATACATATATTTACTTCCAAAATCAAAAGAAAAGTTAATTGATGGAGCTTTGAGTGTAAAATTGACCGCATTTTCGCTTGATGCCCTCCATCAAAGTCTTTACAGTGTCATCCGGTACCAGTTTCTCAGTTTTTTTTTCCATTTTCTTAACATGTCCTTCTCGTCTTTGATGGTCTTCTTGCTCTTCCGAAGTTCCCGCTTCATCATTGCCCAGTACTGCTCCACCGGGCGCAGCTCCGGACAGTTTGGCGGATTCATGTCCTTTGGAACAAAATGGACAGAATTGGCCTCATACCACTCCAGGACACTTTTAGAATAGTCGCATGATGCCAAATCTGGCCAAAATAACGGAGCTTCGTCGTGCTGCTGCAAGAACGGCAAAAAGCGCTTCTCGAGGCACTTAGATTTGTAGATCTCGCCATTTACTGTGCCCTTTGTCACGAAAGGCTCACTCCTCAGTCTGCAAGAGCAGATGGCCTGCCAAATGAGATATTTGGAGGCGAACTTCGACATTTTCTTCTTCTTAAATTTGTCGTCCACATAGAACTTGCTCTTGCCGGTGAAAAACTCCAACCCCGGAATTTACTTAAAATCGGCTTTATATACGTAAATTCGTCGTCCATCACACAGCAGCCATATTTTGTCAGCATCTTCTCGTAGAGCTTCCGTGCCCGAGTTTTAGCCGTCGATTGTTGCCGCTCATCGCAGTTTGGGAAGTTCTGTACCTTGTATGTATGTAGTCCAGCTCTCTTCTTTGCATTCTGGACGTAACTCTGCGACATGCCGATCTTTTTAGCCAAATCACGGCTTGAGACGTTGGGATTTGCTTTAATCATCCGCTTCACCTTTTCCTCCGTCTTTTTGTTCTCCGGTCCCGGTTTTCTTCCAGCTCCTTTGCCGTGGTTCAACGTCAACCGCTCCTGGAACCGCTTCAACACTCTGGAGACGGTTGAATGGTGAATGTTCAACATTTTTCCCAACTGCCGATGCGACAGGTCAGGAAATTTCAGGTGTTTGGAAAGAATTTGTTCTCTCGACTCGCGTTGGTTCACCTCCATTTTCGTTGAATCGAAAAACACGACTTCGAGTTTGACAGCATGTAAACAGTACACATCAATGACTCTCGGCATGATACTGTACCTTGATGTGGTCCGGGGGCTTTTCCACCAAAGCAGTATTACAGTGATTATATCACAGAAACTTGGGATACGATTGATTTCTTTTTAGTTAAGCTACATTGTGATCAATTTTAGTACTTAACTTGGCGACCTTTATTATCCACTGCCATGGTCAAATAATATACAATGTGGGTTTAGGGCCCAATTCTCTCTGCAAGCAAATTTCTTATTCTCTCATATACACTATCAATCTCATTCCAAACGTAAAAACGTGGCCTACACGATAACACAAACCTGGTCACAAATACGAACGCCCGCGATCTCGCCAATATTCAAACACCTCGATTGATTGGGTGAACGTTGGAACCTAAGAACCTAAGCTCACGCAATCATGAATCGGTCACCTCCAGAAGTCTCCGCCCTTGATCCTAGCAGCCCAAATTCATGCCTTTAGTTGGACCAATAGAAATAAAACTAGACAAGACGTCCACGCGCGATCATTGAAGAATACGCGAACATGCGAATGGCCACACGCTTATAAAAATAATGTGTCCACGAGAAGTTACATACATACTAGCACACGCGACAAAAACGTCCACACACAAACGCTCGAGTCCTTCGCGATCATCCACGCACGACCACACACACGATCTCATAAAAAGTATAACACCCCGGTGACTAAGTGAATGGTTTAGCACTTATAAATTAACAATCCCGGTCTCGAGAGTGAACCTCCAAATGCCCGTGTTCACGCGATCATGAATCGGTTTCGTCCGAAATCCCCTATTCTCGGCCCTAGTAGCATAAGTCCAATGCTTTCAGGTGGACCAATCAAAAATATAATGCTCATATCCACTAAACTACATAAAATCGAATGTATACATACAAAGTCACATACACGCGACAAACAAATATAAAAATGCTTGAGCCCTTCGCGACCATCCACGCAACCTATACTCGCACTCTTCCAGACATTATAACATCCCGGTGATAATATGAACGTCTCAGCACTTGTAATCACTCAAACGCAGTCTCAAGCGTAAACCTACAGTCCCCCGCACTCGCGCATTCATGAATCGTTCACGTCCGGAAGTCTCTATCCTCCATCCCAGAAGTCTAGGTCCACGCCTTAATTGAATCAAATAACTCCACAGCTCCAGTAGGACAACTCTCGAAAAAAATCGGACTATTATTAATACTCAATAACAATACTAACTCTTCTCTTTATTTTATTTTTATTTATTTTCGGTCTCATGCGTTTTATTCTTGTGATGACCTTCTCGAGCTCATACATCCAAGAAGAGCAACGTTGCTGCCAACAATGATTCTTCTCTGCCATCAAACGTCGCCAGGTTTTAGAACAATGGATATGTATTCTCATACTCGATGGTATCAGATAAGTAGGAACGATCAACAAACTGCAAGTAGTATATTACACATTTCTTGTTTTGAAGTATAAAATATTCGTATTAAAATATTATTTACAGGCTCTACACATATCTCAACACACACAAATACACAAATGCTTGACAGGTGACTGGGCCAAGTGCATTCACTCGTAGGATCTATCATTTCGTTGATCGCCTCGATTCTACGAAACCAGTGCAGAAGTAAGCTGACATAAGCTAGTCTCATCTGGTGAATGCATGTAACCTGGAAACCCCAGACACGACAGGACGAGACTGACAGACTGGACTCGACGAGGCCTAGTTCAGAGTTTTCGGGCATTCTGCAATGCACGGTTAGTGACCTCAAAAAAGAAACATTCGGCATGTTATTTTTCCTTTTATTACTATATCTTAAGTTAGGTTCATACTCATACTCACTAACACAATCAATAGCATATTCTCCCATATACAATCACATCCAAAGCGCACAAACGCCCCTAACTTTCGCGATAACACAAACCTGGTCAAAAACGCGAATTTACATTACAATTTCAATCATCCACACACACCTACGCTCGCAATTTCGCCAACATTAAAAGACCCCCTTACTTAAGTGAACTTTTCAGCACCTATAACTTTACAACCGCGGTCTCAAGCATTAACCCACCACTCGCGCGATCATAGACCAGCTACGTTCGGAATTCTCTACTCCCCACTCATGCCTTCAGTTGGACCAATCAAGAATGATGCAATGAATGATGCATATTCACCAAACAACACGTTCCTCTACCATACACTAAAAATTAATTATCATATTCACGGTCCGCGCGCGATCGTTCAAGAATACACGTGAATATTCGAATGGCCACACGAATCTAAAATCGAATTTATGCACGCAAAGTTAGAGACACGCTAGCATTCAAATGCTCGAGCCTTTGGCGATCACACTATTACACAATTAGTAAACGCCCACGTTAACCCAGACAGATATGCATTCCTGGACTCGAACGCTAAAAACCACACCTTCCACGCATACACCACCCAGGACTGAACATTAGATTCATACACACAAAGCAACAAGTAATAATTGCAGGTATTCGTCTGGCAACCGGGGGAAGTACATCTCAAACGCAGAACTTATCATTTCAATGATGGCCTTGGATCTGCGTTGCCTGTGTTCAAGGCACCATAGCTTTGTCCGTCAGGTCAAGGATGTATGAAACCCGCTAGCCACCACCCTCGGCCCTAGCTGCCCATAAAGGGATAAAAAAAAATGATAATGTGGAAATTTGTTCTAAAATTAAAATTCTATCTACCGCTTTGTTGCTTATCCACTGTACAAACAGTAGAATATCGTGGCCCCCTGGTTGCGAATGGAAAATAATAAAATCACAAAAAAAGAGAATGGTCTTGCGGGTGAATACCATTGTGAATGACTAAATGAGATGACAAATTTCTCCTCACTGACAACGATTTTTCTCATCCGACTCTGAAGAGTCGATTCCCGTTCCATGAAAAGTGCATTTAAGCCTTTGATGTCCATATTTTGTCTAGTGTCTAGAGTCTATGCGTGAGAAAGAAGCTGGAGATTTTGAGGATTTCTGGAGGTTTGGAATGGGACGAAAAATGGATAAGCAAGTATCAGTCACTCGCGTAAGTAGGAGATGAGGAAGGAAATAGAAAAACTGGTATATTTTTCTACAGACATTCTAATTTATATATACAAAAATCAAATAAATACACTAAATACGCGTCGATTTTTTACCTCATGTAAGGAATCGAAAGTCTTATTGTAATGTTATAGTCCATTTGATACAAACATTACAGTAAGGCGGGGCTGGTTGATGGAACGATGACCTCGGAATCAACGTTGTCATCGGAAAGTCAATTGAGCTAACACCTACCGAAATCCTTAAACCAAGTTATTTGCATGGATATGTTAAAATACATGCAAACATCTTTTTTCTGTAAATCACTACCAGCTAGTGGGAGTTAGGATGGTTAACACACACACATACACACACATGTAAACAGTACACATCAATGAGAAAGTGTGCAAAATTTGGTTGATTTTTACCCAAAGGTAAAAAAGTTATGGCCTGTTGAATGTGTCGCAATAATTTCGTGTTCGCCCTTTAATCATAGTCAATAAGAAAATTATATTGAAGTAGACTTCTAACGTTTCGATATATGGACCCCGTTTCAAAAATTTCGGCCAGAATTTTATCCGAGTTTTTGAACATGAATATCTGCCGTTGTACTGAATGAAAAAATAAGATTTTTGAGCTATCTCATTGGAAATATGTACAACAATTTTGTGTCTAATTCCGTAGTATGTACAATTACTAGAAATAATGAAAATGGATTTTGTGAAAGCAGTAATTATCTACTCCATGATTGGCCCGTAAAATTCTACCAAGCAGCGAGCGTTGCTGGGACTGCCTCTTTGTTATCCAATGAAATGCGACACACATATAGTAGCAGAACACATGAAAAAATCGTCAATTTACTTTCTGACCTCGTAGTAAGCAAACGTTGTATGCTAGATCAAACTCTTTGGGCAATATGCGTATCCCATGACTGCCGCCAGCAATCATTCCAATGATGCACAGGCGCGCCAGTTTCATGCATACAATGATCACATACCACAGAAAAAGCAGAACGCTGTTTTCTTTGCGCTGGAGATGGGGTGGTTGGGCGTGAGAGACCCCGCTCTCTTGCTCTTTAAATTATGTGTGGCGTGTTCAGATAAATTCACCACGACCCGCGCTCCAGAGTGATCTGCGTTGTATAGACTTATCCAGCTGGGTTGGTATTGTCCCACTTTGACGTTTAAATTGAGAGGCAAGCAAGTCTTTCACACGACGAGTTGCGAGATCTCAGTGTGCGTATTTTAAACATCAGATATCTCAATACACTGGAGTATACATTGGAGTGCGCTTTTTGGTTCGTTTTCCGCCTGCAAGCTATAAGGGGCCCTTACACGCGCAATAAAAGTGTCATTACTAAGTAATGGTATTACTGAAATTGTATGGCAATTCCGTCATTTCTCACCTCACACGTTCATTAGAAAACCGGATGAAAAAAATCGATGTTTCGAGACAAAAAGATCGATTTTGAAAAATCGCATCGACTTCGCCCATTCCTAGGTGGTTACGTTGTGCGAAGGAAATTATGTTGGCTTATTGGATGCTGATGTTATAAGCTTCTGCTTATGAAATGATACGAATTGCTTTACGTATCATCGTATATGCTACTATAAACACAGTTTTCTAACGATCCGTAGAACCCGATTAATTGTATAATAGGTGTATGTGTAACTTTTTAGTGAGCTTCTTCATGATCCAAATACACTTAACAAGATTTTTTACATCTCTAAAACGATAAACATTTCCTTTTACCGATAAGTTCTCTATCATGCAATCATATTCAAAATGTTTCTTTGCGTTTTGAATTTTTATTGACCAAATAAAAAAATAAATAAAAAGGGTATTTTGCAATTTAAATTTTTAAAATAAAATTTTTGTTTTTGTAAAAAATGACTGTATATTTTTTTTATACAGAAGTATTCATTCCCTATAACTCGTTCTCAGATTATTTAGTTGCATAAAATACGGTAATCGAACTTTTTTTAAATGCCACATAGAGAAAATTTCACGCCTTTTTTTTAAATTGCTCTTGAGTCAAAGTCTTCCATGCTAGTGAAACTTGCAAAGTTTCATCAGAATCTAAGATGATTTTCAAGATTTTCGGACGGATATTTGTGGAATTCCTCAGGTGTTTTAATGGAGGAGTGAATAAGAGAATTTTCTTTCCTGATAGCAAACACGGCGTTCAGGTATTGCGTATACGTTTACCCAAACCTATTTCGTTGTTCATCTATGCTTCTACGGTTAGAAAACGCTGTGTAAGAATAAAAATTGAATTGCTACGTGACAGTTCTAAGAAACAAATTGCACCTACGGGACTCGATGTGCGAAAGCACCATGTTAACTACAACTGGTGCTAAACCACAGATGTAATCTTCAGCTAACCCAACCACAGTGAGTGAAGTCAGCAACAACTGTAATCAAATCGAAAATATCATCTTTACCAAATGCACTAATTAAGATTAGAGGACAATAAGCATCTATTGTCCCCAGGTCTTATTAACCATTCTAAACAAACTTCAGCAATCCAATGAATTACAATGAATTCAAATTTATATCTCGCAAAGGTTTTCACAAAAGGATAGAGCAACCGATCGTTAGCCACAAGATATCAGCAGTTATGCCAATGAACAGGGACTAAAGTTAAGAGGCGGGCATAGCGCAGTCAGGAAATAGATTGCCTTGTACGTAGCTCACCTGGGTTAGTTTCCCAACCTAATCCAAAAAAAATGAATGACTTTCGAGGAAAACAATTTCCACGTGTACTGGCAAATGCGTGTGCAAAACACAACGAAATCACAAAAGCATTCAATTTTAATGCATGGATTATTTTTTTCAAAGCAATAATCCAGCTACATTCCTATAAATCGAGCTTATAGCGCATATTTAACGACATGCGGGACCTTTTGCAATTGATTTTTTTAAGAATCACAGCTGGAATTTCTGTTTCAGCATGATTGAGTTAGTGAATAATATATAGTTTCAAATATATAAATATGCATCCTAAGGTGTCCATCTAAGTCATATTTCCTATATTAACAAATGAATGTACATTGCTGACTACAGATAAATCCATATTCATTTGGTCCGCAATCACTGATCTTGAATAATTATCTTATTGTGTTTGTATTGTTATGTGTTATTGGATACCTATACTGAGCACGATGGCTGTAAACAAGTTTTTAGTCCGCTGCGCATGTTGTTTTTGTAAAGCTGTCGAAATTGCAGTGAGTTCAACTTGTAAACAATTTTCGATTTGATTTTCGGTGCCTACTAATCAAGGATCCTCCTTTCCGAGGTTTTTCTACATTATTATCGCTCGTCATAGTTATATAATAAAAAAAACGAATTCTATCGAAAAAGACACGAGCCACAAAGTAAATAGGGTAATTTTCTTATTTTGAACATGTTATAATATTACTAGTTAGTTAGTCGATGGAAATACAATGGACGATTTTCGCGCCATTTTGATTCTTATACTGCCAATAGTATGTTTTAAGCGGAGAAACGAAAGAATGGCGAAAAATTCGTCCGTTGTAAATCAGTCGAGTAAATAATTAGTAATTTTATAACATGAAAGTTTAATAATGAAGTCGTATTTATCGAAAGAGAATTTAAACGAATAATATAGTTTCTGTTTTAGTACACTAATTAATAGCAGGCGCTCCCTCACAATTTCAAACGAACATAGTGAAAATAAATAACGCACCCTACGTTAATCTGAGACCGTACAAATATCCTGCTCGACAGTTCCTCTGTCATATCAAGCCAACTACGCAAAAACGCACCCGTTCTTTGCAAACAACAATCCGTCGCTATTAATAGAAATTCGCATGCTGCGAGATCGAGTGAGCGGGAATAAAGTATTATGTCCGGCAAATAAACGCCACCAAGGCAACACCAACACACACATTACATGCTGGTTGTCGGGAGGGAGACGTAATGAACCGTCTTCACGCGGTATTTTAGCTTCTCCAATAGAGTAAATAGCAAAACTTTTTTGGATAAATTTAATATTTGAATTAAATTAATTAATTATTTTTAAACCTAAAGCACTCGATTTCGACAATCAGACTCGAAGTAACCCCAGTAAACGGTAATCCTTTTCGAGAGTTTGCTGTTAAACTGCTACTCCTATCAAATGAGTAGTCTGGCCGCATTTAATCCCACGGCTTATGTATCATATTTCTAAAAAGACTGCAAGGAAATTTTTGTTTTCATTATATCGTACAAAACGGTGGATAAATTCTTTAGATGTTGGCTTAATTTTAACAAAGTTGTATTTCTAATTTTAGCGCTGCACGCTGCATCTTTGCAGTCTGCGTATTCAAAGAATTTAATTTTAAGAGGCGCCACGCAGTTCGTCTGTTTTAAATTAGTTAGAGTGGTTGGTAGGTGGCTTGTTCAGATAGTTTAATTTAACGACATCGCCATTTAAGCATTTCAAACAGGTCTCAAAGCTATTCCGAAAGATTGTGGTATTAGTCTTCATTTCAGTTTATCTTGACACCACTGGATGCAAAATCTTGGATAGCTTTAATCTTCTGGATAACAAACCAGTTTGGGTCTTTTATTAGTATTTTTGTCAACAACCTTAGCTAAGCTTTCCGGCGTAGCTTCTTCCTTTTCCTAAAACCTAGTTTTAAGAACTTCACTGATTTGCAATGATAACTTTCATTAACTTTTTTTGCAATGGCAATTAGAATAAAAAACAAGTTTGCATTATTTAAAAACTTTCGTTAAAAATAAAAATACAAAAACCGAAAAAATCTTTTAACCAATCAAATGAAAATAAGAAAAATAACTTGTGTTTGCCACCGTAGTCAAGTCTCAGCATAATCGCCACGAACAAGTTTGTACCGCGTAAAACTGAGAGTACATGTTATTTTGTTCACATGCCTTCGTAGACAACACATGGTCAGTCAATTTTAGAGCTAAAGCATTAGATAAATTAACACCGCTATGTGGGATTTCGAGCTCACTTGTAGTGAGGTAATGGAGAGGGAAGCTGACTTTCAATGTATATTGTTTTGTTGGACTTGTTTGCCTGTTGAGTTAATTCCTTCATAACAAGGTAGATAACTGGTACAGAATAATGTTTAACTATATCAAGCAAAAAAAAGAAAATCAATTGAATATCTTTGAGGCATTTTAATAGGCCGTCTTCATTAACCAACACAAACAGAACGTTTTATTACTTGGAGTCAAACTAACGAAATCCCACGCAAAGAGAGACAAATTTTGCGTTGTGTCGGAAACAAACATGTCGCGGGCCCCAAACCAATGAATGGGGTTGAATTTTGGAATTACCTTGTGCCATATTGTAGCTGCCATTCCGTTGCTGCTGCTGCTGCTGTTTGTGATGTGTACTCTTGGGGGGAGAGTTGAGCGGGTTCTCTAGTGTACCATAGGGGAACTTTTCATAGTCCCGGTACAACGGATTCCGGAAGGATCCGTAGTGCATACTGTCGCTTATGTAGTACACGTCCATTTTAGAGAAAAGCGTTTTGAGAGTTTCTATGCTACCGAATCGAAGCCAAATCGAGGCAGGATAAAGGGCTTTAGAACCCTATTCAATAGTCTACATGCACAAGGTTGAATGAACGAACCTAGGTTGGGTTCTTAAGCAGTTAGTTTGAAGGATTTCTATTGTAGTGCTTCACTTTTGAATGAAATATCGTGTTGCTCTTGCAATATTTACGACTATCACTACTAGAGTTAATCACTGCTGCCGTAAAGCCAACATGTTTATTAACAAAAGCACTACTATTCGAATATCTTCGCTAGCTTCTTATCACTTTCCACATATGCATCAACCACTTTCCGTATGGTTATTTTCCGAAACAAATGAACAATTTCCGATATGATCTCACAGGCTTGAAAATGCTGCACGGCAAGCAAAAACATACAGCGCTTCACAGAGTTTGCAAGGTTCGACCAACTCTATTGAGACGATGTTTGAAAGTGAGTTGCGAGATATAGAGGCACGTAAAAACTTTGCCAACTGGCTTGGTGTAAGCGTACCTACCTATATAACATGCTGCTCGGTGTGTGCCGCCGCCAAGCGCGCGCTCGCTCTCTGTTTTGTATAAAGCCGTAATTCAACAGTAGTAACATGAGGGGGATCGAACTCTCCCATCGAGTAGCTGCGCCGTAGATATGGCTGGGCTGCCCCATGAAGGTAAACGCTCACCAGCGCTCCACTCCGCGTGTGTGTGGTTGAGAAAGAGAACACAGGTTTGCTTTGATGGAACTTGATACGAAAGAAGCAGTCTCGATTACAATGTAGCATTACCCGATCGGAAGATCATAACAACATGCTAGGAAAACTATTTCCTCCGTTGTAACTTGTTATATCCTTTTTTGTTCTTTTAACATTCTTTTTTAATCTGATTCATGGCACAATTAGTCACGAAAACCGCATTCAATTATATTTATTATTATTTCTTTCTGATCGGGCATGGACCACGTTTATGGAAGGATATAAAGACATATGTAATTATGTGATAGTATGGTGTCCGTATAATCGGGAATTGTATTCTGTTCTATTAATAATGTGATACTAGAATTGTTATTTTATTTGCTAATTTGTAAGCATTTTGAGATGGTCCTGGTGTTCACAGTATTTTCTGAGTTTTATTTAAGGTTCAAATAAGAAAGCCTCGAAATCTTTCAAAACGAAAAAAGCAGGATTTTTTACACAGTTTTTGTTAGTAGGATGGGTAGAGTTACACAAATCTGGATTCACCTTGATGAGTAATACGATCTGTACAATTCTCAGTAGTATTATCATGTGTTTATAGCTCTGGGCAACTAGCTGCCGAGAATTTACGAAAGATTTATCGTTTATTGAATTAATTTTGAAATGCTCGGTTTGTAAAACAAGCAACTTTAGCTCCGGGCAGCCGAAAATCGGGAGTGTTGCTTATGTTTAATTGAATTAAACGGCAGGTGAACGATTTTATTATTTCTCGCCCTTCATTCCGGCGAAACAAGGTATTCCAAAAACAATACAATACAATGAAAAGCGATTGTCTCGACACATTTGTCGATCTATGTAATTAAAGATTTCGTAATACACGCATTATTTATCGTGTATGAATTTTGGTATTATTATGACTATTATAAATTAGCTTCTTTTTCCGCGGATGATTGATTCTTATAAATAGTATAATTATTCGTGCGCGTTGTTATGCTACATAAGGCACATTTTAAACGGTATAATAAGCCCTACCGAAATACCTGAAACGACTAACTTGGTATGTCGGGACAACCAATGACATGTGAACGGTTTTTTTACGCTGATTACTACAATAAGATTAAAGACAATAAGAATCAAAAGAAACTAACTTTCCATCTTTTGTGTCAATAATCAAGCTCTAATATTTTATACTCATGAAGAAAAATAGTAAATATCCATGAACCATAATTTAACGTTCGATATTTGAATCATTTCTAATGTTCATTTTTACATCTTCTACGGACCAAGAAAAAATATTTAGCAAGCATTTTCATCAAATTTATGGAACTTTTTCTGACATTTTATTGCTCCATTTTGTAATACCGTGGAACATTTTTGTCGATATTATGGAACATATCGACGTGTTTTAATGTACATTGTTAATATTCTATGGATCAATGTCAGTTAATTTATGGCGCAAAATGTATCATTTTATGGAACATTTCCAATATTTTTATGGGGCATTAGTTGATTTTATTTGCTCTTTTATTACTATTTTAGTGCTCTTTTGCGACCATTTTATGGTTCAATTTTACATAATCTGTGGATCAAATCACCCTTTTTTATGGATCATTCACACTGTTTTATGGATTTTCAGTTTTGTTTTATGGAACATGGACAACTTTTTTATGGATCGTTTTACAATTCTTTATGGATTATTTTAAATATTTTATATGCAAAAGTAGATTTTCCCATTTGAGTATTAACTGTTACAAGGATTAGCTCTAGAACTAAAGTTATTGCAATTAGTCTGATTGGGTTCCGATAGAGCAGTGCTGCCAGGGACAATTTCGTTAACGATGGAAAATGTTTTTTTCATATATCTTCGTTATGGTGCCGTAGGGGAACATGGGGAGACTTGACCAAGCGCAAAATTTTATTTTCGGCTATGGCGTCTTCTATTCGATTCTTAATTTTTTTTCAAAAATATTTTTATACTTGTTTCGATCCCTTAAGGTAATTTTGAAAGTTTGGAGTAAAAAGTCTTTTCCTTGCAGATAATATTACGTGATTAATAAATTTGCACTAAATGATGTATTTTTTTATCATACTTTGTATGGACATATCTACTCGACTACTAATTACTATTAAAGGACTAATATACCATCTTAATCCTTGTGAAGCAGTGAAATGATTTTACATAAACTGGAACATTGGAATAGTTATTACTAGAATTCGCATGAAATTGAACGCAATAACTAATGTTGGGGAGACTTGACTAAGATTTTATGGGGAGACTTGACCAAGTGGCGATCAGCTGAAGAAAGATACAAAATTCCTAATATTTATTAAGCTTTGGTATCTACTGTTAATGTTAATCACGCCATAAAAAAATCCCACCCCAAACATAAGTCTTTATATTTTAAAATTTGTAAGCAAAGTTAGCAATAGTAGGACTGATTTCGTGACGTGTGAACATGCAATGCAAGCAGTACAGTTAATCCTTAAAAAGAAATGCATTTAAAAAAATCAAAATTTATCAAATGCAGCCCTTTCATATTTTTTACTGCTACCTAAGGATCTCGACAGTAGGGAAAAAATAATTACAGTATGTTTTATGTCATTATTTTTTGTTATGATTTTTCAAAATTCTCTTGGTCAAGTCTCCCCACGCCTTGGTCAAGTCTCCCCGCAATGGGGAGACTTGACCAGAAAAAACGATCACAGAAAAACTTTTCTAACTTTTCAAAAATTAAATTAAAAATTCTGCAAAAAATCATGAAGACGCACAATAACTTTGTGCATTATATCTGAATGATTTTTGGAGGATTGAAGGCTTTTTTAAAGATTTATGCAGTTTTAGCTGAAAACCTGGTCAAGTCTCCCCATGTTCCCCTACATTGTTAATATTCTATGGATCAATGTCAGTTAATTTATGGCGCAAAATGTATCATTTTATGGAACATTTCTAACATTTTTATGGGGCATTGGCTGATTTTAATTGCTCTTTTATTACTATTTTAGTGCTCTTTGGCGACCATTTTATGGTTCAATTTTACATAATCTATGGATCAAATCATCCCTTTTTATGGATCATTCACACTGTTTTATGGATTTTCAGTTTTGTTTTATGGAACATGGACAACTTTTTTATGGATCGTTTTTCAATTTTTTATGGATCATTTTTGTTGTTTTAGCGGCGCAAACTTAGGGCTGCCGGTTTAAAGGCAACAATCACATTTATGATCCTAACTTGTTTTTGTGAGCAAATATCGCCTCAATCAAAAGTTATAGCTGTTTAAAAACGTTGTTGTCCACAAACAACATGGGCATGAATGGGTTAATTAGTCATCAGGAATCTAAACCAGAAATTTGTCTTGGAATTAAAAAAATGTCTTTTTGGTCACAGATATCTGAAAAATGATTTTTGCACAGAATTGTATTTTCAGGTCCAGTATTTTAACACGTAACTGGAAATAGTAAACTGAGACAAGGCCACCTGTAAATAGTATTCATTTGCATTGAAGTGTATAGAAAAGAGTGTCAAGTGTCTAGGTTATGTTGGCAATTATATTATTGTCGATGGCACAGAAGGCGTACATTCAGTTGATTACAATGCGGTCTCTTTCCACCCATCCTTATCACTAGCGAATTGTTTCGTTCGGAATTCTCGTTCTAGAGATATGGGTTTATGAGTCCTACACAAAACAATAACATGACAAAGGAATGGTTCAAACTACCAGAATAAGTATTTAAATTTATCGAAAAGCCAGTGGTCATTGAAAGTATCCCTGGACTGCTTTTGAGATACGAACATACTTGAAATTACAAGTCGTAGGGTAAAGTGCCTATTTTCACCATACTAAGCAGGGTGCCTTACTAATTCATTAATTCCTCAGCCTACAATCAATTAAATGCCTTAAAATTGACATCAACAACTTTGCTTCGTTGATAAGAACCAATATAATAACACAAATGCGCTGAAAACAGTGAAATTCTCGTGTTTGATCGCAACAAAAACTCGAATCGAGTGTCCTTATTGTTGCGCTACCATTTGACTCAATGCGTTGAACAAAGTTGGCAGACACAGCTCTAACAAAGGCTTCAAATGGATATGATGACAATAGAAACATGACAAAAATGGGCTCTTCACACTATTTTTCGCAACTAAATATGTTTTTAGTCACATTAATCATGAAAAATGTATATTGGGGTTTTCAGTACAACTCAGTATCAGTTGTAGTTACATTGTAATATGTATGACATAAATTCAGTGAGATCAACTATCTGTCCAATGCATAAATTGTGATTGTAATTCTCGCTAATTTATTTACGTGTAGAATACGGAGCACTCAAACGAAACGTCTATTGAATTGTCCAATGCCTGTACTAATTCTGGAATTGATACTTCAATTGAAGCGTTCTCAGCATAAGGCAAATTTGGGCAGTTGAAACCATCGGTATAAGTTAAAAACATCCTTTTACTGAGATGCAAGTATAGTTGGATAGTTTAGAGGTTTTTAGGCACCATTTTCCCAGGATCTAATTTGTGGATATTTTTGGAATTTGATCCGTTATTTTTAATAATAGTGTATTCCAGTACAATGAATCTGCATTTTCAATAATATCAACCCAAAACAGATGTTCTTAATTTTCAAATGACACATTTGAGCATATGTTTCATTCAAAATTCAGTAGAGATACGAAAAGTTTAAAAAAGTGCACGTGGGATGTCTCTTTTTAATATTTTTGGCTTCAAACAACCATATTACCCAATTTAAAATACCCAAGGATTTCCTTAATTGTAGTATATACAAACACTTAGTATAGAATTCAATTAAATTGGAATTGATGTAGTTTTCGGTTTTTGGTCACATGACTCTCCTTAGTGCAACGTTTCGAAGGAATAACCCCTCATCTTCAGAGGAAAGCAGGGTTTGAACATAAATTAATTAAAGTAACTATAATTAAATCAATTATAGTTTTCTCATAATACAAATATTTTGCAAATTTTTGCCAGGACCACAAATGTTTTCTTTTTCAAGTAGAATGTAATATTTATTTTGTTTCCGAAAGTGGCTCTGTTCTACACTAAAATGGAAAACTATTTATAGGAAAACAGAGGACAAAAATTGGTTTGTTTTTTTAACCTGAAAAAATGCATCGCAAGATTAAATTAGCTTGGATACTAACAAATATTTCAGATTAGTTGAAGATCTTATGACACATCTTGGAAATGGATTTGGAAATATCAGGATAGATCTTAATCGTGACATTTGCCACGAACACGATTGGTGAGGGATCGGGGGTGGGGAGGGGCGACAAGTGAGGGATGGTAAATGATGGTTAGTGCTGTGACATTATTTTTGTATATAGTGCGAAATTTTGATTCCTTACATCTTTATTATACATAAAGCAACTGATACTTTTTACGCCATAATTAGTATAACATAAATCTGGCAAAAGAAGATTTCACTAGAATTTTGTTATTCAAAAATACAGTTGCTTTCGGTGATGCTACGAGTATAATATGAATATGAATTATGTTAAAAAACTATCTTCTCACTACCTGGTGGATTACATGGTGATCTGTGCATTTATATACCATCCAACGTCTATCTCACGACTGAACGCAATGCTTAATCCAACAGATAAATACATCAACTCTGGACAAATTTTCGCTTTGAAGTGAATTTACACATTGTTTTGTCTTTGAAGTAAACTTGATATTAATTTTGAGGAATAGTTAATTAATTATCAAGTAAATTCACAAAATGTTTACGGAATCGAATTCCTTGAATCACGCAGATGTGTTTTCATACCCCGATTTTCAAAAATGGTATAGTTTTGCCCTAAAACATCCGTAAAGCAATACTCTGTCTATAACGATCTCATTTTTAGTTAGTGGAAATTGGTAAACGAGAAATAAAAATACAAAATGTTTAATATCTCCGCCGTTCGTGAACGGATTTTGACAATCTATAGCTTGTTCAAAAGGCTTTCTAATTATGTGCAGGTAGCATGTTCGAAGGTTATTTGCTTTAAACCCTTTGTGTTTTGATAAAATCATTCATATCTCAGAAGGTAAACAACATATCGAAAAACAAAAATAATAGTGTCAAATGGCAACGTTGGGCCTTTCATTTGAAACTAATTTCATTAAGATCGGTTCAGCGGTTGCTGAGATAATTACATGAGATTAGTGCACATACATACATACCCACAACACACACACACACACACACACACACACACACACACACACACACACACACACACATACAGACATTGTCTCAATTTGTCGAGATGAGTCGATTGGTATATGAGACTCGGCCCTCCGGGCCTCGGAAAAAGTCTTCGAAGTTTGAGCGAATTCTATACATTTCTTTTGTAAGAAATGTTATAAAACATTTGCAGATATGACTGCCAAAAATTGGTAACTGGTTTTGAATTTTTCTTGCGAATTGGCAATTTTCAAGCCTCATACATATTTCAAAAGTCAACATTCACTCAGACAAGACCATGCGTATTCCCAACGCACATTAAATACCCAGTGGATTAGTTTCCTAGTTGGTCAAATAAACAAAAAACAAAGAAATAAGTTCGCTCAGTCTAAAGAAATGTCAGCTCGATTGGCATCAATCGGCGGATACGTGTTCCCTTACAATGTCATAAAATCAAAGAACATTTAAAATTACATACTACAAAATATGTGCGATACAGAATATAACGAAATGAAGACTGCTTAGCTATTTACTTTAAAATTAAATCGGAAAAAATGAGTTGCATAACCGAGGTGGCTCATTTTCAAAGATAGCTCTGCTGATGAATCGCTCTGAAAATAAGTGATAAGGGACGCGGGCGAAATTAGCTGAGCTCGTGAAATAGTTCGCAAAATCAGGAAATATTATGCATGGATTCGTGAACTGGTTTATGCTGCCTAGTACATGATTCACGATCTTGCGCACTTGTAATATTATGAAGATATTCCGAATCATTTTCAATTTCATGCAACTCTTCACAAGGTCATGAAATTTTCACATGAACTATTTCACAAAATTTGTAATATTATTCGTGGAATCGTTTTTGTTCTATGCACTTTTTCATGAAATATCATATAGTTATGTCCAGTTGCTACTTGCTAGCAACCAGTAATTAGTACAAGCGCATATCTAAGAAAACTATTAGGACCCTTAACATCTTTATTCCTTTGATAAGATTCAGTGTGATGTTTGGACAGAAAACGAAAACTTCGCTGAGCACCAAAGATACATTATAGAGCCACAAATCGTGTCCGTGCGACAGTTCACAGAACAAGATACAACGAATCAGTCACACTTTTATGATTCAGTTCTCAGTTAAAAAATGCGATAGTAATAACATATCACGACAAGACGAAGAGAGATTACGAATATCATAATAAAACTGCTGATAGCATGAACATAGAAAGTAAGCTTAATAATAAAATATCACAACGTTTATAAAAATTGCAAAAATCGTGACTACGATCCTGAAATCATGACCATAAATCACACTAATCGTGGCTAAAATATAGAAAATCGTAACCAACATTCTAAAATTATGAACCTTAATCACTCTACTCGTGACTAGCAAACATATCACGATAACGTGAATAGAAATTACGCAAATCGCGACTAAGATCCTGAAATCATGAACATAAATCACTCTAGTCTGCCAGAAAAGTCTGATAGTAAATTCATGAATAGAATATCACGGAACTTGATGAGAAATTACGAATATCGAAACTAAGCTCGTGAAATCATGAAAATCGTTCAAATCATTTAGTTTATACAAACCAATGTATCCGCAATTCAGAACAAGAATCATAACTAAAACTAAACATGTCTAGGGACCAACCACAGTAACCCAACCAAACATTCGCCATGTACGCAAATAATTTCATGAATACGAGTTTCGTTATTCATAATTTCAGGAACTTGGTTACGAAATGGTGCAGTTTTAGATGCTGTTCAATTTTTTTCCGATGTTCTATACAATTCTTCTAGAACATTTACAATAGTCCAATTAGATGCAAAAGGTCGAAGATGGTCTAAATTGTTAAGTTCTATCAAATTTCAATAATATTTCAGAAAAACAAAAATATATCAAAATTTAATGTTTCAACCTTAACTGGCAGCACTGCTTCAGCCGAATCAAATCAAACTAGTTGTAATAAATTTAGTTCTATGGACAATACTTATAACTGTTGCTCGAGTGAAAGAATATAGTCCCAGTTATTATCCTTACCTGTTATAACGAGCATATCTTGCCTAAACCAAAAGTTCTGGGCAGGCACTTTACAGAGGTTTTCTACTATTTAATTTCACTATGTTTATTTGTAGTGAAGATACCAGTATTTCGACTACTGCTTGTAATCTCCTTCAGTGATACAAACACTGAAGGAATAATATACAAGTAGTAGTCGAAATTCCGGGGTCTGTTGTTATATAGTTAAGTGTAAATGCATTTCACTACAAATAAACATACAAAACTCACATGTAGTTTTCCTTACAGGATTGTGAAGATTCTCTCTCGAGAGGAGTTGTTGTCCGGCTATATGGAAGGACAACAACAAATGAAAGTGATCTCTTACACTGACGGTTCTCTGATAGCGAGACGTGCTGGTCTACTGTCGTGAAATGAGATTGGAACGATCTCACTCAATTCCAAGCAGAAATCTTCACGATTATATGTGAGGTACAATCGGCCCTTCAACAGAGCTTGTCCGGCAAAGTTATAAATTTCTGCTCCGATAGTCAGGCTGCAATCAAGGCCCTTGGCTCAGACAAATCACGGTCCAAGCTGATGATCGCGTGCCGAATCCAAATTGAAGAACTAAGCATTGTCAACACTATTTACCTTGTCTGGGTGCCCGGACGTTCCGGTATTTCTGGAAATGAATGGGCGGACGAATTGGCCAGGGCAGGTTCGTTGGTCCTGAGCCCGCCCTGCCAGTTGCGATAAGTTGGATAAGGGAAAAAATACGGTCCTGGGCTTCGTCCGAGCACCGCAATTATTGGAGAAATCTACAAACCAGGGCTTTAACAGGTCACTGCAAACTCAATTATCACATGGCAACTATTCAACGTACTGAGTCTTTTTCATGCAATCTTTGTGAATCGGACTACGGAGCCTCATATCATCTGATATGCAACTGTCCAGCAGTAACGCAATTGCGATTTCGAGTTTTCGGTCGTCCTTACATAGACGACACCATGTTTGGACGGCTGGAACTTAGAGACATACTAAAGTTTATTATCCAATGTGGTAAAGAGCTTTAGGCTTACTCGCAGGCGAATTGAACTACTTGTGAGTTTAACTTACCTGCTGTTTTGTTTTATTTTTCCCACTCTTCCAAAACGGACACGCGATCGAACACGTTAACGTATACACGCTTGAACAGTTCACGATGATACACGCGATCGCTAAGTCCCTTTGCCCTCACATATCACACATTCCCATCTCGTCTGCAATTGTAGTGAGTGATTCTGACTGGAAGCCCTGCCGAGACCCTAGTTCTACAACTCCAGTAGGAGAACTCTCGAAAAAAAACACATTGGATAATTGGTTTCACATAACTTAAGGTACACAACGATATGCAGCGCTATATGTCTAATAAACACCGGAGAAAAAAGGATTCCACCAACTTACCCCAACCGCCAATCAGCCCCGGGCTCCCCTACTCATCTACTCAATGCATCAATGCTATGTCCTAGGACTTTTTGTAATAATAAAACATTCTTAACCCTTTCTCGCTCACCTTTTTTGTAGTGCATTTAGAGATCCAAAGTGATTGTTGTAATCAAGATAGGTGCTTCTCTAGCAGTGCTAGAAGCTCCTCAATTTTTACCTTCCAATGCTCAATATACATCTGCTGCAAAATTTACAGTAGTTGAATTGTGCCGAAAAGGTAGTCGAAGGCAGTCTAAATTGATAAGATTTATATCAGTCTTAAAAAATATTTCGAGACAACGAAGTGTATATTAAATTTTTTTTCACCTATAACTGAAATTGTCTCTGGCAGCACTGCTCCAGCGGGATCCAATCATAATATTTGCAATAACTTCCGTTTTACTGTTAATTCTTGTAACTGTTAGTGCCCATGAAAGGTATTAGTCACAGTTATTATCTTGCCTTTTTTGTGACCAAATCTTATTTAATCCAAAAGCTATAGCTGTCTAAAAAGGTTGTTGTTTATAAATAGGCATGAATTGGTTGAACAGTATATCAAATAATACACATACAAGTTAACTTACGCGGTTCTTGCCATCTGAATGTGATCCTAATAAAAATATTAATAAAATTCCGTTTATCTAAATTTCGTTATTTCACGATAGCAGATTAGAGTATATTTTAAAATTTTATCACTGATCATAGTTTAGACTCTTTAGACTTGAATTTGATCCTTGTCTTGCAGGAATCCAAAAGCGATGCAACTTTTGATGATATAAACCCAGCCGTCTTCGGGGAAAACCATATGACGTAAAACGTGTATTGTAGGTGAATTAACATTACATATTGGCTGATTGTAAATACGTTGTTGTCGTATAACAAAGAGTACTTTGTGATTAAGTTTATCATAGTGTTAATATACTTTGTCAATTGACCGTGCTGGATCTCGTTATTGTTCGGTATCACGCTAGTTCTAACATTCCAAATGCATTACGATTATAGTTCATGTACTGGTGTTATCTTTAGATAGAAGTTAAAGTAAACATATTATTGCGGTAATATTTTTTATTATTTTAGATTTGAAAGTGAAAATAGCAATCAGTACGAATTACATCACACAACTGTTTGATAAGTTAGTATAATTTTATAAATCAATACATGCTTCTAAATTTTGGGTTTGACCTCATACGGAATGTCACATGATTGATTATACGTTTGCCTTATCAGGGCGATTGAATGCATTTACAAGTATGTGACAACTGCAGCGAAAGCGATTTGGAATCTTTTGGCTAGATAGCGAAACAATGCAACCGGTTGAAATTGCGCTGTACGTTCGTAGCACGTTCCGAAGTGAAGCTAGCGTGAAGAGTACGGCATGACATCAGATACCACCGGATAAACACTCCATATAGAGAGCACTTGCTCACATCCGCAACCTGTTGCTGGCGGACACACCTCCATCGCTACTCGAATTGTTTGTGAGAATTGTTTTTCCTCATTCATGAGATAGAGTTACTGAGGCACGTTCTGGATTTATTTTTTTAACTTGCGTTGGCACGTTCTTAAAATCCAAACAAAAAACAACGCAGGTCCCGAATGAAAAGTTTTATCAATGTCAGCAAGACATTGAGTTGTTCGAAAAAAAAAAACAATCCAGGAGTAGAAAGATTTTTTAACGATTAGTCAGTGACGGAGCCACCTGTTTGCATCTTTACAGATGAATATCGTAAACCCTCTTAGAAAATCGTTTTTATCGTAAAATAAAAACGATTTTCGCAAGTAGAATTTTAGATTCTCAAATGCTGTGACAATAGTTGCCGAGCTTTGAACGCATTAAAGTCCACCGTGAAAAACTGACCATCCGCAGTTTCCTGTAGAAAGCGAAACGACATCATTCCAACAACGATGAGTCTTTCCAGATAACCTCAGACAGCGCGAGTCTTAAAGCTGCGACTGCTGTCTCATCCAAACGGATTAAACAGTATTAGAACGCTTGATTAGAAGTTTCGCCCACATATTCGCCAGTCCCAAGCCGTTTGTACTAATTATTATTTCTTGAATTCTGTCGTTGGCGAATATTGAGTCTTAACGCACCGTTAGATATAGTGCACACTATTCAAATTTTTGAGGCAAATTTATGTGCAATCATCGGGAATAATTAGAATACCATGTTTAGGAAGGCACATCACCCCAACCATTAACCTGACAGAGCTATATTCTCTATAAAACGTTAGAAAGTGCTGTACTGGTGAAGTTTTGCTCAAATTATTGTTTTATTAAAGCGTCCTTGTACATATCATGAGTTGAATAGGACCCAGCTCGTCGATCTTTTTTCCTGACTAAAGTCTTCTCGACAAACGTTAAACGACAATAATCTTTCGCACTTTATTAGATTTACTGCGAATAACCTTGAGTGCGGCTATCGCCTTTCACTCGTATAATTTGCAGCTATATAATAATACAATCTCCGGGTAGTAATGAAGACGATTTTTGTGTTTAGATTGCTTTTTATGTGTGCTGTACATTGTTTGCTTGTTGCCCTGCGAATGACGTATACAGAGATAAAAAAATCTTACTACGTAGACGGTCATATGTTCCGAATATCCTTATGTTGGAAACATTTATCCAAACACACATATGAATTTAGGGATGTAATATATCACCTAAAGAGTGAACATGTCTCAAAATTAACTTACACACTACAAAATAAGTTTTGCAGGTTTGGTTAATTAGGTATCTACTTCATCAAATTACTATATTTGCGGCTAAGGGAATCCCGATAAAGTGGCTGTAATCCCATAGTCTAATAATTCTTTGAATTGCCTGTTTATATTCCATTGATGGCATTGAACAATGTATTTGGCCACATTTTACGGTGTTTCAAAATGCTGATTTCGCGCTCTAAATTAATTACGTTTAATCCGTTGTTTTGTGTGGTACAGTTCGTTCAGACAAGTTTCGTGCTTCTTTCGATATACATTGTGTTTGGCTCATAATGAAGAATCTCTTGAGAGGTGGTAAAGAATATATTTGGTGGAAAAATCCTTCTGCACGCATGATCAAATCTCAACTATTACAAAGTTATTAAACTTTTACTATCATAAATTCGTAAAAGTATACGTTTTTTTGAGTTTCATTAAAAACCCGAGAAAGTAAGCTTCTGTTATTACATTATTGATTAATTACACAGAACGCAGCAAAGGGATTTGTTTAATTTGATTGTATCGATATTTTGGGTTAGGGATATATGGGACTTAATATATGCAGGGAGGCTATTCCACATATTGGAAAAGAATTTTTCAAGTAAATTGAAAATATTCTGTACACTATATGCTATTGACGCGAGTTGACATACACCTACTAAACTAGTATTCAGGTAATGCATGTTCATGTATCATTTCGAGCATTGTGGTGCAATGTCTGCATTTTAGATAGTTTTGAAAGGTACATCGTAAAATTGACCTGTTTAAATGTGATATTTAATCATACTGTGACAAATACTGTGACCTTGTAACAGAGTTACATGCTACCTACAGTTCTCCAAATGACATTTGAAGTGACAGAAATAACTGTATTTCACTATTTTGAAATACAGGAATATAGAGGCATTTTGTTAGCTTCATTCGTATATGAAACGTAACGATGTAAAATACTGGTCGGACTCGATTATCCTGGGATTTGATTATCCGTGATTCGATTATCCGGGGAAAAGGACTCGATTATCCGACTGTTTCGAAAAAAAATCTAATTTTAACTAGAATGTCTGATTATGATGTTGGCTTTTGAACTTTTTTTCGGGGGGTCTAGAGTTAGCCTTATTAATGGGTAATCCGTGCAAAGTGACAAAAAAACCATAAATTCGTAAAAGTATACGTTTTTTTGAGTTTCATTAAAAACCCGAGAAAGTAAGCTTCTGTTATTACATTATTGATTAATTACACAGAACGCAGCAAAGGGATTTGTTTAATTTGATTGTATCGATATTTTGGGTTAGGGATATATGGGACTTAATATATGCAGGGAGGCTATTCCACATATTGGAAAAGAATTTTTCAAGTAAATTGAAAATATTCTGTACACTATATGCTATTGACGCGAGTTGACATACACCTACTAAACTAGTATTCAGGTAATGCATGTTCATGTATCATTTCGAGCATTGTGGTGCAATGTCTGCATTTTAGATAGTTTTGAAAGGTACATCGTAAAATTGACCTGTTTAAATGTGATATTTAATCATACTGTGACAAATACTGTGACCTTGTAACAGAGTTACATGCTACCTACAGTTCTCCAAATGACATTTGAAGTGACAGAAATAACTGTATTTCACTATTTTGAAATACAGGAATATAGAGGCATTTTGTTAGCTTCATTCGTATATGAAACGTAACGATGTAAAATACTGGTCGGACTCGATTATCCTGGGATTTGATTATCCGTGATTCGATTATCCGGGGAAAAGGACTCGATTATCCGACTGTTTCGAAAAAAAATCTAATTTTAACTAGAATGTCTGATTATGATGTTGGCTTTTGAACTTTTTTTCGGGGGGTCTAGAGTTAGCCTTATTAATGGGTAATCCGTGCAAAGTGACAAAAAAACCATAAATTCGTAAAAGTATACGTTTTTTTGAGTTTCATTAAAAACCCGAGAAAGTAAGCTTCTGTTATTACATTATTGATTAATTACACAGAACGCAGCAAAGGGATTTGTTTAATTTGATTGTATCGATATTTTGGGTTAGGGATATATGGGACTTAATATATGCAGGGAGGCTATTCCACATATTGGAAAAGAATTTTTCAAGTAAATTGAAAATATTCTGTACACTATATGCTATTGACGCGAGTTGACATACACCTACTAAACTAGTATTCAGGTAATGCATGTTCATGTATCATTTCGAGCATTGTGGTGCAATGTCTGCATTTTAGATAGTTTTGAAAGGTACATCGTAAAATTGACCTGCTTAAATGTGATATTTAATCATACTGTGACAAATACTGTGACCTTGTAACAGAGTTACACGCTACCTACAGTTCTCCAAACGACATTTGAAGTGACAGAAATAACTGTATTTCACTATTTTGAAATACAGGAATATAGAGGCATTTTGTTAGCTTCATTCGTATATGAAACGGAGTAAATTCCCTAAGACAGATGAGGCACAATAATCGAAAATTGGAAAAAAAAAGTTGAATAAATTAATAACTCCTCGTGGTTACGTTATAGAAGTATAGTGTGTTCGGCTAAGTTGATGTAAAATACTGGTCGGACTCGATTATCCTGGGATTTGATTATCCGTGATTCGAGTATCCGGGGAAAAGGACTCGATTATCCGACTGTTTCGAAAAAATCTAATTTTAACTAGAATGTCTGATTATGATGTTGGCTTTTGAACTTTTTTTCGGGGGGTCTAGAGTTAGTCTTATAAATGGGTAATCCGCGCAAAGTGACAAAAAAACCAAAACTTGAAATCGACCTTCACGGGTTGGAAACAGTTTTGAAGAAATTGTTCATCTAAAGCCAATATATAATAACCTAAACTACTGTGTCGTTTGAACCACCCCTAGGTCCATAGGAACACTCTTAATTTTAACAAATTGTTTAGAACAATTTTTTTTCTAATTATATCTCTGGTGCCGTTAGCACTAGAACCAATCAGCGAGATGATTTTTGAAGGATTTGTTTAAAGAATCTAGAAAACATACTAGCTTTTAACGGCAGTGTTGCCAAATATGCAACTTTTTGTTTTATACTAGAAGTACAATTTTCTCGTAATACACAACGGTTACTGCAGGCCTTTTTTACACATAAAATGTCATTGTACCTACTTTCCTCCCCAAGGTTTAGGGGTTTGGCGGTATTGCAAACATCATCAAGCATATTGCGTGCATCAGTCCTACAGAACCTCTGACAGACAATTGCTTGTAGATGGTTATTGCATTACGTCTCGATAGTGGTGCATCGAGGAGATCGAGAGGGCTTATGCGCCTTTTTTATGTTATGCGTTTTTTTCATACTCTGCACCTGCGCATACCAACGCTAAACCACTGGCGCGGTGGCGACTGGCGGATCGACATGGATTGACTTTTGCTGTGTGCCGTGTTTGCAAATATTGTTCTATTGGTGGTATTCGTGGACGGGGCTTATAGAGGGAGTCATTGTGTGTCCATTTATCGGTCGACTTCGTCATCGTGCATATACTAATTAAATTAATTTAATAATTAAATTAATTTAATAAAGTAGAATAAGTAGAAACCTATTAGTTGTAGCTTTGTAATAATCGTAGTTGTATTTGTCTGAGTATTTGTGGCAGTTAGGTCAGGGAATGGATGCAGAACTAACGTTTATGGTAGAATAGTGGCTAATACTTCTTTTGATCAATCTGAGCATTTGGTTCTATTCATTGGGGAAAGTCAGGCTGGAAAAATTAAGGTAAAATAAATTTACCGACGCACGTGAGTCATCCATTCCCGGCCAGCATAGCATGATGAAAGTCTAACAGCATGCAATTGTCGTTAATGATAAATATACAACATTTGCTGCATTTAGACGAGTTTGATTGCATGTTACATGTGTTTTTCTATTCTACTTCATTAGTCTCTTTCTTTTGTACATCTATTAGTTTGCCTTTCCATTATTTATGTATACCAAAATAGTATTGTTTAATTTATGCACTTCTAGTCAAGCTCTTTACGTCTTTTTTTCTTTATTCGGCATGTTATGATTCCTTTTATTAATATATCTCTACTATACGCTGCCTATACGCATATAAGTACAAACGCTAGTGGCCTTCGCGATAACACAAACCTAGCCACAAACGCGACCATGCAATTGCAATAATCCATACATACTCACGCCCGCGATTTCGCCTACATGAAAACACCCCGGTAGTTAAGTAAACGTAGCATCTTTAAACTTTCAAACGCGGTCTCAAACATTAACCCACCACTCGCGCGATCATGAAACGGTCACGTCCGAATGTTTTACCAATCTGGACTAATGCATCCAGTTGAACCCACCAAAAATGACGCTCATGTTCACTAGACAACACGTTCCATGGCGACATGACCTGGAACGCTAGTGATATGGGGAAACTGATTCTCTTCTACCATCTGTACCATACACCAAAAATTAAGCATTAGATTAATGGTCCGCGCGCGATCATTAAAAATACACGCAACATGATTATAAAATCGAAATTATACATGCAAAGTCACATACACGTGACAAACACGTTAATATACAAATGCTTGAGCCCTTCGCCACCATCCCCGGCACCTACACCCGCGATCTCGTAAACATGATAACATCCCGGTGATAAAGTGAATGTCTCAGCTGCTATAAATTTTCAAACGCGGTCTCAAGCGTGAACCTAAAAACTCCCGTGGTCGCACGATCATGAATCGGTCACTTCCGGATGTTTTTATCATTGATATCAGCAGACTAGGTCCATGCCTTCAATTGGATCAATTAAAAAAAGAAAGCTCTCATCCACTGGACACCACGTTACATGGTGACATGACCGAGGACTCTAGTGATATGGGATAACTTACTCCCTGTCAGAATGTGAATTGCATACCAAGAACTAACTATCAGAATGAAGGTTCGCGTGACCATATGGAAGATCTCACTCTCTTTTAGCATCTTAGCCGTAGGGGAACATGGGGAGACTTGACCAAGCGCAAAATTCTATTTTCGGCTATGGCGTCTTCTATTCGATTTTTAATTTTTTTTTTTCAAAAATATTTTTATACTTGTTTGGATCCCTTAAGGTAATTTTGAAAGTTTGGAGTAAAAATCCTTTCCTCGCAGAAAATATTACGTGATTAATAAATTTGCATTAAATGATGTAATTTTTTATCAAACTTTGTATGGACATGTCTACTCGACTACTAACTACTATTAAAGGACTAATATACCATCTTAATCCTTGTGAAGCAGTGAAATGATTTTACATAAACTGGAACATTGGAATAGTTCTTACTAGAATTCGCATGAAATTGAACGCAATAACTAATGTTGGGGAGACTTGACCAAGATTTTATGGGGAGACTTGACCAAGTGGCGATCAGCTGAAGAAAGATACAAAATTCCTAATATTTATTATGCTTTGGTATCTACTGTTAACGTTAATCACGCCATAAAAAAAATCCCACCCCAAACATAAGTCTTTATATTTTAAAATTTGTAAGCAAAGTTAGCAATAGTAGGATTGATTTCGTGACGTGGTAACATACAATGCAAGCAGTACAGTTAATCCTTAAAAAGAAATGCGTTTAAAAAAATCAAAATTTATCAAATGCAACTCTTTTATATTTTTACTGCTACCTAAGGATCTCGACAATAGGGAAAAAATAATTACAGTGTGTTTATTTTTTGTTATGATTTTTCAAAATTCTCTTGGTCAAGTCTCCCCACGCCTTGGCCAAGTCTCCCCGCAATGGGGAGACTTGACCAGAAAAAACGATCACAGAAAAACTTTTGTAAACGCAATTATATCTAAATGATTTTTGGGGGATGAAGACTTTTTTAGAGATTTATGCAGTTTTAGCTGAGAACTTGGTCAAGTCTCCCCATGTTCCCCTACACCAAAAATGAAATATTAGATTCACGGTCCGCACGCGATTATCCAAGAACACATGCGAATAAGCGAAAGGCACACGGTTATAAAATAGAATTTATACACGCAAAGTTACATACATGTTAGCACACGCGACATACAAACGCACACGCGATCGAACACGTTAACGTACAAATGCTCGAGCTCTTCGCGATGATACACGCGATCGTGAGTCCCTACGCCCGCACATACCTGAACCGTACAATGAATATCACATTCAGAATCACGGCCCGCTACAATTGGCCTAAAGCAGTGTTTTAGTGGGCGATATTGCTTGTCGCTTCTGCAAATTGTAGTATGTGATTCTGACGGGGAGCCCTTCCGAAAACCTAGCTCTACAGCTCCAGTAGGACAATAGCTCCAGTAGGACTCCCGAAAAAAAATAAAATGTCATTATACCTACTTTGCTCGGCCGTTTTCTGGCACTCTCTTCGGATAATGATGATGTGCTTCTCAGGATTCTGTTTGGATACTTTCCAAAATTCTGATTGAAGTTTTCTTAGCATTCCAATGAATCTATTTCAGAATTTCAATTGAATCCTTATCTACATTTATGCGGTTTTTTTTCTGTGAATTTTGATGCAGGATTCTAGAGAGAAGCTACCTAGTGGTCTGGTGAAATTCTTCCCAAGATGGAATTCTGCTGAAGATTATGATTTATTCAAGATGCTGATAGAATTATGTTCCTATTATCAATAAAATCCGGTGTAAAGGTCTGATGAATATTGATTGATTTCTGCTCAGAATTCCAATGGAAAGTTGTTGATAAACGTTTAACACGTTTCTAAACGACTATAATTTTTGGTTTACACAACATATGTTTACAACGACCAGTAAGGCTAACAACAAGAACTAATAACTACCAGTAACATTTATAGAAATTATCAGCAGAACAGAAGTTATTACAATTAATCTGGTTGTCAGGGATAGTTTCTGTTAATGGTGAAAATTGAATTTAGGAATATCTTCGTTGCCTGGTGATTCGGTTATCCGGGGTGAGATTTTTTTGAAATCCCCGGATAATCGAGTCCGACCTGTATACCGAAAGAATTAAAAGCCTCTAATGAGGATGGGCTCTATACCAGTCTCTTTTGGGGCGACTAGCTCGGCTGAGAGTAGCGCTCTCGCTCTCAGGGTCGGCTTTTGCAGGAACGAACCGATCAAGAGATCAATAAACGCGGACAAGTGCGAATATGCCACTTTTCATTTATTAACCTAACTTACAGTGTATGTTGTGTGTGGTTTGCCGACCGGCGGATGACGCTGATACGTTAAAATAATAAAACCAATTTTGGCTGCTGCTTGGGTAGAGCATCCGGTAAGGGTTTCCCCAAGGAACAAATTCTCTTCAACGTTTTATGAATGCATTGAAATACACAGTGCATGTATGTCTAAAATACTTTTTGTACTATTAATACGGTTACCGGATAATCCATATCAACGAGTTCACGGACATGCATATTCATTTCCTTATTTCCTCAATTGATCTACTTGATTCCTCTTAATATAACCGATACAATACACCACGCGACCTTGCTTCAATTATCACTGAAGCAACCGCATCTGTGAAAAACGCTATTCATGTCAGCGAAATGAATTCTACTGCTAATTAAGCAATTCGTTTCATTTCTTGCAGGAAAGTCTTGGAGGAAATTCGCGAACCGTGATGTTGGCCACTATTTCACCAGCAGCAACACATCTGGATGAAACACTAGCCACTTTGCGATACGCCTGTCAGGCACGAACCATCGTCAACCGAGTCAAGGTGAACGAAGATCCACATGATCGCATTATCCGTGAACTGCGAGCCGAGGTCGAACGGCTGCAGGTTTTACGACAGGATTACGAACGACAAAAACGACATTCGGCCAATCAGAACCATCAGCCGAGAAAAATAATTATCGAGACTTCCGTTGATGATGGTGAAGTAGAAGCGTTGCGGCAACAATTGGCGGAAACCGAACAGGAGTTGGTTAAAGCTCAGAAATCATGGCAAGAACGGTTGCAGGAAGCCGAGGATGTCCGTCGAACGGAGATGAAGATGCTGAAACGTAAGGGGTTGGCACTGGAATTATCCGCCGAACAGAAGGAACCTTGCTTGGTGAATTTATCTGCAGATCCTATGCTTTCGGGAACGTTACTGTATATTATTCCGGTCGGGATGGTGAAAATTGGACGACCATCTTCATTTTCTTCGCCGGATATTGTTCTGGAAGGACCGTTAGTATCGCATCATCACTGGTAAGATATATAATATTAATTGAATTGAACACTGCATTCAATGATTCTAATCAACATCAGCTCAATCGAAAATCGAAACGGAAAACTTTTCCTAACCGCCGAAGATGCAGATCAGTACGAAACTTTTGTGAACGGAGAACTGCTTCGGGACCGGCGCCAGTTGTTCCACAATGATCGAGTAGTCATCGGAGGGTCGCACTATTTTCGGGTATCGAACCCACAGTGCCCGAACCGTAGCAAGCAAATCGTAAGTGCCTTCTACTACAACAGTATATTTCAGAGGGTGATCTGGATGGAAAGTATGTTGAAACCTTTGCACGACAGGTACCACCACGAATAGTCTTACCTTTAGGCAATATACTGTTGTACGGTAGGACATAAAATTAATAAAATAACCGAACTGCATAAGATATTCTGAAGAATTTTTATTCCATCAAACTTCTCGAATGAACTATTAATGTGGAGTATTGAAACACAGAACATAAACGAATACAGAAGAGAAACTCACTGTTAAAGGTAGGCTGTTAATTGAACTTATAGTTTGCCGTTTAAATGCGGTTCTAAATCTTTCGGATGAATTTTCTTGAAGTACTTTTTTGTTAGGGGAAATTTTGCCATTGCAACCATCTTTTGTGGCTGCCCTTGTTTGCTCTACATGTTACAAATTGACCGAATCCAATGTAGTTGGAAGCGAGTTGTTTATTTGTCCACATGTGTCGTCCCAACCGGGTAGTACATTGTTGATGTAGCCTTCAGAAGTATCGCTTTCTTTGAAGAAACAATACTGCACAATGGCAGAGAGCCTGGCTAATTCGTCGTCCACTTCATAACTACCGATAACTTACTTAGTTGCCTGGTACCTAGAATATCATTACTTTATTCCGAGTTGCCAGTTGTTGTAAAGATGTAATGCACCCCCAAACAAATATGGACTCACATCTTATTGCCAACTGTGCTGCTTGGCTGTCGGAGAAGGTTGTGATTTTTGCAGTTTCGTTTCCTGCAGACCTCCGAGCAGGTGCATATTGAATATACCTATAGATATCGCTTTTATAATTCTTGGTCCGTAGACTGCCGGGCCAGTCAGGCCACCCATTTTAAAACCGTCCGTATAGAATGATATTGTTCCTTGAGGTAGTGTGGGATCTCCTACATCCCATATCCTACCGTCCACTATGTGGACCTCATATGAGATGTCGGAGTTCGGTTTAGCCACCATTTTATCTTGAACTGTGGTCAAGACAAGGGTTTAGTTAGAGTTTCTTCACTATGCTCAGGTGACCACTTAAATTCCCATCAAATAGTGGTGTTCCCTTCCCTTCTTCTCTCAGAGAGCGAATTTGGCCCAGTATTTGTTTTGACTCTTGCCGTTTGCGCTCCTCCGCCCATAGGGGATTTTCGATCCTCTCCTTATGTATCAGTTGATGAGCCGCATACGATAGAGTGCTTTTGTTAATAGCTCGATACACTCGTTACCGTTTCTGCAGACTTGCTATGATCATAAGTCCGTCGTAAAGTGTTTCGTGTCACTCACAGGAGCTTTTTCAGTCCATGCTTGCCTAGAATTTCCACGTTCGACGTTTCTAGCTATTCCGCATACGTAGTTCAGCTGGTTGTGTTGGGAGGTTATCAGTTTCACTGAAACCACATCTACCGCCAACAGGAGCTCTACCGTTTTAAGACAGTGCCTCTCTTTACGACCCTCCAGCATTCTGTGCAGAACTTGTCTTTCTGATTCTGCAACCGGCGGAGGATGTTCTCATCGGACCTGTCGATGTTGTCGAGAAAATACCCGATGTAAAGCGCTTGTTTTGGAATCTGCGACGCTTCAAGGTCTTCCAATAAAGCACCATCCCAGGATTTGATCGCAGCTGTGGCATAAGTGGCTGCAAGAAGGTTGAACAGAGAAACGGACCAAAATCGAAACCGAAAAAAAATTTTTTTTTTGCAGCTTTTGTTAGATCTTTCTGAAAATCAATCAGCCGTGCTGTAACAATATTCTACATATGCTTCTTGATTTTCATTAAGATCTAACAAACGAAAACACTGCTTTTTTCGTTTTCGATTTTTGTAAGTTTCTCTGTTCAACCTTAACTGTATCTTTGTCTGAACAGCCGATTTAAAGATGGGGTTTACCCTATATCTTATAAATGCGTTAGGCATACGCACGTTTGGCATGATGGACGTTAGGCATAGATTATCATGTTGAAGTATTACTTCAAGGATATCATTTTTTGGCAGTTCTGGCATCGGGCAGTGAGATCGTGATCGTTTGAACGTTATTTGATGTTGTAAAATTACTCTGGAAGTTGATCAAACTCAATCAACATTTTATTCTGCTGTATGCACTTGCAGAAATCTTTGCTCACATAAAAGAAGCAGACCGGCATGGCATGCGGAAACTTTCTTGAGTGCTTCTCCATGACGTCACATGCTCAATTCGTATCGGTAATTTTCCAACAGCCGCGTAGTCAGCAAATTTAGCAACTGATTTCTCAATAAAGTGAGATTTGTTTGCTGATTTTCGGTAAATGATTTTTCGAGTCTCAGCTATCAAACGTCACTTTTACTGAGATCTAGCAAAAAAAAATCTTTTACTGAGATCTCAGCTGTTGAGATGTCGGCAAAAGATGCGAAAAGAACTGAGATTCGGCAGAAAAAAATAAGTGTGTATCGATCAGCGCGCATCGAGTAGCATTCAGCTGTTTATGGCTGAGGGTATTCACAACCAGGTACCCAATGGGAATGATGGCCATCAAGCGTTGAAGGTTGGGCGCTGTTCAGTTTTTAGTGTCTGGCTAGGATCCTGTCCCTTGATATTTTTCGGTTGGGGTTCCTTCCTGCACCCAGTATTGTTCGGCGACTCGGTGTCCGTTGTACGCTATCGCTTGACTGGTGTGTTCCCTTTTGGGATTTTGACAACTCTATCGCTTTTGCGGGTTCGTGGCCGTTTTTCAGCAGTCACACATTTTTCGCCGCGCTCCGCTTAAGTTACGAATTATCCATGTTCCTCTTGTGTTATTCTCGGAGTCCTCCGGCACAATGGGAAAAATGTACCCAAAACGCAACTTTTTTTTTAATAGGCTGGATAAAGTTTATCAAAAAGGGTGTTTTTATGTAAAAGATCTAAAAAAATAATTGCTGTCATTTACAATGACCGCACGGCACGCTATTATGCTCAATTTGCCCCAATTTTACTTTTTGTTTGAATTTATGTTCAAGACTAAACATCACTTGCGAAGAAAGTTGAATGCGGCTGACTAATATTAGTATATCTTATGTAAAAAAAGTTCAAAGAATCAATTGAAGAATAGCTGTAATAAGCTCACGAAACGTGTATACTAGAGTGACAAGAAAAAAATGGCCCCTTTCGGCCCACCCCTGAGTCGATTTCTAATCCGACCAGGAGTACTTGCACTAAATTTGAAGCAAATCGGACAAGTCTAGCTACCGGACCAATGTATCTGAAGTTTGTATGGGATTTTTCGACAATTTATATGGAGAAAACCCACTAGCTCGCATTTTCACCGCTAGGTGGTACTGTATGCATCGCATTATCACTGTAAGCAAAAATAAGGAAGATAATTTAATAATCTGCAACTTTGCCGAAGACTGCTTGTCAATCCGACTTTGTTAAAAGAAGTTATTGAACTTTTAGCGAAGTGATGTCTGAGTCAGTTTTGCATGGAGCCTAGCAGTGCACATGGTTGTGTATCAGTACTAGATTCTAACGAACTAAACATTTTTGTGAAATAATGGTTAGGTTTAGCTGAGTAGTATGTTCAGAAGAATTATAGTAAATAATACGAGTCATGTTTTTGATAGCCGCGCTTAGCCTTCTATCAAACAATTGAGTAAAGTCGCGTTTTTGATACTTTTTCCCCACTGTGCATCGGTTGCTTCGCCGGACTGGTCTGTGTCCTCCTTGGCCACTGTCCAATCCTCGCCTCTAGCTGGAGAGTTGAGAATGGACAAAGTGCATTCTCCTCCATGTTTACAGTGTTCTTAGTGTTTTCCGTTTTGTTCCCCCGAGTAGCTAGGGAAAGAAAGTCAACCCCGTCAGAGTCCCGCTAGACAGGATAAGGGCAATACAACTGTGTGGTGCACCGTAGTACCCCACAGGCTCCGTACGTGGCTTGGTATTTGTCTTCACTTCGAATCCCAGTCCTAGTTGACGTAGGGGTGTGTTTGAAGTGTTGAGACCCCCCGTCATTCATCCCTCGACACGGGTCGCATCATACCTTTGATTGGGTCATAAATTTTACGGTACGGATTGTGAGGGCGCCCGTTGGCATCGTCTCATTTCGTTACTTTTATATATTCACTTTAACACTAACTATAAATGAAGTAATACAGTGAGAAGCTTGATGAAAGAAGATGTTCACTCTTTATTTATTAAATTGGATTATGATATTTTGAGTTCACTCTTGTGACAATCGCTCGCCGTTATGTCTGCTACTGGAAGTAGGTCTGTTTATCATTGAACGCATTTTATTGTATGCTTCAGAGCGACTTCGGGTCAGTCCCGGACTACGACTCCTTCGCACTCGCTTCGATGTACTTGAATCCTTTAATTCAATATCAGAAAATCCTCTGAATATTCTCGCTGGTGAATCCGGCCAGCCTTGATGCCGGTCTTTCTTTTCATCTGTCCAACTGCGCTTCCGTGTATCTGCTTTGTCTGCCAGAACTAACAGTCTCGAGGCTCTGTCTGAATTGTTCTCCAGTTTCAACTGGTTCCTGTGAGCCATGATGGTGTTTCTTCTGTTGCTCAATCATGTCCAAATGCTCTGTCATCTTATTTCTTAGCTTATATGGTACTCAGTGGCGGCGCGAGATGATTTGCCGCTAGGGGCCAAAAATTAAATTTGCCGCCCCTTTTATAATGAACAAAAGAGTCCAATTGTTTTATCATCTGTTCGATTTTTTGAAAATTTTATATGAAGCCGCGTCCCCTTAAAAGTTCATGCGAGCAAGTTTCTAATTTAGAGAAAAATTAATAATACTGCCATTTATTAACCGATTGTTATGAAAAATAGCGCATAATACTTTTAACAAAAGAACATAACAAATGACCGCGCTACTAATTTTTTAGACCCGAGAAATAGTTGTATGCTCTAAATCAGTATCTTGAGGGTCTATTAATTTAATCGAACGTGTGTTTGTATTGTATTTGACCAGACCTGCAACCTTTTCTGGATCACTTGAAAAGTACATTCTTTTTTTTATTTTGCGGCACTTTGTAATTATTTATTATACTAATAACAAGGTCGCCGAATGGTGAATACTTCCCAGTGTTCGCCAGCTTCCAGCTCATGCCTCAGCTTTGTATGTAATTGCTTGTCAAACGTCCCTAGGTGCGGCCAAGTGCATCTATCATAATATCAAATTTGCCTTAACAAACTATCAATCGTCATCATTATCTTAGTGACCTAGTGACCGGATAATTCAAATCATATCTGAATGTATTTTAGATTTCCAGGTTACTCGATCTTGGACCGCCAGTTCCATAGACGCCCACCGCATGCGCATCTTCCTCAATTGTGCACAGCCAACGAGAGCGGGGTTTGCCTCGAAATTGACGACTTCTTCCAGGTTCTCTGCTCTGTTGTCATAACTTTAATTGGTGTCTCTTTCGTCTTTCGGCACTACAAGCCCAGCTCACTGAAGTCTGCCGTGTTTTATCAGCCTTTCAATGTCAGCATGGTTGTATACTTGGTACTGTACTGTGTATCCCATCGTTTTCCACCTCAAACCCAACACGACTGCTACGTTCTCTGCCAGCTACCATGTACTTTGTCTTGTCCGCAAGTTGTATTCCCTAAATATATTCAGAATTTGTCGCATTTGGTCCGTCGTCGATCGTGCTTCTCGAAACCCGCTTTGATTTTCATCAACAAAGGATTCAGCCAACAGACGCAGTCTACTCAAAAGATCACGAGAGACTATCTTGTAGGCGGCATTGATGATTGTTTTGTCTTGGAAGACATTATTTTCGAGTTTGTAGTCCTTCTTGAAGACATATGAGGCCATTCACCCAATCCGAAAGCATTCTTTCTACCACGCAGATCATCCCGATCACGGAGTGGATTGCTTCTCACAGCCGGTCACTTTTTAGACTTTTAGAAGTTCACCCGGGATTCCGCCCTTCTCAACGGCCTTATGGATTTTAAACTCTCGGATCCACTCATTCCTAAAAAACATTCGGTCAAATAACGTACGCTAGCGCACGAAACTAACCTTCGATAGGACACTTATTAGACCGGTTGTCTTATCGACTATGCTGGACGTTACACGTAACAGGAAAAGAAGCACCTTTCCAATGGAATTAAAAGATTGAAAACACACTACCTATATACTTTTTGAGGTTGAGACATTAAAAAACAAACAAGTTGTTTGCAAAAAAGTTCAATAACTTTGTAACAGTTGATTTGATACACCCTGTGTATGGTAGAGCTCCCTTGTTTAATTCCAGTAAATTAGTCTGCATACTCACTAGACCGGCAAAAATTTTGATTTTTTCGGAACACTGCTAATTCGAACGGTAATTGATAATGGTAATCATATGCAAAATATAAGCTTTTTATGATAGCTCTAGTTCACCCACAAGAGGTTTCAAGTTTCTATAGTAATATATATGGAAATTCGGAAATAACTTAAATTCCAATAAAAAAAATCACAGTAACTCTGCATACCTCAAAACTTGCGGTCGCGTAGCTTATCTTATAACGAACAGCTTTGTTAAAGATTACATATTGATTGAAGGTTCGCCTAAAAAGTTTTTTTTTAACTTTGAAGACGAGAAAGAGATGCAACACATAGCTTTACATGAGAATATCTTTTTACTGCAAAATCGAAAAAAGCTCATATTTGAAAAATTGTATGTAAAGCCAATTACCGTTTGATTTAACAGTGTTTCGAAAAAAGTCAAAATTGTTGCGGGTCTAATACTCACACTACTACAAGGACATTCGGAAACTCATCTCCGTTGAATCTTTTGAGACTGATCAATAAGTATATAGTTTTGTTCGATCGCATCCGTCGTCCCGATTTCCTACCTTTTTAATTGTCAACAGATGCGAAAATAATATAAATTCAAGCTTTTCATCCGCACTTGATTTTTATCGTGATTAATGAAACTTGAAAACTTGAACAATTACTAAAAATGAAATAGAAATTTGTTGAGTATGAAATGCCGCCCCCTGATTTTGCCGCTCGGGGCGGTTGCCCCCTTCGCCCCCCCCCCTTAGCGCCGCCACTGATGGTACTGTGTACGCCTTTTTGAAGATCGGTTGGTCGTGTTTTATCGTTAATTCTCCTTCGTAGCCCACAATTAGTTCTGTAAAATCTTTTCCTTGAGCCATGCTACACACTGAAGAAGTAGATAGAAAACCAGATCTCCATCCAGGATAAAAGCAATCAAGCCACGATCGACTAATCAGTGGAGTAAAATGGTTGTTGCACACCAGTACTACGAGCTTCTGCTGTTGCGTTATTGCATTTAATTTTACCAACATATCAACTTCCCCAAGAATTTTTAAACGCTCACCGTTGACAACTACAAGTTGTCTTTCAGTTTTTGTGATTGGTAAATCCCCAAAATTATTCAGATAATCGGTTTTACTGATAACCGATACAGCAGCTCCTGAGTCAATCTCCATACGCAATGCGCGATTGTTAACGATTGGTTTGACTATACATGGTTCATTTACCCTATTCACTGAGGAAACCATCATGCATTCTAGCTCGTCTGTTTCATCCAGCGATGCCACACCCGGATAGAATTTTACAATAGCATTTACCCTACAAACAATCATAGAACAATAAATATTATATTTATTACTGTTTCAACATTGTTCGATGCCAAGTTCTCACAGTAGATTTACAATAAAATTTTATGTAACAATAAATTTCATTGTTCAGCAAAAAACTGATACAGTGCATTCACATTAAATTTTACTGTTTTCGAGAAAAAAATGTATGGAGAAAAATTGATTTTTCTAATGTTAAGATACATAACCACCCCCTTTTTCACTGTAAAAGTCTATTTTACATTGAAATTTACTGTAAAAACGTTAAAATTTATTGTTTTTGTATTGTAGCATAACACTAAAGCTTACTGTAAATTATTGTAAAATTACTGTACTGTCACAGTGAAAATCGTGGTTTTGTTACTGTACATTTCTATTCGGGACATGTTTTTGTGAAATGTCTGTAGAAGAATAATTAAAATGTCTGTAAAAGTCTGTAGATGGTTGTTTAAACTTTATTTACATTATTACCTTAAAAGTAGCTTGAAACTATTGTGAAGGAATCACTCGTATTCGGATAAAATTATTCAAGTGCAATTTTGTTAAACACTATTACTCTTTTAAAAGTCTGTAGATTTCTGATTACGTAGGCGACCTTCAAAAGTCTGTAAAATACAGACATGTCTGTAAATCTGGCATCGCTGGTTTCATCGTTATAAGATTCATGCTCCTGAGGTCGCTTGAAGTTATATATGTCTTCCTGGCTATTACTACACCCACAAACCTGAGTTTCTGTTTCTATAACTGTAGCAATCGCGTCGAAGGTGTCCTTTCTTCTTACAATAATTACAAATGGCATTCACGTATGAGTTTCTAGTCCTACTACCTGACGTTGACCTGTTCCTAAATGTGACTCGTCTTTCTTCATATCTTGAATCATTTCTTCCTCTTTGTTCTCTGTCAAATCCTCCACGGCTATAAATATTGAAATTTTCTCGTCTCCCTAATCGATTTCTAATTGAAAATACCTCATGCACATCTCTTCTAGTGCACCCATTTATTAGTTTTGCCCTGCTTCCAGCTAATTCACTGTTAACTATTTTCCTTTCAACCGTTGCTAACGACAATTCATCCTCCATAAGCAATGATCTTTGCAGATCTTTGTCAAATAACCCCATAATAAGCCGATCACGTATGGCCGTGTCTTTAAATTCTTTCAAATCGCAATGCTCAGCCCAAGGATGCAAAATGCCTATCTTTTCTGCGGCTGTAATTTTTCTGCCTACATTCTCATTTCCCTCTCGATGCTGCTGTCATTCGCTAGTGCAGGACGCCCAGCGCTGTAAGGCTGCCTGTGTGCAAAGCAGTAACATGACAAAAAACTACTGTCCCCAGTACAGCCACCAGACGCGAGCGGTACAGCTTCTCTTTCCTTATTTTACATTTTTTAATATTTTCAATCTTTTTAATATTTTTATTCAAAAATTACGACAATGAATGCGGCTCATTTACGCCACGGCCGACATCAACGCTTTCGTGTGCGGGCCTCTCCCTTTGACTATGCAGAGAAAAATGTACAAAGCGAGAGAACAAACTTTACTACGCCACACTCTCACCGAGCAGTCGGAGTACAGCAGCAAAACAAAAATGTATTCTACTGCTATACGGGAAAATGTACTCGGTTTGGCTACCGTTCTGGCAAGAGCTGTAGTGATGCGTCGCTGTAGCGGGCTGTACGGCTTGTACAAATGTAAATATACCGAAAAAAATGTAGTTTATCGGTACCGTTGGCATCCCTGGCTCAGTCTGTAACTTAATGGCTAAAATAAAATTCTCAGCTGACTCATCTGATCCCTGGAAACGACTGTAAAAACGATATCTTTGCATCATGTCGGGTTCGATTTTGTCAAATCGCTTTTAATTTTTTCACCATGTCATCATATTTCAAAGTTTTTAATTCAACAGCAGGAAAAATTAATTTAAGTTCATCGTAGACAATGGGCCCCGAAAGAGCAATCAAAATAGACTTTTTCTTCTCGGCTAAACCGTTCAATTGACTCAGGAATTCAAGTCGCTCAATGTAATTTGAAAACGACGTTCCGCGCTAAGTAATGATCTAGGGATCCGATCATAGCCATTTTGTAATTTAATCAATTTAGAATTAAAAAAAAACTTACGGTATACCCACACGAAGCTAGAGCTTTGATGGTAGTTCAACAGGGATGAAGCTATTCTCATGCAGTCTCAGCTGATATTTGAGCGACTCAGAAGAGATAACTCGCTCTCTCTCTCAGCTCAGATAACCGGCAACTGCTCCGTATAATTGTTCCACGTTCCCACCGGCTAAATTATTCTGTCCTGCTACAATAGAGGTTACACGACAAAAGGCAATCGAATTGATACCGACCTCCTCTCTTTGCTCAATAGAAAACAAGATGGAGATTTCTAAGGAAAGCGACGCTGTGGGACGCAATAGAAAAGAAAATGACCAATATTATTAGAAGCACGCGGTACAATTTATTCTTTTCACTCCTAAAATGAGTTTTTTTTATATTTGTCGCTCAATAGTGACTCTTAAAAAAGGTTTTCTGTTACTTTTACAATTGTTTCTCAAAGTCAAGCACACTGTTTACGATACAAGTCTTCGAAAGCTTACCACTTTCCGAAACTCTATAATACTCACACAGCTCACTCTGGATTTTTAATCCGTCTGAGCTCAACCGTATTTTTCTCGTCGCCAACTTTTATATATTCACTTAAATGTTAACTATAAATGAAGTAATACAGTGAGGGGCTTGAGGAAAGAAGATGTTCACTCGTTGAAGTCTTAACTATGAATGTTTTATTCTCTCGAATGTGTACTAGTAGCGGCCGCTAGTGTTTCATAACGAAAACTTTTATACACGAGACAGTATATCATTTAATCGAACGTGCGTTACGCAACGTTATAGTTACTACAACTACTAAAATTTTAGTAGGTTGTTAGCACCCAGCCGATGCGGGTCTGACGAGCAAATGTTATCAATAGACTCACGTGGAGGCAGGAGATAGGAAACTTGTGAGTTATCTCTTGATTTGACGACCCCGAATCTCTTTTAGTATGTATGTACACATACAAAATTTATTAGCGGTGCAGAGGTGAAGCGTTGGTCACATAATTCTTTCATCATATGATCTAGTTTAAATCTTGCTAGTTTATAGGTAATGGCTTGAAAAACACTGTGTAAGAATACTTTATTTTAAGGAACAGAAGATGATTGTACCTCCTTGAATCTTATCAGTCAAGGTGCAACGCTAATAAATTAATTACTAGATTTACAATCGCACAATTAAATATCATTAATATTTGTACTTCGTTGCTAAGAAGCATAATATAAAAATGTATGTAATATTAAAAAAAATGAAAGTTTAACAATCAAACTCTTAAATTTAGTGAACAGATGAGATTCTGAAACGAACAGTATATATTGCCATCGCTGTCCATACCACAAATAAAAGCATGTTCAATTTGTAAACCTTTTCCAGATGGTAGACTTTCAACTGGCCCATCAGGAAATCCTGCGGGAGCAGGAAATTCGCCTCCGTCGAGAATTGGATGCCGATAAGCAGGCCGCTATCGCGCGAATCGAAGCCGAACGCATTACCCACGAGCGTCAGTACGAGGAACGCCTTGCGTCGCTGGAGCTGGAGAAGTTCAGATACAAATGCGATAAGGAACTGCTGGAAACGGAGAAGGAAGCAATGCAAAAGAAAAGCAACGAAACAGATTTGGATGGGTCATTTGTAATTACCCCGTTCAAGTCCAATCTGGCGGAGGAAATTCGGAAGATCATGGAACGACCAAGCGAGGAGAGCTTACATCATGTTCAGCTTATGGTCAAGGAAGCAACGCAAAGGTGCGCCGATTTGGGACTGCACTTTGAGTTTCAACAATCGCAAGTTTTAGATGAGCAGGGTATTTTTAGAGCCGTAGTTAATATTTATGATAAACCTAATGACAAAGTTGCGGAATGGTTACCTGCACGATTAGAGTACTGGCTTAGCGTGGTTAGAGATAGAGAGGATTTAAACATAGAGAATATATTTGAAAATTTCGATTTGGAGTGGAAGGACGATACCGCAGAATTTAGACAGAATAGAAAGGAGTCACGGAACTCTAGTAGAATATCGCTCAACTTAAGTTCGGTGAAAGATATGATTTTCGGTAGGACTAGTATCAGCGGACAGTCCATTGCACCAAGCGGAAGCGTAAAAAAATCGGAAGGCCTTCTAAAATCAATGTTCAAAATGAGCACTCCGGCGCACAACATCCGGAAAGAGCTGTTTTTAGAAGATTGTGACGTAAGTGACTGCAGCCAGTTGAATGATGAGAACACTCCGAACAATCAGCAATCGCCCTCCCCTACAAAGGGTCGATTTGAACTGAAGGTCAACAATTATCTCAAAGACATCCAAGTCGCTACTCTTAAATTGAAGAAACTATGCGAGAAACAACAGCGAGGTAACTCTAAAAAGGCCAACGAAAGTGTGATCGATTTAGACAGCAGTGTCCGATCCGAGGAAGGATTAGCGAGGGATTTCCTTCGCTCGATAGGGGAAATTGAAAACGCTCTCCAGGATATGCGATTTGTGCTGACGGAGCAAAGTGTGAGACAGGCTGCAGCAACAGAACTGGCCAAAACGCCAAAGTCGGTAAGATTTTTATTGGATTAAAGGAAGTTTATGATGATGGAAAAAAACTATCTCGGTCACAACACTTAAGTTTAAACTTATTTGTTTAATGGTGTTTGGGAGAAAGCTGACGCATTGTGTGTTTATTTACTTGCCACATTTGTGATAGTATTAAACAGCTCTTTACCCTTTCTGCTATTTATTGATTTTAAGCAATTCTATGTACAAAAATTTGTATTTTCGGTCCTTTTTAACGTAATACAAAACCAGTTTTACACTATAGAAGCATTTAAATTATAGAGAAACGGCCAAATCTGTGCTAGCGTTTAACTTCCACTGATGAACTACTGCATTGAGGCACTGAAATCAGTTTTTATCGGTATCGATATGTGTAACACGAGACGCCACCTCTATGTGTACAAGGACGCTAAAATTAGCCACGCTCCGTAAAAATGAAGGCTTTCAAGATAAGACTATTACAGTGCCTGAGCCAAATTTCATAACAAAACAAAATACAGTAGCGTCGCATGGAAAGTATGTTTTATTGAATTTTATCTACAGTTCACTAATTCCATAAATTACACAATATAAAACCTGATCACGTTCTCGAACCACTCATTTTGGGTGCAAGTTGTTTTGAAAATGTAGAAGCATTGCCCCTCCCATCACTTCTACGTGCTACAACTGGTTTCGGTGACAAGAATGATTGACTAACACACAGGCAATTATTTTTGCACCAGTTTTACCATGAGATGTAAAACATAATATTACAAAAAAATATTACCAACTCATACTAGGAAATAACTGAGGTGAAGTTTTCATTTAAAATACTAGCTTACGCTGGGCGCGAGTTTTGGTATCGATGACATTTTCGAACGACAAAGATGACAACGACGAGTACGACGGTGACATTGAGGACACAGTGAACGAATGCATGGTTTGCGGTTGCCAACGGAGAAGCCCTATCCCGAGTTGCTATTCTAATCCTAGTACCCAGTTGATGCCTTGCACGATGAACAGTATCAACGGTTGCCAAGCCACTAACCATCGGATCCAGTCCAGTAACTGACCGTACAACACGTGAGGTCGTTCCCATCTGAAAAAATGCAACTTATTGTATATCTTTCGTTCCAACTAACACATTAGAATACTAACGGATTGCAGAACATCTTCTTAAGGTCCACCTTTTCCTTACAATATGGACAGGTTTGCTTTTTCCCAATAATGCACCAGCCTCGTATGCAAAATTCATGAAAAACATGATCACAGGACAGCTTGTAGGTGTCTTCGATGACTCCCGTTTCGTTTACCTCCGTGAGGAGCTGATTACCACATACTGCGCACACATTCCGCTCTAAGTGCCTTGTGGGTATACCTTTAGGCGTATAATACTAGAAATGAAAATAACGGGATAAAACAGTTCACTGAAATCCACCCACTGACACAATCTATTACCCCAATGTGAGCAGCCATCTTATCGGCACAAATCTCCGACACATCCCGTCCCAGCACACCGTAGTACAATCCATAGAATACGAAGAGCAAACCAATATCCATCCATACATTGGGTGCTTGATTAAAAACATAGTTGAGCCCAAAAAAGGTGAACATCATGATAATATAGCCCACGATGCCCAGCCCGTAGCTTAGCTTGTAGATAAAGTAAAACCATTTGTACACTAGTCGTGGGGTGGTGCCAGCCACTGGTTTTTTGAGCGCCTTCCGCATAACCAGTGCCGTTATGCAGCTGAAAATCAGCCAGAAAAAGGTGAAGCGCCAGTATTGGTTCCTCAAGCATAGGGCAAACGGTATCAACCAAAGTGCTAACAGGGTCATGAGCTATGAAAAAGGAAATATCAATTAGTTTTGTTTTTGAATGTAAAAAAGTTTAAATTGACCTGACTACATACCGAATATGATTTATAGTGGCGCTTTTTCCACTCGACCAGGACGATCTGCGCTACGATCAACGTAACCAGCAGGATAACAACCATTTCAGCATGCATGGATTCATGACCCTTGTGTTTTTCATGTAACTTCATGTGTTCAATTCTAAAATAAAATACAAATGATCTATATGGATTGTCGATCTTGCGCCGTTGGACATTGTAATAAGATCGTATTCAATGATCATCTCGACGTGGTGTTGATAATCAACGAAAAGGTACTTTTTTCAGCGCGTCATTTTCTACCAAGATAACAATCGATAAAACGAGGGAGGGGAGAAGCACAAACACGCCACTTGTTTGTTTTCATCGTCTGCAGCAAAGTAAAAGTAATAATTATTATTCTTTCCTTTGGATCTTACCTCATCTTTTCCTCGGGTGTGAGATCCTCAAGGGTCTGAAAAGGAAACACGCGTTCGATTCGTATATATTTCATCCCGCTTGCGGACATATTCAATTATTAAAATACCTTGTTCAGCATATCGACCGGCTCGTGTAGATTCATTTTAATTTCGTCCAGTGTGATCTCTAACTACTAACTTTACAGTTTTGTGTACGATACAATTTAATATACATACATACTACAGCATTTAAAAAGTCATTTTGAAAAACACAGCCAAACTAATCTGATATTTTTTCCTTTGCGAGTAATTTGATTTTTTCTTCCGATGAAACTTTCAGACAATTTTCTTTTGTTGCTTGTTGTTTTGAATACGTTGAACACAGTGGTGACAAATGGTTTTGACATTCCAGGTTTTGACGGTTGTTACAGTTTTCTCATCTCATGGCGTGAGAATTCACAGGTGAGAAGTCGTTCGAAATTTTGAGCCGGATTATGATACTCATCATAACGGGGAACAAGGTCGTTGAAAGAAAGATGTGGTCCGAAATGAGTTGAAATTACCCGGATAGAATTTTACAATAGCATGTACCCTACAAACAATCATAAAACAATAAATATTATAGTTATTACTGTTTCAACATTGTTCGATGCCAAGTTCTCACAGTAGATTTACAATACAATTTCATGTAACAATGAATTTCACTGTACAGCAAAAAACTGATACAGTGCATTCACATAAAGTTTTACCAGGGCCTTGCCTCTAACGATTTATTTTTGGTTCATTGTGGATTCGCCAATAAGTAACTCACGGTCCCTCGAAATGTCAGACCAAACCATGACGTTTTGCTGACATCATAAATACGATCACTCATTTTTCTGTTGCCGCTAAGGAAAAAAATCAGTTGAATAAATTAAACAAAACTTTTACGGCCAATTTCTTCACTGACTGCAAACCGATTTTTGCCGTAAACCAGCTATCGGGTTGCTGGTAACCAGTTAGCCGAAAACCGGGTTTCAGCAAAAACCGGCTTTCATCAAAGTAAAGAAATTGGCCTTTACAAAAACCAATTTTTCCGGATATTGGCTATGAGTGTGAAACAGGAACAAAGATCCACGAAGTTCGACCATTGAATCCGATAAAGTTATACAAGACATAATGCTCTTTACCGCAGATGGAATTGACGAACCTATGCTAATTGTATTTTGTAAAATTCTCGTAAACTCTAAAGCAATCGTGTTTTTTTGAAAATACATTCGTTCGAAACAATCCGATCTAGGCGCCGAAACAGATTCAAGCAACCTTATTATTATGAGAGCGATAGCGTTTCCAATCTCTCTATTGCAATACATGCGATCTTTTGAAGTTTTATTCATTTTTATTATTCAGTTTATGTAGTCGCTAGTAGTACAAATGTTTCAACTACGATAAGTGTTGCTTGTTTTTTCTTAAATTCTGTGGAGGTTCAGTTTTTCCTTATTTAATTCAAAAAGATATATTTTTCAATCATATTTTAGCTTTCGGAGTTTGCCTTTAGTCCTCGAATAACATGGTGTTCCCATTTTGTCATATACGTTGGATTAACTTCTTCGCATCTTTGATTGCCTTGTTTACAGATCTCTCGAGATATTTCCAACATCAACCGTGCAACGGGATCGTTTTTAAGAGTTCAAATAATGGTAAAACGGATACGAACAGCTGATTAGAATTCGTTGCTGTTGGGATGTGGATTGGTGTGATGGAAATTTCGCCAAGTCGGCTGGTTGTTGAGCTTCTTATTAGACCACGGTTGTTGCTGCCACGATTCATTTTGATCATCAGACTGCACTGCAAAGAAAATTTGCATGTATTACGATTGTTGGGTCAAATAATTTACGTCAGTTGTAATAAATATTCACTGCTCTGTTTCAGCGGATTTCGCCAATTTAAACTCAACGAATTTTAGATCAAGTAACAACCGAATAACCGACGCAAAAACAAGAAAATCATTGTTAGATTTTCATATTGCACTTACGACCGCCATAGTAACGTTCAATACCACATTTTGTTTTGATTTATTTGCATGCATCAAGGCCTGCGTTGATGTTTTTCGTTTTCCCAGTACACTCTCAGAAGAAACTTCAAACTGGCGCGCCATCAAGCGGTGAGTGTGGTCAAATCTGAAGGGACCCGAGTTACTTTCAAAAATTGTAAAATGAGCCACAAATTTTTAAAATTTTCTTCGTACGATTCACGTCTTTATTATTTGTCTTTGGTTTTACTGTTTTCGGGAAAAAATGTATGGAGAAAAATTGATTTTATTAATGTTAAGATACATAACCACCCCCCTTATTCACTGTAAAAGTCTATTTTACATTGAAATTTACTGTAAAAACGTTAAAGTTTATTGTTTTTGTATTGTAGCATAACACTAAAACTTACTGTAAATTATTGTAAAATTACTGTACTGTCACAGTGAAAATCATGGTTTTGTTACTGTACATTTCTATTCGGGTAGAGCACTCCAGACTCAAAAAAATGTGAACGTTATGCCTATTGATTTTACACATAGATTTTTGCAATTAGCAGAGGCAGATAGACACTATTTATTGGCACATAAACCTAATGTGTGTATTTACAAGAAATATTAATCTTACATTCACATTTCATAACTATAAGCACATAGAACAGACGTCCATCTTCAGCATTCAACTTGTGTAAAATCTCTAACGGTTTCCAAGGTAGTTGGGATATCCAAACCAGGTGCGCTACTGTCGTCAGGTTTTTTTTTGTGGCTGAGCTCGAATTGACAGCGGTTATTTCTCTACCCAGTCAAACTAGTCCGGAACCGGTTCGGACTTCCAGCATGAATTCCAGCTCAAATGCATCAACCGATAGAGTCGGAATCGGTTGTTTTCTTTGAGCAAGATTCCATACTGAATCCATTCAGGATTTCAAACCGGTTCCGGAATGGATTTGACGGATAGTTGGGATAGGTTGGTGTGGCGGCGCTAGTGTTTATCGTATATTAATTCAAATGTTTACACACGTTTTTTAAATATTTTTGTTCGATCATGGATGTCTGTTCTCTGTGGTTCAATGAAGGACGTTCGTTGGAGGACGTCCAAATAACTCTCGACAAACATATGATTAAAGCCAACTGTCGAAATTCTCTTTGAAAAGAAATTCCGTACAAACCGCCAATCACAGATGTTGGTAGTAAACAAAAGAGAAAAGTTTTCTTTTTCATTAACTGCTATGAACTGTGTTCAGACAGTAACGGTTTGTTCGGAATTTCCTATCAAAGAGAATTTTGATAGTTGGCTTTTAAGCCGTAATCATATGTTTGTCGAGAACTGTTCAACAGCCCGGTCAAATCATTCGAAATTTGATTCGGAATCCTGAATGGAGTCAGTATTAAACTGACTGTGTTAAACTCATTCCGGAACCGGTTCGGATTTCTGAATGGAGTCATTATGGATTCCAAATAAAATTCAACAACCGATTCCGACTCAGAATCGGTTGTTGCATTTGATGTGGAATCCATACTGACTCCATTCAGGATTCCGAATCAAATTCCGAATGGTTTGACCGGGTGGGAGACGTCCCGCGTGTTGACACGCCCCGATCAAACCATTCGGAATTTGATTCGGAATCCTTAATGGAGTCAGTATGGATTCCAAATCAACCCACTGAGAAGTCCAAAAAAATATTTCAAAACCGTTCAACACGGGTCCAACGATGGACGTTCGTTGAACGGTTATTTGGACGATGTCCAAATTGGTCCAACGAACGTCCTTCATTGGACGATTTTGAAACCAACCATTCTTAGAGGGAAATGCAACAACCGATTCTGAAACCGATTGAGTCGGAATCGGTTGTTGCATTTGATTTGGAATCCATACTGACTATTCAGAAATCCGAACCGGTTCCGGAATGAGTTTAACTGCCCACTAAGACGTCCAAAAAATTGTTTCAAAATCGTTCAACACGTGTCCAACGATGGACGTTTGTTGAACGGTTATTTGGACGTTGTCCAAATTGGTCCAACGAACGTCCTTCATTGGACGATTTTGAAACCAACCGTTCTTAGAGGGTGGGGCGTGTTGAACGGTTTCGAAACATTTTTTTGGGTTTCTCAGTGGGTGAAGCCGGAATACGAATTAGAACCAGCCAGCATTCCGGCTCATTTTCTGGCTGAATTAGCTGACGAACGTTCTTCATGAAGCAAAATATGCTGCGTTACAAGTTCGGGCGAAAAGACTCGAAAAAACAGCGTACTTTGCATCATAGAAGTCGCGAATACCCAGTTAAGCTCAGCCGGAAATGAACCGGAATTCTGGCTGGTTCCAGTTCGTATTCCGGCTCCAGTGACACAACCGATTCTAGTTAGAATCGGTTGTTGCACTGGAGCCGGAATACGAACTGCAACCAGCCAGAATTCCAGTTCATTTCCGGCTGAACTTTACTGGGTACAACCAGTCAATAGGTTTGTTCCAGTACATGGAAGATACTCCCTGTTGCTCCGGAGCAAAAAATTCTTGCTCCTTTTCACTCCGGTTTGCCACCACAAGAAGAAAAGAGAGAAGAAGATAGTACAGGAACGATTTTCTCCCTGTTTGCTCCGGAGTACTTCCAGTTTCTCCTGGTACTGGAACAAACCTATTAGGTTTGTTCCAGTACCAGGAGAAACTGGAAGTACTCCGGAGCAAACAGGGAGAAAATCGTTCCTGTACTATCTTCTTCTCTCTTTTCTTCTTGTGGTGGCAAACCGGAGTGAAAAGGAGCAAGAATTTTTTGCTCCGGAGCAACAGGGAGTATCTTCCATGTACTGGAACAAACCTATTGACTGGTTGTACCCAGTAAAGTTCAGCCGGAAATGAACTGGAATTCTGGCTGGTTGCAGTTCGTATTCCGGCTCCAGTGCAACAACCGATTCTAACTAGAATCGGTTGTGTCACTGGAGCCGGAATACGAACTGGAACCAGCCAGAATTCCAGTTCATTTCCGGCTGAACTTTACTGGGTACAACCAGTCAATAGGTTTGTTCCAGTACATGGAAGATACTCCCTGTTGCTCCGGAGCAAAAAATTCTTGCTCCTTTTCACTCCGGTTTGCCACCACAAGAAGAAAAGAGAGAAGAAGATAGTACAGGAACGATTTTCTCCCTGTTTGCTCCGGAGTACTTCCAGTTTCTCCTGGTACTGGAACAAACCTAATAATAGACTTTTCTACGGCTCATGTACGTACACGTCACATGACACAAAACTGCTTCACTAGCTGGTGGAAAATAATAAACAAAGACGGCAAAAGTAAATGGGATTGTTTTCAACCAGTAAGCTGCATTGGTGTTCGTGAGACTGGCCGACAAGAACTCAATAGATTGATTTATCATAAAAGTTATTTGTATATAATGTGAGCTTTGCTAGCGCGTTTAACGAACGATCAATCAAGTAGTTTTTTTTTCTAATGATTTAAACGTTTTCCACCTTTTGATTACTGGTTAGCTGAATCAAAATTCCAATAAAATAGCAAGACAATCAGCGAAAAACAAAGCAACCTTGGGGTTGTACAATTGTTTTTGTCTTGTAATCGAGTGAAACATGCCTGCCAACAAGAAGTTGGCCGCCATCGCTACTGTGGCCAACGAAGCGGAAGAACCCAACGCATTTGTTATTTGGAACCGTCGGATACCAGTGACGGATAGTCGTAATAGGGATGCGGAAAGTTTCACCAACTTCAGCTTCGTCTTTGAAGCGGATTCCAATGATATTTCTTCGCTATCTGCAGGTGATATTGTTCCCTTTAACGAAATTGAGAGTATTGGCCCGGAAAAGATTGTGCAATCTCTCGAAATGTCATATATATCATACGTAAGTAACCTAATGAAACCTTTATTTTGCATCCGGTATTTTCCACATATATTTCTTTGAATAGAACATTATCCAGAATAAGATGAATTTAAACGAAAAGCGAGGCCCAAAGTTTCTTTGTCAGGAATGCCGATCTACAATGCACACTCGTCTCAGCATGATCACTCACATGAAGATGCATCTGAAACCGTTTTGTGAAGTTTGTTTTGGACTGTTTGAATCGACTGACGCAGTGGTACTTAGCAGTACAATAATAGAAAAGGACGTATTAAAGAACTTACAATTTTGTAGCGCAGCCATATAAATACTATCCATCCAGAAGTGGTTATTCAGGATCGAGCTACGACACCGACGCCAAAAGAGTACTACTATATGCAAACCATCGCTCCTCCGAATACACCAAATCCATTATCAGATGACGAGATGAAGACAATTGAAGGTCTGGTCAATCCAATTGTGAAGCTGCCAGTTATTGAGAATTCTGTCAATAAGCTCCTTAGTCACGAGGACACAGATGAAGCTTTCAGTACCGAGGATGAACACGGTCTGGTAATCGATGAACGTCCTCCTCAACCAGTTGGGCATCGCAAACGCCCAATCAAAAAACCTCCAATCTTGAAACGCCAACTCAAGAAAAAGATTACTAAAGGTAAAAGTACTGATGCTTCCAAACCGGAGAATGTTTTGAAGAAAATAACATCTAGATTTGGAAGAGCAATCAGCTTGAAACTACCGCAATATTAAATTGACGGCACATTTTGTTATTGTTTTCATGAATTGAACTGAGTTAAAAAAAGGATTTTTCTTATTAATAATGAACCGGTTTTTATGGTTTAAAACAACATATACAGATAATATTATTTGTTACAAACTTAAAATATTTACATAATAATTAAAATTCGGCAAATTCTTTGATAAATAAACACTTTGATGCTACTTTTATTTCTTGTTCGTCGTACACATCGAACTGGGATGTATCTCCTGGACCACTCACCTTGGGAATGAACGGTGCCGTTATCTCTACATTCAAAAGCCCTATCCAGTTAGTAGCGCGAAACCATGCATGCTGCTTTATATCGTTCGTACCATTTTTCAAATTACCATATCGCTTAGTCAAATCAGTCTGAAGAATGTTTTGAATCAGATTGCGAAGATCGCTGCTGAAGTTGCTAGGAAATCGAACTCGTCCTTTACAAATTTTCTCGAACAACGCCATTTGATCACCGGTGTGACTGTAAAAAGGGGCATATCCTGCCGCCATCTCATACAACAGAATTCCATATGACCACCAGTCGACACTTTTTCCATAACCTTTAGCTTGGATAATTTCAGGGGCCAAATATTCCGGCGTACCACATAGCGTCCACGTTCGGTCTCTAATCATCTGCAGAAATCAAAGTACCGGTTACAATTAAACAATTTGTAATCAAACTAATAATCAGTTTCACCTTACAAAACCCAAAGTCTGTGATCTTAACATATCCCTTCGTATCGATAAGAATGTTTTCCGGCTTCAAATCTCTGTAAATCAGATTCATGTGGTGCAGATACTCAAGGGCTAACGCTACCTGTGCACCGTAGAATTTCGCTTGATCTTCTCCGAATCGCTTATTTTTTCTTAAAAGAGAAAACATTTCACCCCCGCAGATGAATGGCATTGCCAGGTAAATGAAGGAGTTATCCTTATAGCAGCACTCAAGGTGAACCAGAAAAGGAAAATCCACACTTTGCAGGATCCGTTTTTCGTTCAGAGTATGTGTCAACTGTTTTAGACGGACAATTTTCTCTTTCGATAGGATTTTCAAGGCGAAGTATTGATCAGTGTTCTTTTTGCGGATCAGTTTCTATAATTTGAATCGAATGATTATTCCTGAATTTGAACAACTTACATTTCTACGAACCACAACGCCGAAAGCTCCGGTTCCAAGTGTCTTTAGCACATCGTAATCGGACAGTGACGCGTCACTGGAAGTCTTCGAACTGTTGTACCTTTTCTCAAAGTCAGTTTTCAATCGATTGAGGATATGTTTGTAGTCACTGCTGGCGGAGAACTTTTTCGTTGTGTTTCCCCGAACGCTTGTAGATGGGCTACTTTTTAGTACGGTTACACTTCTTAATGCAGGAAGCGACTTTTCCGGCGAGGTAGACATTCTGTCTCCGGTCAAACGACAAAGAAGCTGTCGTTTTAAATGACGAAAGCGGTTCCAATCTGGCATGGCCTACCACAATTTTTATTTGCACAGTTTCCACAAAACAACAAAATTCTTTTTTTGATTGAATTTTCCACAAAACAAACATGGACTAAGCAGTTACCTGGCAACCCTATACCATCATATGGAGTTTGACAGCGACCTACATACATGGGGCTTTATAGCTATAAAGCCCCAAACAAAGAATTATGTTCGGCACAATACACGATATTCCAGCATTCCACACGACGTTTTGCATCTTGTGGGATGATTTAATAAAATTTAATTCAGAAAATGAACATTTGGTAACTAATTACAGCTTTTAATCATTTGATTCAAAATGAATGTTTTGATTTTCATGGCAGTGATGCTGGCTGTACAGAGACGTCGTCCTTGACAGGAGGCTGGGACTAAGCATTTCATGTGACGTTTCTGATCAGCTGATTTTTGGTTTTGTTCTTTTTTTCTTCCCAGAAATCGGATTCTGTCAGAATTTCGGCTACAGCTCCCAGTGAGCAAATTTTCTGGCAGAAACCGCTCTGCTAGATTTCTGTAAGTCTTGGTTTGGCAGCGCTGTCAGATTTCTGCGCGTATGTGGTGTCGGGTTAGTTGCACGGAAACGAAAAACTACCTAAAATTGAGTTCCTTTGACTCAATCTCGTGGTATCGTGGGGAAACTTAAAATTAGGTAAACCGTGTTGAAGGTAGTTTCCATTTAACCACGGCAAAAATTACTACTCATTGATAGGTTTTTTATACTCAAATTTAAGTTGAATTTACCTAATTTTGAGTTCACCCCAAACAACTCAAAAGTACCTTCCTCCACGGAAGACCTCGACTGAGTCGAATCTCCCTTTTTGTTTTTGACAACACTAATAAGTGCGAAAGCGACGCACAACTCAAAAGTAAGTTAAAAGAACTTTTCTGCAGGTTGTTTTATTTAACCGTGTGAGCTAGGGCGAACTCGGTTTCGCTCGCGTTTTCTGGCAAATTTTGATAGGAACCGAACTAAATCTTGGCTGAATTCTGACAACTGTGCAAAGATCCTGGCATTTCCTACCTGGAAGAATTTAGCACGAATTGAGCAAAACATCTGACAAAGATGTGGCAGGAAGCGTGCAGAGATCTTGGCCGTACATTTCTGACTCGATTGTGGATAAAAGTGAGCAGCACTGGTTGGTTTAACCGCTTCTGTCGGAAACGGTTGTGGCATTTTAGCGAATTCGTTGCCAGAATTCGCGCACAAAATGCTCGCAGAAACTCTGCCAGCATCAATTTCGCTTTGCTCAACTTTTGCTAACTTTCTGGTTGCCACGCTGACCCGGTTCCCAGTGAGCAAATTTTCTGGCTGAGACCGCTCTGCTAGATTTCTGTAAGTCCCCACTGAGACGTCCAAAAAATTGTTTCAAAATCGTTCAACACGGGTCCAATGATGGACGTTCGTTGAACGGTTTTTTGGACGTTGTCCAAATTGGTCCAACGAACGTCCTTCATTGGACGATTTTGAAACCAATCGTTCTTAGAGGGTCTTGGTTTGGCAGCCCTGTCAGATTTGTGCGCGTACCCTCTAAGAACGGTTGGTTTCAAAATCGTCCAACTAAGGACGTTCGTTGGACCAATTTGGACAACGTCCAAATAACCGTTCAACAAACGTCCATCATTGGACTCGCGTTGAACGATTTTGAAACAATTTTTGGACGTCTTAGTGGCTATCCTGTCGGGTTAGTTGAGCTAGGGCGAACTCGGTTTCGCTCGCGTTTTCTGGCAAATTTTGACAGGAACCGAGCAAAACCCTGGCATAACTCGGAAATAAACTGTGCAAAGATCCTGGCAATTCCTACCTGGTAGAATTTAGCACGAATCGAGCAAAACATCTGACAAAGATGTGGCAGGAAGCGTGCAGAGATCTTGGTCGTACATTTCTGACTGGATTCTGGATAAAAGTGAGCAGCATCGGTTGGTTTAACCGCTTCTGTCAGAAACGGTTATTGCATTTGAGCGAATTCGTTGCCTGAATTCTCGCACAAATCGCGCAAAATGCTCGCAGAAACTCTGCCAGCATCAATTTCGCTTTGCCCAACTTTTGCTAACTTTCTGCTTGCCACGCTGACCGGGTTACTGTGAGCCGTGTTTACCAACATTGCTTCACAGCTTAATGGCAGTGTTAGTAAACACGTCTCACAGTAAAAGTCAACTCGACTCCGCCCGGTCAAACCATTCGAAATTTGATTCGGAATCCTTAATGAAGTCAGCATGGATTCCAAATCAAATGCAACAACCGATTTTGAGTCGGAATCGGTTGTTGCATTTGATTTGGAATCCATACTGACTCCATTCAGAAATCCGAACCGGTTCCGGAATGAGTTTAACTGGGCGTCAGCGCGCACAGCCTAATACTTCAGTCGAAAAATGAGCAGGAACGCTTCCCAGTTTAACTAGAGCACTCTAATGTGGTTTTCGTTTGAGGCGAAACTGAGTCAGTTCCTAACCCCAACTGCTGTCAAAATGTATGAACTGACAGCGGTTGGGGTTAGAACCTGACTCAGTTTCAGCACAGAGAACAGACGTCCATCTTCAGCATTCAACTTGTGTAAAATCTCTAACGGTTTCGAAGGTAGTTTGGATATCTAAACCAGGTGCGCTACTGTCGTCATGTTTTTTTGTGGCTGAGTGCGACAGAATTGACAGCGGTTATTCCTCTACCCAGTCAAACTAATCCGGAACCGATTCGGACTTCCAGCATGAATTCCAGCTCAAATGCGTCAACCGATAGAGTTGGAATCGGTTGTTTTCTTTGAGCTAGATTCCATGCCGAATACATCCAGGATTTCGAACCGGTTCCGGAATCGATTTGACGGATAGTTGGGATAGGTTGGTGTGGCGGTGCTAGTGTTTTGAGTTGGAAACCATACTGACTCCATTCAGAAATCCGAATCGGTTCCGGAATGGGTTTAACTGGGCAGGATAACTGGAAGTACTCCTTTCCTGCACACCCAATTCAGTTCGGTAATTTCAGCACAGCTGAACAGCCAGTAACATTTTTAAACGGATAGCTCAGTAAAGTGGCTTTAATTTACTGATTTTCTGCGATATATTTTCTGAGTTTCATCAAAACAAACGTAACTTCTACTGAGATCTCGGTACAAGCTTTGTTAGCTGAGTACTCGGCTGTGTGAAACTCGGTAAAAATTGCGAAAAAAGCTGGGATTCGGTAAAATAAAATTAAGTATGTGTACTCTTCTCTTTTTTAATATTCTGGTAGCAAACCGATGTATGAGGGCAGCCACCCGGTCAAACCAACGACGTCAAACCATTTGGAATTTGATTCGGAATCCTGAATAGAGTCAGCAAATGCAACAAACGATTCCGTAACCGATTGAGTCGGAATCGGTTGTTGCATTTGAGTTGGAATCCATTCTGACTCCATTTAGAAATCCGAACCGGTTTCGGAATGGGTTTAACTTCCCTCTAAGAACAGTTGGTTTCAAAATCGTCCAATGAAGGACGTTCGTTGGACCAATTTGGACAACGTCCAAATAACCGTTCAACAAACGTCCATAGCTGGACCCGTGTTGAACGATTTTGAAACAATTTTTTTAACGTCTCAATGGGTACGTTAATGGCTTAACCGTCCCAGTTAAGTTCAGCCGAAAAATTAGCCGGAATGCTGGCTGGCTCTAATTCATATTCTGGCTTCAGTGACACGAACGATTCTATAGTTCCAAATGCAAATATGTAATAGTATTAGGTTAGTAGCCACTGAGACGTCCAAAAAATTTTTTCAAAATCGTTCAACACGGGTCCAACGAAGGAAGTATGTTAAACGGTTATTTGGAAGTCGTCCAACGTACGTCCTTTATTAAACAATTTTGAAACCAACCGTTCTTATGGTTATTTTGACGTCCTCCAACGTTGCACGCTCGTAAAAAGTTACTCAGATTCTGAGTACTTTTAACTCAGTTTTGAATGATGTTCGTAAACGTCAAAAATTGAGTTGTCATGTATAATATCTCTGAGTAACTCTGACTCTATTTTTGGGTATTACACAAGAAACCGTTTTGGAGTTACCAAACGGAAAAGCCGTTTCTCGCCAAGTTAAAAATTCCAAGCGTCATCCGCCATTTTCCATTAGTAGGTACACGCTCGTTTAGTTATCGCTCATAACTTTTTCACAAATAAAAATTTGTTCAAATATTTATAATAGTTGAAGCTAGAGTTGTAGTGTGTAAAATACATTTTAATTGAAAGAGTGGATTTGAACAACCAGCATGCAGAAGATTTCGGAAGAGGTGGATGCTGAAACTGCAATGAAGTTGCGAGGTAATATTCACGTTATATTATATATATATATATATATATATATATATATATATATATATATATATATATATATATATATATATATATATATATATATATATATATATATATATATATATATATATATATATATATATATATATATATATATATATATATATATATATATATATATATATATATATATATATATATATATATATATATATATATATATATATATATATATATATATATATATATATATATATACTGGAAAAAAGTGTAAGGTTTCAGGTTTCTCATGCCATGTGCCAAATTGTGGGAAGATGATTCCTGGACACGTGGATGAATTGAAGGAACACTTCCGGTTGGTACACAATTTGAACACCAGCAAAGCAGCCGCTCAACCTTTCCTTTGTTCAGAATGTGGTTCACTGTACCAGAGGTTTAAGAGCTTGAAACGGCACATAGAGAGTGTTCATCCACTAATTACAGAAAATTCTACAAATATTTCATACGACCATGACGCTGTTGAACAAATTCAAAATAATCATCCGGAAAATATGCTCGTAGATGATGATTATCTGTTGAGAATAACGAATACCATATTCTTTAAAACGGCGCCGTCGTTGGATGAAATTACTAAGAAAATTAGTAAATTCGCCACAGATTTGCGAAAAGATGTATCTCTTCCCGAGACAAAAATCAAAAAGTTCTTACAGATTACCTCGAATCTTATAGAAGATTACGAGTGTTACATGTTGAATCTATTCAGAGAATTTTTGAAATCGAAGTCGATCCCATTAAACGATACCGACGCTTTGAAATTTATAAACGACGCATCTTTGGATGGAATTTTTGCAGACGTAGCTTCTCCAAAAGACAACCTAGCATATTTGTCTGGAGTTGCGGGTTGTGCTGTGCCAAACCCTAGGGAAGAAGTCTTGGGAAGAACTAGAATCACTAAAACTGTCCCTGCGATTACCAAACTAGGCAAAAGAAAAAGTGTACAAATAGTGAAAGACGTTGCTCACTATATTCCACTAACCAGCATTTTAGCACTGGTTATGAAGAATCCCGGAGCTCGCAAGATGATAGCAGAAGAAGCAGTGAATGACGATATCTTGTGCGGTTTCAAAGATGGTCAACGTTTCAAAACACACCCGTTCCTGACACGGTTTCCCGATGCATTACGACTCTCGCTTCATCTGGACGATGTCGAATATCTGAACCCTTTGGGATCACGCAAATCAAAAAAAAAACTTACCAATTTCAGTGTTAAAATTGAGAATCTCCACCCCGCAATTAATTCATCCTCCAACAGGATATATCTAACGCTTACAGTTCGCTCAAGAGATGTAAAAAAATATGGCTACAATAACGTTATGAAACCGCTGATTCAAGATTTGCGTGAGCTTGAATCAGATGATGGTGTTGTAGTACAATATGGGAGTGAAAAGTTTACGATGAGGGCAGTTCTAGTGCATGTTTTGGGGGACACGCTGGCAATTCATGAAATTTTCGAGTTAATGGGGCCCCAATCAAGTCTATTCTGTAGAATGTGCTATGCGACGCGTACTGCACTTCATTGTGGAAACATTGGTGATACCTTCCCTCATCGCACTGAAGAAAGCATACAAGGTGATTTAAATGCTCTTCAAAGCGGAACTAAAACACCTTCACAATGCGGAATCATTCGAAAATCAGCACTGAATGAAGTTAAATATTTCAACATAGCGGAAAATAACACGTTTGATCCAATGCATGATCTTTTGGAAGGCGTCGTCATGGTCGTAATCAAATGTGTTTTGAACGAAGCTGTAAATATCCATAAAGTGATAACGATTAGTCAAGTCAACCAAATTATACAGCATTACGAATACGGTATAACTGAATCGGCTGATAAACCTACCGCTAATTTTACTTGCGAGAAGTTAAAAGCACGTGGACATGCTATTCCTCAGTCAGCTTCGCAATGTTGGCTTCTCCTTCGAGCATTCCCTTTTATGTTCAACCAGATTCTCGGATTTAATTCAAATTTATCATCATTGCTTAGAGCTCTCATGAAAATAACTTATTATAGTTTCTCCAATAAGCTAACATTGAATCAGATTAACGATCTGGAAAACGAAATCGAATGTTTTTACAAGTTGTTCAAATCCTGCTTCCCTGCCATCAACCCTACCAATAAATTCCATCACATCTCTCATTATCCCTACATAATTCGTCAGGATGGGCCAGTTGTTAATCATAGTTGCTTACGCTTCGAAGCGAAATTCAAGGAGTCGAAATCCCAAGCGAAGACATGCAACAATTTCATCAATTTAACAAACAGCTTTGCTAAGCGCCTGAATCTAGCACAGATAACCACTATTCTTGACCATTCATACGAAATTGGTACGGTAGATATCGTTTCGTCAAAGCACATACACAAAAAATCTCTAAATAATTTACTCCTGATCCGGGATCTACCAGATTCAATCAAATATATAAACCATATGAAAATAAATAACACAAGCTTTCGGCCGGGACTGATAGCGAAATACCAAGTATGCAACGAAATGTCCTATGGTTTGATAATAGATATATTGCAATCGGATAATCAAATTGTTTGCCTAATACAGCATCTCGAATGCGAATATTGTTTACAATACAACAGTTACAAACTCAAAACTGACAGTCAAGTTATTCGCATATCACACAAGAACTTGCAAACGAAAAAAACATACAACTTATGGAGTATATACGGAGATTCAGAAGAAAACTGCTATATAAGTTTGAAATATGTAGATAGTTAGTAGGGAAATAAACTTGGAAATAAATTTATAATAAAATAAACAACAATCAAGAAGGTAGTGCAAACAACTTGAGATGTCACTTTAAACCTTTATATATACTTATTCGCTCTTTTCAGCCCAAAAAATAAACGATCAGAACCTAGTTCTGCTCAACGATGCCGACCTAGTTGAAATGGGGATAATCGAAAAAGGATCCCGTCTAACAATTCTTAACATAATAAAAAACTATAGTTCTGAAGCTAATCCGACCAAAGATAAAATTGATGAGACTTCCAATAATGTTCAAAATTTGGTAAACTTTCTACTATAATTACTGTAAGCGCTTGTCGTACTATACATATTTAACGTTTTCAGATTAACCGTTCGACATTCGAAGATGACGCAAAACTCCGAATGAAAATTTTGTATCCAATTTTGGATCAAGGGATCGTACCAGATAAGGACGGTTTAAATCATCTTACACGAGTCGCATGCAAGCAAATGGAGACTCAAATAATGGACGGTCAAAGGCAAGTAGAAAGTTTTATTTGTTACTCTACTAGTGCATCAAACTATGAACACTCCTTAAAGTGTGATAGAATGAATTGTTTACATTGAACCGCACGAGTCTCTCCGCTAGAGCAACCTTGCGGCGAAATGCGCAATGCCTATACATATTTATAGGGCTTACGGCCAATTTCTTTATCCTCGCTTAAATTTTAAACCGGGTTCACCAGTACGTTTAAACCTGGTTAAGACGTTAAGCGAGAATGAAGAAATCGGCCCTTAGTAGTCCTTCGAGCAAATATGCAGGTGATCTAACACTGTCTATGAGCAGAGAAAAGCAATGCCTTTCGTTGTGAAGCTTCTATTTCAAAAAACATCGTAGTCAATCAGTATCATGCATTATTACTTCATTGAGCCTATGAAACTATGAAGTATGCATAGTAATGAAGCACGGCCAAACAACTTCACTTCTGATTATCAATGTAAAGAAATGTATGAAACACAGTACAAACTGCTAGAGGAAACCACATAGTTATCAGTTCTTCGCATCCTGATTTCAATATTGACCATTCTTTTCACATCTTCAATCTGGTTCGATTTATAAACTTCGGCATAAGAACGTACATGCGTCTTTGACGGTGGTACTTAGAAAAAGTAATTCGTCATGTTCCGGCACAAAATTATAAAGACGACCGACGACGACGAATTATAATAACTTAAACATTTAAACCAACAGAATTTAAAGGTATACAATTTCTGTTTATAGCGAGCGTGTTTATTTGTTTACATATACAGTTCAATCGTAAATCGACCAAAGGGTCTAACTAAGCCGCAATGTCGTTGAATCGAGCAACAGCGATGCCAGATTTACAGACTGTGGACAGATTTGCTGCACTGAGAAACAAAAATATGCAGAATTAGCATACTTTCATTCCCGTCTCTTTTGCTGTAATTCTCGACGAACATATGATTACGGCCTAAAAGCCAACCGTCAAAATCTACTTTGAATGGAAATTCCAGACAAACGGTTACTAGTCGAACACAGCTCACAACAGTTTATGAAAGAGAAAACTTTTCTCTTTCGTTTACTACCAACATCTGTGATTGGCGTGTAACGGTTTGTCCGGAATTTCCATTCAAAGTGGATTTTGACAGTTGGCTTTTAGGCCGTAATCATATGTTTGTCGAGAATTTTCATGCATTTTCTAGCATATACTTCTAGTAAATATTCAATTAGTGGATAGACCGAATACGTCCAATGCACAAAATTTGCAGCAGAAGAAACGAGAGGCAGATCAAAAAGTATGATATCGGTGATTAAAAAAAAGTTCTGCGTATGCCTGGTCCAGACATTTACAGACTTTTAAAACAGTAATAAACTGACCGATTTTCTTCAGAAAATAGATGTGTCCCAGCATGCAAAGAATTACGAATCAAATACCGTTCATACTTTTACCATTTAGATTTTTTTTAAGAAATTTAGAACTTAATCTTTCACGGAATCTTTTTGGTCTTTTTCGGAGTAACGAACCAATGATCTCTAAATGCGCAGGTATCCTTCTGTTGATCAACAGCATGCGGCAGCTGTTCAAATCGTAAAATTATTTCCACAACTTAGTAATACGCGAGTCACACCAACTGCTCCTGATGAGGTTTGTTATTCTATGCTTATTTAATTTCTCTAATATAATTATAATTATTTTCATGCTAGTCATTTTTCTTTTGGCGCAACGGAGGCAAGGAAAAGGGTGCTCATACTGGCATGATATTTCATCGCATCCGGAATGTCATCAAACAGCTACCTGCAGAAAAACATAAATATAATCGAGGAACTATGCCTGTAGAAGAGTCCGTTTCAACTGAACTTGTAGAGCGGGCTCAATTGCTCCGAGTAATGCTTGCATCGGCATCAGTAGCAGAACATATTTGTGATGAAATGGACCGATGCTTTCCAGTCCTCAAACTGTTATTAAAAGAAAAGAAACCCGTTAATGATATCTTGGATATGTTTCCACACCTGTGTTCATATGAAGGATTGGTGGTAACATGTTTATTTTTTATTATTTACTATTTCACTTTATGGTATTCACGGAACATATGAATATTTATATCATATCACTTTTTCTAGATTCGTCAAATGTTTGAGAGATTGTATCCTAACAGAACAGAAGGTCTCAAAATCGAGGATGTCTTCTCTCAGTGTCTATCTTATTCACCGTCCAGATTCTCTAGAGTAGAAGATGGTGAGATATAATTTTTTTTAATTTAGCCCAAAGGTCTGTCATAAAATTTTAAATTTGTAAAACTATTCACAGATCACATTCGAGGATGCTTGAGAATAATTTCTCATATGCCAATTCGCGGACAAAAAAGAACGCTGGTAGGCTGTCCAACTGTAGGCGAAGAACATTCGGCTTCAATTTTAATTCGTTGGATTGGGGTAAATGCAATATAATATACATAAGGTTAGATGTAATGATTTTATATCATCATTAGGAGTGCTTAGATACATACATGGCATCCCCCGCAACTGATTCCAAACTACACATGGTGTGCGTAGCAAGCCCGATGAAAAGAGGAAATTATGCCGTCATTTGTGAGAAAAAAGTTATATTCGAGACTAACAATTCTATTCATGCAGTGGAAATTTTATTCAAATGCCACGCAGTTCTCGGAGTGGAGGTGCCACCTAATTTTAGAATGTTTTGGGACTTTCTGGCATGTGCCATATATAATATAATTCCGCACAGTCAGAGGACAACTGTGAATAGACTCGTCCAAACTTTTATTGAAGTTTCCCGCGCACGTATTGACAACAAATAAAAGGACAACTTTTTTATACAATACTTACTAAAAACCATAAAATTTAATAAACAGAAGTTTCTTTAATTATTATTGTAAAAATATTCCATAAGAAAAGAAAGACTGCATTGTGTTGTATCCAAAACAAAATTTTGACGGCCAATTTCTTCACTGGATGTAAACCGGTTTAGTTCCAGTTCAAATGCAACAATCGATCATGAACCAATTTAAATAGGAATCGGTTGTTGCATTTCTTCTTACAGAAACCATTCAGAATTGCAAGTCATAATCCGGATGGCTCCAGTCAGTATTCCGGCTCCAGTGACACAACCTATTCTAACTAGAATCGATTGTGTCACTGGAGCCGGAATACTGACTGGAAACAGCTGCAATTCCGGCTCATTTCCGGCTCATTTCCGGCTGAACTTTACTGGGTTTTAATGAAATCCCACTGAGACGTCCAAAAAATTGTTTCAAAATCGTTCAACACGGGTCCAACGATGGACGTTCGTTGAACGGTTATTTGGACGATGCCCAAATTGGTCCAACGAACGTCCTTCATTGGACGATTTTGAAACCAACCGTTCTTAGAGGAATATTGCACTCATAAATTGGGTAATATTCTACCCAAAAACTGAGGAATTACAACTGGCTTTGTTGTCTACTCAAAAATTGGGTAAGCTTCTGCTCATAATATGAGTAAAAATCGATCAATTTTTGGTTTTGTTGAAGTTCTACTGAACCCAAAATTTGAGTAATGTTCAACTCAAAGTCTGCGTAATAATTACTTAATTTTTGGTTTTGTTAAATTTGTACTGAACTCAAAATTTGAGCAATGTTGAACTCAAAATCTGAGTACTAGTGAAGCACTTTTGGGTTTAGTGTAGATAATATTGTACTCAAAAACCGAGTAATAATTACTCAGTTTTTGGTTCAGGCTGGCTTACTCAAATTTGAGTAACTCCGGAATTACTCAATTTAAGGGTTGTTCCACTTTATCTGGAAATGGGTGGGATTAAACTCATTTTTGAGTAACTTTTTACGAGCGTGTGGTCCAACGAACGTCCTTCACAGGACGATTTTGAAATCAACCGTTCTTAGAAGGAATTGTTCCCAGTTAAGCTCAGCCGGAAATGAACCGGAATTCTGGCTGGTTCCAGCTCATATTCCGGCTCCAGTGACAACCGATTCTAGTTAGAATCGGTTGTGTCACTGGAGCCGGAATACGAACTGGAACCAGCCAGAATTCCGGTTCATTTCCGACTGAGCTTTACCGGGGAGAAGTGAAATAAATGAACACAGAAAAAAATATCTCATATATAAATCATTTTGTCTCACCGTCTGGTAATTGTGTTTGTTGCTCATATTTTAGTGAGGTAAATATAAACAAAGTCACGGTTCAAAGCGGATGAAAACGAAAGGCCAGTTTGCAGGTACAAATAGTATACATTTTAACCAAGGAAATATACGGTGGCCAATTAATTATCACTAGGAATACATTTTATATTCATCAAAGTAGATATGAGAAAATGTATTATCTTGTTCTGCATATTTGTTTGCATTGTGCTGGTTAATTCAAAACCACATGTTAATAAAAGCCGCATTTGGGGACCAGGTATTGAGTTTGCGGACAAACTTCCTATGAATGCAAGATATTTTTTCATTGAACTCAAAGATATAGAAGACAAACTGTGAGTAAAATTTAAATTATTTAATATTCTATCTCCGAAACATTACAATACGAAAAATAAACGTATTTTTAGGATCACCGAGCCGGTGAAGTATGACATTCGATTAAAAGGACGATCTCGAATTGGTAATTGTCGCGTACGAATAGAACAAATAGATAGGTACGATGGGACAGCATTGATCCGCTATAAGCTGATGGAGACCTGTTGGGACGTAGAGATTTCAGTCCTTTTTGAGGATCAACATCTAGGTGATTCGCCTTACAATTTCGACGGCAAATTGTATATTGAAAACTGCAACTGCCCTCAAGGGACATTGGACCAGTGGCTTCAGCTGATCGATTGTCCTGTGAACGATCCTCAAATAGATAATGATTTGATACCGTTTCGAGCCGTGAACTTTTCAAACTTGAGACCCAGAATCATTGAACAGTATGACAAACCAGGAAGCGTCTCACTATGTAACTATGTTGTTAAAAATAACTTGGTTTATCGAACTTGCTATGGACGCTACACAGGATTTAAGATATACATGGATGCGATGTTGCTTTCTTTGGCTCGAAAAGCTTTGCTGCCAGACGTGGAGCTGTTTGTGAATTTGGGCGATTATCCACTGGTCACTAAAGGTGGTCATCGTCGCACTACCGGACCATATCCAATTTTTTCCTGGTGTGGTAGCGATGATACATTCGACATAGTAATGCCAACATATGACATCGTTGAATCCACCCTAGAGGCCATGAGTCGAGTATCGTTAGATATGCTTTCGGTACAACGAAAAGGTGTTTCGTGGGAACAGAAAATACCCAAAGCATTTTGGCGTGGACGAGACGCATGTCGAGAACGGTTGGATCTTGTTGGTATATCACAAAAGCACTCGGATCTAATAAATGCGTCGTTGACGAATTTCTTCTTTTTCCGAGACGAGGAAGAAGTTTACGGACCAAAGGTAGCCCACATTTCGTTTTTCGAATTCTTCGACTACAGATATCAAATCAACGTCGATGGAACTGTTGCCGCTTATAGATTTCCCTATCTACTAGGCGGAACGTCGGTTGTTTTCAAACAAGATTCCAAGTATTATGAACATTTTTATAGTAAACTGAAAAAGTGGAGGGAATACGTTCCATTCGACAAAAATCTGTCCAATCTGGTGGAAACTATTGAAAAGGCCAAAGAGAGTGACGATGATATGCTGCTAATTAGGGACAATGCCAAGATATTTGCTGAGCAGCATCTGCTGCCCAAATCGATATTGTGCTATTCTGCTCTCCTCTTAAGGGTATGTAGTTCGTCATGAAAATTAAAAAAAAAAGTAATATTTGTTTTTTTAGGACTATGCAAAGAACATTGTTAGCCCGATTCAGATATTACCAGGCATGGAATTGGCCGAGCAACCAGCTCTCTCATCAAACTGTGAATGTGATTTTAAAGACCATGCTGAGAATCACGATGAACTGTAATGCATTACCATGTTTGTTGGATTTGACCCTTAAATGGATTGAATTTCGGCAACGTACCAGATTTATCAAAAAAAAGTCAACATGGGGTATAAAATATCCTTGCGAAGTTGATGCCCAGAAAAACATGCATTTAGGGACTAAACATGATTTCTTCAGTAATTACAAATTTCGATGGCCAGGCCATCACATCAAAGATCTGATCATACAGTGATACCTCGCGTTAGAATGGGCATGTCACAAAACGTGTGTATGGATGGTCTTTTGCTAACTGTATGATTAGTTTCGTAGAACGAATTGTTTATTATTAAAAATTGTTTAGAAGTACAAATTGATATGGCTGAGATGGAGAACCAGTTGATACCTATTAAGTTTTTTTGATTATGCAGTTTTCAGCCAGTAAGCTGCCTTGTGCCTTGCTCTTAACGTAGGTACATTCCCCTGTAATAAGCGGCAATAAGTAAATACGATGAATGGACCCTTTCTAAACTTTAGTCAATATGGAAATGTCATCGGAAATAAGATCCTCGATTACTTATAACCACTCACTGTTTTGCAAAGAAAATTCAACATAAACTAATCAAAGTAATCCTCGATGTCGATGTTCGGATCCAGCAAGTCTTCCCCGTACGGCGTCAAATCCAGCTGATTTAGAATTAAATTTTCACACGTTTCTTCCAAACCCGTTTCGCCGATCAACATTGCTCCCTGCAGCCGTCCAGCTACCATAACAAGCTTGATGTATTCCAAACCAGGAGTCATCCTGAGCAACACTTCATACTTATCATCGAGTCCTTGTCCATTGTAGCGACCCAAAAGAACCACCTGATATCCAAACAATTGTGTCACGTGATTAAACATTTCAAAACAAAAATCTTGGTAAATTGTTTCGCCAGCCCGCTTAGCTGCCATGGCACGAGCTGCCATTGATCCCATCTGTCGAGCCTGAGTCCACAAACGCATCTGAAACCAATGCGAAGCATGGTCCCATCCAGCGTAGCACACGTCGCCAGCAGCATAAATGTCATCCACTGAGGTGGCCATTTCCCAATTTACGAATAGGCCTCCATCGGGTCCAAGGCGAAAGTTTCGGTCCGAACTAAAATTGATCGCTGGATTCACTCCTGTAGCAGAAACCACTAAGTCACATTCAATCACCTCTCCATCGGTAAGGCGAAGTTTTAAAGGATACCCTTCGGATTGTGTCTGAATTTCTTCGACTTCGGCTTTGTAATGTATTTGCACCGAACCAGGCACATTCTGCAACTTTCCAGAAATATCAACCGTTTTATGCCAATCCGGACCTAGAGCAGCCCCTCGTTTCGCAGTGCTTGACTCAGCTTTCTCTTCCGAATACCTCATGCGTTTGATAATGGCTTTCTGTTCGCCTTTGCAACTCAAACGATCTTGAAAAAACTTCGCCGCAGCGGAATCAACAAACGTCGAACTAATGTATTCGTCCTTGATGACCCAATGCACCTGGACACCGGTCATTTCGTATACTATTTCCGATGCGATTCCACCATTTCCTACTACCACAAGACGAGTGGCTTCCTTGATTCGATTTTGAAACTGTTCTACTGATTCAGTGTCACGGATTCCAATCACGTTTGGATTACCAGCTGCTTGCTCGATCAACTTAGGACGAGCTCCCACACAAAGACAAAGATAGCGAAATGTGATCTTGTTTCCATTAACTGTTTGAATAAAGTGGGATTCGCTTTCAATTCTAATCAGTTGATCCTCCAACACCCGAATGGCTCTATTCAGCGAAGTTGCTTGCTTCTCCTCAACATCAAAACGTGTGAGAACTTTTCCCAGCGAAACGAGATTGGTAGCCGCCTTTACTAAAGATGATTCAGTAATTAATATGATGCTGTCTTTAGGATCCGCAAAAACGAGCAGCGTTTCTGCACAGGAAACACCTGCTATCCCTCCTCCAACTACCAAAAAAGTGCAACTAATTTCCGTCATTCTTCTCTGTTCTTTTCTAAACTAATTTGCTTCTATTCAATTTATAAAACTAAGCACTAAAGTACTTACAGACGATTATGGTTTTTGGTCGGCATAGTACTCGGAGTAGTCGTAGTTGCGAAAAGGAACATCAAACGTTATCAAACCGTAGTCCATAGCCCGCTCGACGGCTACTAGAAGTTCAAGGTGTTTCTTCTGGCAGAGGCCGGTGATTTGGTAACTCAGAACCTTTCCACTCTGAGGTGAAATAAACTGCTTAATCAAGTTCTCATTCCTATGGTCCAGCACTAAATATTCATCTCGGCAGATGGGACAGGGGTTGCCGGTAGAAATTTTTCCCTGGCGAATGCACGTCTTTCGAGTTTTCTTAGGCGGGTAGATTCCTTTGTGATTTCGGCGGTAGTTTTTCCAAACGGGCTCCCCCTGGTAGGTCTGCTGATACGCTTCACTCGCCAAATACCGAATGCTTGTTTCTACTGGAATGATTCGGGTACGATCTTTTCGATCATCGACGTTTCCTTCTCCGGTCGACTGATCTGCTGCTTGCTCTTCACCCTTAGCTTCCTCCGAAATGAAACGTGATGACGACAAGAAGAACGTCCGAATATTATTTGTTTGGATTACTTGGCGATATGCGGACAAAATTGGACTTCCCACTGCTCTGAATAATGACATTTCTATACTTCTATTGCGAAATATTTACTCGGTGAGATGACGTAATAGAAAAGACGAACCTAAAAAGGAAATATTTCATTCATGTTTCTTTACTGAAATAATAACAAATGTTGGCTAAGATAAAGTCCAATTACTACAAAATAAGTACAAGAAGTAAATACTTACCAAGAGTAGAATATAAGCACCGTAGTAACAGCGGAAACCCAACCAAACATGTGCTGTTTATTTGCGTTAAGGGAATCGCGAGAAGAAATCCTTTTGTTTTTATTGTTTCGTTTTCCATTTCTCACATGCAGGGATGCCAGATATGAAGACATAACATCATTTTAAATACGTCCACCCAGTTAAACTCATTCCGGAACCGGTTCGGATTTCTGAATGGAGTCATTATGGATTCCAAATCAAATCCCTCTAAGAACGGTTGGTTTCAAAATCGTCCAATGAAGGACGTTCGTTGGACCAATTTGGACAACGTCCAAATAACCGTTCAACGAACGTCCATCATTGGACCCGTGTTGAACGATTTTGAAACAATTTTTTGGACGTCTCAGTGGGTATAATCAGTTCTAGGTCAATTTTTCAGAAGGGCGTTACAGCAAAATGTAAACAAACTGTTTTTATGCTTATTATTAAAGCTTATGCATATAAATATCACTGTACATATAAATTATTATGGAAATATGATTTAACAATCATCAAAATAAGATTTGTAAAATGGGCTTAATTCAACTTTGTTTGAAATGAAATCTGTTTGTTGATACGGCCCTTCCGTTTAAATCCATGTTTTAACTTTTATTTAACTATATTTTCTTTTATAATACTTTTATAAACTTTGTGCAATCGTATTAGCTAATAATGATAGAAACAACTGTTGTCACTGAACCCGCCCAGTTACCATGTCTAAAAGCAAAAGGTCTGGCAGATGATTGTAGCTATCACCAATACGCAGAAGAAATGTTTAATAGTGTATGTGATTTTTCCGTTTGTTTACATCACCGATAGCAAAAGTGGAACGTGCTGACGTCACTCCGTGTGTTTTGATTAATGTTCGCCTGCTGCCATTTTGGAACTCAATAACGTCTTCACTGGTTGCTTCGGGATTGTTTACCTTTTTTACGTTACTAGCTCAGGCAAATCCCTTTATCTGCCAGACCTTTTAATTTACGTCATTGGCCCAGTTAAACTCATTCCAGAACCGGTTCGGATTTCTGAATGGAGTCAGTATGGATTCCAAATCAAATGCAACAACCGATTCCGACTCAGAATCGGTTGTTACATTTCAGTTGGAATCCATACTGACTCCATTCAGGATTCCGAATCAAATTCCGAATAGTTTGACCGGGCGGAATATTAACTAGATCCAACCAGAATTCCGGATAAACTTTACTGGGAATGGACCCTCTAAGAACGGATTATAACTACTAGAGGGAGCAAAGCGCTACAGTCTCCATGTATTCACGGACTGAAACATCGCTCTGTAGCATATTGTATCCCATTACTTTGACATGTATGTACTCGGGGCAATATGTGTCAAACTAATGGGCCTATCATATAATCTCTTTTCATTTCTTACATTTTGTAAACAATTTTATGCGGAAATATGACTGGTTTCTGGTAGAATTCTTGCTCAACATCACCCAGTTAAACTCATTCGGGAACCGGTTCGGATTTCTGAATGGAGTCAGTATGGATTCCAACTCAAATGCAACGACCGATTCCGTCTCAATCGGTTTTAGAATCGGTTGTTGCATTTGAGTTGGAATCCATACTGACTCCATTCAGGATTCCGAATAAAATACCGAATGGTTTGACCGGGCAACAGCCGACCTCAAATCCATGGTCCCCAGTCAAACCATTCCGGAACCATCAACGAATCCAGTATGGAGTCCAAGTAAAGTTCAGCCCGAGTTCTGGCTGGTTCTATCTAGTATTCCAGCTCCAGTGACACAGCTGATTCTAATTAGAAACGGTTGTGCGTTACTGCCCCCTAAGAACGGTTGTTTTTCCAATCTCCAAATGAAAGACGTTTGTTGGACGACCACCGACGAACCGACGTGACAGAGGCATTCTAAAGGTGCTCCATACAAAATAACGATTGTTTTTAAATGACGCGATCGCTACTGTAAAATTACGACAGATTGCTCCGCCATGCAGGGATACCAGGTATAATTTTCAAATATCTTCACATTTCATAAAAAAAATGTCTTCATTTTTCTTCAACGGCCAGGATTCTGAATCGGTTATTGATTTTGAGCCAGAATTCTGCCAAAAATTAGTCAGACATCCAGAAAAAAAATTGTCTTCAAAATGAAAAACACGTCTTCACAACATTTTAAATGTCTTCAAAATGAAGATAAATCTTCAAATCTGGCATCTCTGCCGCCATGTTTTCCCACTGAGAAGTCCAAAAAATTGTTTCAAAATCGTTCAACACGGGTCCAACGATGGACGTTCGTTGAACGGTTATTTGGACGTTGTCCAAATTGGTCCAACGAACGTCCTTCATTGGACGATTTTGAAACCAACCGTTCTTAGAGGGTTGAATCAGGACCCGGTAAAGTTCAACCGGGAATTAACCGGAATTCTGGCTGGTTCCAGTTCGTATTCCGGCTTCAGTGACACAACCTATTCTAACTGGAATCGGTTGTGTCACTGAAGCCGGAATACGAGATGGAACCAGCCAGAATTTCGGTTCATTTCCGGTTGAGCTTAACTGGGCTATGCATGTTTTGGGGTGCCCGCCCTGGATGTAGAAATAGCCCGCCAGAACAAGTCCAAAAATAAACGTCAAAATATTCAAAAAAGTGGAAAAAGTTTTGTATTTTAACGTCCAATACGCGTGCATAATTTCCGTTGTACTCTAAAAATCAGATAACGTTTCGATTAATCGATTAACATAGTTGCTAATACATCACACACTCTACCATAATTGTAAAGGTTTTCCGGAATATGGAGGTTTACGAGTTTGAAAAGAGTCTACTCACTCGACTACAAGAAGCACACGACATTCTTAGCGCCCGCGGAATTCCGATAGTGGCATCCGCTGTTCGAAACGAATGGGCTAACTACATTGAAATAGCAATAGAACCAACGGGATGGCAATCACTCTGGCGAATTCCGCGGGTAGTTTGTGAGGAACTTTCAGTTAAATATCCAACCGTCGTGATGGGGACCGTAGAACAGGTTAGTTTGATGTGTTATAATAGATACCGATTGACGCAATATTTACGTTACAGGTGCTGTTTGATGAATTAAAAGCTATATTCCTAATTGAAGCGGTTCAGGATGACGTGCATTTGCCGGACAAACAGATAGTGTCTTTAGAGGAACTTTGGCCGCTGAAGGAGCAGGAAAACAATGCTCTAAATGTTGATCGAACGGCAAATTGTTTAGATCAGTTGAGGTTTTTCTATCAACACATTTGGATGCCGTGGGATAACGACGATGATGACGAACGGAATGACTGGGCTGAAAAACATTTGGAAGGAAGGATCAAATTTTACTATGACTTGAAGAATAAGAGCATGTCGAAGCGATTATCATCGCATATTATGGCTTTGCTGGCCGAGGCTAACTATATTCAAAAAAAGAGAGAGATGCTAGATGCGGAAGAAGAGGAAAACAAAAATCAGTCTGACGATGAGGATTTGCTTCGACAAAATAAAGCCAGTGATTTGATGGAGATTTATCTGAGATTGAACTATATTAAGAACGAAGTTGAAATCTTGGAGAACCCAGCGATGAGAGAAATTTATGAAAAGGTTCGATTTTCGGATGAAATCAGCTATTTTGAAAGATCAAATGTTCATAATGAAGCTTCTGCGGATGTTTTCGTTGTAACTCACATCGGAACAGTGGATCAACAAATCGAATACTTGACCAAAGCGAAGTTGACTATTGATGAGAATAAAGTCGTCCGGATTTGTGATTCCCTCCAGGGGGCTTTAGAAAGGTGCAAACCTTCTGATAAACTTTATTTGCCACCTGGTAGGCATTTAATCAAGTTTCTAGAATACCTCAACAATGGGGGAGCGATAAGGGCAATCAGTCCTGTTCGTTTCGTGGAAATCTTTGAAAGTAAAAAGATGGAGTCGGTTGAAGAGAAAGCTATTATGAGTTCCAAAGATGATAATAGTGTGCTGATTACAGTCGACGGAGATTACTGCTTTGAAAATGTAATGCTGGACTGTATCAATGTTCGTACCGGTGTGCTAGTGAAACGGGGAAATGTCACGTTTAAAAACTGTTACTTTATGGGAGATGCAAATTCAACGACAAAGCAGGGCATTGTTGTTTTCGGTATAATTTCGCTCTGAAGCAAGTGTTGTACGTGTAACTGACATCTCTTATTTTCAGGCAATTCTAGTATTCGTTTCGATGATTGTGTCATAAAGGATTTTTCAGTCGGCATTTATTCGAATCATAATTGTAGGATTCTACTTTCTAACAGTATCATTCACAATTGTATCAACGGCATCGAGGTTCTGCATGGTTGTACTGTTAGTTTTCTTTCGTCCAAAATTAACCAATGCAAAGACTACGGAGTTTCGCTGGAAGTTGATGATCTACAAACCTTCAGCACAGGTGAAACTTGTTGCACTTACAGCGACTACAACCAAATTGAGCGCCCGGAGTTTAAGTTTGAAGGATCGTGCCTTTTTAGTGGCAATGGAAGATCAAATTTCGTGATTTTCAAAAGCAATAATGGTGAATTTAACAATTCGTGCTTTGTCGAGGAGCAGCGTCAGGAAAAATGTCGAGATTCGTTGAACCCCGCTATGGTGGCTAATGTAAGTAGCACTCTTTTCTATACAGCACTTGAAGCCGACAGTTCAGATCACTCTTGGAAACACTTGTCAAGATCCATCGGATCAGACGACCGTGACGGTACGGACGAACTGAACAACGGACATTTAACCGAAAGCATGGACGAAGAAATATGTCAGTCCAGATGTGATCCCGATGAAAAATCTAATTTATTAGAAGGTTTAGTTTTAAGCGAGTGTGAAGAGTCGTCGGATTCTGTGGAGGAATCGCTCGAAATAATAGAGATTAACGATACTGTAATAGATGTTGATTAGTCTAGTTGAATAAAATGGAATGTTTGATTTGTGCTCGTGACATGGGTGTTCTAATATTTCAGAGCTGAATTTAGTAATGTTCCAGATCTTTTGTTCAACTGACTCAAATTGTACACGGTAGCACGTTCTGGGTAAAATAATGGTTATAAAGAGTTTCGTCAATTTAAATTTGACATTTTTTTGAGAAAACGCTAGCAGTCACCTTCAAATTAGTTATGGAATTTGCGCTACGACTTCGTCAAATCAGACACTAACTTAGGCACAGGAGTAAGCTAGCGCCGAATGGCTTGAAATGACTTTTATGCCTCGCTGAAAACCAGTTTTTGGATTGCTGGTGGCCAATTAGCCGAAAACCGGGTTTCATCTAGGTGAAGAAATTGGCCGTTTGTGTTTCCGACCAAACCTCTAGTCCTGCAGTGATATTCCGCAAGAAAAGGAGTGCTGATGAGAATTAATGAAGTCGAAACTTGGTTTAGCCTAACAAATGACGATTGACCATTGGCTCTTTGAAATGATTTTCTCAGTCACTGTGTTTTTTTAGAGTTGAATGCGCAGTGGATCAAATGGTGTCAGGCCATTTGGCATAAGCCCGTTTGGTATACAGTCGTTTGGCATACAGTCAACTGGCATTTGGCGTATCGGGCGTTTGGCATAATAGTCATTTGGTATAAGGGTCATTTGGAATTAGCACGAGAAGATAAGCGCCCTAGCTACATTAGACGGTAGCAAATAGTTTTTTATGATTCTGTCACGTTCGCCCGAATGACATTCGCCCGAAAGCCATTTACCCGAAGGACATTTGCCCGAATGTCACATAAACCCGAATGTCATTCACCCGAATGCCACGAACACCCGAAAGACATTCGCCCGAATGCAACATAAACCCGAATGCCATTCGCCCGAATTCCATATACCCGAAAAACATCGAAATGTCAATCGAAAAAATTTAATTTATTAAGATGAAATACAAATTTTATTACATTTGATGCTATGAAGAAATTAACACTAAAGCTATACCAGTCAAATAGTTAATCCAATCACCTGGTTTGTATGATTTAACTAGGGTTTCCAGTTTTAGGTCCTTTCGTGAGTTCTTTTTAGACTTTTTAGCTGTTGCTACCGCTTGTAGTGTGCGTAAAACATACGTACTAGGGTTTTTCTCTTCAAGCTGCAACTGCTTCAACACACCATAGAATTTCCACGGCTTAACAAATCGTTCCATTTATTGTGCTAGTCTTCCACATTATTGGTGGTTCTAGGAATCTTTGTCGATACATTTTCGAAAACTGACCACGAAGCGGGGGGCAAAGAAGGGTTATCGAGAAACTTTTTGATTAGTTTCCTTCCTACCAAAAATACATTTTTTACTAATATAATCCAAAAAATCGTCGAGAGCCTTTGGACAACTTTTCCTCAATTTTTCGAGTGCCATTGGAATACCTTGATGGGGCAAGAAATCCAAGAAGTTATTGAACTTGTTTGTAAATTAGTTGTATTCGGTGATCTTCCGAATATTTTGTCTGACGACGTTGTTTTATTTTTCTGAAAAAACTTTGGTTTAGATGGAAGAATCATCCGTGAATTAGGTGAAAGAATCATCCTGTCTCGAAATCCAATATTACGTAGAGAGCTATTTGATATATAGAGTCAAGAAATTGCTCTTGTTTTGAAAGAAGGAATCAACCCTTATGTTTGAGTATACCGGGCAAACGAGTGGATCATTAGTTTCTTTGCAAACTTATTTGGCATGCAGATCCAAGGATTTGTCATGTATGAAAGAAGCAATCAACCCCTAATTGTGGGAAAAGAGCTGCTCATGTTTAAAAGAAGGAACCAATCCCTAAGTGTGAGTAAACCGGGCAAACGAGTGGATCACCGGTTTGATTGCGAGCGCTATTTGGTATACAAACTCAAAGAACTGCTCATATTTAAAGAATGAATCAACCCCTATATTTCAGTAAACCAAGTATACCAATGGATCACAGGTTTGCCGAGTAGGGACCTCCGCTTCGGTTCCTCGACCTCGGTAATTGTGACAAAGCCGCATCACACTAGCTTCGTCACATAACATTTATGAGCTACTGTTTACTAACGGTGTTGTGCCAAATGGACTTCCACCATGCAAGATATAATTACTAATTTAATTGATTCAATTCGTTAACGGAACATCTTAATATATATTTACCTCGATCGATGGTGTTTCCGAAAGATTTCTTATTATTTTGTCCGGTTTATCACAAGATTTCACCGCTCGAGCTGACAACTGCGTCCTATATGCATCAGTTTGCACCTGAAGAGCATTTGTGGCGTTGGCAACAGAACCTCAGTGAAGTCAGATAGAACACCTAAAGCGATGTCGCATAGCGACATTGGTCAGTGTACGGTTGACTAATGTGGCTACGCCACATCGCTTTCTGGTGCACTGTCCGACTTCGCTGCCACTCAGTCGGCTTTAAACTAGCTATAGCCCCTATGTTTGAGTAAACCGGGCAAACAAGAGGATCACAGGTTTGCTTATAACTCCGGCGACGGGAGGATCAACGCCTCGTCCAACGGAACCTCAGCGGCTTTGCGCCGCTTCGGATCCTTGGCCTCGGATATGCGGCCAAGCCGCATCACACTAGCTCCGCTGTATAAGCTCACTTGTTATTGTTCAGTTTATGAAACTTTGGTTAAAGATTTCACATTTCCCGTTCGGATTTGGTTTATTTAGGTTAAAATACATCCTATTGGCAAAAAACCGCATTAAAGTCGGACTTCTATCACTAAAGTCACTAAACTAGACAATTACCGATTTTATATTATGCTTGAGTGAATGTGGTATTCGGGTTAATGACATTCGGGCGAGTGGTCCATTCGGGTTTATGGCATTCGGGTAAATGGTCCATTCGTGTTAATGACATTCGGGTAAATGGTCGATTCTGGTAAATGGTTTTCGGGCGAACGTCATTCGGGTAAATGACTTTCGGGCGAATGTCATTCGGGTGAATGTGATAGAACCGGCGTAGCCACATTAGGCGGTGGCAAGTATTTTTCAAATTTATTTATTGCGTTGGAAGCGACAGTACTTCGCAAGTAAACCTGTAATCGCAACATGATTTTCTTAATTTTATAATTAATAAGTATTCGTTTCAGTACAGTGATTATGCCAAATAACCATTATTCCAAATGACTTGTATGCCAAACGGACATTATGCCAAATGACCGTTATGCCAAATGACTTTTATGCCTAATGACCTTATGCCAAACGACCTTATTCGGTCGATTGGTCTTCTCCAAGAGCAGAGGCTAATATCTCTCAAGTATTTAATAAAATAAAATAGGTTTTACACCATTCATTTCCACTATGTGCATTGTGAAAGGGAGATTGGGAGTTTTAGTAGAACTAACAAACAACAAAGTCCGAGTCTCAAAACGTGAGCTAGTTGTAGTATTGGATGAAGAATTCCTTTAGCTTGACTTTTACCAGAAGTGGAAAATGTTAATATAAACCACAACTATGGTGAAAATTGTTGGTAAAGTCTAAAGAGTGAGTCTAGTTATGTAAGGTATGCTAGCTAAGCTCGATGGACTATCCAAGTCAGTCTTGGATCACATACGTTTGGAGCATCAAATGTAGCTTCAAGCTGTTCTCAACCCCGATTTGGCAGTTTTTACGACGCCACCCACGTTAAGGCTTGGTAAGGCCAAACTAGAGTAGAAGGGGGTACATTATGGTTGTTTGACGTATCCTTGATGGTCACATCATTAGCGTTTCTGTATTAAAATCGTCAGACAGTCTTTGTTGATTATAAGCTGAAGGAATATGTATAAAGTGGTATATAATGTCTTTTTCCCCTCAGATAAAGGGTGTTCAATAAAAAATGAGATTGATTTCAATACCTTTCTGTAATTAAAGTAAAGAGCGTATTGTTTCCCACCAAGAGAATTGCTCTCTGGACTCCCTAGAAATGGATGGCATGTTTATTTTCGGTCGGATGCTGTCAGTTCAACCGAAGATGGAGTCGAAACCGCAAGCACTCCGCGAGCATGTTGTACGGTTTTACAAAACGTACTGTCATCGGGGGAAAAAGTTTACGGTAGACCATTTTCGAGACGAAAACGTGCTCGTGAGTACAGTTTACCGGATCCTGCAATCCCTGAGCGTGGAGCGGAAGGCCGGTAGCAACCGTTCGGTGAAGATATTGACGAAGAAGAAGAAGGAAGTGTTGAAAAAACTGTTCGACAACAAGGATGGAACCAGTTTGCGTGATGCCGGTCGAAAATATCACTGCTCCCATGCCTTGTTTCACTGAACCCTCAAGATAGAGGACATCATCTATAGGAAGAAGACTCGGTCCCCCAAGTACACGGAGGAGCGGATAACGATCGTGAAATCGCAGTGCCCGTGGATGACGAATAACTACCGCGGGACATCGTTTCGTGCTGGACGACGAAAGTTACTTTCCGCTCTCGAGACCCACATTCCAGAAATGACAGCTACTATTCCAGCGACAAGTCGGCTACACCCCCTGAAATAAAACATAAATTTAAGCAAAAATTTGAAAAAAAAAGTTATGCTGTGCATCGCCATATCGAACAGAGGGATTTCAAAGCCGTGGTTCAAGCCGAGCGGTCTGGCCACAACTCAACAAGTGTACCAGGAGGAGAGTCTTGAGAAAATTCTTCGGCTATTCTTAAAGGAGCATCATGCGGATGGGAAGTACGTCTTCTGGTCGGACAAGGCGTCTTCCTATTACGCCAAGAAGATGCTGGAGTATCTTGAGTAGAAAAGTTGACCACCAGGATCCGTAAGTGTATCCGAAAGATACAATCGACTTACGACGTCGACATGGTATCGAGTTTTAAAAGACGGATTGAGACACTTACTACCACTGAAATGGAATCTGTAAAGAGCACTAACACATATATTATAATTCCTGCTAAAACATCAGGAACTGTATGGGAAGGTGCTGGGCCTGTGGTCTTCGACTGGCATGGTCCATACTCTTTGGTTCGGATGTCTCCATGGCTGGTTGGAAGACGTCTGTTCCTACTTATAAGTGGATAAATCAATTCGCTTGGGTGGGAGGAAGTGTGGACCCTATCTACTGTCGACTCTTTTCACTTTGGGTATGAGGCTAGTTCAGGAAAGGAGTGCATGACTGGTCCCTAAGAGAAAGTCTAAGAGAAATTCAGGACTTGTTATTTTGATGATTTATATCGGCCAAGCACACCGGCTCTTGGAAATGCTGAATAGCCTTATTCGACTTAAGTTTGCGGTGATCGTGGAAAATAACTCATGTACTTTATAGGCAGAAATTCTCTTTGTAAAACTTTAAAATGCCTTAATCCGTCTAGTTACTCAACAAAACAACAGAAAACAAAAATTTGCCTGATCCATATCCGAATATTTATCAATATAACTAGAATATGGATAATTGAATAATTCTGCTGTAAGATGAAAGTGAAACAGCACAGTTCTAGGAAAAAGCATTCGCGAGTAAAGACTAACACTGCTAGTATTTTTACCGTATCAATTAATAGTCGATTGATCTGCTTCGGACCTAGGAGACAAAATAAGTTTAGAAAGAAATAGTCCACCACCCAACAGCATAAATCCCTGCTAATACGGGAGCAACGGTACGCTCACCGTAGATCCTACCAACTCGAATAAAAATGTGAATGGTGAAAACACGAGCACCTGCTTCCCAGTGCTGGTCCCGTCAGGAAAAGTTCCGCTTAGCTGTGATACGCCCCCGCGGCTGCTGGTGTGAGAGATCCTGCTTCTTCTCGGGTAAGCTCGTACGATAACTCAGTCCGGAACTGTCCGCTGTTTGTATATCTCTGCAACAATGCCGTCGGAAGTTATGGAAACATCTCCGCGATTAACCAAGAAGACTTGATCGGAATAGAATTCAGAAGAGAAGGTGGTGCAGTTAACACGGACCAGCCCTCGTCTAGCCTCCACTCTACCGCCTTTGACATCAAATCAAAAGCAATGGCCATCCAGTGGAACACAAATGGCCTGTGAGGATACCTTGGCGACCTGCAAAAGATTATTGCTAAGACTCAGCCCATCTGCCTGGAGTCACAGGAGACACACATCCGGAATCAGACGGATCCGGCATCGTGGTTTGGACACCGGTTTTCGTAGGACGCCGCCAACGGGGCTAACATCTACTGGACGGTGGGCCTGACCACTCGGGTTGATACACCATCCTGACCGTTATCTTTGGATACCGAACCAATAGTCACCGCCCGGAGGATCGAATATCAAGCTCAGTGCACCATCATATCCCTGTATATTTCCGGCGGAACTCGGAATGTGGGTTGCAAACTCCAACGGTTCATGGGCCAAGTTGAGACCCCATTCATCATGATGTGGGGGTTACGTCTGTGCAATAGAACAGGAAACGACATCGCCGGAGTAGTCGAAAACAACGACGTCGTCGTTCTCAGCAAAGGCAGCTCAACATTTATCCGCGGACAGACGGAATCCGCCATCTACGTCACTATCTGCTCGGAAGTGTTGGCAGGATGTAGTTTGTAGGTGGACTGTTCTTGCCGACCCACGTACGCCCAGACGCCAACCTGCAACGAAGAGACCGTTGACGACCTTATAAATCGGGACAAGTCATAGACTTTGAACGAACTCATCAAAACCTTCAATAGGGCTGCTGTTTCCTACATTCCCAAGACAAGTGGTAACCATACCCGACAAGCATTGCACTGATGCTGCCCAAAAATCAAGAGAGCCACCAGGGCACACCGAACTGTGAGCTTCCGTGGACGACCCACACCGAAACCAGCGAGCTGATGACTTCAGAAAGGCCCGGATAGCGATGAAAGAGGCAGCTAGGTAGGCACTTCGCTTCCCTCCCAGCTGGTAAGTAAAGGGCGGAGAACAGGCCATGGCACGCGCTGAAAGCGTAATTACACACTCCTGAAACACAAAGCACATTGCAACAGGAAGGCCGATCCTGCTTGACGGGCGGTCGTTCCCTACCGTAAGGAACCGAACCCTGGGAATAATCATGAATCGTCAGTTCACTTTCGCGCCACACTTCCGGTGGATCAAAGCCGACTACTGGAGCCGGCTGGAACTAATCAAAATAATCAACTTTCGGCGGCACAAGCGCTGCAATATTCACACTGCATTGAACATTAGCCAGGTGCTAGTCCACACTAAGATATTCTACGGGATTGAGCGAACGTTCGCGCTGCCTGTGGCCTGCTAACCAGCAAGCCTGCTGATTCTACCCCTTGGATTGGTGGATGTATCTACCACCGATCACCCGCTTATGCTGAGCACGTGACAGGACCTGGCACGCCCGCGTATTCAACCTGAACACAAGTCTATACTGTCAGAACTGAGGGCCAGTGCTGCTGGTAGTGAAGCCAGAGCCAAATACAACCGACTGATGGCCACCACCGACCAGGAGAAAATACCTGGCCAATAACCCGAGCATACTATTTTTTGGTATTCATACCAAAACTTGGTATTAAGTGATTATCATACCTGATTGTGGTATTAAGCAGGTATTGAAGAAACATTTTTCAATACCTGTTTAATACCTCAATGAGGTATAATACTTTATTTTAGTATTATTTATGTATTCCAGTGATATTTGCATATACCAAATCAATACCTTATTGAATACCTCCATAGAATAAATTTTGATATTGGAAGGATGAAAAATGTTTTATTATTATTCAGGTATTATAATAATTCGTTTCAATATCAAATAGTCAGAACATGTCTGTGTTATTATTTTTGGTTTTTTACCTCTTATGTAGAGCTTATTAACACCATATTGTGGTATACAGTCCAGAGCTCAAAAAAATTGACATCGCTGCATGAACTTGAAAGAAAACGAAATTCAATTCATGCCCGCTACGATGAATGAAATTTTTTATTCGTTTCCGTCGTCATTCGTTCTCCCGACGCAGCGCTTTCAGGTACGGACATGTTCGGTTTCAGAAGCAAAGTGAATTTTATTTCTATGCTAGCTCTGAGAGGGATTATTGAGCAAAAGTGCACCAGATATAGATTACGCAGTTCACTTATGCTCGAAAATGTAGAAGATGGTAACTTCTGCCTTCAAACTGTCGACATAATAACAAATGAATGCTTTGGTTGGTGAATGAATTTATATTTCCTCTGCACTCAAGCGTTCGATTCTGCATGAAATTTCAGTCAGTTGGAAAGTGAATGAATGAGGGAAGCGTTGAATCTGAATGTCGGTTTCAGTAAATGCAAGCAGAAATAGGTAGCTGATTTTGAAATTTCGTAGCACTGATACAGTCATTGGTATGGAATACCTGAATCTTGTATTCCGCAGTTATTTTCTTCTGCTCGGGTTCTGACGCGTCCCACGCGACTCGTAGCTTATTGTCGAACATTGTCGCTAACATTTGTTCTCCAAGCCCATCCGCCAGCCAGTCCTAGTGCTTCAAGACTTCATCGTTTTTGATGCAGGTGTTGATCATCTTTCTCGTGTTGGCTGCATTCTTTTGACCAGCCTTCGGTATGTTGCACAGGTTTTCAACGTGCCTGTCAACGGCACGTTTATAGTCGCATCATTGTGTGGGTACCAACTATGTGGCATCATAGTCATTGTTATTGGTCAATGATACCTGCTGCTCGCCCAATGAGGCTACTTTGCGTAGGATCCATTAAAGATCGGCAAGGGTGTTTGCAGCGGGGGTAGATTGCGGGGTCTGCCTTAGCGACTTCCGCCTTCATCATTATATCGATCCGCATGCACAACTAAAAGGCAATATCGTAAAGTGACTCGAGTTCGATGTAACTCGATTTCTTCCTTTTGACAATTTGTAGAGTGCGGTAGCTCGTAGATCTAGATCTGAATTTGGATACCATTGCACTACTGACAACTGTTTTCTGTCATCTTCTGGTGAAGCTGGAGAAAATAAATATTTCTAATTCATATTCTCTGGCTCACCAATTTTGGTGTCATCTATTGTCAGAACAGGAACTTGAAAATTACGAACAGCACGCAGAAATTTATTTATGCATCGGTAGCATACTTTTCTATCTGCCTCTCGTTTCTTCTGCTGTAAATTTTATGCATTGGACTTATTCGGTCTATCCACTCATTGAATGCTTACTAGAAGTATATGCACATTTTTATTTCTCAGTGAGGATAATATTGACCGCCAGGCTAGGGGCAGACTTACTTTTACTGCCACCTATTGCAGCAGGAGCACCCTCCATAGCACTGGGTAGTCCTTACACTTCAACTTGATCAAGCATTACCCACTTATCATAATCAGCATGTCATTGTACGAGGGGCCAAAAAGGAGTTGGGCGACCGGTAAGCAATTTCGCTTGCACGTATCATGGGGATGTTCAAGAATCTCCTTCCAATAACAAGATCATATGAATAAGTCGCAATGCAAGCCGTTGATGTGAAAGGTAACCCCAATAGGTGGGGAGAAGAGCCCGCCCAATGTCCACGAAATGTTAATAACAGGGAGCTAGCGACTCTACTCTCCCTGTCCAAATCGCTTCGATCAGGTACCCTGATGGTCCCTCCCAATCCCCTTTCGTTATATTTTTTTTCAATTTGTTTATTTGATAAGGCACGTATGCGTTAGCTTAAAGGTGCCATTTTTTCATTGTTTTACATTTTGAATTTCTTAAAACTAGGGGGTTACACATTTCAATATTATTTTGTTTTATATAATGAAACTAAAAAAAAAAACTTTGCAGCTAACTTATACATATAAAAGAGGGTATAATATAATATTCGTAAGATTTGGGGGACGGGTCATTTTGTGTGTTCTTTGTATAGTAATTCACTTTATGATTTTTAGAAGGGAGATTGTAGGAGAAATTAATTATTAACTAAGCGGAACATTTTACAAGCTTATTAACTAGAAATAACTAGAAAGAGTGGTTCAAGATTAAGGAGAATTAATTAGGGCTATTTTAAAGTAGTGGTACTGTTGGGCATTCCTAACGAGATTAAATATTGATCAACTAAAACTAAGCACTTAAGTTTTGGGAATATATTCAAGGGGAGAAGGGGGTGAAGTCATACATCTGTGTATCAGAGACATGGGAGGGAGAGCGGTCAAGGCTGAAGGGGGGGGGGGGGGGGGGGTGAGATATAAACTTTCAGTTTCCGGCATCAGGAATTAACGGCCAGGATTACAGATTCGAACGGATTGATCAACTAACACTAGAAGATAGGGGGGCACATAAGTTTTGGGAAGATATTCAAGGGGAGAAGGGGTGAAGTCATACATCTGTGTATCAGAGACATGGGAGAGAGGGTGGACAAGGCTGAAGGGGGGGAATATAAACTTTCAGTTTCCGGCATCAGGAATCAACGACCAGGATTACAGATTCGAACGGATGTATCAAGTATTGGGACGCCGGGCGGTTTTCCTCGAGCCGGCAGGGGTTCCTCCAGACGATTTCGTAGTACGGCTCAGATACGGATCGGAAACACACCGCGCTGCGCGTGTGATGTTTTACTGTAGATCTCGTGTTGCTGGTTCATTCGACAGATGTTTTGTCTCGTCTTGGAGTCGTATCAAACCATCGTTGGGGTACGGTAGGCGGAAGAGGGCACTTCTGGGAATGATAAGAGAAAAGATAGGGGTATTTAAATTTGGATATTGATGGTTTTGAGGAACGTGTATATAAGGGACATGTAGAGAATATCGCGGCTTGCTAGTACATCTCGAACCGGGACATTGGGTGATCTTCCTCGGGCCCGAAGGGAATCGAATAGTTGAGATCTGGCAGAACAGTACTCGGCGCATGCCCAAACAACATGTTCGATTTCGTGATAACCGTTGCCACAAGCGCAGATACCGCTATCCACGAGCCCAATACGCCGGAGATGTGCGTCCAGCGTGTAGTGATTGGACATGAGCCGAGACATCACGCGAATGAAATCCCGACCCACATCCATCCCTCTGAACCAAGGCTTCGTCGATACCTTAGGGATTATCGAATGTAGCCTTCCCAGTTCACCATTGCTCCATGAAGTTTGCCAACTTTCGAGGGTTCTCTGATGAGTGATACTGAAAAATTCGCTGAAGCTAATTGGTCTTTCATATATGTCACCTTGTAAAGCGCCCGCCTTAGCTAAAGAGTCCGCTTCTTCATTACCTGGAATGGAGCAATGCGAGGGAACCCAAACTAAGGTAATCTTGTACGATCTTACAGACAAAGCACGCAGGCGCTCCCAGAAAATATGGAATGTGCTTTCTAGGTTTCATTGAACGGAGAGCCTCGATTGAGCTGAGGCTGTCCGAGACAATAAAGTAATGATCGGTGGGCAAAGTATCAATGATCCCAAGGGTATACTGAATAGCAGCAAGTTCTGCGACGTAAACTGAAGCAGGATCATTGAGTTTGAATGAGGCGGTGAGGTTTTGATTGAATATACCGAAGCCAGTGGAGCCGTCGAGGCTTGACCCGTCGGTGTAAAACATCTTGTTGCAGTCGACTTCTCGAAATTTACTATGAAAGATGCTTGGGGTCACTTGCGGACGTATGTGATCCGGGATTCCACGAATCTCGTCTTTCATGGATATGTCGAAGAATACAGTTGAATCAGAAGCATGAAAGAGATTGACACGGTTGGGATAGTATGAAGAAGGATTGATATTTTGTGCCATGTAATCGAAGTACAAGGACATAAAACGGGTTTGAGAATTGAGCTCGACAAGCCTTTCGAAATTTGCAATTACTAACGGGTTCAAGATATCGCATCGGATGAGCAATCGATATGAGAGTTCCCAAAATCGATTTTTCAGCGGAAGGACGCCCGCCAGCACTTCTAAACTCATCGTATGTGTCGAGTGCATGCAACCCAAAGCAATACGCAAACAACAATATTGGATTCGCTCTAGTTTGATGAAATGTATGTTCGCAGCGGAGCGGAAACAGAAACTCCCGTACTCCATCACCGACAATGTTTGGTACAGCCTGATCAGGTCTCCTGGGTGGGCACCCCACCATGTTCCGGTTATTGTACGGAGAAAGTTAATCCTTTGCTGGCACTTCTGTTTCAGATACCTAATGTGACATCCCCAGGTTCCTTTAGAGTCGAACCAGACCCCGAGGTATTTGAAAGTTGAAACCTGAGCAATAGTTTGACCCATTAATTGAAGCTGTAGTTGCGCTGGTTCACGCTTCCTTGAAAATACGACTAGCTCAGTTTTCTCCGTGGAGAACTCGATACCTAGCTGGAGGGCCCAAGCAGACAAATTGTCCAAGGTATCTTGCAATGGTCCTTGCAGATCGACGGCTTTGGGACCTGTAATAGAGACCACACCGTCATCTGCAAGCTGCCTTAGCGTGCAGGAATTGACAAGACATTCGTCAATGTCATTCACGTAAAAGTTATAGAGTAGGGGGCTTAGACATGAGCCCTGGGGAAGACCCATGTAGCTAATTCGTGATGTCGATAAATCACCATACGAAAAATGCATATGTTTTTCAGACAGCAAGTTTAGCAAAAAGTTGTTTAGAGTCGGTGAAAGACCATGCTGGTGCAGCTTCTCAGAAAGAATTTTGATAGAAACTGAATCAAAAGCCCCCTTTATATCTAGGAAAACTGATGCCATCTGCTCTTTGCTAGCATAAGCCATTTGAATTTCTGTTGAGAGCAACGCAAGACAATCGTTGGTCCCTTTGCTTTTGCGGAAACCAAATTGTGTAGCTGACAGTAAGCCATTTGCTTCAACCCAATTATCGAGGCGAAACAAGATCATTTTCTCGAACAACTTTCGGATACAGGACAGCATTGCAATCGGTCGATACGAGTTGTGGTAGGAGGCTGGTTTTCCTGGTTTTTGAATGGCGATGACCTACACTTGGCTCCAGTCATGAGGGACAATATTACCCTCAAGAAAATTATTAAATAAATTCAACAAGCGTCTCTTGGCAGAGTCTGGCAGATTCTTTAACAAGTTAAATTTGATTCTGTCTGGCCCTGGGGCTTTATTGTTACATGATAAGAGAGCAAGTGAGAACTCCACCATCGAAAACGGTGTTTCGTTCGCGTTATTGTGAGGGGACGCGGCGCGGTAGATCTTCTGTGCCGGGGCGGAATCCGGACAAACCTTCTTGGCAAAATCGAATATCCAACGGTTTGAATATTCCACGCTCTCATTGGTACTGTTTCGGTTTCATAAGCGCCGGGCCGTACTCCAAAGAGTGCTCATCGATGTTTCTCTCGTTAGTCCGTCGACGAACCGGCGCCAGTAGCTACGTTTTTTGGCTTTTATCAAACTCTTCATGCGCGTTTCCGCCATCGCGTACTGTCGGTAGCTAGCTGGCAGCCCGTCGTCCCGGAAGGTCTTATACGCAGCGGCCTTCTCCGCGTACACGTCTGAGCACTCTTTGTCCCACCATGGATTGGGAGGACGCCCGCGTGAATTCGCGTCTGGTACGCGTTTAGTCTGAGCTTGAATCGCGGTATCGAGAATCAAGCCAGCCAGGAACCCGTACTCTTCCTCCGGAGGAAGCTCTTGTGTCGATTCTACTTTTTCGGATATCGCGGACGCGTAGCTCTTCCAATCAATATTTCGTGTGAGGTCATACGAAACATTGATTGTATTCGGTGGCCCTGAACCGTTAGCAATATTAATTACGATTGGCAGATGGTCGCTGCCGTGGGGATCAGAGACTACATTCCACATGCAATCTAACCGCAGCGATGTCGAGCAGAGGGACAGATCTAAGGCGCTCGGTCGCGCTGGAGGGACAGGAATCCGTGTCATTTCACCCGTATTCAAAATAGTCATATTGAAGTTGTCGCAAAGCTCATGGAGTAGGGTAGATCGATTATCGTCATGAAGGCAACCCCATGCCGTACCGTGGGAGTTAAAGTCACCTAAAACTAGCCTCGGTGCGGGGAGGAGTTCCGCAATATCGCAAAGCCGTCGGTGGCTAACTGAGGCTCTAGGGGGGATGTAGGTGGAAGCAATGCAAAGTTATTTGCCTTTAATTCTGGTTTGGCAAGCGACAACTTCAATGCCTTGTGTCGAGGGGAGGTCGATCCGATTGAAAGAATAGCACTTTTTGATCCCCAAAAGTACTCCTCCGTAAGAGTCTTCTCGATCCAAGCGAATAATATTAAAATCGTGGAAGTGTAGGGTTATTTCTGAAGTGAGCCATGTCTCGCATAGGGCAAATGCATCGCATTTCAAATTATTTAGTAAGATTTTAAACGAATCGATTTTCGGGATAATGCTTCTGCAATTCCACTGTAGAACAGTGATTAAATCCTTGACCTCGTTCGATGAATTAGCCATCGAAGGATACAATCGCTGAAAGGAGGGGCCATTTCGCAGTGAACTGCATCAAGAATGTTTTTACTGCGGGGAGAAAGCTTATCAAGATACTTTTAAGGGGGTCAGAAATGTTTAACGCTGTAAGAATACGGTCCACAATGTCAGAGAAATTTATTAAGCCAGCACTGTTTTCTTTCTCTGGCTGAGATATGGGAACACTTGGGGTTTTTGATGTTCCTGGAAGTGCTGGGAACTCCTTTTCTGAGCTCAGGTTACTGAGACCGGGAGCGACTTGCTTCGGTTTTACAACAGTACTTCCTTGAGTAGTCATTTTAGGGGGACCATGAAGAGACACCTTCTGGCCTTTACGACGAAGCTTGGAAGAGGAAATGTTCTTCCTTTTTCTACTACTTCTAGGCACAGCAGAAGATGTTCCCTCCTGGGGTTCATCACAGTCGCCTTCGTCAGTAGACAAGCTGGTAAAGATGTTCGTAGAGACAGGTGGCGTAGCTATCTTAAGCATTTCTGCAAAAGATCGCTTAGAGCGTCCCTGAAGGGAACGCTTAAGATTTTCCTCGCGCAGTTTGTACGCGGGACATGAAGGGAGATCATGTGGGTTTCCCCCACAGTAGAGACACTTTTCGACATCTCTACCACAGGAATCATCCGCATGATTCCCACCGCATTTCCCACAGCGGGCTTTATTGCTACAATGGGAGGCTGTGTGTCCCAATTGTTTGCAATTAGTACAGTTCATGACCCGCGGCACAAAGAGGCGAACAGGTAGACGAACCTTGTCAAAGAGGAGGTAATTAGGCAGGGCAGAGCCGGCGAAGGTCACCCGATAAGAGTCTGAGTTGACGTATGTTTTCTTCCCGTCAGCTGCGACTGATGCTGAATGCAAACGTTTGCATTCCAGTATCTTCACTGGCTTAAGCATGGGGTCTTTGAAACAGCCAGTCCCATATTTTAGCAGGTCCTCGCAATTCAGACTCGAATCGGAAACGACCCCACTGACTTCAACCCTGCTAGTTGGAATATACACCCTGTACTCCCTCGTAAAGGGCTCGTAGCCAGCAATATCATTTGCCTGAGTTGAACTGTTAACAACCACCCGAAGCTTATCAGGGCGAATTTTCGATATTTCTGTCACGGCCGAATACCGGTCTGTCAGAACGCGAGAAATCTGCAACAGATTCAAACACTTTTTTTCTTTGGACCGAAAGAAGATCACAAATGGCCCGGTGACCGAGCTCGGATATACTTTGAGCCGGGGAGCCGATTTTGTTTCGACGTCCATCTCACCTTGAGACGAACCGCTGTCAGGGGAAGTCATTTTTGCACGGGCCTATTGCCCAGTGCACGTTATTAAGACAACCAAGAAGGGGAAACGAAAACTAATACTTAGCTTGTGTAGGTAACGGTATCCAGACGGCTTACTAGAAGAACACTGCTTCACTTCACTGACCGGCTAACGGTACAGAAACAGAAACACAAAAGGGAAAAAATACTGAAACCTCAACTAGGCGTAGAGTGTGCAAATAACCTTGAACGCGGATTAACACTATTTGTCGCTATAGAGTGTACGGACCGATGACAAAAGACTTCTATCTCGACTGAGTGCTCGATAACGAATGACCTTTCGTTATATGAAATTTATTACATATTATGTGGAGGAATTTGATGTAATTGATCATTTACCTTTATCCATATATAGCAGATACCATGTGACTGTAATAAATAAATTTCTCCATGTTCAGTCGACGTCATCTTTGGTGCTGAGCACAGTATTGTTTCCTATATTTTGAAACAAAAAAAGGAAAAGAAAAAGAAAGAAAAAAAAGAATATGGAGGAATCACTTCGAAATGGGCAAGAAGAAAAACAATTCCTTAAGTTTTCCTATGGTGCTGAAAATGCTACAATATACCTATAATCTGCACTGGGCATGATAATTTTACTCACCAAATTATACATGGTGTTTTTATTGTACCTACATGAATGTATTTCTTGTCACACGCATTTGAGATCTTCCTCGCACCCCTGTTATTACCTAAAGCTCGACGCGACTCTGGACAGGGCATTTGTAATAAATTACGTAACTTCAGACTTTTCGTTGCGTGTAAGACGTCAAAACCCCACAAAAAACTTGCCCTACATTCAATAAAACGTCGAACAAAGTGGATCAGCGTTGGGCGTTTGTTGAACAAACGTTTCTGCGAAGGAGTGCAAAGTTGATGCAAAAATGAAAATTAAATGCATTTTCTCTAATTTGATACAAATTGTTATACAAGGAAACAGGAAGACACTAAAACAGCACATGGCTTAATTTCCCAATTTAATTCATTGTAAGACGACAGACGCTACATGACTCCTTTTTAGATACATAGAAACATATTCTAAACTGATATGGACTTATTTGCTTGATAGACACATGTATTAGAACATCGTTAATCATTTATTTATGTTCATTATTTGTAGAAACGCAAAAGCATGGAGGAGTGATTATGTGTAGCCCTGTAATAAATCTTTCTGATAAGCGAATATATGATGGCAACCTGGTGCGTATGTTACGTTTCATGCGTTATGCTATAAATATAACGGTTCGTATTGACAGCTGTTTTACTGACGCTTCTAGTTTTTACACTACTGATATCTAAACAAAGTTGTATATTAAAACGAGTATAGTTTTTGATAATAAACTACATAGTATACAAGTGTTTTGTTCGCGATTATTGTCTGTCCCGAGGTTTATCCCATTTCTACCACAAATAAAAATCTGGATAATGGCTGCTAACCAAGCGGAGGAAACTTTTGACCAAGCCGAAGTAAGTTTGTCTCCACCGGTAGTACGGTCGGTGGCTGGTATACCAGTTCTCATTTCTATAAACAGTTCGATGAAGACGACTTGGGAGAGGTTCAGATCGAATCCACTGCTGGACGGAAACGTCTGTTTAGCAAGGAATTACGGTGCATGATGTACGGATTCGGAGATGATCAGAACCCTTACACGGAAAGTGTAGATTTACTAGAGGATCTGGTGATTGAGTTCATTACTGAAATGACACATAGGTTGGTTCCTTCCTAATTACTAGCAGTTATGGATTTTAAATTTTGATAAATTTCAGAGCAATGGAAATCGGACGAACGGGGCGTGTCCAAGTTGAGGACATCATATTTTTGGTGAGAAAGGACGCTCGAAAGTATTCTCGTGTGAAGGATCTACTCACGATGAATGAAGAACTGAAACGTGCACGGAAGGCTTTTGATGAAATTAAATACGTTGGAGCTGAAGCGAAACTCAAGTGAAAATAAGTGTAGTTTTTTTTTGCAAAATGGTTCACGAATACAATCAGCCATATTCTGCATTACGACGGATCGTTTTCGCAAACGAATGTGATTTGCTCTCAATAACAACAGAAAAAAGCAAATGGGAGTTGGGGGTAATTGTTTACTTTAGCTACTTTTCCCCCTGTAAGTGGAAAACATGTTTTCCTTTCGTGAATATGCTAGTTTAGTGTTGCAGATTCATAAAAAAGAGCCGGAAAGCGAAAATTTTCAATAATTTATTAATGAGACTAAAAATAAGTTCTACCTACTAACCTTGCACATAGGGTTATTGTGCTTCCGAAAGTAAGGTTTTTGGCGAAGCTAGTTTGATGCGGCTACGCCGCATAGCCGAGTCCAAGGATCCGAAGCGGCGCAAAGCCGCTGAGGATCCGCTGGACGAGGCTTTCTTTGTACTTCTCGCAAGCAAACCTGTGATCCACTCGTTTGCCCGGTATACTCAAACATAGGGGCTATCCCTAGTTTAAGTCCGACTGAGCGGCAGCGAAGTCGGACAGCACCCAATTGAAACGATGTGGCGTAGCCACATTAGGCAGTGACAATAATTTAATTTTTGCCGATGAATACAATCCTATTGTTACTAAATAAAACATTGTTAATGCCTAATGTGGCTACGCCACATCGTTTCAATTCGGTGCTGTCCGACTTCGCTACCGCTCAGTCGGACTTAAACTAGAGGTAGCCCCTATGTTTGAGTATACCGGGCAAACGAGTGGATCACAGGTTTGCTTGCGTTTCCGATGACGAGTACGAGGACTACGGCTACATTAAACTAGCTTCGCCAAAAACCTTACTTTCGGGAGCACAATATCCCTATGAACAAAGTTATTAGGTACAACTTACTTTAAAGCTAATTAATGAATTATTAAAAATTTTCGCATTCCGCCTCTCTTTTATGAATCTACAACACTAAACTAGCATATTCACGAAAGAAAAACATGTTTTCCACTTACAGGGGGAAAAGTAGCTAAAGTAAACAATTACTGGAGTTGGGTTCGATCGAACCACATTCGTTCGAAAAATCATTCCGTAGTAATGCAGAATAACACTGCTTTTATTTTGATACTAGAATAAAACACAAACGAATAATACTGTTTTAAACACTAGAATTTACTGAATTGTTTGTTGTCTGACTTATAAGCATGATCAAAATAATACAAGTACAAAAGAAATGCCGCCTACCATCAATACAGACACGGTTAAATTTTGTTTTACTGGATTATTTTTTTTACCAAGCACTGCAATTTTATTTCGATTCCTCTGAATCGGTTTCCTCTGGGCGTTCGTGTAAATTAAAAAGTTTTGCAACCTCGTTCAAGTCATCATAGTGCGTATGTTGGGCGATAATTTTACGGGCGGTTCCTATTCTGTTGAAAATGTTCCACAGCATGATTCCGACGACTTTCTCGTCTCTTAAATAAAAGATCACACCCTTGTTGAAATCATCTGTTTCGTCCTGTTGTTTAACCGGGGATTTTTCTTTCGCCCTAACAATTCCGGTGTTATTTAGAACGTTGCCGTTGCCACTGTTGGTTGCCGAAGCCGGAATGACTGCTGTATTTACTGCCTGCAATTTCTCGCTTGTATCCGGAATGATTTCCGTCTTGGTCTTTGCGAAAACGGCTACTGTCGGAAGAGCCGAATCAACTAAACCAATCGCTTCATAGCCGATTCTTGGACCTAAGTCTGACCAGAACATGCTCTGATGGTTGTATGGTTTGTCTGTAACAGAAAATGTTATTAGTTACTGAAATTACTCCACACATGTCCTTACTTACTTTTTCCAGCCATATTTTCACCTGCCAAACGACCGGACACGACCGCATGATCATGATGTTCCACTCGTCGACGACCCAACTTTGGATCATAGAAACAAGCAGCATCACCTGCTACGTACAGATGCGACCGTGCTCTAAGTTCAGCATCTACCAAGAAACCTCCTAGGTTGGAGTCCACTTCCAACTGAGATGTCTTTGCCAGATCTGTATTTGGTTCCGAACCTACAGCAATGATAGCGTGATCCACCACCAATACACTGTCATCGGTTAACGTTAGTCGGAGTTTTTTCTCATGCACTTCCGCTGCTTTAATTTGTGTCTTTGGCCAAACTTTAACACCTTCCTCTCGAACACGGTCCGTCGTCCAGTGACTTAAATACTCAGGCAATATTTTGCCCATATTGCCTTCCTCGTGAAACAGTTGATAAACCTCTAATCTCTTCTGGCGAATTTCACTGAATTTTGCTAGCGCACAGGCTAGTTCACTTCCAAGAAAACCACCTCCGATTATTGCCACTTTGCCACCAGATTTCAGCTTCTTACCAAGTTCCTCAAAATCGGTCACATTCTTAAATAACGTTGTGTACTGTTTCACCGCCAGCGGTGCTGCTTCGAAAACAGGTAAATTTTTTGGTTTTGCTCCAGTCGCAAGTAAACATTCTCCGTAACCAATTTCGGTTCCATCGGTCAGAATTGCCTTCCTGTTGACGACATCGATCTTGTGTACCTCGTAACCTCTGGCGATAGCTACTCCTCCATTCGGTGAATCCATTAGTTTAGTCGGGTCGATGTAGAAATCCTCCGGCTCGTAATAAATGCTTCGTTCAACGCCGTTCCATTGTTGAAATTTGAGCGGTTCGGTTTGGGCTTTTTCTTCAGGATTGAACCAAAGTTCCTTTGAAAGCGGGGGTCTCATATAAGGCATTTCCGTTTCATTGGTAATAACTAGAACTTTCGCTTTCGCATCGTGACCTTTTATTGCGCGAAACGCAGCAAAACTTGCCGTTCCCCCGCCGATAAGCAGATATGGCACCTGCTTGGGAAGATCCTTCGAGGAGGGAGGAAATTGTGTCCTTGTCTTTAGTGGATGAGTTGAAGCTGGCGACGCTTGTTCCAATGTAGGGTCGCTGTCAAATAAACCTAATTTGTAGGCAAGACCCAAACCACCCGCGGTTAGAGCGATGGCTCCAATAATGTAAGGAACCTTAGATTTCTCTGGAGGATTGGGCGGTGGAGAGTCTGGAGGTGGTGTGGTCTTAGAAGGAGGACAAACTGGATGCGTTCTCGATGGAGAGGGAATTGATGCTGAACGTGAAGGGGGACAAGCTGGTGGAGACGATTTCGCTGAGTCATATTCCTGTAATTGAATAAAAAAAACTCTTTAAACAATATTGAACAAAACAAGAAATATTTCAATAAATGTATGAAAAGGAAACCTTTGACGCTGGTTCGAGGGTATTGCAGACAGGCGTAACGGGAGTTTCCTGCGGCAATAAAAAGTGATTGGTTTTATATTGTAATATTAAATCCTATCGCATTTTAAGGAACCTTCCGACTGAGAGCGCTTCGTTTCGGTCTTGATCTAGCTGGCATGCGCACATCACCTTCACAATTGGGACCAGTTTTACCAGAATATTGAATACCTACGCCAATCATTGGAGTTTTCATAGGATCGATACAACCAGGCCGCATCGTATTTCCTTCCGAACTGCAGTTAGGATAAGGTGGGCTGTAGCAACTAGCGCCACTTGCTTCCAGCAGTTTGCGTCGTCTTTCGGTAACCTCTTCAGAAATATCACTTACCTTCCTAGAGAGCCAGCGGCGATTGTAGGTCATAGATCCGGACACACCTGCATCGTACAGAAATCGATATTACATCATGTTTATAGTCACGTCGAATAACCTATAAAACACTACCAGAGAAATTCACTCTTGTTCGAATCGCTGCTACCCTGGGTTGTGCAATACGGAGGTTTGCTACAGTTAGACGAGAAGCAGAAAGCATTTTTCTTTTCGTTTGTTTTATAAATCACAGCAATTTTAACTCTTATAAAACGTTCCGGAAATTCTGTTCGACAGTTCAGTAGACTTCACTGCACCCTATCAATCATTTTTTCGGTAACTTTGTTTTGTTCTGATCTCAGCACTCTTTATCAGAATTTGCAGAGTTGCCGTTTATTAAAATTAATGAACGTTGTACAAATCACGCCTCTTTTTGAAAAGAGACTATAAACAAAATAGCTGGATCGAGTATAAAGGCCCGGGTAGAATTTTACAGTATCATTTACCCTACAAACAATCATAAAACAATAAGTATTATAGTTATTCCTGTTTCGACATTGTTTGACGCAGAATTCTCGCAGGAGATTTACAATAAAATTTCAATGCAACAATCAATTTTATTGTTCAGCAAAAAACTGATACAGTAAATTCACATTAAATTTTACTGTTCACGAGAAAAAATGTATGGACTAAAATCGATTTTTTTAGTGTTAAGATACATAACCACCCTCCTTTTTTACAGTAAAAGTCGATTTTAAATTGAAATTTACTATAAAAACGTTAAAGTTTATTGTTTTTGTATTGTAGCATAACAATAGGATTTACTTTAAATTATTGTAAAATTAATGTACTGTCACAGTGCCCAGTGAGCAAATTTTCTGGCAGAGACCGCTCTGCTAGATTTCTGTAAGCCTTGGTTTGGCAGCCCTGTCTGATTTCTGCGCGTATCCTGTCGGGTTAGTTGAGCTAGAGCGAACTCGGTTTCGCTCGCGTTTTCTGGCAAATTTTGATAGGAACCGAGCAAAACCCTAGAATAACTCGGACATAAACTGTGCAAAGATTCTGACAATTCCTACCTGGTAGAATTTAGCACGAATCGAGCAAAACATCTGACAAAGATGTGGCAGGAAGCGTGCAGAGATCTTGGCCGTACATTTCTGACTGGATTCTGGATAAAAGTGAGCAGCATCGGTTGGTTTAACCGCTTCTCTCAGAAACGGTTGTTGCATTTGAGCGAATTCGTTGACAGAATTCTCGCACAAATCGCGCAAAATGCTCGCAGAAACTCTGCCACCATCAATTTCGCTTTGCTCTACTTTTGCTAACTTTCTGCTTGCCACGCTGACCGGGATTCAGAAATCCGAACCGGTTCCGGAATGAGTTTAACTGCCCTCTAAGAACGGTTGGTTTCAAAATCGTCCAATGAAGGACGTTCGTTGGACCAATTTGGACAACGTCCAAATAACCGTTCAACGAACGTCCATCGTTGGACCCGTGTTGAACGATTTTGAAACAATTTTTTGGACGTCTCAGTGGGTGGGCAAGTGTGCCCTTTGCTCTACAATGATAAAATAAAGTACCCATTAATGCGTAGAATTTTCAATCAAAGTGGAATAACCCATTCAATGGGTAAAGAGTTTGACCTTGTACGTCAACCTGAGTATGTTTTACCCATTATTTTTCACGGAGCTGTTACAACAAAATGCGTAAAAATACCCATTCATCAAAATTGCACCAGAATGCAAAAAAACCGTCAATAGAATTATTTCTGAATTAAAAAAACATAAAATAACTTTCATTTCACATTTTTGTCTCCTTATAAAAATATAAGAATCTAGATAGAGATCCTATTCTAAGGGCCGATTCCTTCACCCTCGCTTAACTTTTAAACCAGCAGTACGTTTAAACCTGGCTTAAGCGCTAGATATCCAATATCGCCAACTGGATATATTTTTGATGGCTGGATCTTTTGGCTGCTCTAAAAATGTCGAACTGGAGAATATTTACAATATCCTCTGTAGTCTAAACAGCCGTTGTTTTCGGAGCATTGCCGAAATGCTTCGTTTCCGCCAAGGACTCCGATAATTTGCAGGTACCGCTACGATCCTTAGTTTGCAGGTTAACTCGCTTGAAATAATTCTTAAGGATTTTTCACCCATTATTAAGGTCAATATACCCATTGACGTTACCTCATCGAGTAGTTGTAAAATGGATAAATAGTACTCACAACAAAATACCCATTTTTTGACAGCTCGAATAACTTCCGAAAATGGGCAATTTGAATACATAAAATGGGTAAAGTTTTTTTTACCGTGTAGATATAGTTCCGCACGCGCTCGCGACTCATATGACGATGAGCGGAACGCGCTGTTCAGCTTATTTTAATTTCGCTTGGTCTTCAGCGCAACCTAGATGTCGGAATGCAGCGTCTCAGTATAGAAGACGCTACACCACGCAGAAGACATCTCTTACTGCTTCTTGAAACACCAGTTATTCGGCACCATAACATTGGTCATCTTCGTCGTCTTCTCACAGGCATAATCGACGTAATTATTTAAGTTTACCCGATTGTCGATCGTTACTCCCAGCTATTTCAACACGTGTTTTAATGCCTCCTACGGTTATCTGAGACCGCTAAAACGCTTTGGAGTTGCTAAAAACACCATTACCATTTTGTGGTGGGTCAGCTGTAACCCAACAATCTTTAAAAATGCCGAACTGGAGCATTTTTGCAATATCATCTGTAGTCTAACCAGTCGTTGTTTTCGGAGCATTGCCGAAATGCTCCGTTTCCGCCAAGGACTCCGATGCAGGCCGATAATTTGCAGGTACCGCTACGATCCTTAGTTTGCAGGTTAACTCACTTGAAATAATTCTTAAGGCTTTTTCACCCATTATTGAGGTCAACATACCACCCCGGGGGCACGGTGATAGTTTCCTGAAACCTCCGTTTGTTGTTGTGGTGGTGTTGTTGTCAACAAATTATTAAGCTACATTCATACTGTTCATACGTATGGCGTACATGCATACTGTTATAAATATTTATTAAAAGGTTCACAATGTTATTCGTATAAATGGAATTTGTTTCGAAACAAAGACTGAGCAAAAAAATTAGGTGAAATAAGAAACGAATGGAAATATCGATTGGAGAAGCAGTATATGATAAACCTACACTAGAGTTGCAGTGTGATAGGAATTTTCAGGGGTATAGAGTAGGCTTTCCAATCTGTAACTGTATTAAGCCCTTTCACTCTCGCTTAACTTTGAAACCAGCTCACCAGTACGTTCAAAACTGGCTCAACTGCTACGCGAGAGTGAAGAAACTTGCCCTTAGTGTGTTTAACGATTTGTTTTGATCCACCAACTGTAATTTTCTGATAGGTGTATGAAAACAACTGACCCTAATCAGCCGAATTATTTTTGTAATTGAACCTGAAGGAGTATTTTATGTCTCCGGCTTTAGTTTTACAGGGGCACAGAGCATTTTAACAACATTACAAGTAGGATATGGGACTCAATTCCTATGTTTGAATTGACCATTTGACAATAAAAGTTAGAGAGAAACGAACACTAAGTAGTGTGTGTGTGAAAATATTGCATGAAACTCTGCATCGGATATCTAACTATCTGATGTGAATTAATGGTTCGAGATGTTATCGTAACTCCATCAAGGATGATTGCTTGAACGAACTTCATGGCAAAAATGCGGGAAGTCCACTACAAATATTATCTAACATTTGAAAAACTTTTACGCATAAGCAATCTAACCTAGCATCTTCAAGACAAGTAAATATTAGGAAACTGAGTATATGCGGATGTGCTCAAGGTGTTTTAATTACGTCCATGCGATTTTGTCGAAGATAGCTCGTAGAGGAAATGTAATGATTGTGCAACTAGTCACTAGGGTGGGACAAAAATTAAATTCCAGCTCCGAGCAACTTTTTAGGTACCATATGAGTTCTAGAACAAGTGTGCAAAAATTGTGCTCGACTCCTGAAACTATATTTTTGTACCCACTGTTTAAAGTTTACATGGGATTTTGCATGGGAAAATTTACTTTCACAAAATAATTCCTTCAGGAGTCGCCCATTACTTCTTAAAAATAAATAGTTATGTGGCTTTTATAGGAAATTTAACAAAGAAACAAAAGTCTCGAAAACCACGAAACGATCTGACGCTTGAGAAAAAAGTTGTTAAGCAGAAACCGATTGATGCTCTGACGATTGATAAAATATATTTATTTTTTCTAGCACCACTGCTATTGGTTGTCCAATTCTACGCAATTTTGTTTTAATCTTCTCTTAATGTGTCTAAATCATTTATCTCAAAGAGAATAGGGAAAGAGACGAATAGTGTGAAGCCAAAAATACCTTATTGAGCAGACCAATCGTGCAATGTAAATAAACATTACTCATGTCTGAGTTGGAGGAGATAAGTATTGTACATCTATTAAAAAAGAAATTTCAATTTTCGTCAGAATTTGGTTCAATCGTGATTGTGAGGTGTATTCTACAGTATATGCATGAGTAAAAACAAGCTATAGAATTATTTCATCTCTTTGTTTCGAAATGCGCATCGTTTGATAAACAAATCCAACGATCGACATACGGTTTGTTTTCAAAATATAATAGAAGTCATTTAAAGTGCTGCCTGTGGAAGCGGTTGCCAAAATTCTAGTGTTGAAATCATCATAAAGGGAGTGTTGCCGTTTTGACTAATTTTCACTCTTCGTCTCTTTCCCTATTCTCTTTGATTTATCTACACTCAAAAAAAATTAAACGTTATGCCTATTGATTTTACACATAGATTTTTGCAATTAACGGAGGCATATAGACACTATTTGCTGGCACATAAACCTAATGTGTGTATTTACAAGAAACATTAATCTTGCATTCACATTTCATAACTATTAGGCACATAAAACCCCATTCTATAACATTATGCACATATAACTTATGTGTGTGCATACATAGTTTATACAGTTGACACATAGAAGGTATGTGTGCGCGTGATAACAATAGCATTTCTTCTTCATATGAATTTTAAGCGGTTTGAAGCAAATAGAATTAACGTTTGGATTTTTCTCAGTGTATGCTATTTGGCCAAGGTCATTTCGTAAGAGTTTTGAGGGATAAATTGTGGCTTCTTTTGTACATAATAAGAGAAAGTTGAAAATTTTGTAGATAATTCGACAGTCAGAAGCAGTGATGCTATGAAAAGAAAAAATTTCATCAATCTTCAGGGCATCAAATGATTTTTACTTAATAACTTTTTCCACAGACATCAGATCGCTTCGCAGTCTTCTAGACTTTGTTTCCTTGACAAATTTTCTATAAAAATCAAACATCTGTTTGCTTTTAGAAGGTAACGATCGGCTCTTGGAAGAATTAATTTGCAAAATACAATTTCCCCATACGAAATCCCATGTAAACTTTAAACCGTGGGCGCAAAAATATAGTTTCACCGATCGAGCTAAATTTGCAGAGTTGTTCTGGGAGCTAAATGGAACCCAAAAAGTTACTCGGAGCAAAATTTTATTTTATTTTTTAATATAACCATGTCCCACTCTACTAGTCACACATGATGGTGTGATCGAAAATAGTTAAAATACTAAAACCAGAAAAGTGACATTTTTGAAAAAAATTAAATTCCCAATAACAGAAATATTAAGAACGCTGTTATTTAGACTATATGAGCGGCCGAAAATAAAAGTCGCAAGGACAGAATATGCTTTCGTAAAACTCGTTTCAAATATATTAGAATAAAAAAATCGGAAATAAGCTTCAAGCGTAAAAATCCGACAGATATCCTTCAGCATAAGAATCGCTTAAAAAGTTCTCACCCATTAAACTCGGCAAGGATGGACCTCAAGTATAAAAACCGGTTAAAAATAAATAAATCGTATGCAGGAGCATTCGTATATCGTGATGTTCAAGATTGAAAGATGGCTAAAAAAACTACTTTGTAATAATCGGATATATTTTTTCCGGTTTTAATATTGAAGCCGACTCTTAAGAAGGAGAGTCCCAGTCTGTTTCTTATGCTTGAAATTTATATTCGGTTTTTATATTCTAACATATTTGAAACGGGTTTTATAAAGCGAGAGTTTTTTAGATTAGAGTGTTTTTTAGAAAAATTTTGCCCCTGTTTGTGCAAAAATTGTATCGTTGGTTAAACCAGAGAAGAAATTTGCTTGCAGTGGTTGTTTTCAACAAGTTGTTAAGCTTCGTGGAAAACCAATAAAATTTAAACACTAAACTTATCAATAAAATAATTCACTATCTCTTCAAATGTCGTTGCTCTGCGATTTTGTTACCAACTGCAATCATTTTATACGTTTATTTGAAGTTAAACCATATTCAGTTAGCATAATGACGGATAAAATAATAAATTGTTTAGTAAATAGTTATTACGCACAAAGACGATGTCCTACACTAAAAAAAAAGTAAACGTTATGCCTATTGATTTTACACATAAATTTTTGCAATTAACGGAAGCATATAGACACTATTTGCTGACACATAAACCTAATGTGTGTATTTACAAGAAATATTAATCTTACATTCACATTTCATAACTATTAGGCACATAAAACCCCATTCTATAACAATATGCACATATAACTTATGTGTGTGCATACATAGTTTATACAGTTGACACATAGAATGTATGTGTGCGCGAGATAACAATAGCATTTCTTCTTCATATGAATTTTAAGCGGTTTGAAGCAAATAGAATTAACGTTTGGATTTTTTTCAGTGTACAAAACTAGATATGAACATAGCTTAAACGCATTTTCTGACAGTCAATTGAACCAAAGAACCAAAATTTTTGGCTTCAAGACAAATGTATGTAGATGACAGCCGTGTCACCGGGGTGCAATATACCCATTGACATTACTTCTTCGAGTAATTGTGAAATGGATAAAAAGTGCTCATTGTTAGAAACAAAAAATACTCACTTTTTTGATAGCTAGAATAACTTCCGAAAATGGGCAATTTGAATAAAAGTAAAGTTTTTTTTACCGTGTATATGAGGCTACACGCAGAATTTTATTTATGCAGCATAGTATCTGCCTCTCGTTTCTTCTGCTGTAAATTTTATGCATTGGACATATTCGGTCTATCCACTCATTGAATGCTTATTAGAAATTTTTGCATGAAATGAAAATGCATAAAATCACAGCAGACGAAAAGAGACGTGAACAGAAAGTATGCTAACTATGTATATTTTTGTTTCTTAGTGTATATCTGCCTAACGTCGGTCTATCTTTACAAAGTTCAGTTGGACATTTGGCAATTTTTTAGTAAAATTTGTGAATGGGCGAGATTTTTTACACATGTTACCGCCGTTACCCAGTAAAGTTCAACCGGAAATGAACTGGAATTCTGGCTGGTTCCAGTTCGCATTCCGGCTCCAGCGACACAACCGATTCTAACGAATCCTAACTATAGTTATCTATAGATCGGTTGTGTCACTGGAGCCGGAATACGAACTGGAACCAGCCAGAATTCCAGTTCATTTCCGGCTGAGCTTAACTGGGTAGATGTTCAATAGGCCTTTTCAATTTTGTATATTCTTTATCTTTTCATTTGCTCGTGCGGAATCAAAAAAGCGTAGTTCGTTTTGCCGCTGCTCCGGAACCGCGTGTAGAAGAATGATATTATTTTGGTATTTCGTCTGCTTAAAGAATATTTTATAGAAGTTTTTCAGAAGAAAAAAATACATTGTACTCAACATAAATATGAATATTATAAAGAAATGCGCTTTATGCCAACAACCGGCTGAACTGATGTGTAGTCGCTGCTTGGAAGTATATTGTTCTGTTGAGTGTCAAATTCGCGACTGGGCAGACCATAAGAAAGTGTGCATTAATATTCCGTAAGTAAACTGTTTTCATACAATTATTCTTTATAATAAAAATTCCGCCTTTATTTAGGAAATTGTATCCAAATAATAGTTACTTGGAAATTCTGGCCGGTGGCGTAGCGCTACCATTGAGGAGCTCCTCAGTCATCGAACAAGCAACATCGCGTATGCTAGCGATTGATGGAAGATCATTGAAACCGCTACGTAAGCCGAACATTCCTCTCGGAACAGTGGAAGCATCGATCAACCGCGAAGTGACATCAAAATTTAACAATACCAGCAATGATGAGTCACATTTTAAAAGCTCTGCACATAATATAACCGTTACGGCACCCTCAACAGACTGCGAGAAACGGTTCTCGGCAATGAAAATTGAAGTTTTTCAGGAAAAATCGAACGTTAATCATTCTAGTTCAATTCAAGACATATCAGTGTCGAAAGAAGAGCGTCCTGAGTCTCCTCAAAAGCCCCAAACGTTGGCAAAATTGAAATTAGAAGTAATAAAGAACCATCAAATGATGGCAAAGGCAGCCGGAAAGACGCAACTTGCTGCAGCTACTTCCAGCCAATCGAAGCTGGATTGTGCGGTCCCAGCTGTTGGGGCAAACTCGCCGAAATATTGGCTAGAACCGTTTCCGTTGGAGAAAAATGACGGTGAGCTATTCGAAGTCATCGTTCAGTGCATTGAAAGCACAACGCCAAAGCGGGCTTGGGTAATTCTTGCGTCCCACGAAGCGGTGTGCGATAAGCTTCTGCGGGACATTCAGAGTCAACTGAATCGGAAGGGCGAACCTATCACTTACGAGCAGATTGAGGTGAATGACATATTTGCCGCCCCTTTCGATGGCGACGTTTATTACAGAGTGGTGATTCTTGAAAAGGTACGGAACTGTTTTGTTTTGATATATTCACCATAGGTGGTTTGTTACAGGTTGATCCAGCGAAAAGCTTGGTTAAAGTTCGTCTTATTGATTATGGAGACACAATGACAGTGCCGACGTCGGAGCTACTGGCTCCTATCCTGTTGATGAAAAACCTGCGGGCCTTCGCATTCCAGATAGAGATTGCTAATTTGAACCGCTCGCTGGAGCTATGCGAGCGCATTCGAATCAAAGTAATTCGTTCTGAGAAGGAATGCAAATTTGTAGAGATGGAGCAGACTCCCATGTCGCACTGTTTGCTCGACATGCTGGGAATTGGAGAGGAGAAATGTGGTAGTGGTGGTATTGTTTCTGTACTGTCGTCACGTAAAGCACTGGTTATGCTGTCAGCTCCTGCAGTAAAGCCATTTATGAAGGTTCTATTCACCCAATTGGTGGAAGTAGCTCCGAATTTCCCAATCGCCAAAGAACCTGCAGTTTCTGATTTAGTTTGCATCAATTCCTCTGGCGCAGGCTGGTCAAGGGGTCTAATTGTAGATCAACACGAGAACAACCAGCTGGTGTATACCGTGGACAACGGTACCATTGATTTGGTGCTTAAGGATCAGGAAATTCGTATTCTGCCAGATGAGTACAAACATAAGCCTCGCTTAGTGGTTCTGATGGAAATCGTTAAAGTAATTATGAATGAGGTGGAATTCAAACGATTGTGTTATTTGCCAAGTTTTGCGTTTGGCTTTGAACGTGTTAGTTACGATCACAAGAATCGCTCTATGAAGGCGTTGATGAAAGACGCCGAAGGAAAGCGTTCTCTCGCGGAAGTTGAATTTACTGAGTTTGTATGCGATTTAAAGAAGGTTGGTATCAATTATTGGCCGCATATTCCTCAAGACAAATGTGTAGTGAAGATTACATCGGTGCTGAATGTTAGCTCCGTGATAATTTGTCCTCAAGATAAGATTAACATTTATACCGATCTACTGCAAACGATTCTACCGGGACTAAAGCCTCTTACATCGTCTCCTCTGGCGAATGATGTTATTATAGGAGTTGATGATATCATGATGCCGTACCGGGCGCGTGTAATGAAAAACGTGTCTTCGTCGGAGGTAGAATTGTTGGACCTCGATAACGGTTGCATCAAAAAAATTCCGTTCGGTAAACTCTACGCTGCTAATGGGTTTATCAGTAACCTTCCAGTTTTCACGATAAAAGTTCAAGTACGCGATGTTAATGAGGCAACCATTAGAGACAGAGATGTCGTGGTCAAGCAGCTTGATGTTTTCAAGACAGAAAAACGAAGCTTTCGATTAATGTTTGAGGGTGGATCATACATGTACGGCGTCAAGCTGATCGATGTGAACACCAACCGTTCGTTGGCTACCTTGTTGATGGAACATCATGATAAAACGCTTCGCGAAGCAGATGAAGAGCTAAAGAAGATACGCGATCAGGAAGAGGCTCGACAAAAAGCAGCTGAGGAGGCAGAGGCACAGAAAAATCGTGACCAGGAGGAGGCTCGTCAGAAATCAGCTGCAATGGCACAGGCGAAAATTGAGCTAGAACAAAAGGCAGCTCGGAATGCTGCGATTATGGCTGAACAGAAGTTGAAGGCTCAGGAAGAGAAAAACAGCAAACAGGAGGAAAATGCAAAGGCAGCTATCCCTACCAAGTTTACGATTAACGATTTGAAGTTGATTCCGTTGCCGGCCGGCAGAAATGATGTCAAACTTACTATTTTGGATGATGGTGATTTAAATCGGGGTATTATGACGGTATGCGAAATGAACGAAGCAAACATACAACGCTATTCAACCTTGACTGAGGAAGTCAACAAGCACGCCTCCAATATTGGAGGAGATGGATATTGCCCAGAGTAAAATGATTTCTTAACAAACGGACATTACATTTAAATTAATGCACAATTCTATTTTTTGCAGGGTCGATGAAATGTGCGTTGCAGTATTCGACGCCGATAAACTCTGGTATCGAGCAGTTTGTATCATGGTAGCACCAGATAAGAATAGTTTTGTGGTCCAGTTCATCGATTACGGCAACATTGCTTCGGTAAAGCGTGAATCGATCCGCAGTTTTCAGAAAGAACTCGATTTCCCGTGCGTTGCATTCACCTGTTCTGTTAAAGGTAATTTTTGAGTCGATGGAAGTATATTGACTATATACTGCTCAATTTTATGTATTAGAATCATGTTATTTACAATTTGATTATTATGTTCTTTGCTAAGTTTTCATGAGATGTTGAATCTAGTAAGAGTTGTGGTACGTTTTAAGGGTGGGCCGTGATTGATAAATTGTTACATATTGGGGGGTGGGGTGAGCTAGAACGTTAAGAAACATGTTTTAATTTACTTTTGATCATATTATTGGTGGCATAATTTATGAATGGTCCCAAAATTCTAAGCTCGCAAGATACTGAATAACCAATAATTAAGAGTTGGATTTCTTTCTTTTTCAGAATTCTCTGTCGTACTGCAAAAGCTAGGCAATCAGCAGTTACAGTTAGGATATGTGATTGCTAAAGAAATTCAAGCGGATGGAGAAAGTTTTGTGTTGACCTTTTAGATATTTACCCGAGTAGGAAAAACGTTACGATAAACATGTAGAACATGTTTCGTTATTCTTATTTTTTGACTGAGCATAGTTCCTTTGGAAAAAGGAATAATATTTCATTTTGTTTTGATATATTTTTGAGAATCACTGGACTTTTTTACTCTGGAAGAATGAAATAACAATGTCCATTCATGTTAGTTTTAAACTTTCAATGGCATCCGAAATTCCCGTTTAGTTATCGTTGTAGAATGCGTCGGTAATCGATAAAACACAGAACAGACATTCATTTTCAGCATTCAACTTGGGCAAAAATCCCCGACGTTTCCGAAGGTAGTTGGGATATTTCCACCAGGTGCGCTACTGTCGTCATGTTTTTTAGTGGCTAAAAAAATTTTGGTGCATACCATGCTTAGGTGTAGGGGGCATTTTGGAGGTGGTTGCAGTGTTCATCGCCAGGTGACGCATTGTCGACGGTAGTTTTCTCCACTTTGTGGTTGGTGTCTTCGCTTGGCGGATCAACTTACTTTAGGGCATGTTCAGAAGCGTTTTATTTTATATAGGAGTTTCAAAGTAGAACTGGAACTGAAACATTCACATCCCCAGCAGAGCGTTTTGTTTTATAGTTTCGAACAGTTTTGTTTTAAAATTTAAAACTGTTATACGACGTCGTTCTATTGTTGCTGATTTTAAAACACGTTTAGAACTCTGTTTTAAATACTTGCAAAGTTTTGAGCACAGACACTTAGACCCAATAGACTGGGGAAAAATAAATTTGAATGCAGTAACGCTGAAGGCATGGTGAGATATGAATTTCAAACTGAATAGAACACCCGCTAAAACTGCTGCTGGGGACAGAAAGTTCCAGTTTTAAAATTTTAAGTTTTATATTATAGAACTGTCAAAATTATAAATCTAAAACTAAAACACTCCTGAACATGCTCTTAGGGGGGAATTCACGGAAAAGAGATTATAACAATTAGAGAGAGCAAAGCGCTACTGTCTCCATGTATTCACGAACTGAAACATGGGGTTTTGCTCTAGCATATTGTATCCCATTACTTTGCCATGTGTGTACCCGGGGCAATATGTGTCATACTAATGGGTCTAGTTTATGTAAGAGCGAAATAATAACCCATCATTGTTAACAACGGTATGCGACCTCTAGTAGTTATAATCTCTTTTATTCACAGCGACATAACAAAAGAATTGCTATGAATAATTCCTGAAACTTTCCGAAGCGGATGAGAAACCGGCATCCAAAAGCGTGTGATCGAAAAGAAGTAATAAAAACTGTAGCACCCCCACCTGGAAGCGTAACTTCTAGCACTCGTGCAGCTTTAATGGAAGCCGAAATGAGAATTTTGGAGGAAGAGCAGCAAATGAAGGAACAGACAGCGAGGGCACAGAATGCATTGAGAAACCGGGAGATCGCAGAGAAACAGCGACAAATAGCCGAGAAAGAAGCGCTATTGGAAGAGGAACAAAGACTACGAGAGCTAGAACTAGCGGTTGACAAAATCTTTCAAGCGAAGCAGCAGTTGATTCGACAGGAGTCTTTGGATCAAAAACAAAAGCTCGTCCAGCGATAGGTTGTAGATGAAACTTGACATTGCAAGTTGTTAACGGATTGCAAAAGTACCAGATCATGCTGTGTGGGGTGCTGTCCCGGTTAACAATGAGACGAACGAGATATTTGCAGATACGTCATTTAGTAGGACAACGGTCAGTTTGTTGGCTGAATTTAATTTAGTTTTATTCAATTTAAAAGTCAGAAAGGAATAATTAAGGTGTACTCGTACACCCGTTATGAAAAACTGGCACAATACATATGAAAAACTGGCACATTTTTTCCAAATTAAAGATCCATATTCCTCAATATAAGATACACGGAAGATATTAGAAATGGTAACTAAAATTAGTATAGTTTTTCAATAGATGATAGTATGATTGGAAGAAATCAGAAGTAATATATCAATAGTTTGTTAATAGTTCAACATATTTGTAGAATGGTATTTATTTACACAGGAAGGTAGAGGATGCTTTCCTATTCCTAAAACAGTATGAATAAACAATAACTTCATGCATGCGGTTGACATTCTTATTAAAATATTAAGAATATAACATACGCACACAGAAAAAAAATGTTGGTAAAAATAAGAGTTTTTCACTCTTAGCAAAAAACAACCAACGCATACTCTTTGTTTAAAAATAAAACTTGTTTTGAGTACAATTCTTCATTTGCTTAAAAGGAAAAGTTTTACTTTGATTATTATTCTTGATTAATTTAAAAGTTTTACTTTCAACCTATTAGTTGGCGTTGGTTGTTGTTTGCTAAGAGCGGAACACTCTTACTTTTACCAATATTTTTTTTCTGTGTGCGTCTACAAGCAAGGCGGAAAAACGGAGGGGAATTAAAATAACCAAATTGTAATTATTACGTTCGTTACATACATCTTTCGAAGTAATCACACCTCTAGCGATTTCAAAATCTGTAACTGATGGGTCAAATTTGTATGATATACAAACGGACGGATTATAAAAACAATACTGTATATTAGTGTATATTCAACCAAATGTGACCCCTCGTTCAGTGTAGCCTATTTTTTCAGTGTTTGCGATGTTTTTGTTGCACCAAACGTCAGGACAAACTGTCATTGCTCGGATTTTTTTTGTTTCCAAGTCGTTAGTGTTTGTGCCAACACCCCGTTCATCATCAGTCAGCCAGTACCTGACTTCAGCCGCGGTCAGGCCAAGTTCCTCGAGTGACCGTTTTTCCCGTCAGTGATTAGCTGAGTTTTGACCACGCAAGGTGGTGGTGTTTATTTAGAGTTCTTTTTCATTTCTTGTGCTCTCCCTATAGCAGTAATACGGTGGAAGTGTGTGTTGGAATTTGAACCGTGTCAAAAGTGGGTACATTATTCCCGAAGAGTCGCAAAATATTTTATTTTGGATTTGGATCCTGTACTATATTTTTACAGGCAATTCGGCGATAAAAGTGAACAGGTTTGGAGTTAATTTTGATCGGTATTGCTGAGATGTTTTCTGTTGCATTCCAGTTGGAAAAACTTTGCGCAAATTTAATTAAGAAGTAGGACTCGTGATCAATAGCATGAAAATATTTCGAGCTGGAAGAAACCCTTCGCTCGAGTACAGTTTCATGTAGTGCATTTGGAGATTGTGTCCAATCGAAACGGGAGTGAAGGAATTTCGCTTGAACGGTTACATAAAGGAACGCACTTTTACTCTTTGAAGGCATTCCCCGGCACATCAGTTCTGCAGTGGCAAAAACCAACCCTGCAAGCAAGAAGCAGTAATTTCTGTCGTCGTGGTTGCGGAATTTTCCTGAATGTGTGCGCAAGCAAGAGCCTGATATTGTTGGGTCATCATCAACGAATAAAACTCGTCTTTGAAGCAAAGGGAGAACAAAAATAATTAAAACGTCATCCATTTTGACGTTTAGCCTGAAGGGAATCAACAGTACGGATTACTAATGCGGTTCGCGAAAAAATACTATTTGAATCGAAGTTTTTAGTGAGACAAGTGAGTGAGAGAAGCGCGAATTAAAAGTTTATAATTATTACGTTTTACGTCTCCGGAAAGTGTAATAGTTGGTGATTTTTTTGTGTTAAAACGAGCCTAACAGCAACCAAGAAGCGATAAAGGCAAATGTTTGCAATTTGAAATATTTCTTACAAAACAATTCTCTAGTAATCTTCTGAGTGAAAAGGATTATTTATAGTTGACGCACACATTTTGCGGAGAAAAAGGTAAGAATTTTGTTATTTTTCGCATCACGTTGTAACCTTGAACTTGGGCGCAACATTTTCACTTACCCTACATGTTGGGCTATTTACATGCAAGGGCTGGGTAAGCGATCCCCCTGGCACAAAACAAACAAAAAATCAGAAATTAAAGTCACGCCTCTTGTATCACAGTCTAGGTTTAGGTAGTAAAAAGAGGAATTGAAAGCGGTAAAAGCAGGAGATACTGACAAAAAAATTGGTTTGTTGTGTGTCTAACGGCGTTGAATTTTTGAAAAAAATATGTTGCTCTTTTGAAACAGCACAGCGTGGGTGCGCTTAGCACGCTTGTATAGGCACGTTATATAGCCTTGTTCAATTCACTGCACCAGTATTTTCATCTATTTTTAACTAAGCTCCCTCTCAATACGATTTGTGTTTACATCAGTTAGATAGTACTTTGTACTGCAAAAAAAGAATTATATAGCTGTGGCGATCAAAAGTAACACACCATTTACACCGAAGCGTTGATTTGATGATTTGATTGATCTAGTAGGCGAATTAAAACGGGGTGTTTGTCATTCAATATTTTGCTTGTAGCTTGTACCTATAAACAGACATTGTCATGTTTGTTGATTTATGACACTACACCAAATTTGATGTATTTGTATCAGATTATTTATTCAACTAATCATTAGGTTGAGTGAGTTTCTAGTTGATCTGCTGGACTTCCATCGTGATCACCACTAACCTCTTAAATGAAAAAGGGTTTCGGAGAAAAGACCATAACTGACGAATAATCAATATTTTTTGTAAACTAATATTCGTTTTCTTCACGGAAAAAATGTACTATTAAAAAACTTTATACGTAAACAGTTTTTGAGTCATCGTGTCCGCCAATTTGAAATATGCTGTTTCGGAGAACTATTGATCTGCGGGTGTGGCCACAAATACGCGTGGGGAACACAGGACTCTTGAAATCAAAAGGAGTTCAGCATGGCCATCGATATAGCGTAAGACTGTTCAAGAGGTTCAATACTAACAATTAAGCAAAATCGATTTTTTTTACCTACTACACGTGATACCAGACGCATCTCTTAAGCAAACTTATGAATGCTGTGCTTATTTTCAAGTGAACTGCTTAACAAAACTCAGCATAGATTGTATGATTCCTTAATAAGTTCATTTTATCTTCATGTACCTGTAGTTCTTGTTTCATAGTATATTAAAATTAATCTATTTTGAAGTAAAATACTTCAAACGTTTTAAAATTTTCAACTGCTTTCAAATACGAATAGATGTCTTTAAACTGAGCAAAATAAATAGCTTTTTGTGCTATAAATTTTCTTTATTCAATTTCTTGAAATGTACAACTTCTACAAATAACAGACATATTGGATTGTTTAAAAGTAGTAACTATCTGCGTCATGATTAATCCGTACTATTTGACCGGCGATTGAGCAAATTATTGCATAGTTAGTACCGCCCCATGGATGACTATGAATGGTCGTTTAGAAAATTGCCTATTTGCAATATACTAAGCCCATGTTTTTTTTCGTGCCGTGCAGAGGTTGGCTGTAAAAAACCTACCGGATCCGATCGGTACACAGCGGAAACTCTTCATACAAAGTTGTGACAAAACTGTAAAAAATGTCTACAAACTAGGCTTGTGACTAATATTGTGACACTGAATCCTTTCAGCTGTCAGTTTTGATATCCATATTTCCTTTTCCGATTATTTTTATGTTTACCCATTTGAAAGCGGTTGTCGTTCAAGTGTTAATATACACGTCAATAATAGTATCTAAACAAACGTAATAGCAGAAATGGTTTCCAAAATTATTTTTTCATTAGTGCAAAGTTGTTTAGGTTAGTATTATGTAAGAAGATTTATGGGCTTAAGGGTGTCTCCATAAGAGTATTTTCAAAAACTTACATATTTCTTTAGCGCAAAGCTACACTATATTCTGAGTAAGGGTAATAATAAGGCATCGGAATAGAAACTAGTGATATAACATTCAAGTTTTCAATTTCTTTTTCTTAATGTAGAATGAATGTAAATAAGCTCTGCATGAAAAGCTATAGTTTAACGCACTCATTCTTCTTTCCAATGAATTCAGAACTGCTCCAATCGGCCGTTTATTTCCATTTGAAGATCGGTGGTAATACAAATTCGTGTTAATTGAATTGAACAGAAATCCTCAACATCACTTGCTACGACGACATGTGAAAATTGATTTTTGTCCCGATGATTGTTCAATTTGATGATAATTTTATTCAAACTTAGAGAAAAAAAACTAAATATTCGCAATAAAATACAGAGCATTGACTTTGAAGGTTTTGACACACGTCGTCCCACTGTGAGGGTACAAGTATACCAGCTCGACATTACTTTCGCTGACAGTCGGCCCTTCACGAGGCCATTTTGAGTGTCACAAATTAGGTATGACGAATTTGAATACGATCTCTTACCGAAATAACTTCACAATTAAATCTTGGCAGAAATCTGTGCCCATCTGTTCTTTTCCACATTTCTCGATAATATATGGCGTATCTATAGACAATAGATTTGGACGAGGTAAATACCGCTGGTCGTATAGCAGCTTGAAATAACATCTGTTGTCTCTCGAACCATCAATCATATCGGATCTCTTCCGGGCCACCAATACGGCAAATAGAGAGTTTTATCACGATGTTCTACCGTTTTCGTTTTGCAATTTAAATTCGCCAAAAATGCGCGGTAATTTTTTTTGAAGTAGAATACTTTTATTGATTTAATACAGTGGTTCTGTTAATTTTCCAACGAAAAACAATATAAATATCTATGCGCTTAAAATACATCACAAATATAAACACTCGAGACTTTTGCGGTAATACAAACCCGGTTCCAAATGCGATCATTTACGCCCAAGATCTCGGAATCATATGAAAGCTCTGAAGATTTTGATGAAGCCAACGTGGTAACGCTTATGAAACATAGTCATTCGGGAGCTCCCACTCTAAAATACGGAGCTATACACTAGACCAGCGAATCTCAAGCTGGGGCCCGCGGACCCCTAGGGTGCCGTGAAGTCGTTGCTGGGGGTCCGCGAAGAAAAATATGATTGCCGAGTGCAGATTGAAATTTCAAGTTTTGTTTGCTAACAAACTGAAAATAACATATTGATAGCATACAAAATCGATGTTTATCCGAGGCAGTCCGCAGCAACCCAGGGTGATTACTAAAGGGGCCATTAGTACGAAAAAGGTTAGGAGCCGCTGCACTAGAAAACAAGTTTCAGAGCGATATAGTTATAGACTCCAGTGAGATAGGGGAGTTCACTTTCTTCCTTCATCTGAAGCGTACATTCATAATTAAACATCAGAATGACGGCCCATTCGTTCATTCTAAAGCTCACGTGAATATGCAAACGTCTACGCGGTTTTATAAACGAATTCAAACAGGCGACGCTAGTATCAGGGGACGGGCATAGCGTAGTTGGTAAATCAATTGCCTTGTACGCAGCTCACCTGGGTTCGGTTCACAACCCCGCACGGGAGCACGTCGTTTGGCATAAGTTCGTTTGGCATAAGTTCATTTGGCATAAGTTAATTTGGCATAATGTTCATTTGGCATAACCGTAGGTGACACATACGGTCGTTTGGCATAAGGTTCATTTGGCATAATGGTCATTTGGCATAATGGTCATTTGGCATAATGGTCGTTTGGCATAATTTGAAATATACATTGAAATCTCTGTTATATTAGGCGTTGACGATGCCTAATGTGGCTACGCCACATCGCTTTAAACGTGGTGCTGTCCGACATCGCTCCGCTCCGTCGCACAGTGGGACGGAATCAAAAAAAGCCGGACATTGATATTTGCGACGAAACTATTGGTTATGGCACTTTGATGTCTTCGGAAAGGTTTCTTCATTTTTTAAGTAGTTTAATATAATGTTGGAAAATTTTTATTTAAGGGGGTATAAACGGAGATAAAAAAATAACTTTGCAAGTTGTTGTTAAAATTGATAGTCATGTATGGAAAGTTTGTAGACGAAATGATTTCATGAAACTTTGTTGAAGTAGCGAAATGGCTATCTGATAAGCGAGAAAAGTTATTGGGAGAAATTGAAGTATATGTCGGAATACCCCCTTAAAAAGTGTTTTTTCATTGTAAGTTTTTTATTTGATTTTTTACAGTTTCTCGATGTTCTAGAAAGTTGTAGATGCTTTCAAAACACACCTTTTTGCGGAATAGACCAACTCGCTATCTCTTCGTTTTTAGGGTGCACATCTGTTTTTTTTTGGTTTTTTGGGCTAACTTTAAGGGGCTATGGTTTGTAGAGTAGCAGGTAGTAGCAGCTAAATTTAGTTTTTTGATGTTCAGCAAAAAATACCCAATTGATACATATATAAATCATAGCGGGATCTAATAGGATCCTTGGAAAAATGTGGCGTAAAATAGACTAGCGTTTCAATATATTATTTGTATTATGAAGCATGAAAAATAAACTATTATGCGAAATTAATAAACATTTGAAATATTATAGTTCATTCCATATATTCCGACAATTATTGTTAATTTTTTTGTTATTAACATGCTCATAAGTCATCAGTGTCCTGCCAATTATCTTCTTCGTCATTGGATGAACAAGGTAATAATATAACCGAGTATTCTAAGCAACGAAATTCCTTGTTCATCCAATGACGAAGAAGATAATTGGCAGGACACTGATGACTTATGAGCATGTTAATAACAAAAAAATTAACTTTAATTGTCGGAATATATGGAATGAACTATAATATTTCAAATGTTTATTAACCGTTGTGTGTCCGACGCGGTACCCGGGTACCTTTTTAAGTTTCAATTAATGAAATTCCTATGTTTTATCCATAACTGTGAAATTGAAACTTTGTGACATCTTAGAACTTCACTAAGTTAAGCTTTTGGGTTAATAATATTGTTGATATAGTAAGGGTGGGAGTGAGGAGGGGCTCCTGATTTTTTTTACTACGTAACAGGCCGACGTGGGTACCCGGGTACCCACAAAACTAAAATGCCCATAACTAAGGTAATATCCAACCGATTTCGATACTTTTGGCCGTTTTGGATTCAGGAACTCATCCACTTTTGGACTTGGCAAAAATGAATCGGGTTACTTTATTCGGTTCCCGGGAATCCGGGTTTCCGGAAGCAGGTTCCTGTGCAGGGATACTATTTGCGAACTTCAATGGAATACTAGCAATATGGGTATCAAAATTCTTGGAATTGCATCAGTAGGCTGTATCTCGTGGTTTTGGAACCATTTGGTGATTTGACTCCGGAACGGACATTCCGGAGCAGGTTCCCGTGGGGCCGTGAGTGGCCATTCCATTCCAATTCCATTTTTCAAATTGCCATAGGGACCCTAACAATAAAAAACAGACTTCCGAGACAATTTGAAGAGTTTTGATACTCATATTGCTAGTACATTATTAAAAATTACAAATCATATCCTAGTACTGGAACATTACTCCGGAAAATCCGGATTACCAAAAACCAGATCCGTTATTTCGGTTCTATTGCACAGAATCAAAAAGTGGACGAGTTCCTGAATCCAAAACATCTAAAAGTGTCCAAATCGGTTAAAGGCAGCCATAGTAATGAGCATTTCAATTTGTGGGTACCCGGGTACCCTCGTTGGCCTGTTAAAGGTGTTTTTTTTGTTGGACACATAACTGTTAATTTCGCATAATAGTTTATTTTCCATGCTTCATAGTACAAATAATTTATTGAAACGCTAGTCTATTTTACTCCACATTATTCCAAGGATCCTATTAGATCCCGCTATGATTTATATATATATTTATATATATATATATATATATATATATATATATATATATATATATATATATATATATATATATATATATATATATATATATATATATATATATATATATATATATATATATATATATATATATATATATATATATATATATATATATATATATATATATATATATATATATATATATATATATATATATATATATATATATATATATATATATATATATATATATATATATATATATATATATATATATATATATATATATATATATATATATATATATATATATATATATATATATATATATATATATATATATATATATATATATATATATATCAACAGGGTATTTTTTGCTGAACATCAAAAAAATTAATTTAGCTGCTACTACCTGCTACTCTACAAACCATAGCCCCTTAAAATTAGCCCAAAAAAAAAACAAAAAAACAGACATACACCCTAAAAACGAAGAGATAGCGAGTTGGACTATTCCGCAAAAAGGTGTGTTTTGAAAGCATCTACAACTTTCTAGAACATCGAGAAACTGTAAAAAATCAAATAAAAAACTTACAATGAAAAAACACTTTTTAAGGGGGTATTCCGACATATACTTCAATTTCTCCCAATAACTTTTCTCGCTTATCAGATAGCCATTTCGCTACTTCAACAAAGTTTCATAAAATCATTTCGTCTACAAACTTTCCATACATGACTATCAATTTTAACAACAACTTGCAAAGTTATTTTTTTATCTGCGTATATACCCCCTTAAATAAAAATTTTCCAACATTATATTAAACTACTTAAAATATGAAGAAACCTTTCCGAAGACATCAAAGTGCCATAACCAATAGTTTCGACGCAAATATCAATGTCCGGCTTTTTTTGATTCCGTCCCACTGTGCGTCGGACTTAAACTAGCTGATAGCCCCTATGTTTAAGTAATCCGGGCAAACGAGTGGATCACAGATTTGCTTGCAAGGGGCTGCCGTTCCGACGGGGGTATACAGATTCAAAGAACTGCTCATATTTGAAAGATGGAGTCAACTCCTAAGTTTAAGTAATCCGGGCAAACGAGTGGATCACAGATTCCACTCGTTTGCCCGGATTACTTAAACTTAGGAGTTGACTCCTTCTTTCAAACATGAGCAGTTATTTGAATCTGTATACCCCCGTCGGAACGGCAGCCCCTTGCAAGCGAATCTGTGATCCACTCGTTTGCCCGGATTACTTAAACTTAGGAGTTGACTCCTTCTTTCAAACATGAGCAGTTCTTTGAATCTGTATACCCCCGTCGGAACGGCAGCCCCTTGCAAGCGAATCTGTGATCCACTCGTTTGCCCGGATTACTTAAACTTAGGAGTTGACTCCTTCTTTCAAACATGAGCAGTTCTTTGAATCTGTATACCCCCGTCGGAACGGCAGCCCCTTGCAAGCGAATCTGTGATCCACTCGTTTGCCCGGATTACTTAAACCACAGATAACAGACGTTTAGGCTCGTTTTAAATCGTGTGTAAATACCCGCCACTGAAATTCCTAATAAATCAGACGTCTGAAACACGTTTGGCAAACGTTTGTAGATGGCGCAGTGATCGATACAATGCAGTTAGAGTGGAGCTGTCAAACACTTGTAGCAAACTGTTGCGCAGATGGCATTAGTGAAACACGGATTTCCAACGTTTATCCATTTGAAAGTTTACACAGGTTTTTGAAGAAATTTTGTTCTAGCCTAAACGTCTGTTATCTGTGCTTAAACATAGGGGCTATCAGCTAGTTTAAGTCCGACGGAGCGGAGCGATGTCGGACAGCACCACGCTTAAAGCGATGTGGCGTAGCCACATTAGGCATCGTCAACGCCTAATATAACAGAGATTTCAATGTATATTTCAAATTATGCCAAACGACCATTATGCCAAATGACCATTATGCCAAACGACCATTATGCCACACGACCATTATGCCAAATGACCATTATGCCAAATGAACATTATGCCAAACGACCGTATGTGTCACCTACGGTTATGCCAAATGAACATTATGCCAAATGAACTTATGCCAAATGAACTTATGCCAAACGAACTTATGCCAAACGACGTGCTCCCACCCCGCACATAGGGTTAGAGATTTTTCCAAAAGAGATTTCTTTAAGCCGAAGAGGCGAATGACCTTAAGGTTAAAACTTCTATAATCCAAATTAAAAAAAAACGCTAGTATTTGCGACTTAAAAAAACGCCCACGCGATCAAACACGTTAGCATAGAAACGCTCGTGTTCTTCGTGATCATACAAATCTGGTAACGCAAGCGATCATTTACGCACACCTACGCCCGCGATCCCGCATACATAGAAGCGCCTAGGTGATTAAGTCCTTATGTTAGCACTTGCGAATTTAAAAACACTATCAAATGTGGTTAAACCAACGCCAGTTTCCACGCAAACGTGAATCGGTCACATCCGGGAGCGCCTACTTTTGGTCCAGCAGCTCAGGTCCGCGCCTTCACTCACCTTCTGGGTCTCAAAGAAGGAGTTCACATACAAGTAGTTTAAGAACGCCAATATGCATGTTCTAGTTCTGAACCGTACACTTTCGCGGTTCGCACGAACATGTAAGCGGTTACTTGTGTGTACATATGAATTTATACACGAGAAATTGCATACACACACGTTAATATATAGTCGCTCAAATCCTTCGCGATCATCCTCGCACACCTAGGCTCGCGATCTCACAAACATGAAAACGTCACGGGAATTGAGTGAGCATTTAGCGTTTATAAACTTATAAACGGTTAGCTCAATCTTAACGTTGATATACCACACGTTTTATGGCGACTTGACATGGAACCCTTGTGATATGGGAAACTCATTCTTTTAGTATCTGAACCATTCACTAAAAATTAAAAAATAGATTTACGGTCCGTGCGATTAATCAAGAACATAAGCTTACATACGAATGGTCACATGGTTATACCACAGATAACAGACGTTTAGGCTAGAACAAAATTTCTTCAAAAACCTGTGTAAACTTTCAAATTAATAAACGTTGGAAATCCGTGTTTCACTATTGCCATCTGCGCAACTGTTTGCTACACGTGTTTGACAGCCGCACTCTAACTGCATTGTATCGATCACTGCGCCATCTGCAAACGTTTGCCAAACGTGTTTCAGACGTCTAATTTATTCGGAATTTCAGTGGCGGGTATTTACACACGATTCAAATCGAGCCTAAACGTCTGTTATCTGTGGTTATACTATCGTATTTATACACGAGATTCCGGATTATTACGGTCGCGCAGACTGCGCGGTTTTTGCGTTTCATGTTTTAATTTGAGAAATTTGGCGCGAATTTAATTTTCGATAATGTTTTATTTTAACAAAATATCTCCTAACATCAACAAGCAATCCAAGCGCTGGAATAATAAACCCTCATGGTTATGAAAATTAATCTGAGACGCCGTTGTGCCAATTTGGATCTAATTAAGGTGATTACGAATAATACGAACAAGGTTCCAGTTATGTTTTTTTAAATTGTAATTCATTTATAAATGTTGAAAAATGAATGGCAATATATTGGTACGTCGAATGTTCCGCGTTTTTTATTTTTCTTAAACTATGAAGCTCTGTATGTGTAGCATCGCTGTTTTTGACGTCGGACGTGATTATGGTCTACAAACTTTGTGCTGTACAGTTCGAAATATGTGAATTCGCAAAGGTTTCAGAGCTGGATCGAAACGCAAAACTGTACGGCCAAAACATGAGGAGTCCAAAAACTGTATGATTAGGAGCTGACCAAATCAAACAGATGCATCCCTATGGAGGATGAAACGTGTGTCAAATTGGATTTCAAACAGTTTCCGAGACAGAAATTTTATGTTTCCGGGAGTTGCAGAGATGTTCCCAAGATATTTAAATTGGTTTTTGCGGATAACCTTACCGGTAACTTGTTGATCTGGCAGAGAATATGCAGTTGTGGTAGGAAGACTTCAATTTTCATTGCAAGCAACCAAAGCTTAAATTTAGAACTAGTTTTCCGAAAGAGGCGGGCATAGCATAGGCAGTGCCTTATACGCAGCTTACCTGAGTTCGATTCTCAACCCCACACATAGGGTTAGATTTTTCCAAAAGAGATTTCTCCCACTAAAAGAGGCGGATGACCCTAAGATTAAAACCTCTATAATGAAATAAAACTAGTTTTTCGAAAAGCATGTTTTATTCCATATCGTCCATATCTCTGCTTATGCAAGGAAAATTTTCAAACTCTGCAACCAACCGTAAAGGCTAGATTCTAAGGATGAAACAAAGACAATAAAATTTTATTTAGCGAAAAGAACAAATCATCCACGCATCTTTCTGTTGATGTCGCTCCTCATCCGGTGCACACTTAGTATTTATTAAGTAGAATGCAATTATTACTTTGGAAAATCTGATCCAAGTCATTCATATTCTTTTGTCGTGACTACGGCATACCTTTCAATACAAAGGCTCCTTTCAAAAATTTCGGAAGAAACAGAAGGGAATGTTTTGGAACGTTAGCAACATAGAACAACTGAGAACTGACATACAATTAAATTTTTCAATGAGTGTAAAAAAAATGTTATCAGCAAACAGCAACTTGCCACTAGCCGGTGCTACGATCGACCAGCAAACGCTATGCCAGTCTTGCGTGCAAACTTGGATACAATGGTGATTCACGCATGCGAACCTATATGTGATGGTGATTTTCAACGTATTTTAATATAAATGTTTACACATGTCTTTCGACACAGTTTGTTCTTCACCAATTTTGTAATAAATTCTGAATTATGTATGACTTCTATGAATAATGCAAATGCTTTCGAATGTGAGCCGGATAACCCTAAATTTGAAGATCTATCTCAGGAAGAGCCATCAATATGGTGCACCCTAAGAGGACCTAATCGAATATTGGGAAGTTGTGCTTCATTCAGCGTTCACTAATTGAATGAAAATATTGTGGATGCACGGTCAGACGGTGTGATAAGCAGACGGCAATCAGAATTTGCGCAGCTCATAAATTATTGCGCATATTACTTCTATTAATTTGCCTGATTCTGCATTATGGCGGATCGTTTAAAAGGAACGCGAATTCCATTTTCAATGGCGTGTTTCTATTTTTTCGTCTTCCACTACAGCCCTGACGCGTTAGCGCACGCGATATACGATCCGCTCGAGTCCTTCGCGATGATACATAAAGGCGAACATGCAATCACGATCATCCAACGCACATCTATGCTGAAAATTTCGCAAACACAAAAACATTCCGACAATTTAGTGATAATGCGAGAAAGTTTCAACCGATTTTGATGATTAACCCTTTCATTCCCAACTTTTTTCTAGTGTATATGGGCTTAAAATCTTAGCTTTTCTTTAAACTGTTGGGCCTAGAAACACGATAAGTTTGTGTTGATAAATAGTGATGCTTCGTTAGCAGTGCTAGAAGCTGCTTAATTTTTACTTTGGGGCCGTACAAAAATGACGTAGCTTTTTTCGGCGATTTTTGACCCCTCTCTCCCTCCTCGTAGCATTTGGTCACAAAATTCTAACCTTCCCTCGTAAATAACGTAGCATTTACCTCCCTCTCGTCCCATGCAAAGCGCCCGGGTGATGAAAAAAATTACATATGTTTTTCAATTATTTTAAATACACGTCCTTTCAAAATGTTTGACGACTTTTATCAACATTTTCATTATAACAGCAAATTGCGTGCAAAATAAGTTCATTTCATTGAGTCTATTTTCAACCATCAAAGGCATCGATCACAATACCCAGTGTGCTCCTGCTTTTGTCCGAACCAGTACAAAGCGAACGAAAAAAACAGTTACTTGTGTACATTGTCTGAACAACAAAGGATACCGTTATTTTTATTCTTGTGTGATCTATCAAGATGACTGAGTCTCATCAACAAAACGTGATTATTCGGCCTAACACAGTGGCCCTTGACTTCAGGTCTTTTCGCATAAGACCAAGTATTCGTGATGTGGAACATCTGCTGAAGGTGAAAATGCAGCTTCGGTTTTCAGAAGTCACCTGCATACAGTTTGAGCACGTCAGGCATGCGGTGCTTATAATCTTCAACAAATTCGCCCAGGCGAAAAGATTCATTTTGCAGAACAACTTAAAACACGTGCTTATTTGTGACAACGCTGAAATCAAGATCCCTGTATACATGGATAATGGGAATATTGAAGTGAAATTACATGATTTATCTCCACTTACTTGCAATTAAAAGATTCATGTCGCATTATGGAGCAGTGGAATCTATTACGGAGGACACATGGAGAAACTACTTCCCAGGTATTTCAAATGGCGTTTTTGTGGTGAGAATGCGGGTAGACCAACCCATTCCCTCCTACCTTACCCTGCAGTACAACACAGAAGGGGGTGATACGATTACACAGCGAACTATTTGTACATATCAGGGACAAACTAATACGTGCCAATTCTGTGAACAAACGGCGCACTACGGACAACCCTGCCCAGAAAATGCTAAGGAAAGCTCAGTTGCAGAAAAAATGCCAACACCCAAGCCCCAACATCTTTACCTGAACCACAATCGGTTGCCAAATTTGTTGCTGCAGTTAAGGCAATAATGACAACTACAAAAGCTTCAAACTTAACTAATACCACCAGTGAAGAAGCTACCACCAAGGATGGAGTGGTCACAGTCGGGACCCGCAAGGGCAAGAAGCCAGAAAGAAGATCTGATCGCGAGTATCACGGCGGTAATCAAGATGATGATACTGACGTAAGCGACAACGAGACAAACATGGGTAACCACGAAGTTTGCGAAAGAAGGAACATCTTCCCGACGCGAAAAAAGATCTCCGCTCGCAATAGCAAGTTGCGCGCATGGGATCTTACATACTCAACATAAAATTTATTGTTATTTTTTTTACTTCTTGTAAATATATAAAAGACCCATGGCTCCTCTAAGCTAACGCATTGAGTCGTGTCAAATAAACGAATTAAAAAAAAAAGTTCATTTCATGACAAATATAGTTTTGATAGTTTGGTTTTGAATTTTATATGTCAAGGGGAGCATAAAGACAAGTTCTCTCAGTTCACAATCGTGCAGCTGCCCATGATTCTAAGAACCATCATTCATCTAAATTACTAAATTTTGTTTGGTTGAATCCGAAGTGAAAATTCAGCTTCCAAACTAAGTCTACTAGTTAGCAACATTAGCTAACTAATGTAGCAAGTTAAATCCCCATACAAAATCTTTTCGTATTTTTGCGAACTTGTAATTCCGCGAATCGTAAAATTTACCTCATGAAAAACCGCATCAAAAGTAACTTGTTTTAATTTAAATTAATTTCTCTTGGAAATGGAGGATCATTAAATTGTTTTCTCTAAACAATGGGTTTTAAACTTAATGCTAATTCTGACCCTACCCTCCTCCTCGTCGCACTTCGTCAAAAATTTGGTATACCCTCCCTACCCCCCAAAATGCTACGTCATTTATGCATGGTCCCTTTCTGATGCTCAATGCAATTCTCTCAGAATATTTACAATAGTCCAATTGCATAAAAAAGTAGTCGAAGAAGTCTAAATTGATAGGTTTTAACAGTTTTGAAAAATATTTCAAGACAGCGATGATATACCAAAATTTTGTTCTTTAATTTTAACTGAAACTGTCCCTGGCGGCACTGCTCCAATGAAATCTTATCGGATTACTGCAATAAATTCAGTTCTGCGGATAATTCTAGTACCTGTTAATGCTCAAGTAAAAGTTCCCAGTTTTTGGTCTGACTTGTTTTTGTATTAAAATTTTATTTAACCAGTAAGTTAAAGCTGTTTGAAAACGTTGTTGTTTACAAACATCATGGGCATAAAAGGGTTAACAGGATATTAGATACGGAATCAATTTTTCTCTCTAAATATACATTAGAACAAAGGTGTCTTTTTATAAAAATGTTGAGCAATTTAAAAAAAATATTAAGAAATCACTAAATATTCGTTATTTTCATATTGTCCTAAAACCAAAATAACATTACAATAATACCAGTGGAAAGGTCTACTCTTCTTTTCAGAATCGTTAAGTCTAGAATCGGTTAGAAAATGACAGCGTACCTAATGTGTTAGTATCGAATATGTATCTCAAAAAATAGTTTTTCGCTCTAAAGCAAGATTTTGAGGGTATGGAACATTTTTTAAGCATTGTTTTGTATTGCATTTGATGGGGCTTTAAGAATAGTTTTTAGTATCAATGAAATTTTCGATCGCATTTCTAGTCCTTTTTATATTTGTAGTAATAGAACTATTAAAAAAAATCAAAAGTCCATTTTAGAACTTCTACATACCAAAAACCCATGACCTACAACGAATATAAGGTTGTCTCATTTGATCTACTATAGCTCGTCGCTGTTGTGCTATCTTATGACAAACGCCATTTTGGGGTAAACTGAGTTAGATATGCCACATTACTCGTCTAACGAATCTCTACAAGATGGCGTTTCCAGAATTTTGAAATTTTGCTTGGTTAGGATTGGCTCAAGTTATAATAAAGTTTTAGTTGCTTTTATGTGTAAAAATGTCATCAGAACACAATGGCATAATAATTTTCAAAAGAAAAATGCATGTATTGGGAGAAAAACGCAGTTTTATCTTTAAACTGGAAATATTGCCTATTTGGCAACACTGTAACTAAAAATAACTATTTTTTCTAGATTCCCTGACTTATTTCCTTCAAAATGCATCCAACCGATTGTTTATAGGACAAATGAAGCCAAAGATATGAATAAAAGTTTATAATTGGTGATTTTTTTCTATGGAAAATTTTTCATGCACGATTATGACACGTCATACAAATTTTTTGTACAGAATAGGTATAAGCATCAATTGTCTTCTCTGAATTGTTTCTATTATTTATAAGTTTCATGATATTCAATCTTAAACTTTAAAAATCGTTTTTCTCGAAATGTGCAAAATGGCGCTTGTCATAAGATAGCACAACAGCGACGAGCTATCACATGGTACTTGAGATTGCAAACTCGACGCGGATGGATTGCAAAAGTCTCAGATCGTGTGATGCGTGTTCAGAAAGCATATATTCTAGTCGAAAATGGGCGGATGGACATATTGGTAAATACGCACTGTCATAAAACACCTCTAAATATTCCAAGTCGTTCTGCCTCTTACCAAACAAAAATAATCTGAACTGGTTCGCAACAGATTTAGAGTATAAAAATCAGTATATAAAAGCAAATCATAATCACACTATTCGGTGGATCGAGTTAGATTGTTAAAATGGTTTTCAATGTCCACAACTTTACCTAACTGCGTATCATGGCTGCGTTCTTTTTATTGTCCAATAAACTTTAGGGTAACGGTCTTGCTCTACCACAGCTTGTCTGATATCAGCTTTCCCTATTGTGACCTTCCCCTTGCACCAAATCACATTTTCAACCATTCCGTAGCAATTCAACTACGACGCGGAAACAACCACCACACATCGAGGATTCCCGATGGCGATGGTGTTAGAATGATGTCATTGTTTATATTAATCTCTCAAGTGTGCACGGTGTCATCTTTCGACATTTTACACATTCTAACCATGGCTGCCAATCACCCATATCGTTGCTGTTGTTATGCAAATGTGCTTGCCTACTCTTTTCCCACACAGATTGTGCTATAAAACATCGCTCCCAAAACCTGTTGGAAAACACTCTGATGCTATAAACACAACAAAGACAACAAAAGGCGTTCCTAATATTATTCTTTTGGCCGCGAACGCGATTTCACATTTCATTTATCCTTCCCAACCCACAGTGTTGTCGATTGTCTTGTGACTTGTTGCTATGAAAACATCTCTTCACGACAGATTTTCTATTCGTCTATCAGCCTGAGCAGAACAGAACGACTCGAATAACTTAGAAAGTCTGATTAAAAACAGGTTCTCCGCGAGAATTCCGAATTCTATCCACTGCTGGTTCGCTGGTTACATTTAATGCTTATTGCATACATTATAGACGATCCATAAATGGATGCTAATTTCTTTTTCGTTCCCCAACTGACCAGATCCGGTTCCGTCCGAGTGTCCGCTTTAATACCAATAAAAAGAAAACACGCCGTGTTTTAATCAATGCGTAAAATTTCACCGCTGATAGCCATGGGATCGGTTCGCATCAGTTTGATTTGAAGTGTTTGAAACCCTATTCCGCAGTGTTGGTGGTTTCGGCTGCCCTCAATTCTACTCTGTATATTGGCAGCGCGGTAACGAACGTGCTAATGGATCTGACTTTGACGCTATCACCTCCAGGCGTCGGTACCTACGTATCTATAAAAATGATAAAAAGTTACAATCCGCGCAGGTGATGAAGTCACACTTCCATTGCTTATGGCTGTTGCGCGATTTCAGTGCCATTTCATTGACGTACAATTATTGATGATAGCTGCTGTGCGTATAGCAGAAACGTACAATTAAAATTGTATTCTTTTGAATTAGTGTGTACCTTATAGCGGGTATTGCACATATAGATAAAGTATACATGCCGCAGTCAAAAGCAATTCAACTGTCGGGAATTCTGTTCTTATCAGTACGATGGGCTTTGATCTTGTTTAGTTAGGCGTCCCACGTGAGCATCGTGTTGCGTTCAATTCAAAACGACATTCCGTATTGGGTGAGTTGTTTCCTAACACAAACAGCTAAGAAATCGGATCGCTTGGGAGCCACGTCGCGCAAAAATTCCTGCTTTTTCTCTTTCTCTCTGGTAGCCAAAAACTTTATCCCTAAGTTTGTAAGACTTATGAAAATACCGTGCCGTCGTCGCCGTCCATCGCCTACGGGGAGATGTGCCATGGATTCGAAATGGATGTTCCGTTAGTTTTTTTCATTCTCATTCTGGTAGAGGTTTGTTGTATCAAAAAACCGGCTTTCGGACATCTCTCAGGAATCTTGTGACACGGAAACCGGCGAATGGGTAGAAAGGGGTAGGGGTGGTTGGTCCGGAAGGTTACAAAAAAACTGCGCACCGACGCACACACTTGATTCGGACGATCGGATTTTTAAACGATAACCTGTTTTCTTTGGTATCCGCGCACCTTGCTGCCCTCCGTAGGAATCACGTCCGACTCAGCGAACGTATGCTTTCCAATTTGTTTATTTTCATCATCTCGTTTATTGGTACCAGTTCGAAATCTGGCCACTTGGAGAATCAAGCGACTCTGGTAAGAGCAACCGAAGAAATGGCGACGAAGACGTGCGCGTTTGAAACTGTTGCCTTCTTTTCGATTCTACTACTTGACTCCGATGGCTTTCGATGTTTTACCTTGAATTCGGTCTATATCTTATTAGAAATATCTATAAAAGGAAAACTCGAGCGGCAGAGTTGGCATGCTTTGAAAGAGCTTAAGAAATATGTATGATGTATCGTGTGATATTTGCGCGAATTCAGTTTTCGGTTGCGTTCGTTGGATGATATTCAATTTTTCTTTTGTAGAAGTCGTGTGGCTAAAGCTAAGGTTTGATCACCAGTGTTCTCTTTTACACATAATCACACAAAGTGACAAAGGCAGTGATTTTTCTTCATTTATTGCACCTTCTAAGGCAGTGGTTTTCAACCGGCGGTGAATTCACCCCCAGGGGTAAATTAGATTATCGTAAGGGGTGAATTGTGCTGGACAAATTTTGACTTCTTATCCTAACATACCCCTCGGATATTTGTCTTTTTATATTGTTTCAGTGTATTAAGAATTGAGATGACTACTGAAAGTGCTCAGGAACAGGTTCCTGCTTGTAAAATTGTGATTTTCATTCAAATGAAAATCATTTTTTTCTGACAGAATAATGATGGTAAACAATTTTCAGAAAGGGGTACATCACGAGGATCAATATTCGGAAAGGGGTACATGGGACGAAAAAGAACCACTGTTTTAAGTAATACGGATACTTCGAACCATGATCGATCTATTTTTGAGTTCCAGGTTACTCGATCTTGGATCGCTTTATCATAAATTTAGCTTGTCTCACTTCCGGTATACGTGTTACATGGCCAGTCACTGTAATTTGTCGTGTTTTATCAGCTCGTGGTTCATGTATCTGGCCCGATTTTTTCACTATACGTCGAATTTTTCTCTCAAACACACCGAGCGCTAGAATGGGTCGTCAAACGGTGAGACAAGATTGTTCTTACAAATATCCTATCTCGTGTTTCCACGCGAGTCCAAGTCTATTGAAGACATTTGATTCTTAAACCGGCGACAGGTGAGTGCTATTATCAGCTCTCTGTCGATAGTAACTGAACGCGAGTATGCAAACGGATCTAGGCGTGAAAACACTACCGTAAAAATGAATAGTTGATCGGAGTCCCAATACGACTTTAATCTGACTAGTATCGATGATCACGGGACAATAGGTACTGAAAATTCGCTGCGTCTGCATTTATGAATCTAATTCCAACTTCCGCTATTGCTAACAAGCCTGTACGGTTGGTATACGCGTTTTCAACAAACAATCCGATATGAAAAATAGAAAATACTTTCCTTGATCTAGGACTAGGACATTTTTTGGTATCATAACTATTAGTTCGTATAACGTATTACTGGTGCTTGAACACTAACTAAACAACTAGTTAACTAGTAAGCAAACTATGATTTATAGGTCGCATTGATTGCTTGAAGTGAAACTTAGACCTCAAGCTTTCTAAAACTCTAACTCCGCGACAGTTATGAAAAAGTCTGATGAATCGTCATCCTTCCGTGAAGTATCGTGACTTCCCGTTTGCTTTATGCTTTATCATTCCCCTTGAACGATGGAGATGGGGGCAGCCGGTAATGTTGTCTATCATGCTTTTGATGTTTTAATATAGATCGGATTAGTATGAGTTCCTAATTACCAATCCGACCCATATTAAAACTTATTAGATAACACTAGTTTACAGTTTTTCTGAACTAAACAAGCTGGTGGTCATTTTCAATGTAGAATCGCGTGTTGAATCCGAAAATGAAATCTAAAAAATTTACAGTAGAACAGTTTTCGAGTTACACTAAAAAATAAATTTCATCTTTAACAATAAAGGTACGTTCAGTAAAATCCAAATATCTTCGGTTGTAGTGCATCGATATGAAGTATTATGTTGAATTAAAGGAAATTGAATGCACTTTCGATCGTTAGAACATTTTGTTTTAGTGTGACTACTGGTTCTGACGTTATTTACGAATCTATTGAAATTTTTCTTAATTTTTCATCATTTTGTGAAGAAAAATAAGAGTTTGGTCAATATTTTGGGCAAGTCAAAGCAACCCTAAAAATTATATTTTAATAGGGAATTAAAACCTGCTAATAACCAATGAAAATAAGCACTTATTAGTTTAAATCGGATAGAAATTGTGAAAGTTATACAATTTTTTGTACAATGGGGAATTTTGAGTTTGTCTGGGTCAACTTATTGAACCGTCTCGATTCCAATTTCTTCATAATATATGAAGGATTCTCTGCCCGCATTCTGTTAAATAAGTAAATTGAGGAATTTTGAGAGAATTTAATGCGGCATAATGTTCGAACTCGTTTATCCAAATGATGCAAGACTTCTTATAACAATAATTTCAGGCTCAGTGAAGTAATGTCATAAAAAATTTACCATTAAAAATACGCATAATATTTACATGTGTCGCACAAAATCGTATATGCACAAAATACGTTGTAAACTTATGACGGTGCAAAATGTTAAGTTCGGGCGCTAGCTTCACGAATGATGACTTATCCACCTCTTTCGTCACGTTTTGTTCTATTAACAATTTATTTTACGTTATGAAAATGTTTAGAAAATTGTAAATTGAAATTATATTGGATTCACATTGGCTTCTACGATGTACCGATTTTACTGTACTGGTTCAACTTCAATCTAATTCAATGTATTGCGTAAAACATCTAAGTGCAATTACAAAATATTCTACGTTCTTAAAATCATTCTGAAGTTAAGATTTTGAGATTTTAAACCTAAAATAAGTCTTGTTCGATGTCCTACATAATTTTAAAACACGAACTGCTAGATGTTCTAGGAAGGAAAACAAATTAAAAGTATTACGTTGCCGTATGTAGTATGACATATTTCTACGGATTCGCATAATTTGTATTAACATTGTACAACACCCAGTTGAGCAGCTAGCGTTTCAAAATTTGAATTTTATGACGTGTGAGGGTTTAGTTTACAACGAATTTTGTATAATAAGAGTGTTATTTTATGTTATACACTTGAAAATATTACACGCAGTATTTCATACCAATCAATCGATGACTTATAACTTCATTGAGCCTGAAACTATTGTTATCAGAAGTCTTGAATCATTTAGATCAACGAGCTCGAATATTACTCCACATTAAATTCTTTCAAAATTCTTCAATTAACTTGTTTAACAGAATTCTGACAGGGAGTCCCTCATATATTATGAAACAAGCCATAGAAAAAATTGGAATCGATGCTGTAACTCGAAAACTGTTCTACCGTAAATTTTTTACTGTAACTCGAAAACTGTTCTACTGTAAATTTTTTGGACCTCATTTTCGGATTCAGCACACAATTTCACATCAGAAATGGTGTTCTAATATTGAAGTTCAGATTTTCATTTTTATTTTGTTAACTAGTGTAATCGGCAGTAAAACACGACGAAGTCAGCAACCCGCAAAAATCATTGTTACAACGTAATGCAACACACCAAGCACTGTACTGTCTGCTTCCTTCAATGATTATGCCTCACAGCCGCCCAGAGCAAAAGGGAGTATCAGCGATTTGTATAGAGAGCCTTTTGTGTCTGTAGGCTACAGTAGCTGACAACGCAAACTATCGAAAGTCCTATGCTATATTTCACCCTAAGGAGGAAAATTTGGTAAACACCAAAATATCTCACCAAATTTCTCAGCCGAAACGCAACTGTGTAAGAAATATCGAAAGTCGTTATCACTTTCACGCATATTTTCGTCACTACTAATTCTAATTGCTTAGATTTGTTTCTTCGGTTGCGGATTACGGTCGCGAAACGATGTTTCTTATTCCCTGTCATCCCATTAACAATGCTGGTAGTTTTGTTTTTGTCTTATCTTCTCGTACAGGGTTTTCTTAGTTTTTAGATTGTTTATAGTACTGATGCGTGGGAAACTGCTTGCCATAAGTACACAGGTCCGAGAATAGAATCCAGGAAGGAACGGGGTGTTAACAGTTTTTATTTTTCTTATCTATCTGATATAAACTTTCTTGTAAACATAGTTAATACTTATTTCTTATCGCTAAAAATGCCTTTAATGGCTATCGTTTACCAAGAAATTGATAACATTATTATCTTTCTCCGGACAAAACCGGAGGGGTTGCATATTGCATTTCTATTCGATTGAAATTCTTTCGAAATCAAACTTGTGAGTGTTATGGTTTTCGATCCGATCTAAATATCGACTGAGGAAGTCATGTACAAAACTGACATGCACATTCGCATTTTTGTTTTGTTTGTGTTTATTATTAGTACTCTATCAATAAACCTGTGATTTATGATGACGCTTCTGCATACATCTATGTATGCCAATCATGACCCCGTTCGGCACCGATTCCCACTAGCCACTAGTCCTTCAGGAATGTTCGAAAATTTTAAACGCTATTGAAAATCGTTGCTCTCCATGAGAGAGGAAAAGCCAAGAAATTCCGAACTTCTAGGTGCAAACTTGAAAAGTTATCGCATTTTGTAAGTCTATTTTGGGTCATATTGACCCCAACACCTAATAAAGGTTAATGTATTGTTTCTTCTTTTGCTGTTTCTATCTCGCCGTCACCCAAAAGCACAAAGGAATATGCAAACAACAATATGATTCCAAAGACGCATCAGTGCACATGAAATTATAAACAAACAATAAACATACGAACGCTCGAACGTTTCACGATTGTAAAATAAAATTGATTGTAAAACCCAGGATCTCGCAATCGCACGAATTTATAAACGCGGCCTCAAGCGTCGGATCTCGCGCAATCATGAAAAGTCTCCGACGTGGAGCTAACATGCAAAGGCTACACGGCTAGATAAACGAATTCAAGAACGTTAAATTATACACACGATACTATACGTGCCATAAAATCGGCCACGCAATCAAATACGTTGACATAGAAACGCTTGTAGCTTTTGCGATAATCCAAATCTGTTCACGCATGCGAACATGCAATCGCGATCATCCTGCGCGCATATGCGTTCCGGTGATTAAAGCAATACATTAGCACTTACAAATTTATAAACGTGGTCTCAAGTGCGATTATATCAACACCCAGTCCCACGCGATCATGAATCGTTCACCCCCGGACGCCCCATTCAATGGTCCTAACAACCTCCTTCAGTCTGTGTCACAAAAAAAAACAAACTATACATTAGAAGTCTCAGGCCGCCAGGGGTAGATGCTCTAAGTATATGAAGGAGCTCAGCCCCTTCTAGATCCTTCTAGATCTGAATCGTACACTCAAATTCGTTGTTTGCTCGAGCATTCAAAAGCCCACGCGAATATGCAAGCGGTTACACGATCAAACCTATTACCATACAAACACTCGAGCCCTGCCCGTGAATACTAAACTGGTCACAAACATACAGTTACGAAAATAGCATAGCATAGCATATACGATTGCACAAATCGTGGGTGCTATAATCAGCTAATATTTAACAAGATATCCACCATACTGTTTCGCAAGAAAAACATTTTGGAAGGAAAATTGCGCTCGCGATTTCGCAAACGTCTTTGCGATTAAGTGAACATTTTAACAGTTAACAATTGATAAACCCGGTCCCAAGTGCGGTTATACAAACGCACGTTCTCACACGATCATGAATCGGTCACCTCCGGAAGCCCTTACTCCCTATACTAGCAGTCTAGGTCCACGCCTTCAGTTAGATTATTCTAAAAAAACGACACTCATATACACCACATAGTTTCAGGGTGGCATTGCTGCGAACTCTAGTGATATTGAAGAGTTCATTCTTATACATTCAAAATTCAACAAATGACTCGAGTTAGACTCTATCATTCAAACGCCCACACGATTAAACACGTTAGCATACACACGTTCGAGCCCTTCGCAATCATTCACGCAGGCCGGCGATCCCACAAACATGAAAACATCCTAGTGATTATGTTAACGTAGCACTTATAAGTGTATAAACGCTATCTCAGGTGAGGGATTCCACGAAAAAGTGGCCAACCGTAAAACCGTATCCACGATTTCCCCTGACTATTAGAACATTTGCACACGAGACCGATATTTCAAATGACCGTATTTTATACAGCAAAACTTTCTGAGTTACAGGAAATGCAAACTTCTGCGTATAAAAAGTTTACACTGAAAAAAAAGTTGGGACGTTTTTCCCAAAAACAAAAATTTGAGTTAAAAAATTTCATCACAAAAACCATTTAAAAAAAAATTATTTGGTTAACAAAAATTTAAAGAGGAAGCAAACATTTCAAATGTAATTATGGAAATCCCAAATTATTTATTGATCAATACCGGCGCCGGTCAGTCCCGAACGTAGATCGCAGTAGGAAATGGAAGAAATGTTAGTCCGATATTTGCTTTTACTGAAGCCGTGTCACGGGAGAAGTATTGTTAATAAAAATCGAGCAAAGATGACGTCGGTGGTTGAACGGCAAGCGTGACCGCCCCTCACCCTAGTAGATCTGGGTTCAATCCGAGCCGAAGTCGTTGAGGCGAACAATCTGTGGCCATGTCTTATTTCGGAAGAGAAGTAAAGCCTTTGGTCCTGGTCCATGTGTTGATGGGTAAATATTTGGGATCCAGATCGTGGAGTCACCTCTCTGGTGTCGGTGATTGGTATTCAGTGCGGACAAAGAGCGACGGAAAATAAACCAGACTTAAAAAAATATAGATTCGAAATTGAAGTTAGCGAGCGATTTAAGTCTCTAAGTGCCCGGTCACCAGGAGACTCATTGAACTTAAGTTAGCTGTGTACAAGGTAATCGATTTACCAACTACGTTATTTCAGCACCTAATTTTAAAAAAATCTCTTGCGTGAAAATGATCTTATTGACTGTGGAATTTGTCTTCCATGTCGGTAAAACGTGTAAAGTTTCATCGGAATCGCTTTTAATGATTTTCAGATGGATCTTTGTGGAACTCCTCAGGTGCGAACATCTGAACCGTACACTCAATATCACGATCAGATTCACGACCCGCTGCAATTGGCTTTAATCGTACTGAGTGATTCTGACAGGGAGCTCTTCCGAGAATTAAGCTCTACAGCTTCAGTCCAACCACTCACAAAAATTAATGTTGATCAAATGTTGCATTATTGAAAATGGACTAATACTAACTCTCTGTATCACCAGGAACATATTTATAAAAAACAATTATTTTCACAGAAAATACAACGAATGGGGGATAATTGCAAGGTTAATACACCGCTTCTACCGACATTTAGAATTCTTGCTAATCAGAGCAGGAACAAGTTCCTATCGATTTTTTGACATTTGACATCAGACAGCGGCTGTTGATTGCGTGAATGGAGTTTCATCTTACCATTCGTTAGATCAACGTTTGGTAAAAAACGTAATTCAAAATTGGTGGATTTAAAATATTGGTGTTAGTAGTTAGTAGTAGTGTTTCTATCTGATGTTTTGTTTATTGGGGCTTTAACTTCGATGGGTCATTCGCTCATTCTTTATCTTATTGCTCGCCCTATCATTTTTTCAAATTTTGTGACAATTAATACACAGTTTTAACATGTTACTAAGATCATTTTGGGATGTTTTTCTCAATGTTGTTCTAAAACGGTTTCAACTCCAATTTTATATTCACAAATAACCCAAGCAAAGCATTGTTTTCGACAACTTTATAAGACACTAACTGATACCCAATCGGTCCCAAAATTTACCGAATCCAGATACCAGAAAAGGGAGCTCGAAAACTACTGTGCTAAAAATGGCATATGATGAGCGATTCTAGTGAGCCTGTTATACCATTGTATAAACGAATCTTTTTTTCTTAATCTCCAGAACAGTTTTGCACAAACAATAAATTCGCAATGCTACAGATTGCATAATAGGGACGGGGTAATGGAACGTTCTCAAGCTATGGGTAAGCAAGCAAGCAGTCAGTGCTCCGACAATACACATCTGGATGCCAGGAGTTGTTCTTCACTGCGGCAATTGAGATCGTCACTTCTTGACCGTGCAAAGAGCTTTTCTTTCCTGGCTGCGGGATGTTCAATTCCAGTAATTTATGGCAGTCGGAATCTACACCCGTTTGTCTTGCTCCGGATGAAAGACAAGCATGTGGAATTGTATATGCCGACGCATAATGTTTCCTGTGTGCATGTTGTTGAAGTTGATTCACATACATACATACATAAGTGGGTAGACACGAAGACAAAACCGTGAATGAAATGGGAATCCGTTGAATAAGAGGATTACATTTTTAGCACTTCTCCCTCGCAAATCTTTTGCCATCGTTGGAGATTTTTGTGTGCTGTATGGATGTATGTAGCAGTTAAGAACGTGCGTCTGGGTTGGAAATTAATGGCGTGCCTTTTCTGTTGCTTTGTGAATTTTAATTCATGGAATTTTGCTGTTGTATTCGTTAGCTAAAATCAACATCCCAATTTTTCAAGGTTGTTTCGCATTGATTATTAGGTCATTGAACTGTATAGCTGTTAAACGTTATTTATTTAACCGACTTTGCTGATTAGGATCTATTTGCATGTCCAAACAATAGTACACATAGCTACGGTTTATCTAAAAACAAATAGCTCGTTGGAGATTACAGCTTGGGTATTTGATCTGTTATTCCTACTTTAAGGACTCTTAGTGTCAGTAGGGTTTGAAGTCTGTCGAAATTGAAGATCGAGCTCCACAGCATTATGTAGTACTTATGCTTTGCTTTTAGAGTTATTAGGTTCAATTTATGCAATCCTTCCGGCATCCCATGTGTTGCTTTCGTTCTACTTCGTTAACTCAATTAACCTTGGAATTCGTACGTTCGCGGAAGCGCTTCCATTTATGAGTTGCGTGTATGAAAGAGGTTTGAATTTATCCATATGATGTATCCTTCGAAAAGATGTTGTTCAGCTATAAATTTTAATGCTTTGACATAGTCTGATCAGTTTGTGGCAAACAAAACATTAGTTTGGAATTGTCACTATGCAGTACAGTAACCTTTGCACCCTTCAAGCCAAAGTCGGAAAAAATCAAAAGTTGCCAGAATTTGATGAAAACCTTAGCCCTGCGACAGTTGCGTCATTATCTACAACTTGGCAACCGTCTAAAGCTCAATTCAACCTGATTTACAGAACTGGTAACACTGCGCGACTTTTGTAGAGTCAGGGTAATTTTGGTATGCTCAATTCCTATTTGATATATATTTTATTGATAGATATGATAGGCTTGTATTGAATAAATAAAGCAGTAAGTAAGTATTTGACCCTATTCGGAATCATAGCTGAAGAGATATAATCAATTGCATTATAGTGTTTTTTACACTTTTTTAGAATACATCATCTACAGTATGCGCCATAAAAAGCGCAAAAATTTATCGCCCGGATTTTGACCACTTTTATTCAGCATTTCATCTATTTAATTTTTGTTGGGTCAACCACCAGATCTCAACTGTCATATATTGTAGTCAAACATTAGTTGAGGAGAAAGGTAACATTTTCAAAAGATAAGTTATCCTTGGAATGATACTCAACTAAAGACTCCTATGCCGGATATCGCATTAAACGTGCATTTGTTCGAAAAATGATCGATCTATACTCTAAATGTCTAAAAGTAAAGTTTCACCTTCAGATTCGAATCCGTCAATGTATTTACAATTCTCCTGCACGTACGCATGACCTAGATGGGCTTATGCACCCGATATTGTTCTATGTTACAGCCTACACTATCTATGCAGAGAAACCATGTTTATGTCGATAACCCGATTAGGAAACACTTCAACAGATATTTAAGTGGGTCACGCGCAAGATAGTTAAGCTCCTGCTCACGAAATCAGTGAGTTGATTTTCTCCTCGAACCTTGGATTGTCCTTTTCGTAAAAATATGATATTTTTGTGGGCTTAGTTTCGGTTCACTGTTCCTGCCAGGTAATCGTTCATTTAACTTGTCGTTGCAATTCAATGCAAAGTACTATAATGAAGCTAAAAGCAAAGCATGGCGGATATCTGATCTAAAGTACTATAAGCATGTAGGTATTAGCGTTGGAAAATTAATGCATGCAGAACCCAAACTAGGTTCTACAGGGGAACATGCAAGCACACCCTCAATACTATACGATTTGTGCTTTTACATCAGTGAATTTTGTTCTACACGGGATTCCGTTCTTTATTCGTTCCTGATGGTCGGTATTTGCTTGACTGTTATTAGTGTGGCTATGGCACTTTCCGTTTTCGTTCCCTATCGTATCGTCGTTTTGATACTATCTTGTCCCAAACCATCGTATTTTGAATTCCAACTTGTTCTCGCAGTATTAGAAGCGTATTAAACACAGCACAATATCTATATAGTTTTTTTTTCAAAATTATGCAAAAATGCAGTCGTATTGCAATAGCACAAGAGCGACAATATAGTGAATGTCATTCCATTTGCTCACCAGTGTGGAACCGAATCGCTCTTGCAATTGCTCCATGGTGGAACCTAGTTTGCCGGTGGCACTTTTGTTACCTTCAACCACGTTATAGGTCGATGAAGTCTGGTCGCGGAAAATTCCGGGAAATTGGATTAAATAATAAAAATCAATAGATCGTTCTGGTACTTGGCACCACGATGTAGGTCTTGCTATTTTACCATTACTTTTGTATGGGATATTCAGCAAATTTGTTGTAAGTTGCTAAAGTTATCAATTTAACATTTTAAATTGTCTTGTTTAAATATGTTCTTTGTCTCTAAAATTGGTTTGATCTGTTTTAGCACTACACAGCGAAACTTCTGAATTTGCTCCGCTCAAGGATTTTGACTATGCTTACATACCTCTGCTTTTTGCTTAATATTTTCGTCCATATTGATACAGAATAGGTTCATTAAAATGAATTAGTTCAAAGTTGTTCGGATACACTAGAAAGTTTTTGCGAACTTGGAAACGTGAAATGTTTATCATGGAAAAGTGATAAATCGAAAAATACCTTGCTAATTTAACCAGTCATTTGATAGAAACTGTTTGAGTGCAATACGAATTGTATTTATAATGAAGATTGAAGTTGATTTTTGAGAATTCTTTTACGTTTTCGTGACTATACTGACAGAACAAAATATTCGAGGTTTGAATTTATCCATATGATGTATCCTTCGAAAAGACGTTGTTCAGCTATAAATTTTAATGCTTTGACATAGTCTGATCAGTTTGTGGCAAACAAAACATTGGTTTGGAATTGTCACTATGCAGTACAGTAACCTTTGCACCCTTCACGCCAAAGTTGAAGTTGATTTTTGAGAATTCTTTTACGTTTTCGTGACTATACTGACAGAACAAAATATTCGATTTTAACTATGGAGGGTAGTTTAACTGCGCATGGTAATTGTATTTGATGTGAAACAAAAAAAAAGCTGAAAAGCTCAGAAAGTGGCAAGAATTCTCTAAATTTAGCAGAAATTTCCTCAATTCAATAGGACTTTCCTCAACTTCGAAGGATCTCTCTGAAGTTTGTAGAGCTTCTATGAAGTGTATCCGACTTCTGATTTCAGAGAATGACACTAATAAAGATCGCTAGTGGCTATCATAATACGCGTATATAAATATAAATGAAGTGATAGAATTCAAATTAGAGTTAGAAGGATTTTTCACTGTAAATACGGTACAGTTTTCCAAGCTTCCGAAATTGAACTATATATCGATATTTTTTAGCTAAAATGGTGGAGTTATATCAGGTGGTGCGAAAATGACACATGATTACAGTATTTGATCAATTTTCATGGTTGACCTAGAATGGTTTGAATACGTTACAGAACAAACATGGTTTTGCGAGAAGATCCGAAATTTTCTTAAACCTTCACTCAAATGACACACATGTTATCTTCTAGATCTTGTAGTGATTCGCGGAGTTGTGGTGGTAACAAACTAATTCTGAGCGATAGAGAAGTCTAAGTTTCCCAAGAAATATTTGGTTTGGCTGGTAACTTGCAACAGCGGACGAACCAGTAAAAACTTTGTAGTAACAGAAAGGTATTCCAGAGTATCTACCAGGAAGTCTTCTTGGTAAGAGCTCGACCGTTTTGTAATATATTCTTGTTTTATTTATTTCGGCTAAGCAGTCATTCACTATTTTTGAACTTCGTTTTTATTTATCCGACTTTTCGGCATTGTATAGCGCCATATTCAGGGGAAACAGGAAGGTTGCTTACAGAAACGATTTTAACCACGTCTCAGCAGTCATAATGTACTCATTCTGGTCAGATTTGGCATCGTTTCACTACGTTGGTGATGTCTTTCTCCTATAGAAAGGCCATGCAATCACTCTGAAAATCGTCTTTCTAACAGAGGCCCGAAAGACTGAGTCTCTTATACCATTCGAATCAGTTCGTCGAGTTCGGCGTATATGTATGTGACCAACAAATGTACATCGGTTACTCGGAGATGGACGAACCGATTTTTGCAAATTTAGTCTCAAATGAAAGGTGCAACATCCCCATAGGCTGCTATTAAATTTCAGTTAATTTCGACATCCGGTTCCGGAATTACGAGTTGAAGAGTGCGATCACGCATGAAATTCCCATATAAATCGGAATCGGCATGATATCTAAAACATGCCAAACTTCATAAAATGTGTTCTAAATTGCTTGGGTTTCTAGTTTCAGCTCACTGATGCCCAAACAAACCCACTGGCTAAGTTGCTGAACATCTTAGAAATGTCTAACCCAATTTTCAAACTTCTCAAATGAAAGTTACAACTGCTATAAAATTCCATTGGACCCGGAGCTCTGGTTCCTGTGCCACGGGTTGAAGTATGCGGCAACCAATGTTGCAAATATTCTTCGCCGAACTAGTTCATTCGTTCATCATCGATGCGATATTCGTCGTGTCATTCACCCATGCCTCGAATAACGCTGCGCCGTTCGTCACACGAAAGCACAGAATCATCGAAAATGAATAATACAAACAAACAAAAAATCCGAATCTGATGACTGCTGTTCGTTGCTTGTTCGCATCGTTGTTTGTTGAATTTAGCCATTCATGCAATGTTCATCTTCACGCATCGTTTGGATCGGCACACGAATGGCTGCGGATGTCTCGCGGGCGAAAACCGAATCAACACAATTATGAATCTACATAGTAGACTATTGGTACTTCAAATAACTTTTTTTCTAATGATGAAATCAACACTGGGTGATAGTTTCCTTGAATCTACGTTTAATGATTTTCTTAGGACCATTTGGCACAAATAGCAACCGTAAGACGAAATACTCTTATATAATATAATTTCTATATCTATAGAAGTATAATCAAGCCACAAGTTTTTGACAAATCGATGCATTCCGATTTCAACCAAACTTAGCAAATATTAAACTTTTTGCCAAAACTGAACTGGTTAGTCTTATACCCTAGTATCAATTGAGGTTTTATCGTACTTTTATAGCCACTCATAACATTTAAATTGCACTTGTAGCGTGCTATAAAACTTCAATTGTTGCTTGTAAACATAAGTTTTTGTACCATGAAAGACTATTCTTTAGCTTAAATAGCAGCTAATATGGTTTTAATTTCAGCAAAATTTAGCATGTTTTCAATAAAGTTGTACAACAAAGCATTACAGAAAAAAATGCTGAATATGTATATCTTACTTGACATGACATCAAGAAATAAAATTTGGATATATTCTATTAAGGGGCTACACCACTGTAGAGCACGCCAAATATGTCATGAAAATGGACACAAAATTAATTAAAAAAGCTAAGCAATAAAAAAAAATCCTCCGTACGTCGCTGGAGAAATCAATTTTGAATATACTGTGAAAATTTCCAAGCGTTCAAAAATCATTTGTTCGAGTTACATTTGCGGCTTCGAGAAAAACACGGTTAAAGTTTTCAGTACACACGAGATATACATAAGAGGCATTGCGGTAGAATGGAAAATCTGAATATTTATGTATTGTTTGCGTCTTCCATGTTTTGGGACATGATTTTTAACATTCTAAAGCCATTTTTGACTAATAAATTGAAAATCGACTTTTTTTTATTCTACAGTGCTGTGACACTTTAAAACTGTTTAACATAAATGTAATCTCTGGACATATTAAAAATATTTTAGAGCGCATGAGATGTTTAAGGACACCAACCACTAAACTATTTTCATTTGAAAGTTATAAGAACTTCGTCATCTTCGAATAAAGTGCCTGAAAGTGAAACCTGTTTTTTCCATAAAGAATATACGACTTTTTAGAAAAAAAAAATGGGCTGAAAATGCCAAAACAATTTTTTTATATGTTGCAATATTCATTCAAAATCCTATATAAAAAGTGTTCATAATTTTTTCACGGAACAAACTAGAGTCTAGGGAATCAATATGTCAAGACATATCAATCCTCTAGGCCAGATTTTTAAAGGCAAAATTTTTCTTCGAAAACTTCAAAATTTCTTTTGTGGAGAATATGAGAAATGGACGTTAAAAATATCAATATTTTCCAATATCGCTCAAGTGTTCTACAAGTCATGACATACTATGAAGTTGAACGGAAATAAGCTTTGCTTGCCATAATCAGTGCTACTGGAATATTAAACAGAAATATTTTTAATGAAAAAGTGTTCATAACAGTTTCATAAATAAATTCAAAATGTCTAGCGTGAAAATGCGTTCCGCGATATGCTTTTTTTTAAACGACTTATTTTGATCAGAAATGTGTTGATTATCTTGAAGCTTGCGTTACTAAATTTGATCAAGTTGTTTATTTTAAGTGGGCGAAATTTAAATGTAAAATTGATTGGAACTTGGTACTTCTAGCATATTTCGAAAATGTACGAAAATTTAATTGCTCTGACGATAGAGTAGGGGAACATGGGGAGACTTGACTAAGTGTAAGATTCTACATTTGGCTATAACGTATTCTCTTTGGTTTTTAATTTTTTTAAAATATTTTTATGCTTGTTTCGATCCCTTAAGGTAATTATAAATGTTTGAAATGGAAAATACTTTCATCATAGAAAATATTCTGCTCGGGGCCGCCGTACCCTAATTACGTAAGGCTTTTTTTAGAACTATTCAACCTCGCCCTCCTCCCAGATGAGAGTTCGTATGATTTTGGTGAACTCCCTCTCCCCCTACATAAGATTTTATCTTACTTTGTGTAATTTTAAATCATATTGTTAATTCATTAAATTATTCGATAGCGAACACGATACTTATTGAATTATTAAAAGAGAACTCAGGACAAAATTTAACTACACACCAAAAAATTATAAATTTTATCATTGACGTAATTGCAAACATGACACAATTTAACAAACCGTAATTCACGAAATGACTAAATATTAAACATCACCGTGTTCCATTTAATTTTACATGAAACATATTTTCCATGCGCAATGACATAAAATTACACTTACTGTCATACAGAACAAACGCCATATGTGGAGTAAAATTACATGATTTACGAAATTCAATGTCATGTAAAATTAAAATCAAACGTAAAACTAAGTCATTTTTGATGCTCGTATATGTCAGGATCAGGAGACGTAAATTTATACGATTTTTTCTAAGTGTGTGTATAATCATCTGTAGAAATTTCATTTGCATCCTAATCTCGCCCAGTAGAAATTTCAGAATAAATTTTAAGAGATATTTAGAAACTCCGATTTGTTCCACATAATTTGCTTCGCTATATTCCACTTCCTTTGAATCTATTTTCTTGTGATGTAGAACTCAAAAGAATTTATAACCTCTTCTGATGTGAATTTGTTCGGAGTTTCAACTATAACGCTTATCGTACGCATAGTTCCGACATAGCTATCTTCGAATTTTCTTGAAGTAAAATACAGTTCACACTCTGGAACTATACAGCCAACAAGTTCTTTGACAATCACATGACAGAAAATTTTTCATATACCTTGCGGGTTTGAAGCGAAAGTTTGAAAAGAAGGATGTTGGTCTAACAACACGAATGGTCTCAACACTTCTTAACTCGTAAAGCAGATTGTGACTCCAGTTCCCGATCAGAACAATGTACCACCAAGAGTCAAGAAATTTCTGTAACTGCTCCAAAACCATCGACAATTAAGCCGCCCCTTACGTTGGCAACAATAAATTCCATAACTAATTTAACAATCATATTTTGTCGCTGCAAAACACTTCGATTTGAGGTCTGCGTTTCCATGACCATGATGTACAGTATGTGCTCATTTTGATTGATATATAAAATGTTCATGGCACAAACAAGAAATAGTTTCTTTTCTTATGAGAAGAATATTTTTCTTATCGATTTCATTTTTCATGCATGTTTTATGATATTACTTAAGAAAGGACAAACCTTCCCTCCCCCAGGTGAGAATTGGTAAGATATTTTGAAACACCCACTCCCCCCATATGTCCTTACGTAATTAGTGTATGACCCCTAATTAATAAATTTGCGTTAAATGATGTATTTTTTTATCAAACTGTGGTACCTACTGTTAATGTTAACCACGTCACAAAAAATCTCACCTTAAACATCAATCTAACTTTATAGCACTAGTTAACAAAGTTAGCAGTCATGGTTGAATTCGTGAGATGTGCACATGCAATGTAATCATTATAGCTAATCCCTAGAAGGGAATGCATTAAAAATCGAAATTCAACAATTTTATTTTTTTTGTTGGTATCTAAGAATCTCGACAATATGGAGTAAAATAATTACAGCACGTTTTTTATGCCAAGTCTTTCCCGATGGGGGAACAAGAAGTAATATTTGTATTGTCCATATTACACCCACAACACACTGTTCATTCTACAGCTAATTTATTTTTAAACAACCGTGCTGATTAAGCGAATTCGTCGTGATACTAGCAAAACATGCGCAATAGGTTAAATTATTGTGATATAACACCATGGTTTCTGAGTTACTGGTTGAGAAGTGCGGTCATACAGTTAATGCCCATATAAACTGGTACTACCATGGTATATAGATGATGCAAAACTTTTTAAAATGGGTATTAAAATACTTAGATTGGCTGGTCTTTAGTTGCTTTGCCCACATTGGCCAGCTAGCACGGCCTTGATGCCCCGGAGATCTTGCCAATGTTCAGAGTTAATTTCACAGCTATTCCTCAGAAAATTCTTGATCAATTTTTTTTAATTTCAATTATAGAGGTTTTAACCTTAAGGTCATTCGCCTCTTCCGGTTAGAACATTCTCTTAGGAAAAATTTCTAACCCTATGTGCGGGGTCGCGACTCGAACCCAGGTGCGCTGCGTACAGGGCAATCGATTAACCAATACGCTACGCTCACTCCCTTGATCAATTTCTACATCTTCCAAATTTGAAATGATTGAGGCAATGTTTCAGTTGGCTGCTATGGAATTTCATCCCGATTTGACTTTTGATTTTGGAGTTACAGGTTGGTTAGTGCGGTAACAGGAATTTCCCATATACCTGTTCCATCATAATACTTGCCTTTTTTATTTGAATGGGTATTCTGAATTTTAACAGGGGCGGGCATGCCACAACCCCGCACCCCCTCCCCATCAAACCCGTAGCTCTCTCATTCCCATCGCCTGCATTCACCAGGCATACCAAAATAAGCTGGGTGGTGGTAGCTGTGGTTTGTGGGTTTTTCATCCCCCCCCCCACACACGCCCACACATCTGCATGCAAAATAAGTTAGCAAGCATCCAATTTTTTTGTTTCAAGTGTTTCAGCGTCATCAAGTTCGTGGATGGTGAGCAATTGTATATAGGTGTTTTAAGAATGTAATTGACATTTCCACAATTATATTGAACATAACCAGCCATGGAATCATAGTTTGAAGAAATGAGAAAAGCATAATTGCACCACTAGGTGGATTAAAACCGGTTTTTTCCAAAATTTCGTTGAAGTTTTCAGAAATGTTTAAGAACTTGTTTTGCGAACATCTATACTGAAGACCAAAAATCAATTTATAGAACATTCGAAGTTATGGACCGTTGTTTGTAAATGACAACTTAACACTTTTTTAACATAATTTCTTAAATATCACAGATAAAGCTTCAGCATATTCCAGAAAGTTATTTGTTTTGTCAAGATACGTATGTTTCCAAAAGTAATAATTAGTCTAAGTTATTTAATTAGTAATAACTTTCAAGCGGACATATAGCTCTAGTTGCAATTAGAAGTGCTACTCAACCCAATAAAAATCAATGGATTTCACTCTCCAGTTGGTATAAAAGATTAGAAAAAGTTGTTTTTTTTTCAAAAAATATCTTCGAAAATACTCGAGGCAGGAAAAAATATGCGTGTATAAAAATTATGTATTTTGGCGAGTGGAGAACTTAATTGAAGTGCTATTTGAAAGAAACTGCTATAACTTTCAAAAAGTTTAAAGAAGATACTCAGTGTGTTCGGCAAAGATATTCGCGAAAGCAATCCTAAAAGCTTTTCCAAAGATGTCAGATCATTTCTGCTACAAAACAAATGAATATAAGAAACTCACTTTTACGAGGATTAATGACTTAAGTTATAGCAGCAAATGACAGACCTTATCCCGAAAACACTATTGACGTAAACTCAGCTATTATGAAAGTTGAAGTTTTTGTGTCCTCAGCAAAGTTGTTGGCAAATGCTTACTATACAACTTTGCTGAAGATACAATCTTAATATATGCAGTTGCAACAAAGTTGATATCTCACTTTTAGGGAGATTCATCATTAAAATCACAATGTCCACAAATCCCTCCGAAGACGTCATTGACCTAAATTTTACGATTTAGGGGTAAAGAAGAGATGGCATGGTTTTGGCAAAAACCACTGTGCGTTGTACTAAATCAAGAAGGAAATTGTTCAGAATTTTGTTATAAATCCTTTGTTATGAAACACTAAAAAGTTCAGCAGATAAGCAATGTATGCAGCTTTTCCGGTCCACATATTTGTTAATAAATTAAAAGTTTGTAGGGGAGACCGGGGCTAGTTGGCGGTGCTTTCAGTTTTCATTTAATACCGCTTTGATTGTTGTAGATCTTGCAAAATAGAACACGTTGCATGAAAGGGTAGACGGTTGGCAACATCTCTGAATTTTATTAAAGTGTTTGATATGTTGTCTTCATTTCTACAGACAAAAATATGTGACGCGGAAAAGCCGCCAACTTACCCTAGCCTTGGGGTAAGTTGGCGGACTGTCAGAAAATAAGCAATCCAATGGAAATAAAATTACATAAGTGATCCATATAAAATGTGCCGATTGTCTTCAATAAAACCTTATGGTATTCAACACTTTTCATTATATTTCAGTGCCAATATCCCCTCATTTTGACTTTGACGCGTGCTCCATATTCAAAAGCAAATTTTCGAAATACTTCAGGCGATTGGCTGAAATAATTTTCCCCTGCATTGACGAGAGACACAAGAAAAAATTTCTTTTACTTTGGAGTGGATTCCAGAATAAAAATATATGATGGCTATTTTTGCACTATAAATAGTACCGCCAACTTGTCCCGTGTGCGTTACCACCAACTTACCCCAACCGCATATTTTATAAAAAAGGATTTAAAAAATTACTTTTGGGTATGAATATGTATAATAACTATACGGATGCTGAAAGCTCTTTTCACGCACTATCGAAAAATATAATCGTTCGAGGAATAGATTGAAAACCAGCTAAAATAACACAAAATGTTTAAAATTAAGAAAATTTACAAAGTATGCTCAAAAACACAATATCGCCCACAGCTTCTACAAAACATAATGTTTCGCAACAAAAACATATTGCATAATGCGTTTCACATTACTTGAGGTACACAACGAGAGACAGCGCTTTATGTCTAATAGAAAAGGAGAAAAAGGGGTTTCGCCAACTTAACCCCACCGCCAACTATACCCGGACTCCCCTACTTTAGGTAGATCCTATAATTCCGGTTTATGCTTGGATATAAACTTTTATCACATTTGTTGCTTTTTGCCTAAATTCTTGGAATATAATATCCTAGGTCAGAACAGGTTAAATCCTTTTCATTAAATTTGATGTGGCCATTTGAGAAGCTTTTGGCTTATGCATAAAAACCATTAATTATTTTATTTCTTCTCCTTTTTCAGGTAATCATTAGAAATATTCAAACTTCATTGCCGTCGACTGCAAATTACGTGACCACAGTCATAGCAGAGATATTTGTATCGTAACCGAAAAGTGAGTCGTTAAATGTCTAAGACGAAATAAAGACTGTTCTAGTAGAAAAACATTTCCCAATTCACTTTGTGATAATTAAGGCTCGATACGTTTTGGTACAGTGTGTATACGAATAGAAAACTTGTTAGTATGCGCAATGATTTGAATCTTATAAAGCCTTTATTAAAATGTAAAATAAGAAAATCACTTAATTCATTTCCTAATTATGACTAGGATTATGCAAATAAGTTACTGCAAATGTGTAGACAAATCTAGAAGCGGCTTTTGACAAATAGTTGCGATGCACAAACACACTGTTTTGTGTAATTCGAACCATGATCATCAAACTAATCGAGCGGTTATCTTCTTTCACAGTATAATAATGGTTTTATATGATTCAAAGATAGGCAAAATGAGTGTATAATTCTCACTATGCGTACAGCAAAAAGGTTTCTATTCTTAGGTAAAACAAAAGAGTCTTGTACCTAAAAATATGCGCTAATTGCAATCGTAAATTAGTTAGGAATTTGCGTTTCGACTTCGTCTCATCAGAATCCGACACTAACTTAGTGACAGGACTAAGCTAGTGCCAGATTGTCGGTTTTTTTGCGGAACATCACACAGGGGTTTGATTATAAACAAGTATTTTCGTTTTAAGAGCTAGCGCCAATCCTGTCACTAGTGTTAGTGTTGGATTCGTACATTCGCAAGCCTTGGCATCAAAAGAAGGCACAATAAGATGTTTGGTGCGGCGATAATCACAAATTGCCACGCTGCTTTTCGATTGATAAACCACAAAATACTGTAACTCGGTATTCTCGTCTTCGGTCAATTTAATAAGAGATTTTTTAGCGGTGGAGAATATTGCCTCAAATATGCTAAGTAGTTAGGCTAGTAACAAATTCTACTTTCACATTAATTTATGTGTAATGCGACGCTGCTTTTATGTACAAATGAAACATCAGCAGTCATGGAATTTGCGTTTTGACTTCGTCTAATCAGAATCCGACAATAATTTTGTGACAGGATTAATCTAGCGCTGGATTGATGCTAACTCCAAACAACAGGATTTTCGTAGCTGTCTGCTAAGCGCTTGTGTGTAAATTTCACATAGTCATAGAGAAATTAATGTGAACTATTTTGCCGCACTTTGCATAATTGTCCTATGTATAGAAGGAATCCCATTAACATGGGATAAATACGAGTATAACGGCTACATAACAAACAAACTGTTCTCACGGGAATAATATGTTTTAGCGATAGAACAATAATTTCATTGCAAGATTGACACCTTGCCCTATAGATCCGTCGATCTCAGTACAAGCTGTGTTATTTTCTCTGGCACTATCACGTGAAGCAAAAAATAGTATAATTTTTACCAGTGACAGTTGTGTATATTTAAACACGAGCCCATACGCCCACTGCCTTGAAATAAAGGCGATACGATTATTTGTTTTCAAGTAACCATAGTATTGTTATTGCATGATATTGTTGCTCAATTCAAGTGGCAAAGTGTGATAAGTATCCGCACTTCGCGATATTTGTGATTGAGTCTTAATATGATCGACCGACAGACTACTCAGAGTGGTGCCATGTTACTTTTGTTTATTTTGACGATGGTTGAATGTTGACAAGATAATGATTTTTTATTTATATTGATTTTCCACTGAAAACTACGTTTGAGAGTAATAAACGCCCTACCAATTCTCTACACTTGGACCTGATGCCAGAATGACAAATTCAATGGTTAGCAACGATAGGATGCCTGTAATTGTTAATCATTTAGAGCCTTCTGGTTCAGCCTCCTCATTTATAAGGCTACAGACGCTTTCCGACTCATTGGAAGAGCACGTACAAGAGTACGCTTCACCGGCAGTTTGCTCGACGGCACACAAACTGCAAAACGGTGGGCTTAGGGTTTCGGTAGATGACGATTCGTCTTTTAAGAAATTCTTCTTGCGTACTCCATACTCTGCCGCGGCGGCAGCAGCTTCGTTGTATCTCTTCAAAGTGTCGATTTCATTTTGAGCCTCATTGAACTTCATCTCAAGACTCAACAGTTCACGTTGCATACTAAGCAATGAAAAAATATAAACAATTATAAGGGCCCGTAGAATAAAGTCGTAGTATATAATACTTGTGTGAGGCAGACGATGCTTTTGTGCTTTGGTCCTCCAGTGTAACTTTCAGACGATGATTTTCGCATTCCATATCTACTGCTCTTTTGTTCAATTCCGCTTCCTGCTTATCGTATTCACTTTGCATTCTTGCCATCTGACGTAAATTACCATTTCTTAAATAGCTAACTACAATTTAAAAATGTTACTTACATATGTAGTACTTTCCTCCTTTAGAGCATCATACTGCCTGGTAATCTCTTCCAACTGCGTGGTCTTTAACCGTAGTTCTGACATCAACTGGTCATTGGATTGCTTTTGCTTTACCGCTGAATCGTATTCCTCTTTCAGCGAAGTATATTTGTCGACCCAGTTCAAAACTACACCGTCGAAATGTATGCAAAAAAAGAGAAAATATAGAACACTTTCATTTTACTTCCCTGCTTCAAAAATTATCATAATAGTAGAGCAGTCGCCTGTAGTGTTAATCTGACTACCAATTTCATGTGCGTCCCATTTCCCTCTTGTTTCACTTTTTTGTCAGTTGGCCAACAGTGATAACGTTCTGTCTGTTGGTGCTACTACTTTATTATGCAAATTCGACCGCGTGTCACGCTCGTGGTGAATATGACGTGTTGTTCTACATTCGAACTTACCCTTTCGCTTCTCCTGGTCAATTTCGGTCAGTGTGTTGAAAGCCCGGGTTCGCTCTTGCTGCAATTCTCCGGATATACCCTCACACGCCTCCAGTCCAGATTCGATATCCAACAGCAATGATTTGAGGGTCAGCTTCGTTTCCTGCAGTTCCTTGTTGGCAAACTTTAAAGCTTGCTCGCGCTCCCGAAGCTCATCCGGCAGTTGCTTCAAACGGTTGATTTCTTGCATAAGCATTTGATTTTCTTTCTCCACGGCGGAATTGATTTTCTGGGTAACCAGTACTTCATTTTCCTTGAGGGTCTTCAACTGTTGCTTCTGGTGCTCGACGATTGAATTCATTTCCAGCATTTTTGATCTGTGGGATACATTGTAAAATGTTTCTTAAGCTAGAAAATAAATTCGAATGATTATACCGATAAAGCAGCAATTGTTCTTCCTTCATCTTGAGGTGTCTCAGAAGCTCTTCCTGTTCCAGCTTTGCCTGTCGTAACTGATCGAGATAAATGACGAGCGCTTGGTGGCAACGGCAGTTGCACTCAGTAAGTCCCAAAAACGCAGAACCGCCGCTAGGTCTTCTGCTTTGCGTTTCCAAAGCAGAAGGGTCTTTCGCTGTTTCCGCACATTTAGCGGCAAGATTCAACTGACAACGACTTAGAAGCCGTTGCGTGTTAAGTTCTATAAATCGGTTTGTTGGTGAATCGTGGGATTTTTTTTATAGAAATTGCACAAAATTAACCTTTACGAACATCCAATTCCAAATTACTTATGGTGTTTTCAAGATCATCCAGTTTACTAATGATTCCAGTGATTGGTTCATCGTCTGAGGTACTTGATGGTGTTTGGGACAGGGAACGGTTGGGAATTTTTGCTGAAATTTGAATCCGGTCGAAGCGAAGCATCAATTTAGATGGATTTGAGTAGGTTAGTTACTATGATTTATAAAGGAAATATACCTTGTTCTGAAACTTTTTTGGCAGTACGGGAGGAGGTATTGGTCGAGGAATGGTTGGACATTTCTACTGAAATTTAGATCCGGTCAAGGGGAAACTTCAATCTAAACTGATTTGTTTAACTTGGCTACTACGATTCGGAAAGAAATTATACCTTCTTCTGATATTTATTGCATGATCATTTTTCGAAGATACATATCAACGTTGGACATTTTATAGATTTCAATGAAATCATGAAATACCTGCTCCAAATCGCGTATGCAGTATGTTTGAAAAGTTCTTCACGTACTGCCACATTCATACATTGATATATGTACAATCCCGTTGTTCATTTTCAGTTGTTTTTTTAACAGTAGATGTTCAGTCCACAGGGAAACCAACGACACGACCTGAAACTTAATGAAAAATCCCGAACAAAAAGTGTTCACGAAATTAACCGCCAGTTATCAGTACATTGAGCGACCCCTCGGTAAAGATGAAATATGAATTTCTCACGCAACACTGTCTCAATTTTCTTAATGTTTATTTGCATACCCTAGCAACCAAAGTCCGTAACAGATAGAAAAGAAAATATTCTGTTTCGTTTGCCGTAAGAATCAAATGTGAACTCGGATAAGCGAAGCTTTTGTTGGACTTTGGCAAAATTTGCTTCTTTTGAAACATTTTCGTCTAAACAGTGTCTAAAACGTGAAGTGATAGTTCCAAATCTCAGTCAAGAAAAATGTCTCGCGATCCTCACAACGTTTTGTTTATTTTGGAGAGCTAGGCAACAACGCCAGCAATCCGAATAGTGGAGCTCCTGGCAAGTGGTCTTAATGATGAAACAGTTTTGTTCCGCTTTGGCAATTAATCTAATCATTATGTGCTGCCAAAACAACCCGCCATTTTTTCAACAGTTGCTGCTGCTTTCTAGCCACAGAGATCAGAAAGATCTTTTAGAAGAAAAACATATACCAGGTAATTGTGATGTGAAATGCTCTTATCAGTAACCGTATACTAAGCTGAAAATGTTTATTTTTTAGAAAGACGGCGCATCCGGATCTTGCCAAGAAACAAAATAACACGAAAATTTCAACACGCGATTATCAGTCCAGACGGCGACATCCTCCGGTAAGGGACGACATTTCGTCGTCGCCTTTGAAGCAGTAGTTTTTTTAATAAATTTTTCTAAGTACTCATGCGTCGCGCGACTGTTTTATGCAAGGATCGGCCAGTATGCAGAAGTCGCGCATGTGTTCCCGCTACTTCGGTATTCAAGTACATTCCGACGCAGGCGCGCACTTTGAAGCCAGGATCATTAACGACGCTGTATGCTGCTGACTCGTTTGTGGCAGAATCAGATCACGAGGAAGGGTTTTCTGAACAGCGGAGCTTGTTTGGATTGGATGCCGCTGGAAAATCGAATAGATTGCTAGCAAGTCCGCCATTGTTGAGGAAGAGGATGCGTCAAACGGTACTGGTAAGTTCGGAGACGAATATATTAAATTATTCATAACTGATTTCCGTTTATTTCAGTATCGTTCCTTGCTGGGCTACTGACCAACGTGTAATCGTTCCTGCTGTCCAACAAGACGATCGGATTCGCTCGCTCGAAGGCACCAAGCGGAGGATACCGAATCGCTATCGGAACCAACGCAAATTCCGCTGATCGATCGTGTCATTTGTGCTTTACCACGAACCGCTATACTCTGGGTTGATCGCGGTTCGGGCAAGATGCTACACCGGAAATTGTATCGTACCGAAACCGAATGAGTCAACGTCCATCTGTTTCCTGTGTCCGACAGCAGACTCGTAGCAACACACAAGCGCTAATTTTGGAAAATGAACGCAAATTAGAGAGCGAGAGCTTTACAAACGATTCACTTGTTTACAATATAAAGGAAAAGAGCTACGAATCCTCCTGCACCCCGGTAAAAGTCAAGAGGGAGGTGACCCAACCTTTGCGGGTTGAACTCATCATAAAGGAAACGTTTCCAATATCAATCGTCCCATGTGAACCGAATCCGCTCGAGTTGCCGATACAGATCAAGGCAGGGTTTTCTGAACGGCGGCAGTTGTCCAAATTGGATTCTGCTGAAGCAAAATCAAAGATTTTGCCAACACGGCCGCAATTGTTCAAACGGTGCGGGTAAGCTAGATGACGAATAAATGCAAAAAATCTTTACTGACTTCCGTTCATTGCAGTATCGTCCCTACTGGGCTACCGATCAACGAGTAATTGTTCCTGCTGTCTGAAGAGTCGACTGGACTCGCTCGATCAAGTATACCAAACAGAGGATACTGAGTCGCTATCGGAAGCGACACCAATACAGTTATTACGAACCGCTATATCCCGCGCTGATTGTGGTCTGGAACGAAATGCTACAGTTGATTGCAAAATAATTCTAATCGTACTGAAACGGAAAGAGTCAACGTCCATCTGCTTCCAGTGTGCGGAAATGAGATTTCAGGTCGCCGGATACCACACGGCCACAGCTCCTTGGAACAGGTGGAATCCGCAACGTATCAATGATTATTAGAATAAATCTTAGATGTAGATAATGAAATTCCTTTAAAAACTTCAATGGGTGTTATCCTTGTCATAGAGAAAAACGGTCATGTTGTGATTTTCAAAAGTTTGTTCCTCTATTTTGTTTTCTAACGTCTTCAGTTGTGCGAAGGTGTACGTACGTGCACTTCAGAAACAACGAAATAAAACTGGTCGCATTCTTCTCATCGCAAGTATTTATAATGGATTGATGGTACTGTTAATAATTTTGCTTTGAAGCATTTTGTATTGATTGGAGTACTTACTCACTAAATCTATTTTCTACGCCAAATTTTCAAGCGGTAAATATTACAGGAATGGATGCTCTAGACAACTTTATTAAATATCTCTTTAAAGATCACTTTCAGGTGAAATATTTCAACTTCATTTTATTCGGTTGTAATCGCTGTTGAATGCGATACTTGGAAATTGTATACTTCTAGATTTCAACTGCATCAAACAGTCTTGCATGTCCAACGATGAAATCAAAATAGCTCCTCATGATCGTTCAATATATCTTGATATTTCTTCGATAATCTGCAATGAAAGTGGATTGTTTATTTCAGCTACACTACCCATGATCGCATAGTTGTACCGTTTTTATGGGATTTACTATCTTTATGGGACTGATATGCGATCAAGGAGAATACACCGGTGTAATGCATTGTCGAAAACGAAAAGGACGTTATATTTTGGTTCTTACCATGGTTTAGATATACGAATCCTTCGGACAATCCTATTTTTCGACTGGGTTTTTTGTATCGGTGGTTCTGGTTCTTCCACACGTATTCCGACTCGTTCCTACACAGCACATTATCAACTTATATGCTTCCAAACAACTTTTTTCGAAAAACTAACGGTTTGTTTTGTTTGCAAATCGTTTTTCCCTACGTAACCAGGGGTTGCTACGGTAGGTAATTTGGAAAAAATAACAACATATTATTCAGTGTTGCAGGTTTCATACATTTTGCAACCAAATATCATATTTGACAGTACGAGTTACCTGAGTCACTGAGGGGTAGTCCGATTTGCGATACAGTTTCGGAATGCAAGTGTCTAGTCGTGTCGTTGGGGAAACTGCATGTTCTCATACAAAGTACCCACCTGAATATTTTAGAATCAATCCTGTATTAAAACTTAAAATTAGGTTGTCATTTTGTATCGAAATCGGAGTCAGTATTCAGTGTAGTGTACTAACGAATTCAAATTGCAAGTTAATTGGAAACTGGAAAAAATTGCGCTTGATCCCAGATACGTTTGTAGAGCAAGGTTCAAGCTAATTTAATTTATATATTTCATATCTCAATATTATCTTCGTGGCAATAATCATCAAGGATAATTAACCTTATTGTATGATATAGAAATGTATTCCTTCGGTTATATATGTTATCAATTATAACGTAACAACTCTTAATAACCCCTTCTATGATTTTGGGTTGCGATGCTATATGTTGACAGTGATAAAACTGATAAGAGCCAATAAGGTAGACTTACTTATCTATCCGTCAGCTTGTGGTGTGGTAAAACTAAGTGTGATGTTGGGTATTTTTGATAGTCATATTTCGCAGATTTCCTTCGCTAAGGCAGAAAAAATGTCTAAGCTTTCCGCTATATATACCTCCAAATCCGTAAAGATGCAATCATAAATTATTTTTATTCGGTTAGCACGCATGGTTCCATCCAGTCCCAAACCTGGGACGTTTCCAGAGAGGGGAGCTAGGGAACCAAAATCTTGTCAATAGTTATAGTGTTTAGAACAAAGTGACGAAAGTATTGAAGAAGAAATTTTATAGGAGACTAAGCAGTAAAAAAACCTTAACTTCCTCGCTAATGAGTGCCATGTTTATCAAAATACGAATATAATGCCTAATCAGGTGCTCAATAAAGTTTATTAGTTAAATGACACGTTTTTGAAATGTGCCCAATTCGTATTTTCGTTCTAATTCTGTACCCTGTGCTCTTAATATATATACCAATCATTGCAATCAAGCGTGTTAAGCAAAAAATACATTTCTGTTAGCCGAGAAGCGTTTGTTTTCGCGACATTTTGACGTAATAGCATTTTTTGACACCTAAAGGGTGTAACTTCCATTAGGTATTTTCCATTGGAACTGTAGGTGGAATTAGTTCAATGTGTATTATTTACATTGTATAAGTTTCTCTAGCAATTGTGTAACCATTGCAAAATTAGATTCCTGGGTTCATTTTCTCCACTGCTCCTCACAAGCGCCGTCCCTGAGGAAGTTAAAATGCAGATGATGTCCATGTTTGTCAAAAAATAAATGATTTAGCAAGCAATTTTCTCGTGTAGAAAGCGAAGCACCCCGTTCGTGGCAACCGCGACTGGGCAGGTGTAATCGAAAGAATGCCCCCAAAAGCGTCTACTTCCACTTCTGAGGTTTCACGATGGCCCTACGTCTTTGTTGCCGGATGCTTTCTCTTGCAATTACTCGAAAGATGTTCTGAAGTGGTACGAGGCTAAGGAGGTCAATTTAGTGTAAAAGGGACTTAATCCCCCGAGCGCACCAGAATTGCGCCAATTGAGAAATGCTGGGCCATCATGAAGCAGGTAAGCTGGAAGCAGGCATGAGGAAAAAATGGATTTCCACACATAAATAAGTTAGCCTGTACACGATCTTACGAGAAGTGTTAAGAGGAAGGTACGCGTTTGTGGATATGGCTATGACATTCACTATGAAACTTTGGACTGATTTTCCAGTACATATCGAAAGCCGACGCACTATGATTCCAAAGTCGTATTTAGAAATACAAAACTACTGTCGCCCAAATAATTTGTTTTAGCTATATAATGTCTATAAAACTTTGTTAATATTTTATTGGCATTTTTTCGAATATGTAAATGTAAATGAAGTAGTCCTTGTGGTTAGGGCGTTCAATTAAAGGATCAACTGTTTAGATGTGTCATGTTTATCTGCACAATGTTCTACAACAGTTAAACTGAAGCCACTTTATTGAATAAACAAGGCTATCTATAATGGTTTATTTGTTATGATTTTTTAAAGATTTAAGAAGGGTGGCTTCTGAGTAAACGGTTTTCTTATATTATCTTTTCAAGTGTTGATTTCTCGCATATGCATTGTTATATAGATTTCTGGATATTTTTGCCAAAGTAATGAAACTCCAATCTCTTTTGTTTGTACAGCTATAAGTAATTTTCACAACAAAAATGGGTTTCTTCAAACCTTAATATCTTCAAAAATTGAAATTCGATTTTCAATCCATCAATTCCATCTGAAAGCTGGTTTTTTAACCAAAATTGTTAAGAAATTTTCAAATAGCAGATTCCACGAAGATCCGTCCGAAAATCTTTAAAATCGTGACCGACCATCTTAGATTTTAATGAAACTTTACACGTTTCACCGTCATGCAAGACTAAATATTTTCCACAGGTAATAAGATTATTTTGACTCAAGAGCAACTTTTCAAAAGGGCGTAAACGTTTCTACGTGTATGAATTTCAATTTTTTTTTGTTCGATTACTGTATTTTATACAGCAAAACTATCTGAAAACGAGTTACAGGGAATGAATACTTCTGTCTGAAAAAAATATACACTGAAAAAAATGTTGTGTCATTTTTCAAAAAAACAAAAATTTATGATAAAATTTCAATTGCGAAGAAACCCATTTTTTTAAATTTTTTATATTTTGTTACCAAAAACCTAAAGAGAAAAGAAACATTTTGAATGTGATTGCATGATGGAGAAAAAATCGGTAAAAAAGTTTTCCTAACAATAACTTCGTACATGTTTTTAAATTTCATACTAATAGACATACAAAATTGTAATTCTATTACAGAATATAATTCTAGGCACCATTTAAAATCAAAATGCTTTTAACAAAAATATTCCAAAATGCGATAGTTTTCGAGATATTTGAAATTTTGCTCCTTCAAAAACAATTAATTCGTGTAATTATGCTCTTTTTAAAAGTTATTCGCGTTACCCCATCAAAAAATGTCAAAAATTTAATGTTTATCGTTTTAAAGACGTAAAAGCAACTTTTTAGTGCATTTGGATCCTGGAGAAGCTTTCAATAAAAAAGTTTTCCTAACAACAACTTTTGACATTTTTTTATAATTCTTACTATTTGCAGTCAAAAATGCAATTCTGTACAACATCTGACTGTAGCTTCTTTTGTAACTTTTTCTTCATATCTTCTTCAGATTTGACCTCCTTGGGATGCTTCCGTAGTGCTTGCTTCAGAACTGCCCAGTATTTTTTCGATGGGCCTTAGTTCCGATGCGTTGGGGGGTGAGTCATGTCCTTGGATACCAAAGTGACCCCGTTGGCTTCGCACCACTCCAGACAACATGCGAATAGCGGCACGAAGCTAGATCCAGTCAGAAGATCGTAGGGTCCCCGTTTTGCTTCAACAGAGGAAGCAGACGCTTCTATAGACACTCCTTGAGGTAGATCTCCCCGTTTACAGTCACGAACGGTGCACTCCGCGTGCGACACGATCAGATCGCTTGCCAAATCATGTAATTATTGGCATACTTTGAAAGATTCTGCTTTCTTACTTCCTCCGGAACATCAAACTTGTGCTGGGCGGTGAAGAAGAGTAGCCCTGGAAGCTGCTGGAAGTCCGCTGCATCTGGGTGTACAGTTACCAGACCCGTGATTTTCCCACCGTATTTTGTCGTTCGTCACGATTTGGAGCCTTGTGCACTTTGTACCCTCCCGGTGCTTGGCTCTCTGAACGATAAACTTCAACTTTTTGGCCATATCCCTGTCCGTAGCATTGGGATTCCGATTAAGCGCTACACGCGTTCGATTCTGATCGCTCATAGAACATCAATTCTGACCACATTTCTCCTTCCGTTCGATGCTCAGAGTTTGGTAGTGACGTTTAATCACACGACTCGCCATTGCGCGATTTCGTGTTGTTTCCGATGTCCCGTTGAGAGCTTGAGATTTTCCAGTGGCTTGCGCAAAATAAATTTGCGACGTTACTTTTCGGGTGAAGCCATTTTTTCCAATTTTCGGAAAACTGACAGCAATAAAAATACAGTGTGAACAATACACTCTAAACTACTTCTACCCAAATTTTCAAGAGAAAATATCCAATGGGTTATTTTCTACAGCGTTTTTACGTGATGCAATTTGACGTGGGACACCCTTTATTGTTTCCGGAAACAGAATCCTACCAAAGACAAATAATAAAGACGTAAATCTTACGAAAAAAGTTTAAAAAACTTGTGCCTCATTTAACCATTTTAGAATGAGTGACTCTGGTCCCTTCAGATTTGGCCGCTCTCGCCACTTGATGGCGCTTCAGTTTAATGTTTCTGTTGAGAGTATACTCGAAAGAGACATCAATGCAGGCCAGGAGCTAAACCAAAATTGTTGTTGACAGCTGAGTTGTTTGTTGTGTCACTGAGGTGTGGTGGGATTTTTCAGCGTTTGAACCTTTTAAACGCTGTTTTTGTTAATTTTGATAAAGAGTGATCACATCACACCGTGATCGAGTTAGTACTTTTATAGTGTCATTCCTCTTCACACGAGAACTTTGTATTTTTAGCATTTCGACAGCTGTATAGGAACTAAAGAAAAGGCCAAACTCAGAAGAAAGCCAGATGAAGAAGTACCGAATATACCTGTTACAACTCCTACGAGACCATCAATCTGCAAATTACTCATCGCTGCCAATTGTCATTCATCGTATGAATCTTAATTTCTACTATTTACGGGGCATATTGTCATGTTGGCTCGCTTTTTTAGATTATTTATCATCAACGAGGATGGACACTCGACGGAAATATCCAAACCTGACAATAATTCGAAAAAAATCGGATTTCGCCGTTGCTTGATGCCGATCGAAAAAAGTATTGTTTGGAGCCACGAATCACGAGAACAGACGTCCATCTTCATTTAATTTGTGTAAAAATTTCTAACGGTTTCGAAGGTAGTTGGGATATCTTCACCAGGTGCACTATTGTCGTCATGTTTTTTATTGGCTGAGTTCGACTGAATTGACAGCGGTTATACCTCTGCCCAGTCAAACCATTCCGGAACCGGTTCGGACTTCTGAGCGGATTCAGTTTGAATTCCAGCTCAAAGGCGTCAACCGATTGAGTGGGAATCGGTTATTTTCTTTGAGCAAGATTCCATATTGAATCCATTCAGGATCTCGATCCGGTTCTAGAATGGATTTGACGGATAGTTGGAATAAGTTGGTTTGGCAGCGCTAGTGTTTTATCGTATATTAATTCAAATATTTACACACGTTTTATTAATATATTTGCTCGATCATGGATGTCTGTTCTCTCTGCACGAATGCTTGCCCCGGGCAAGGCTCTATACTAGAGTGACAGAAAAAAAATGACCCCCATCGGCCCACCCCTGAGTCGATTCCTAGTCCCACCAGGAGTGTCTGCTCCAAATTTGAGTCAAATCGAACAAGTCTAGCTACCGGACCAACGTGCTTGAAGTTTGTATGGGATTTTTCGACAATTTACATGGAGAAAACCCACTTGCTCACATTTTCGCCGCTAGGTGGCACTGTATACATCAGATTATCACCAAAAGTGAAACTTAAGAAGATAATTTTATTATCTACAACTTTGTTGAAGACTGCAAAACGATCTGACTCCAATAGGAAAAGTTATTAAACTTTTAACGAAGTAATGTCTGAGTCAGTTTTGCATGGGGCCTAGCAGTGCATGGTAGTGTATCAGTACTAGGTTCTAACAAACTAAACATTTTTATGGAATAATGGTTAGATTTAGCTGAATAGTATGTTCGGAAGAATTGTAGTACATAATACGAGTTATGTTTTGGTTAGAAAATTGTAGTTCAACATCTGACCGCATAGATGGCGCCAACACTATCTTTTAAACGAAGAGAGATAGAAATTAGGTGTCTTCTACAAAGTTGTAGAACAAGAATGTTGCAGTAATTCTTCCAAACATCTCGATATTTTATCTCTCTCCGTTGAAAAGTTAGTGTTGGCGCCATCTATGCGGTCACAGATTGAACTAAAATTTTCTAACCAAAACATAACTCGTATTATGTACTGCAATTCTTCCGAACATACTATTCAGCTAAATCTAACCATTAATCCACAAAAATGTTTAGTTTGTTAGAACCTAGTACTGATACAGTATCATGCACTGCTAGGCCCCATGCAAAACTGACTCAGATATTACTTCGTTAAAAGTTTAATAACTTTTCCTATTGGAGTCGGATCGCTTTGCAGTCTTCAACAAAGTTGTAGATAATAAAATTATCTACTTAAGTTTCACTTTTGGTGATAATCTGATGTATACAGTGCCACCTAGCGGCGAAAATGTGAGCAAGATGGTTTTCCCCATGTAAATTGTCGAAAAATCCCATACAAACTTCAAGCACGTTGGTCCGGTAGCTAGACTTGTCCGATTTGCTTCAAATTTGGAGCAAGTACTCCTGGTGGGACTAGGAATCGACTCAGGGGTGGGCCGATTGAGTTTTCAAAAATTCATTATTTTTCTGGGCAGTCTACTCTATACTCGTAACCAAAGTAGATAACGAAAATGATTAACTCTAAACGGATGATGACATAGTTTTATATCTAAAAAACTCGACGAACTGAATCGAATGTTATATGTCACTCGGCCCTCCAGGCCTCCGTTAAAAAGTCGGTTTTCAGAGCAATTGCAATACCTTTCTATTGAGAAAGGCAAAACATGAATGCGACGAGATATCTTGATAGGCAGGATTATTCATAACGTATGCAATTAACGTTGTCTAAATGTATTGATAGAGTAGGATTTTTGAGTTTTTCTGATCACATCCCTTACTCACTCAAACTCACCCAGAATATTATTCAGAATTCTGATCGAATCTTGTGTGCAGCAGCTGATCCAACTCAATCATTGTTGGAATCGGGTGCTACATTCGAGCCGGGAAACTGAATCGAATTCCGGATAGTTTGTCTACGTCTGACCTTCGATTACTACGTTACGTTATTATATGAATGTGTGAAAAGCGAAAAATAAGTGAAGGAATCATTATTGCATCGAATGCAAATTTTCAAGAAATATCTGATGTGTGAAAATGTTATTTTCTAAATACGAAGTGATTGTGGAATTACGTATACATGTTGTTTGATAGTAAAAAAAGTTGTGCTACTTGAAAACTATCCAGTTGATACTCTATTCTCCAGTTTAAACTGAATTATTGTATTGGTATCAAATTTCAGAAGATCGTGCATATCGCAACTGAAAAACTTAAAAACTTCTCGTAAAATATATCCGGCCTTATTCTGCACGGCGTGTTACGTGAGGTGACTAAACTCACCTCACTTTACGTGACATTTTTCACCCGATTCTTAGAGTCGACTCGGGTGAGGTGAGATTCTCCATTGCGGTTAAATGGGCGCCTCAAGTCACCCAAAGTGACTCTTCAGAATTGGGTGAGAAAAGTCACGTAGAGTGAGGTGAGATTAGTCGTCTCACGTCACACGCCGCGCAGAATAGGGCCGATGGTATAGTAATGCGTTTTGGTGTATACACATATCAATGAAAAATACAAATTGGATTTCGAAAAACTTGATTTCCTCAAAGTTTATGGTTTAAGAGAATATAATTAGCATTGCTTCGAAAAAATTGTCCTCGATAATATAAAAACTACGTAGAACCTGATTAGTCAGACTTCGAAACTATTCAAGCTTCGTAGAAAATTGCTTCCTGTTCAGGACTAGTGATCGGAGAGGTGATAGTGGTACACGATCGACGGACTTGTTGTCCACGACCATCATCAATACTAGATCGGCAGAGCATTTGCTCGAGGGATCGTCTGAACCCGGAAAATATGTCACCATGCTGCATCGCTTCGCACTGACTTATTTTTTATGGTGTGGTACCGTGTTATTGAAATCGTTACATGAAACCTAGAAAATAATAAAGCTTCAAAAAATGTTCATGCTAGTTTAATTAAGTTCAAATAACCGAAAAAAATGTGGTCGACTTTATTCGCATGTATTTTATTGGTCACAGTCTTCGGATAATCCGTGCCTAGTTGGCAGTTCATCTGATCACGCCTTGCCGCTGCATTTCCACTTTAATCCCATTGTTCCGTCCGGTTGCTCCCCTCTGCCTACAAGAAATTCAAATATGGATTTTCATCAGCTTCCAGTATTAGCCAGGATCAATCACCGCGAATATC